>NC_064615.1:368894351-369496435 GCF_023898315.1 Schistocerca nitens
GTGTTCGAAGCTACTGAAACTAACGGAAACGCTCACAGAGGATCGTTATCGAAAGCAATTGATGCTTATGAGCCGAACACTGAAAGACAAACGGCCACAATACAACGATCCATATGAAAAGGTGATCTCGCAGCATGAGAATTCTCAACCCCTTGTCGTAAAACCCTTCGAAACATACTTTGCACATTTAAATGGGAAGTCCTACCACAGCCGCCATATCATCCAGACATTGCTCCCTCTGGCTACCACCTCTTTTGATCAATGGCACACGGCCTGGCTGACCAGAGCTTCCGGTCACATTAACAAGTGCAAAATACGTATAATAGCTTCGATTTGTGGACCTCCTCAAAAGATGCTGGGCTCTTCCACGGGATTCGTATGCTGCCAGAAAGAGGGGAGAAAGTAGTGGCCACCGATGGCCAATGCTTTGAATCGTAATTTGTAGACCTAGTAAAGAAATGGAAGTACTGGAATTGGATATTGTGGCAATGACAGAATCGAATAATTATTTAAATAAAAATTAATTTTTAACAATCATATTTTTAAGTCGGACTAAAAAGTATAAAACAGCTTGTTCTAGCTCATACAAATTCTTCACCCCATACGTGTAGACCAGCAAATTTATGAAACTGGGTTTGTAATAGTTATGGAAGTACTTGTAAGATTTAAAACAAAAAAGGCGCGTGCAACTGATAATATTAAGGAGGTGAAAAATTTATGCATCATGAAACGTATTCGCAGTTTCGAATATGGGCAATCATCAGCTGTATAATGGAATGACGACAGTGAAAATTTGTGCCATACCGGGGCCCGAACTCGCATTTCCTGCTAATCGCGAGAATTCGCCTCACCATTAGGCTATCCAAGCACGCGAAATGGTTAGACGAAACTTTCTTAAGTCGTTAACCATTTGTCTACAAGCTTGCTTGTAGGTTCAAGGTAAACATCGATATCGCGGCGCAACACCACCTACTGGTAAAATGTGCCTGCGGCTCTCGTTGTCGCTATAAACCGAAGGTAATGGGTCAGTGTGACTCGAGCAGGCGTGCGGGACGCCTCGCAGACGTAATACGCGAACCGTACCGTAAAATCAGTGATTTGAAAGAGGGCGCATTATTGGCATGAGCGAATGTGTTTCATCTAGCCGGAAAACTGCTGCTCGTGTAGGACGAAGTGTTTCGGCAGTGCAGCGAGTGTGAGCAGAATGGTTCACGGAAGGCCGTAGAAGACGAAGGAAGAAATGAGTCAGCACCCCCCCCCCCCCACCCACCCCCCACCCCCACCCCCACCCTCGAGAAAATCGACACCTCATCCGAGTGGCATTGCAGGACAGATCTGCGTTCCACTCGGCTCTGGCTCAACAGTGGAACATTGTAATGTAACTCATCGTACACTAACAGGAATGACTGTCCGTTGGCGTTTATTACGGCATGGGTTACGTGCGTGTCGCTTTTGTAATGTAACACGTCGTACAATAACAGGAATGACTGTCCGTTGGCGTTTATTACGACACGGGTTACGTGCGTGTCGTCCACTTCTCCACCTACCTTTGACGAATGTGCAGAAACATGCTAGACGGTAATGGTGTATGGAACGACGTCACTGGTGACAGGAATGACATCAAATAGTGTTTTCGGACGAATCCATGTTCTGTTTGTTTGAAAATGATGGTCGCATTTTGTTCGCCGCAGGCAAGAGAAGCGGCATCACAGTGACTACATTCGCACAAGACACACAGCGCCAGCTCAAAGCCATATGGTGTAGGGTGCTATTGGGTGCAACCACAAATCGCAGTTGGCGCGTGTCCAGGGCACTGCAACCAGTGCGACCTACGTGAATGACATCCTGCGACCCGTAACCATACCATTTCTGCACCACACTCCGGATGCTATTTTTCAGCAAGACAATCCACGACTACATGTTGCTGCACGAACAATTGCCTTCTTGGTGTCACAGAACGTCAGCCTTTTGCCTAGCCCGCCAGATCACTAGAGTTGTCCCCGATCGAAAATGCGTGGGATGTGGTGAAACGACAGATGCAATACTGTGTGGCCCAATGACAACCACCACACATGAACTCTGGAAAAGAGGTGAGTATATTGTGGATGGTTATACCACAGGACGCCATTCGCACCTTATACGCGTCGATGTCATCACACAGGGAACAAGTCATCAGGGCCCACGGCGTACCCTGTGCCCACTAGGCTACAGGACACATGCTGAACCAAGGTGACTGAAATGCTAATCATTTCTGCAGAACGTACTAATGTACATGTTCTGTGAATATTAACGTTCTGTAGCGCTGTTTCCCGTATCGGGTTCCTATCCTCATTTTGTTCCTCAAGACATTCAAAAAGAAATAACAGGTTTTCTCTTGTTTATTACAGGGAAACTGTGAAGGGTGGAAAGACATAGCGCATGCCACTAGACAGAGGAAGATTCCGATTTTTATGTTCGCAGAGACACTATACAATGCACTGAACTTGAGCACTACGCGTTGCTCGAGAAACATCGAAATGGTAGTTCATATATGTGTGAACACATCTCGGGAACCGTGCACATTTTTACCAGACATGCGTGGCTCATTAGTGCTCCTCCCTTTGGGCATGCAACCAACTTCCAAGAATTTTTCTTCCAAGTCATAAATCTGCTTGTGCAGAGGCTGCTTCTTGCTAAACAGTCGGCGGTATGGACTTTGGACTGACTTCGTAAAATGTGATGTAGTCGCCATGTTGCTGCAAACAAGCTGTGTCAAAAATTTGAACCTTGCTCTATATAGACGCAACGTGTTTCTATCTTTTATTCTTTATCCATAATAAACAATCGAAATCTGTTCTTCCTTTTCGAACCACCCAGTATGTAATAAGTGCTTAGGTTCCTTTGTACCTCCAAGTACATATGGCTAGAGGTAGCCATAAATGATTGTTTTCTCCTCGGCAGCACGTCAGGTGCTGAAGTGTGGACCCAAGGACGCAAAACGGTTAGTCTATACCAACAGGCGTAGCCCACTTAGTGGTACAGTTACGACCGTGCAGAAAACTTCAGATAGTAAATTATGTGGCGCGTTTGCGGGAAGAGTGTTAGACGCAGAGAAAAAACAGCTAACACACTGAAGTGAGTACATGTTGAAATATTAAGATACCAATATAAGACAAGTGTCGGCGCAGCAGTTAGAATGGTTACTGCTGCTACAATGGCAGGTTATCAAGATTTAACTCAATTTGAACGTTGTGTTATAGTCGGGGCACGAGCGATGGGACACAGCATCTCCAGAACGATCATTTCACGAGTGTACCGTGAATGTCAGGAATCAGGTAAAACATCAAATCTCCGACATCGCTGCGGTCGAAAAAAGATATTGTAAGAAAGGGACCAACGACGACTGAAGAGAATCGTTCTTCATGACAAAAGTGCAACCCTTCAGAAATTGCTGCAGATTCAATGCTGGGCCATCAACAATTGTCAGCGTGCGAACCAATCAACAAAACATCACACAAAGCTCGCCTCGACCCGTCAACACCGACATTGGACTGTTAAAGACTGGAAATACGTTTCCTGATCGTACGAATATATATATATATATATATATATATATATATATATATATATATATGTGTGTGTGTGTGTGTGTGTGTGTGTGCGTTCTATGTTTGTTCCGTTGACACAATAGATATCATAACGTTTACGGGGAATATAATCTATGGACGAAGTAACTAATTAAGACTATGGTCGAGAGCACATGTTTCACAAGGAAGGACATTCATAAAGCAACTTGGGTCTCTCCGCACGGACACACCCGAAACCAAATTGATCATGTTCTTGTAGATCGGAGATGGCACACTAGTATAGGAAATGTTAGGGCTTTCAGGGGAGCAGACTGCGATTCTGATCATTTTCATGTAGTTGCCAAAGTTCAACAACGGCTATCTACAGCAACACCAAGGAGTCACAATGCAGAACTTGTTAGGTTCGACACTGACAAGCTAGATGATGAAAACTTTAGAAGAAGGTACATGATAGGAATTTCAAATAGGTTTGATGCTCTCAGGACACACGAAGATCAAGACGAGGATGTAAATAAAAATTGGATCACTGTGAGGAATAATATCAAAGAGGCAGCGAAGGTCACAATAGGTACAATTAAGAAGAACAGGAGGAAACTGGTTTGATGAGGAATGCAAGAAATTGGTAGAGGAAAGGAGAAAAGTGCGATTAGATTGGGATAGAATGGGAGACAAAAAACGAGAGGAGTTCTAGATCATGAGAAGGGAAGATGGTCGTAGGCAACGGGCAAAGAAGAGGGATTATTTGAACAATCAAATTTAAAAAAATGGAAACAAACAGTAAAACAAAAAACATTAGGGAACTTTACCTAGACATAAATGGGTATAGGAAGGGGTTCAAGGCTAGGACAAATGCACTTCGAGGGGATGCTGGGGGGAATACTGACAGACCCCAGTGCTATATTAAGTAAATGGAGGGCGTATTATGAGTATCTATTAAATGTACACCAGGAAGCAGGAAATGAGCAGGCGTACGAAATACATACAGCAGAACCCCAGATACCTGAGCCAACGTTAAAGGACGTAAGAGATGCAATCAACAAATTGAAAAACCATAAAGCACCAGGATCAGATTGCATAACTGCACAATTAGTTAAAAATGGGGGACGGAAATTGGTGGAAGTAGTTCACAAAGTGATAACTAAAGTATACATCTCAGAGATGATACCTGAAGAGTGGCAGGAGTCGATTCTGATCCCAATTTTTAAGAAGGGCGACAAAATGAATTGTAGTAATTATAGGGGGATATCGCTATTACCAGTATGTTCCAAAATTTTCTCGAATTCTGCTAAGCAGGCTTACACCATATGCAGATGAAATTGTGGGGGATTATCAACCTGGCTTTCGGAGGAACAGATCAACTATAGACCTTGCGTCAAATTTTGGAAAAGAAATGGGAATAAAATAAACCAGTTCACAATCTTTTCATAGATTTTACAAAAGCATATGATTCAGTATTGCAATCAAAATTGCACAGAATTCTTTTGGAACTTGGAATACCAAAGAAGTATATTAGACTTATAGAAGCGAGTTTGAAAAACACAAAATGTAGAGTACGCGTGGGGAAATTGGAGTCAGAAGAATTTGTGGTAAGGAACGGACTTAAGCAGGGAGATTCCCGGGCTCCGCTACTTTTTAATTTAGTCCTAGAATATATTGTACGAATGGCAGCACATAATTCAGAGGGTGTGAAATGGAAATACTAAGATATTAGGGTATGCAGATGATGTAAACATCATTAGCGATAAGAAAGAGTCTGTAACAGCAAATGTGAATGCGTTAATCAAGGCTAGTGGAGATGTAGGTCTAAGGATAAGTGAAGACAAAACTAAATACCTGGTTACTTCCAGAATGCTAACAGCAGTAGATCAGGAAATATTAAGAGTTGGAGACATGCAGACTGAAAAAGTGAACACATTTAAGTATCTAGGCGTGGGCATCACTTCGAGAAATGAGATTGAATCCGAACTGAAGAAGAGATTACGGGCGGGAAATGCGTGCTGCTTCTCACTGCATAGATTACTTTCATCACGGATATTGTCTAGGAATTTAAAGATTAGAATATACAAAACTATTATTCTACCATTTGTGCAGAATGGGTGTGAGACTTGGTCGCTCACTGTGCAAAATGAAAAGCCGTTTCGAGTATTTTGAGGAAAATTTTCGGAGCAAAAAGGGATGACATTAGCGGAGAGTGGCGAAAACTGCATAACGAAGAGGTTCACGAAGTCTATTCAAGCTCTGACATAATCAGTATTATTAAATCACGTCGGCTGCGATGGGCGGGTCACATGGATGAGGGCAGGACACCGTGCAGAGTACTGGTAGGGCACTTAGAGGGAAAACGTATTGTGGGGAGACCGAGGCGTAGATGGGAGGACAATGTGAAGGCTGATTTGAGAAGCCTAGGCTGTTGTTGTTGTTGTGGTCTTCAGTCCTGAGACTGGTTTGATGCAGCTCTCCATGCTAATCTATCCTGTGCAAGCTCCTTCATCTCCCAGTACCTACTGCAACCTACATCCTTCTGAATCTGCTTAGTGTATTCATCTCTTGGTCTCCCTCTACGATTTTTACCCTCCACGCTGCCCTCCAATGCTAAATTTGTGATCCCTTGATGCCTCAGGACATATCTTGCCAGCCGATCCCTTCTTCTAGTCAAGTTGTGCCACAAACTTCTCTTCTCCCCAATCCTATTCAATACCTCCTCATTAGTTACGTGATCTACCCACCTAATCTTCAACATTCTTCTGTAGCACCACATTTCGAAAGCTTCTATTGTCTTCTTGTCCAAACTATTTATTGTCCATGTTTCACTTCCATACATGGCTACATTCCATACAAATACTTTCAGAAACGACTTCTTGACATTTAAATCTATACTCGATGTTAACAAATTTCTGTTCTTCAGAAATGCTTTCCTTGCCATTGCCAGTCTACATTTTATATCCTCTCTACTTCGACGATCATCAGTTATTTTGCTCCCCAAATAGCAAAACTCCTTTACTACTTTAAGTGTCTCATTTCCTAATCTAATTCCTTCAGCATCACCCGACTTAATTCGACTACATTCCATTATCCTCGTTTTGCTTTTGTTGATGTTCATCTTATATCCTCCTTTCAAGACACTGTGCTTTCCATTCAACTGCTATTCCGAGTCCTTTGCTGTCTCTGACAGAATTACAATGTCATCAGCGAACCTCAAAGTTTTTATTTCTTCTCCCTGGATTTTAATACCTACTCCGAACTTTTCTTTTGTTTCCTTTACTGCTTGCTCAATATACAGATTCAATAACATCGGGGAGAGACTACAACCCTGTCTCACTCCCTTCCCAACCACTGCTTCCCTTTCATGCCCCTCGACTCTTATAACTGCCATCTGGTTTCTGTACAAATTGTAAATAGCCTTTCGCTCCCTGTATTTTACCCCTGCCACCTTTAGAATTTGAAAGAGAGTATTCCAGTCAACATTGTCAAAAGCTTTCTCTAAGTCTACAAATGCTAGAAACGTAGGTTTGCCTTTCCATAATCTTTTTTCTAAGATAAGTCGTAAGGTCAGTATTGCCTCACGTGTTCCAACATTTCTACGGAATCCAAACTGATCTTCCCCGAGGTCGGCTTCTATCAGTTTTTCCATTCGTCTGTAAATAATTCGTGTTAGTATTTTGCAGCTGTGACTTATTAAACTGATAGTTCGATAATTTTCACATCTGTCAACACCTGCTTTCTTTGGGATTGGAATTATTATATTCTTCTTGAAGTCTGAGGGAATTTCCTGTCTCGTACATGTTACTCGCCAGATGGGAGAGTTTGGTCAGGAGTGGCTCTCCCAAGGCCGTCAGTAGTTCTAATGGAATGTTGTCTACTCCCGGGGCCTTGTTTCGACTCAGGTGTTTCAGCGCTCTGTCAAACTCTTCACGCAGTATCGTATCTCCCATTTCATCTTCATCTACATCCTCTTCCATTTCCATAATATTGTCCTCAAGTACATCGTCCTTGTATAGACCCTCTATATACTCCTTCCACCTTTCTGCTTTTCCCTCTTTGCTTAGAATTGGGTTTCCATCTGAGCTCTTGATATTCATACAAGTGGCTCTCTTTTCTCCAAAGGTCTCTTTAATTTTCCTGTAGGTAGTATCTATCTTACCCCTAGTGAGATAAGACTCTACATCCTTACATTTATCCTCTAGCCATCCCTGCTTAGCCATTTTGCACTTCCTGTCGACCTCATTTTTGAGACGTTTGTATTCCTTTTTGCCTGCTTCATTTGCTGCATTTTTATATTTTCTCCTTTCATCAATTAAATTCAATATTTCGTCTGTTACCCAAGGATTTCTACTAGCCCTCGTCTTTTTACCTACTTGATCCTCTGCTGCCTTCACAATTTTATCCTTCAAAGCTACCCATTCGTCTTCTACTGTATTTCTTTCCCCCATTCCTGTCAATTGTTCCCTTATGCTCACCCTGAAACTCGTTACAACCTCTGGTTTAGTCAGTTTATCCAGGTGCCATCTCCTTAAATTCCCACTTTTTTGCAATTTCTTCAGTTTTAATCTACAGTTCATAACCAATAGATTGCGGTGAGAGTCCACATCTGCCCCTGGAAATGTCCTACAATTTAAAACCTGGTTCCTAAATCTCTGTCTTACCATTATATTATAATCTATCTGATACCTTTTAGTATCTCCAGGATTCTTCCATGTATACAACCTTCTTTTATGATTCTTGAACCAAATGTTAGCTATGATTAAGTTATGCTCTGTGCAAAATTCTAACAGACAGCTTCCTCTTTCATTTCTTAGCCCCAATCCATATTCACCTACTATGTTTCCTTCTCTTCCTTTTCCTACTACCGAATTCCAGTCACCCATGACTATTAAATTTACGTCTCCCTTCCTTACCTGAATAATTTCTTTTATCTCATCATACATTTCTTCAATTTCTTCGTCATCTGCAGAGCTAGTTGGCATATAAACTTGTACTACTGTAGTAGGCATGGTCTTCGTGTCTAACTTGGCCACTATAATACGTTCACTATGCTGTTTGTAGTAGCTTACACGCACTCCTATTTTTTATTCATTATTAAACCTACTCTTGCATTACCCCTATTTGATTTTGTATTTATAACCCTGTATTCACCTGACCTGAAGTCTTATTCCTCCTGCCACCGAACTTCACTAATTCCCACTATATCTAACTTTAACCTATCCATTTCGCTTTTTAAATTTTCTAACCTACCTGCCCGGTTAAGGGATCCGACATTCCACGCACCGATCCGTAGAATGCCAGTTTTCTTTCTCCTGATAACGACGTCCTCTTGAGTAGTCCCCGCGCGGAGATCCGAATGGGGGACTATTTTACCTCCGGAATATTTTACCCAAGAGGACGCCATCATCATTTAACCATACAGTAAAGCTGCATGCCCTCGGGAAAAATTACGGCTGTAGTTTCCCCTTGCTTTCAGCCGTTCGCAGAACCAGCACAGCAAGGCCGTTTTGGTTATTGTTACAAGGCCAGATCAGTCAATCATCGAGACTGTTGCCCCTGCAACTACTGAAAAGGCTGCTGCCCCTCTTCAGGAACCACACGTTTGTCTGGCCTCTCAACAGATACCCCTCCGTTGTGGTTGCACCTACGGTACGGCTATCTGTATCGTTAAGGCACGCAAGCCTCCCCACCAACGGCAAGGTCCATGGTTCATGGGTGGAGGGGAGCCTAGGTATTGAAGGTGAATGGAAGGAAATAGCCCAAGACAGGGACAGATGGCGAAAATACGTTGCTGCGGTAATGGACTCTCGAGTCCGGTATGACCAGTGAGCGTGTGTGTGTGTGTGTGTGTGTGTGTGTGTGTGTGTGTGTGTGTGTATAATCTATGGACCAAGTAACTAATTAAGACTATCGTTTAACGTCGTGTTGATAATGGAGTGATAACAGGTACAGTGAAGAGTCGGACAGGGCAAATATGTGAATGGTTCAAATGGCTCTAAGCACTATGGGACTTAACATCTGAGGTCATCAGTCCTCTAGACTTAGAACTACTTTAACCTAACTTAACCTAAAGACATCACACACATCCGTGCCCGAGGCAGGATTCGCGACAGTAGCAGCAGTGCGGTTCCGTACTGAAGCGCCTAGAACCGCTTGGCCACATAGGCCGGCAAAGATGTGTATGGAAATTGGCCATACCTTTTGAAAGAACCATCCAGGCATTTACCTCAAGCGAT
Source organism: Schistocerca nitens (assembly GCF_023898315.1). NCBI lineage: Eukaryota > Metazoa > Arthropoda > Insecta > Orthoptera > Acrididae > Schistocerca > Schistocerca nitens. The sequence continues at coordinate 368,904,136 of NC_064615.1, forward strand.
TTGTGGGAAAATCTCGGACAACCTTGGTGGGCGGTGAGTTGAATCTCTGTCGTTCCGAGTGTGAGTCCAGTGTCTTACCAACACGAAGTTACGTTCCGTAACTGTCAAATATAGGTAGCATCAAAGGATCATAATTATGGAAAACTACCTGATGAAACTTTCAACATCTGTCATGCTTAACAAACTAACTAAATCAGAAGACAAGAGTAGCTCACTGATGATCTCTGCGAAGTCGAGAGGCTGACAGAGCTCTTAGCTGGACTAAAAGTAACACTTTTTTATCCAATTAATTACAACATTTATTCGCAAACTAAATACCTGATTTTTAGGAGTGAAGTATATCATAGACGCCTACGTACCAATACAGCCTTTTTTATATCTGCCGCCCGTAACGAAGTGTTACAGTGACATTTTCTCATGACATTTCTCTTATGTTTGCAGCACGGCTAATATTGATAATAACGTCGTTTAAAATCTTACTGGAGTATGTAACAGAACCAAAGACAGTTGTAAAAGCTGAGAGTCTCTGGTTCTTTTCAAGCTAGAAATATTTTTAAAAAATACTTATGTTCTACGTTGACTCAAGAATGGTTATCCGGTTTGGTAATACTACCAGCATGAGCCTTGCGTTGGTGGGGAGGCGTGCGTGCCTCAGCGATACAGATAGCCGTTCCGTAGGTGCCACAATAAGGGAGGGGTATCTGCTGAGAGGCCAGACAAACGTATGGTTCATGAAGAGGGACACCAGCCTTTTCAGTAGTTGCAGGGGCAACAGTCTGGATGACTGACTGATCTGGCCTTGTAACACTAACCAAAACGGCCTTGCTTTTCTGATACTGCGAATGATTGAAAGCAAGGGGAAACTACAGTCGTAATTTTTCCCGAGGGCAGGCAGCTTCACTGTATGTTTAAATGATGATGGCGCCATCTTGGGTAAAATATTCCGGAGGTAAAATAATCCATGCGTATTCCAATACAGAGATACGTAAACAGGTAGAATACAGCGCTGCGGTCGGCAACGCTTATATAAGACAACAAGTATCTGTCGCAGTTGTTAGATCGGTTACTGCTGCTACAATGGCAGGCTATTAAGATTTAAGTGAGTTCGAACGCGGTGTTGTAGTCGGCGCTCGAGCTATGACGGGCAGCATCTCTGAGATGGCGATGAAGTGGGGATTTTCCCGTACGACAATTTCACGAGTGTACCGTGAATATCAGGAATACGCTAAAACATCAGATCTCCGACATCGCTGCGACCGGCGAAAGATCCTGTAAGAATGGAACCAACGACGACTGAAGAGAATCGTTCAACGTGACAGAAGTGCAACCCTTCCGCAAATTGCTGCAGATTTCAAATGCTGGGCCATCAACAATTGTCAGTGTGCGAACCATTCAACGAAACATCATCGGTATGGGCTTCAATGCCGAAGGCCCAGTCGTGTACCCTTGATGACTGCACGACACAAAGTTTTACGCCTCACCTGGCCCCGTCGTCACCGACGTTGGACAGTTGATGACTGGGAACATGTTGCCTGGTCGGAAGAGTCTCGTTTCAAATTGTATCGAGCGGATGGACGTGTACGGGTATGGAGACAATCTCATAAATCCATCGATCCTGCATGTCAGAAGGGGACTGTTCAGGCTGGTGGAGGTTCTGCAGTGGTGTGGGGCGTGTGCAGTTGGAGTTATATGGGGCCTCTGATACGTCTAGATACGACTCTGAGAGGTGACATGTACGTAAGCTTCCTGTCGGATCACCTGCATCTGTTCATGTCCATTGTGCATTCCGACGGAGTTGGGCAATTCCAGCAGGACAATGAGACACCCAACACGTTCCGAATTGCTACAGAGTGGCTCTAGGAAAACTCTTCTGAGTTTAAACACTTTCACTGACCACCAAACTCCCCAGACATGAATATTATTGAGCGTATCTGGATCTGCATGCCTTCAGAAGAGATCTTCACACCCTCGTAATCTTACGGATTTATGGACAGGCCTGAGGGATTCGTGGTGTCAGTTCCCTCCAGCACTACTTCAGACATTAGTCGAGTACATGCCACGTGGTGTTGCGGCACTTCTGCGTGCTCGCGAGGGGCCTACACGATATTAGGCAGATGTACCAGTTTCTTTGGCTCTTCAGTGTATACGTTAAGTAAATCTTCTGTTTACTGTGATAACTTGTTCGATAACATTTCTGCTCCTGCCGAGCTTCCCTATCTCTCCTTACCGTTGTGTACAAAGTTGCGCATAATAGATGCGTTTTCGCTAGAGGCCGTAGTATCGAATTATTCAAGAAAACATACAAAAGTGGTACTTTGAACATTGCAGCCCAGTCAGCAATCGTGATAATATAATATATAAGAAACTATCAGCCTCGATTGCGGTAATGAAACCAACCTTAACTAGGTTTCAGCCCAAATAATTGAGACTTCTTCAGAAGATATACCTGAATCTATAATTTGTCTAAGGGACTACGCCTATTCAGGCTGTTTTAGTTTTATTTCTAGACCATGCCCTATTAGACAAATTATAGATTCAGGTATATCTTCCGAAGAAGGCTCAATTATTTGGGCTGAAACCTAGGGAAAAGTTGATTTCATTACAGCAATCGAGGCTGATAGTTTCTTATATAATACAAAAGTGGCCTGCAAACGTGTTTTTCGTGAATAACTCCAAAATCGTGGTCTCCAGAAAGCGAATCCTAGTGCAAAATTTGACAACATTAAATTTCTGATAAAAAGGCTTGTTCATTTTTTTCTGTAGGACTAATAGTTTGCACTTAGCGATCGAAAGAATATGAAAATCTCGCGTGTGGGTTTTTAAGACGTTGCGGGTTGCCTAAAACCCATAGATAGGGGCAGCTGAATCGCCTTGTATACAGGGTGTTACAAAAAGGTACGGCCAAACTTTCAGGAAACATTCCTCACACACAAATAAAGAAAAGATGTTATGTGGACATGTGTCCGGAAACGCTGAATTTCCATGTTAGAGCTCATTTTAGTTTCGTCAGTATGTACTGTACTTCCTCGATTCATTGCCAGTTGGCCCAATTGAAGGGAGGTAATGTTGACTTCGGTGTTTGTGTTGACATGCGACTCATTGCTCTACAGTACTAGCATCAAGCACATCAGTACGTAGCATCAACAGGTTAGTGTTCATCACGAACGTGGTTTTGCAGTCAGTGCAATGTTTACAAATGCGGAGTTGGCAGAGGCCCATTTGATGTATGGATTAGCACAGGGCAATAGCTGTGGCGCGGTACGTTTGTATCGAGACAGATTTCCAGAACGAAGGTTTCCCGACAGGAAGACGTTCGAAGCAATTGATCGGCGTCTTAGGGAGCACGGAACATTCCAGCCTATGACTCGCGACTGGGGAAGGCCTAGAACGACGAGGCCACCTGCAATGGACGAGGCAATTCTTCGTGCAGTTGACGATAACCCTAATGTCAGCGTCAGAGAAGTTGCTGCTCTACAAGGTAACGTTGATCACGTCACTGCATGGAGAGTGCTACGGGAGAACCAGTTGTTTCCGTACCATGTACAGCGTGTGCAGGCACTATCAGCAGCTGATTGGCCTCCACGGGTACACTTCTGCGAATGGTTCATCCAACAATGTGTCAATCCTCATTTCAGTGCAAATGTTCTCTTTACGGATGATGCTTCATTCCAACGTGATCAATTTGTAAATTTTCACAATCAACATGTGTGGGCTGACGAGAATCCGCACGCAATTGGGCAATCACGTCATCAACACAGATTTTCTGTGAACGTTTGGGCAGGCATTGTTGGTGATGTCTTGTTTGGGCCCCTTGTTCTTCCACCCACGCTCAATGGAGCACGTTATCATGATTTCATACGGGATACTCTACCTGTGCTGCTACAACATGTGCCTTTACAAGTACGACACAACATGTGGTTCATGCACGATGGAGCTCCTGCACATTTCAGTCGAAGTGTTCGTACGCTTCTCAACAACAGATTCGGTGACCGATGGATTGGTAGAGGCGAACCAATTCCATGACCTCCACGCTCTCCTGACCTCAACCCTCTTGACTTTCATTTATGGGGGCATTTGAAAGCTCTTGTCTACGCAACCCCGGTACCAAATGTAGAGACTCTTTGTGCTCGTATTGTGGACGGCTGTAATACAATACGCCATTCTCCAGGGCTGCATCAGCGCATCAGGAATTCCATGCGACGGAGGGTGGATGCATGTATCCTCGCTAACGGAGGACATTTTGAACATTTCCTGTAACAAAGTGTTTGAAGTCACGCTGGTACGTTCTGTTGCTGTGTTCCCATTCCATGATTAATGTGATTTGAAGAGAAGTAATAGAATGAGATCTAACATGGAAAGTAAGCGTTTCCGGACACATGTCCACATAACATATTTTCTTTCTTTGTGTGTGAAGAATGTTTCCTGTATACCTGTTGGGTGCCGGCTCACCTTCCCGACCTACCTGTTTTTTTCCTGACGGGTGATATCATCCGCCTAGTGTTGCCCCTTTAATGAACTGCACCTCTCAGCGAGAAGCTACGGAGCTGTTCCTAACCTGGATACGTGTAAGAAAGCGACGGTCACGTCGCGGCAGTCGCAGAAAGCGAGGAGGCCGCTCCGCGACGCAGCTCGGCAGGTGTTAAGATGCGTACAGCAGCGAGTGCGGTCGTAGCGGACAGTCCGCCGCTCGGCCCCGTATTTTTACGCCGGGCGGGCACCTGGGTAGCCGCGCGGCGCGCTGGCCGCCGTCCAGCGCTATTTCCACCGCCGCAGCGCACAGCCGCGCCGCTTCGCGATCCCCGACACGCACGCTTTCCATTTCTCGATCGGGCACTGTGTTAATAGCCCTGCCGCGCCCCCAAAACTTTCGGCGCCTCCTGTCCAGGAATCCCCCCTCCGCCGATCTGACCGACCGCTCCTGCCACCTAAGTACTACACTCGCTGATGCGATGCGCTGGTGACAACACAAATGTTCTGTCCCAATCCGCTATCTGCATTGAAAACGCCCTCCCCGTCTACTCCTCTTTCCCCTTTACCTTTCGTTGGCTCGCCGACGTTTGGACCAGCACTACACTGTTCAACAGATCACGCTCACAATATTCCCCCACCTCGAGTCTCTATCCACAGTGGTCAAAACGGTTAGCAGAGTTGAAACTTCCTGCTAGATTAAAATTTTGTGCCACACCAGCAGTCGAACCCGGAACCTTACCTCTTTCGATCAATGTTGATACAAACCCTTTTCCTTTTTTGTCTTCGTTCTTTCAGTCTGTTTCTTCGTCTTTTATCGTCAGTGGTCCTCTGCAGATGTCGCATGACATCTTTCAAATTATATCGAATACAATAGAATTTCACTCACGGTTTTTTTTTCAGAGGTTGGTCAGACCCCTAACATGTTCCACTTGCGTTTAAAGGGAGAGTGAAATGAACGTCTAAATACTGTACACGCTCTGTTCTCACGTCTTTTCTCATGTTCTTCTTCGAATACAGGTTCTCTTAATTTACACATCAGTGCATCGCGATAACTGTGCAGTTTCTCTTCCATAGATTTCCATTTAATTTCCGCGAGCATATCTCTTACACTTTCGTATGGTCTTTACCAACCTCTAACGATCCCAGCAGCAAGTCTTCGAATTTGTGCACATCTGTATCAAAGTACCTTTCGAATTATATACGTTTCATTGGACTCCTTGTATAATATTATGATTTGCAGCGATCGGAGATGGGTGGGGGATAGTTAATAGATGGGACAAGCTTCGTTGGAAAATTCTGTAAATTTGAATACGTGTCTCTATAAATATTTAAGTTGTGTAAAATTCTAGGTGGAAAAATTTGCTTTTAGAGAATAACAGCACAGACTGTTTTACTTCTATTGACTTTGTTCAAGTAACACACTTCTCAACAATGCCTACAACCAAACATATACATTAGAACTGTTCACAGTACTTTTTTTGTAAAGTTCAAATAATAATATGTTCATTATAGTCAACATATTCTTCCCGAGAGACTCAGCAACTGTATTGACATTTAAAATAATTCTAATTTAATCTTTAGTCTCAGTTGCACGTTTTCACACTTTAAATGTGCAACGGAGAATGAAGAATAAATGAGAATTGTCTTAATATGTTCCGCCAATGGGAGCTATCGACTAAGAACGTAGATAAGTTTTGTCTACTAACTTCATCAGTAACTGCGCGAACTTTCTGCGAATAAATCGTTTCGTTGCGCACTGTTACACTATGAACGGATATAATACTTGCACAAACTCATAATTCGTCACTTCTGCTCACTACAAGTGTTCCTTGCACACGAAACCTGAACAAGGTTGCCTTCCTCGCATCTGCGACGTGAGTGGCATTGTTGAACATAGCAGCACGACAATGTCCCTGCCGAAATAGACGCACTTAGCTCCAGAAAACCAGCTATTGAGTAAGGGGTACGATTCGCTAAGTGACACCACTATCGATGGTCGTACCTCTTCCAAGCGGGCTGTCTGCTATTTTGAATATTCCTGCCTGATTACAACTGTTTCATTCCGCCAGGAACTTTCAAAATAGCGCACATTCCTCTGCAGACTGAAAAATTCATTTTAGAATTGGCAGATTAATCAGTAGAGAGTGTATTATAATTAATAGCGAAAACTGAGACGAGTGGAAAGTAAACGCAAATAGGGAAAAAACGTTCCAGTAGTTCGCAAACGGACCGTTTATGAGTAACTGCGGATGTCTGGTTACTAGACGCCACTGACTTCCGTGTGAAATATAGGTTTAGTTGGTAAAAACATACAGAAAATCTAAACTTTTCGATGAAGTCTACATCTAACTGCGCTTAAATTTCACTTACGTCCCATGGTTGAGCAAGATGGTGCAGTCATGATACGACACAGGTATATTTTGCTGCTGATGGAAGGCGATGTCTAACGTGGTGGTATGATCGAACGTGGCTAGGACGAGAGGGACTCAGTGCTCCGGGATTTTCTGTCTCGGGTAATCTTAAAAGTGAGGTGTACAGCACTCCCACTGATAAGACTGAAGAACTGCAACAGCCAATCTTAAAGTATTATCACGATTCACGTTTTGAAAAAAATGGTTCAAATGGCTCTGAGCACTATGGGACTTAACATCTGTGGTCATCAGTCCCCTAGAACTTAGAACTACTTAAACCTAACTAACCTAAGGACATCACACACATCAATGCCCGAGGCGGGATTCGAACCTGCGACCGTAGCGAAGCGCCTAGTACCGCACGGCCACACCGGCCGGCCTCACGTTATGATCCGTGGATCTGTGACAGAGAACATAGTTCACTGCGCATTCAAGTGCAGTAGTGTACCCAAATCCAACGACAGTATCTGAAACACCTCGCTTAATAGATACAAGTATATAGTAATGGTAAACACGTAACGTGCTCACATAGAATTGCACGTTTTTTTAGAAAAAATAGACCATGGCTGAAATTAGGATGGAAACGGAAAAGAAAAGTTTACATAAAAATATATGTGCACCAATTAGGACAATATTTCAAACTGAAGTCAGAGGCGACTCTTTCCTCTTGTAAACAACTCTGTTTCGAAGCGGTATGTCCTTGAACCTTTCGCTTCTGTTGTCGTATGCTTTCATGCTTGTCAGTTTTCGCTATTAATTATGGTGTACTTTACATACGGTAATACATATAGGGATCATGTTCTCGTTGGGAGAGACTGGAACAGAACCGCTCAACGCAACTACTCGAAGACAAAAATGTTGTAAAATAACCTCTCACTGTCTAGTTTTGCATTCTATTGCTTTAACTTGCATTACGATCGAGCTGGCTAGATTGCTGTGTACAACAGTCAATTGTTTAGCACCTTGCCTATTCCTCGCACTATGATTACGGAGGCTGTTTCAAAATGCCCGTATTTAGCTTGAGGCTTCGGGGGCGTGTACTGCACGGTGTCTAACTAGACAGGCGCCCCTCAGTGCGCGTCAGATCTGGACGGTATTTTTCATACTTAGAGCTACGAGTGAAAGAATTTTCTAACAAGAGTTAACATGTTGTTCTTTATAACAGGAACAATAAAAGGCTTCACTCTTTCTAAGGCAGCAATAGGGCCGATAGTTCGTATCATATAAAATCGTCAGACTCTAGGCACCATGAAGTGCACTGTCGGGCATCGACAGGATTGGTTACCACAATTAGGCCAACTACGATTGATGTATATATACAGGCTGAACCGACGAATGAAAATTTTTACCAAGGCCGGGACTCGAACCCAAGTCTCCTACTCACTAAGTTGACGCGCTAACCACTACGCCACCCTGGCACACTGGCTTTGCATAACAGCACGCCTCCCTCCTCAGTCCAAATTCCCATTCCTGTCTCAGCCCATTTGCTGTTCACCCTAAACTTGAACAGCATTGCAGAGACTCTCCAACAGCATTGGAATAGTACCTCAGCATCTAACGAAACGGGGAATCCTGCCTGAAACCCAGACGTAGGTACACTCCTGGAAATTGAAATAAGAACACCGTGAATTCATTGTCCCAGGAAGGGGAAACTTTGTTGACACATTCCTGGGGTCAGATACATCACATGATCACACTGACAGAACCACAGGCACATAGACATAGGCAACAGAGCATGCACAATGTCGGCACTAGTACAGTGTATATCCACCTTTCGCAGCAATGCAGGCTGCTATTCTCCCATGGAGACGATCGTAGAGATGCTGGATGTAGTCCTGTGGAACGGCTTGCCATGCCATTTCCACCTGGCGCCTCAGTTGGACCAGCGTTCGTGCTGGACGTGCAGACCGCGTGAGACGACGCTTCATCCAGTCCCAAACATGCTCAATGGGGGACAGATCCGGAGATCTTGCTGGCCAGGGTAGTTGACTTACACCTTCTAGAGCACGTTGGGTGGCACGGGATACATGCGGACGTGCATTGTCCTGTTGGAACAGCAAGTTCCCTTGCCGGTCTAGGAATGGTAGAACGATGGGTTCGATGACGGTTTGGATGTACCGCGCACTATTCAGTGTCCCCTCGACGATCACCAGTGGTGTACGGCCAGTGTAGGAGATCGCTCCCCACACCATGATGCCGGGTGTTGGCCCTGTGTGCCTCGGTCGTATGCAGTCCTGATTGTGGCGCTCACCTGCACGGCGCCAAACACGCATACGACCATCATTGGCACCAAGGCAGAAGCGACTCTCATCGCTGAAGACGACACGTCTCCATTCGTCCCTCCATTCACGCCTGTCGCGACACCACTGGAGGCGGGCTGCACGATGTTGGGGCGTGAGCGGAAGACGGCCTAACGGTGTGCGGGACCGTAGCCCAGCTTCATGGAGACGGTTGCTAATGGTCCTCGCCGATACCCCAGGAGCAACAGTGTCCCTAATTTGCTGGGAAGTGGCGGTGCGGTCCCCTACGGCACTGCGTAGGATCCTACGGTCTTGGCGTGCATCCGTGCGTCGCTGCGGTCCGGTCCCAGGTCGACGGGCACGTGCACCTTCCGCCGACCACTGGCGACAACATCGATGTACTGTGGAGACCTCACGCCCCACGTGTTGAGCAATTCGGCGGTACGTCCACCCGGCCTCCCGCATGCCCACTATACGCCCTCGCTCAAAGTCCGTCAACTGCACATACGGTTCACGTCCACGCTGTCGCGGCATGCTACCAGTGTTAAAGACTGCGATGGAGCTCCGTATGCCACGGCAAACTGGCTGACACTGACGGCGGCGGTGCACAAATGCTGCGCAGCTAGCGCCATTCGACGGCCAACACCGCGGTTCCTGGTGTGTCCGCTGTGCCGTGCGTGTGATCATTGCTTGTACAGCCCTCTCGCAGTGTCCGGAGCAAGTATGGTGGGTCTGACACACCGGTGTCAATGTGTTCTTTTTTCCATTTCCAGGAGTGTATTTTAATCAAATGAACCTATATGATTCCGGAGACCTATTCAAGTCACAAAAAATGGATCTGAGCACTATGGGACTTAACATCTGAGGTAATCAGTCCCCTAGAACGTAGAACTACTTAAACCTAACTAACCTAGGGACATCACACACATCCATGTCCGAGGTAGGATTCGAACCTGCGACCGTAGCGGTCGTGCGGTTCCAGACTGAAGCGCGTAGAACCACTCGGCCACACCGGCCGGCTATTCAAGTCACAAACATCTTTGATGTACATATATGCATACAGGATTGTTACGTTCTTTGTAAAATACGTTGTGAAATACAAGGTTCTCTGGATACCCCTGTTACGATAAAATTATAAACATATCTCACAAATAATATAATCTCTCCTGTCGGAATCCCGTTACGAATATGAATACGAATCTCTGCTAGCGCTACGTCCTGTGGTCATCGCTCGTACATGATCTCTACTACCGGGAAGACCACCTACCTAAATTTAATGTTATACTACGACCGCAGATCTGCAATGTGAAGTTCTTGCTACAGTTTGTGTATAGTTAATTGATCGCATCACTTTTGAATGCTCATTCTCTAGTTTAAAAGCTGTCTACAAATGTTTATGTACTATAAATATAATTTTTTACGTTTATTTGTTCTAAAGTTTTATTTTTGTGTGATCTAATCTATCTGCAAAATGAAATGTTAGTGAAAGAATCTGTGACATGCAGTATTTGTTCTTGAGCACTGAATCCCATTGGCTTTGTGTTAAAAAGTGTTGTGATCCGTCTCCTACACTTCAAGAGATGATTTCCGGAACATGTCAATTTTCTGTTTTACCTGCAACATGGCGGCGCACGCACCCTATTTGAATGTCACTCCCTTCATGGCGACATTTTGTGGGAAGATGATTAAAATAAAGTATAAACCCACAATTAATCGTTTTGAGTTGTAAGTTATTATTGTTCGCTTTCCTTTTCGGAACCAACTGTTAATACATGAAACTAGTGCTGACCACAAACTTGATTAATCATGTTAGCCATTTTTGTCGAACCTTAACGTCACTCCTCAAGTTGTTTCACTATTTTACTTGTAATACTCGCTTCTTCCCTGCATTCTCGATATCCTATCCTAAACATTAAGTTTCTCAACACCTTGCACGCACTCTCACATTATCAGTCGCCGCTCCCTTCACTGTACTGTCTACTCACTCTAAATCAGCGACCCTTCCGCCAGATGTGTCTACTGGTGTCGCACAATGTGATTGCGTGAATAGTGCGCAGGGGCTGACAGCAAAAATACATGCACCTTTCACGCGATACAGTTCTTCTGCACAATTCCTTTCCTTTACGTTAAGTTTCATAATGAAACAGCTACATCAAAGGGGCGCCGAGTTCTGGGTAGAATTCATTCACATACTCGTACAAAGAATTTTAATTATAATAATCTGCGCATTCATAAAAATATGAGATGACATCTGAGGTCTTCGAGGATAAAGTCACCTTACAACATTAAGTCATTAAACCGAGAACCATCGGCAACGTGACTGATTAGTAAGAGGTATCATAACTACCTCAGACGTCAATTTTTACAGATGAAGTTCATTTGGACACTAGTAAACGTTGTATAACTTTCAGCAACATGACTTACAGAATCTGCACATGCATAACGATTGACATAATAGAATCAGTCAACATGAGTCAGTCAGTGCCACAGGACTATAACTTCACGTCTGCTAATTTACATGCAAACCAAAGACGGGAATAGAATATTGAGAAGTGATATCCAAATACACCTAATTGCGGAGGTCATCATTTCCTCACGCTCATATCCCTTTGAAATGGAAGACACAGAACTACTCAGTTTCAACAGATCTTTTAACAAGAACAGTACATGAAATATTGACCCAAACTTTTCTATTTGTCTTGGTGAAGGCACCGTTGGGCCTGTATATATCGGGTAGACTAGCACTGGTAGGAAAAATTTTTCTCACGAGTCACAATTAATTGTTGACCATAGTAAGCGACGGTTTTGCGAGCTTATTTGAAATTTTCTTTGTTGAGTAGATGTAAGGAAATTCAGAAAATCTTTCGAATATTATCGGTTTGAATGAAAGTTTGCCTTAAAGATGTACAAATGCAACAGAATGATCATCAATAAAGAAAAAAATGCTGCTGCATTACTGACATGAACATGTTGGTTTGTGGGGCGCTCAACGTCGTGGTCATCAGCGCCGGTACAGGTTTCAGTCTTTCCATTTTCGGGCAGGCCACTACACGAATGATGACGAGAAGGTGAGGAAAACACAAGCACTCAGTCCCAGCGCGTAGAAAATCCCCGACACGGACGGGAATCGAACCCCGGACCCCGTGATTCATAGGTAGCGACGCTAGCCACTGGACTACAAGCTGCGGACGCATTACTAACATGCTGCTGACGTCAATGTAATCAGTTAAATACGTAGGAGAAAAACGTTACGAAGTGGCCTCTATACTCTATCTGTACCACTATTACAAAGACAAGTCGTTGTTTAATGTTGTTACCAAAGCTGCCGAAAAGTACTTTACAAATTTACTGCAGATTTTTGCATTTTTGCACGGTATTCTAATGAACATTCGGGCTGAAACAGGCTAAGTATTTTTTCTAGATATAATATATACATATACATATACGTAGTACATAATCGGGAAGTGTTGTCAAAAATATCTCGGTAAGTTCTTGACCAATTTACATCAATTTTTTAAATGATACTCTAATGAGCATTCGGACGATCATATGCTACATACATATTTTATCATTTATATAGTATAGAAATACATACGTAGTATATAAACGGGAAACTTCGTTACCACAAACCTCAAAAAGTTTCGTGACCGACTTACTTCAAATTTTTACACGATACTCTCCAGACGGCCATAGGCTATATGTATTTTAATGTACATAATATATAGTGTGTAAATAATATATAAACTGGAAATGTTATTACTAAAGGTATAAAAAAAATTCTCAACCGATTCATGTACTTCAAATTTTTACAGATACTCTAATGAACATTTGGACGGACATAGGCTATACATTTTTAATGCGTATGTTATATAAATATATATATATATATATATATATATATATATATATATATATATATATATATATATATATATATATATACGAGGGCCGTTCAGAAAGTAACCTCCGATTGATTTAAAAAAATACACCAAGTTAAATAAAAATATTTTAATATATACATCTTACAACTACATCTTTGCACTATTTTTCTACATAGTCCCCATAGCGATTGAGGCACTTATCGTATCTCTTCACAAGCTTTGAAATTCCTTCTGCATAAAAATCACCCGCTTGTGCCTGGAGCCAGCCTGTGGCCGCATCTTTGAGCTCTTCGTCGTCATCAAACCGCTGTGACCCGAGCCATTTCTTCAAATGCATGAAGAGGTGATAATCACTTGGCGCCAGGTCTGGGCTGTAAGGTGGATAGTTGATAACGTCCCACTTGAAGGACTCAAGAAGGGCCGTTGTTCTGCGAGCAGAGTGAGGACGGGCGTTATCGTGCAAAAAAACGATACCGGAAGTCAGCATACCACGGCGTTTGTTCTGTATAGCCCGTCGTAACTTTTTTATTGTTTCACAGTACACGTCTTGATTAATGGTCGTACCACGTTCCATGAATTCAACCAACAACACCCCTTTGGCATCCCAAAACACCGTTGCCATCAGTTTTCTGGCACAAAAATCTTGCGAGGCTTTTCTTGGTTTGGTAGGCGAATTTGAATGTGCCCACATCTTTGATTGTTCTTTTATCTCAGGGTTCACGTACTTAATCCAGGTTTCGTCACCGGTCACGATTCTGTTTAACAATGGTTCTCCTTCGTCCTCATAACGTGACAGAAAGTCTAATGCAGAGGCCATTCTTTGAGTTTTGTGGTGGTCGGTAAGAATTTTGGGCACCCATCGTGCACAGAACTTACGGTAACCCAATCTTGCTGTCACTATCTCGTACAAGAGAGTCTTAGAAATCTGTGGAAAACCAGTAGACAACTCCGACATTGAGAAACGTCGATTTTCACGAACTTTTGCATCAACTGTCTGAACGAGCTCGTCAGTCACCAATGATGGTCTACCACTCCTCTCTTCATCATGAACGTTTTCTCGTCCACTTTTAAATAAACGTACCCATTCACGGACAACTCCTTCACTCATAACTCTTGGTCCGTACATGGCACAAAGCTCACGATGAATAGCTGCTGCAGAATATCCTTTGGCTGTAAAAAACCTTATGACAGCACGCACTTCACATTTGGCGGGGTTTTCTATTGCAGCACACATTTCAAACTGCCACAAAAACTAAACTAGCGCAGGTACGACGTTCACTCGACCACGGCTTGATGCCGACTGACCTGTTGAGTGCGTGAACGCACAGATGGCGTCGCTACTCGCCCCACAGCCCGCACTGTGACCAATCGGAGGTTACTTTCTGAACCGCCCTTGTATATATGTAATGTATAAATGAAAAACGTTGTAACCAAAAATCACGAATAATTGACCAATTTCCTTCAAATTTTACGCGATTCTCTAATGAATACTCGGACGGAGATGTACTGTATATTTTCTTAAACTGTGATGTACAGGTTTTACGTTGAAACCGATAGCGAGAAAGAAAATACTTTGCTGTGCTGTGAAATGTGCTGTTTTTTTATCTTTCTTGCAGTCAGTTTCAGCTTTGATGGCAAAGTATGTAAACCATCAGACAAATTGTTTCTCGCATATATACAGGGTGTCCATAAAGTGCCTTTACAACTTCAAAATTTTATTACAACGGCAGTTGTTGAAATATTTTAACAAAATGTCTTTTATTGTAATCACTGTTTGCTAAAGTTTTTATATATACTAAAACTTTGTGTTTCAGATACTCTGTTGATGGAAGGAACAGAACCTCTATAAAATGGCAACTCCTCAAGAGAAGGCTCAATGTGTGTCCTGGTATATTGAGACAAAATCTGACGTTCAGACTCAACGAAACTTCAGAACGAAGAATGGGAGAGACCCACCATCGCGCCCTTCAATCCGTGCATGGCACAAAAAATTTATGGAGACAGGGACATTGTTGGATAAAGAGAGGAAAACATCGATCGCGTTTTTAACGTCTTCACTCGTTCACCTACGAAGTCCATCCGCACTGCTGCCAGACAGTTGTAACTACCAGCCGCGCGCCATGGACTGTGTGGCTGATCCCGGCGGAGGTTCGAGTCCTCCCTCGGGCATGGGTGTGTGTGTGTTTGTCCTTAGGATATTTTAGGTTAAGTAGTGTGTAAGCTTAGGGACTGATGACCTCAGCAGTTAAGTCCCATAAGATTTCACACACATTTGAACTTTTTTTTTTTTTTTTCAACTACCACGTTCAATGTGCATAAGGTCCTCCACAAAAGCTTACGATTGTACGCTTACAAAGTGCAACTCTTACAGACACTTGCGCCAAATGACAACACGGACAGAGTTTGCTGTCAACATGCTGGAACGCCTTTCGGAGGATGAAGCACTCCTCAAGCGAGTTTGTTTCAGTGACAACTTTTCATGTTTCTTGGACATTAAACAGACACAGTGTGAGAATCTGGGGATCTGAACACCCCCATGTGACTAGGGAGTTTCACCGGGATAGTCCAAAAGTGAAGGTGTGGTGTGGAATCGTGTGCAACCGAATAATTGACCCATTTTTCTTCAACGAGTAAACAATTACTGCGGATGTTTACCTCGACCTTTTGACCGAATATGTAGCACCACAATTGATTGACTTACAACCAATATCATTTTCCAGCAAGATGGCGCACCACCACATTGGGGACTGCATGTTCGTCATTTCCACAATGAAACATTTCCAGGCAGATGGATCGGGAGGGATGGGCTAATTCCTTGGCCACCGCGTTCGCCACATATCACTCCCTTGGACTTTTTTTATGGGGGTATGTAAAAGATATCGTGTATCAAACACAGATACGGGACACTGCTGACTTGAAGCAAAGGGTTCGTAATGCCATTGACATGATTGATGACGTTATGCTACAGCGAACATGGCAAGAAATCGAGTACGGGCTTGATGTGTTTCGTGCAATTAATGGCGCCCATGTAGAGGTCTATTAAACACTGTAAAAAAAAACTTTTACAAACACTAATTACAATAAAAGAAATGTTGTTAAAATATTTCAACAACTTCCGTTGTAATAAAATTTTGAAGTTTTAAAGGGACTATGGACAATCTGTATATTCTTATTCTTTATATGTACACTAGTGGCCATTAAAATTTCTACACCAAGAAGAAATGCAGATGATGAACGGATATTCATTGGACAAATATATTATACTAGAACTGACATGTGATTACATTTTCACGCAATATGGGTGCATAGATCCTGAGAAATCAATACCCAGAACAACCATCTCTGGCCGTAATAACGGCCTTGACACGCTTAGGGCATTAAGTTAAACAGAGTTTGGATGGCGTGTACAGCTACAGCTGCCCATGCAGCTTCAACACGATACCACAGTTCATCAAGAGTAGTGAATGGCGTATTGTGACGAGCCAGTTGCTCGGCCACCACTGACCAGACGTTTTCAATCGGTGAGAGATCTGGAGAAAGTGCTGGCCAGAGCAGCAGTCGAACATTTTCTGTAACCAGAAAGGCCCGTACAGCACCTGCAACATGCGGTCGTGCATTATCCTGCTGAAATGTAGGGTTTCGCAGGGATCGAATGGAGGGTAGAGCCACTGGTCGTAACAGAACCTGAAATGTAACGTCCACTGTTCAAAGTGCCGTCAGTGCGAACAAGAGGTGACCGAGACGTGTAACCAATGGCACCCCATACCATCACGCCGGGTGATACGCCAGTATGACGATGATGAATACACGCTTCCAATGTGCGTTCACCGCGATGTCACCAAACACGGATGCGACCACCATGATGCTGTAAACAGAACCTAGATTCATCCGAAAAAATGACGTTTTGCCATTCGTGCACCCATGTTCGTCGTTGAGTACACCATCGCAGGCGCTCCTGTCTGTGATGCAGCGTCAAGGGTAACCGCAGGCACGGTCTCCGAGCTGATAGTCCATGCTGCTGCAAACGTCATCGAACTGTTCGTGCAGATGGTTGTTGTCTTGCAAACGTCCCCATCTGTTGACTCAGGGATCGAGACGTGGCTGCACGATCCGTTACAGCCATGCGGATAAGATGCCTGCCATCTCGACTGCTAGTGATACGAGGCCGTTGAAATCCAGCACAGCGTTCCGTATTACCCTACTGAACACACCGATTCCATATTCTGCTAACAGTCATTGGATCTCGACCAACGCGAGCAGCAATGTCGCGATACGCTTAACCGCAATCGCGATAGGATACAATCCGACGTTTATCAAAGTCGGAAACGTGATAGTACGCATTTCTCCTCCTTACACGAGGCTCACGACAACGTTTCACCAGGCAACGCCGGTCAACTGCTGTTTGTGTATGAGAAATCGGTTGGAAACTTTCGTCATGTCAGAACGTTGTAGGTGTCGCCACCGGCGCCAACCTTGTGTGAATGCTCTGAAAAGCTAATCATTTGCATATCACAGCATCTTATCCATTTCGGTTAAATTTCGCGTCTATAGCACGTCATCTTCGTGGTGTAGCAATTTTAATGACCAGTAGTGTAATTTCAAACAAAAGTTTACTGTTTTGTTTCCTTCCTTGTCGCCTGTTTTACAGAAATCAGGAAAGATGTATTTATGGCTTATTGGCGAATCGTCCAGAACTTTCTAATCCTACCCATTCGCAGATTAAAACTATGCGAAATCCTGTCATTGAAGCTATCATCCTCACAGATGCAGCAGTTGGAGAGGTCACTCTCATACTACGTAGGCCAATGACACCAACCGATACCCATTAATTTTAAACGGCTTCCTCAAGCGAGTTTGTTTCAGTGACGAGGCAACTTTTCATGTTTCTGGGATAAACAAGGCTCAAGGTCAGAGAGAGTGGTTTAGAAGACAGGTAGGAGTGGGGAGGAGAAGGTGGACATTGAGAGAGGAGGAAAAATGGATAGAGAGGGGGTGGGATTAGGTGATGCACAGGAAGAGGAAGGAGGGGAGGTGATGCACAGAAAGATGGAGGGGAGGAGGAAGAGGAGATGGGCAATGAGAGTGGGAGGAGGAGATGGGCAGAGAGAAGGATGAAGGAGTTTAGGATGTATATCCAATTCCCATAGATATATAGCCATTGCGAAGCATTGCTGTGTTCACTAATGTAGTAAAGCGATTAATTAAATTTGGCTCAAAATTGTTCAAATGGCTCTAAGCAGTATGGGACTTAACATCTGAGGTCATCAGTCCCATAGATTTAGAACTACTTAAACCTAACTAACCTAAGGATATCACACACATCCATGCCCGAGGCAGGATTCGAACCTGCGACCGTAGCAGTAGCGCGGTTCCGGACGGAAGCCCCTAGAACCACTCTGCCACAGCGGCCGGCAATTAAAGTTGGTACTGGAACAATCCTGGGAAGGATACTTCAAGTGTTCTTAAGCGTCTGTAGTTCATATCAAAAGAGAATACAGCAAAAGTTTATAACAGTGCTGCTCAAGTGTTATTGGTACGATAGTGTTGCAGGAATGCTGAGTGACCTCTCGTAGGAACCTTTCGAATAAATGATTCTTTATTGATGGGAAACGTTTTAGGGAAACTTTATACAACCAACATTCGAAAAATTTAAAAACGATGGTATTGTGTCCATCGAATACCATGCGTAACGAGGATAAGAGAGATTATACCGTCAATCATGTTGTACAGCATACGAGTCCACCGACAGTGCAAAGAAACACCTTTCTCTTGCATCAAATGTTAACAAACAAACCTGAAGTTCCCCGATGTCTTGAACCCCATTCCTCACGCAGCAGTTCCAATATATTTGCCATTTGTAACATTACTACGAAACCACCCCATCTTCGTATAGGTAGCATTAAGTATCTACAGCTGTGCGTGTAGTGGTAATTTTGTTTACAGGTCACTGCGTACAGGCGTGATTGTAATTCAGAGAACAACGTTAGGTGACTGAAGATTATCATTCTCACATAACTTAAACGATTTATATAACTATAAATAAGAGAAAAAACCTTTTCAGGCTCATCTTCTAATGGCGCACAGGAGGTTACGTGACTATTTAAAAGCGTAATGCTGGGTGCCGGCTTGGTGACAAGAAGATGGAAGATGCTTAAATGCATTACCATGAGTACTGTTTATATGGCGATTTGGATCTGAAGTTGAATTCTGTACTTGCTGCGCCAATATTGGAGGCTTTCTTGTCAATATCATCTTCCATTATGATGGTCTTCTGGTAACACATCACTCACTTTTCACAGGATGTGTATCTATGTACACAGTTACGAAACTTTGCTAACGTTGTACAATTGTTGCTTGTTACAAAGGTCCTCATACGAAAACTAACAGGCCTACTTTGCTCAGAGACATTACTTGTTTTTGCTTGCAAGTAATAAAGTTGATATGCGGGCAAATAATGTCCAAAAATAAAAGCAGTGAATAAATTATCACAAGAACAAACTACAAATGATCTGGTGTCTTATTTCTGTTCTTACATTAACATAACATACAGTCGATTTATGGGCAAATACTTTAATCAAA
The DNA here is from genome assembly GCF_023898315.1 of Schistocerca nitens. Lineage (NCBI taxonomy): Eukaryota > Metazoa > Arthropoda > Insecta > Orthoptera > Acrididae > Schistocerca > Schistocerca nitens. The sequence continues at coordinate 368,923,717 of NC_064615.1, forward strand.
ACTGGCGTTAACATGAATGGCCAGAAATAAAACAATATAAAATTACAGTATTTGCAAAGAATTGCAACTGTTTGTATGAGCATGAACTTAAGATTTAAAACGACAATAACAAAGCTTCAAATAAACTTCTGTTCTTCCACTAATATGATCTGGAATATTGGTAGAACCAGATTCTGTTTGCTGCAGCTGAAGCTAATATGTATATAAATATTGACTTGTTTTAACCTAGAAGGCTTGGAAATTTAGACATATAGTACAGGATTTATTTTGTGGATTTAAGGATGTAAAGAGAGGCATAGAGTGTGTGTGTGGAGGAGGGAGGGGGGGGGGGGAGGCGTGGCACTGGAGAGGGTGTGGTAGAGAGGTTGCCTGACTGATTAGCTGTTCTGAACTAGCAAGTCTTCGAAATTCTGAAAGAAAAATTTATTTCTCTATTCAGTCTGGTCGATGAGTAGATAATCAGGTGCTGTATTTGTGGTGATAAAGATTTAGATTTCTTCAGGAGGGTTCTGTTCTACGCTGTTTGGAGAATGATTGTGCGTTGGACAAGATGTGTGGCAAAGCTAGACTTGTTCAGACTGTTAAGACGGAGTGCATCTATGTGCTCTTTATATCTTGTTGTGAAGCTTTTACCAATGTAATTGCATAGGCGTCCGCGGCCAGAGTCAGTCGACATACAAGTTTTCTGGATATGGTACCGCGTCTTAATGTACAAAAACTTTATGTCAAGCTTTTACCAGTTTGTCCAATGTATAAGCTTGGACATGAGTTGCAAATGAGTTCGTATATACCTGACTGTTGTACAGTGGTTTTGGTACTGTGTATGATTTTATTTTGTATTTTACTGTTCGTGAAGAAGATTATTTTTATGCTTTACGCCTTGAAGAGGTTGGCAATTTGGTGTGTGTGTGAAATCTTATGGGACTTAACTGCTAAGGTCATCAGTCCCAAAGCTTACACACTACTTAACCTAAATTATCCTAAGGACAAACACACACACCCATGCCCGAGAAAGGACCCGAACCTCCGCCGGGACCAGCCGCACAGTCCACGACTGCAGAGCCCCAGACCGCTCGGCTAATCGTGCGCGGCGGCAATTTGGTGGGAAATCTATCCTAGGAAAGGTAGTCTTACAAAGGTGGCCGTCTTCTTCCTGGGTGGTAGTTCAGCAACTGGTTGGTTTAATTTTGTTGTGTGGACTAGTTTATATATTATAGCGGGACTGTGCCCATTGTTGGAGACAACTGATTTAATAATTTCTTTACCTTTAGTCTTTCAATTGTGTCCTTGCAGTTTTATGTTGACAGTCAGGGGTTCTTAAACATCCATAATGGATAAGATTAATCTTAAAAGATTTAATCAGCACACGCCATGGATGTTCTGAGGAGACATGAATGTTATTTGTTCCATACTTAACGCTGACCACAAAATCGGTTAGCAGCTTAATATCTCATACGTCCTGCATTGCAGACCGTTTAGGAAGTCGGCAGTGAGCTCGAGTACGCCTCCTGGTAGCGGTAGCTCGAGCTGGTCTGGTGCTACGGTATGCTACAGTAGGGCAAAGTTACGCGATTGCAAGTTCTGCCTTTCACCACTAAATGGCAGTGGCGTCATTTTCACGGCGGCGGGTAGCTTGAGTTCATCATATTTCAGCCAGTTTGAATTATATATGTATTAACTCCCCCCCATGAACCATGGACCTTGCCGTTGGTAGGGAGGTTTGCGTGCGTCAACGATACAGATAGCGGTACCGTAGGTGCAACCACAACAGAGAGGTATCCGTTGAGAGGCCATACAAACGTGTGGTTCCTGAAGAGGGGCAGCAGCCTTTTCAGTAGTTGCAGGGGCAACAGTCTCGATGATTGACTGATCTGGCCTTGTAACAATAACCAAAACGGTCTTGCTGTTGTGGTACTGCGAATTGCTGAAAGCAAGGGGAAACTACAGCCGTAATTTTTCCCGAGGGCATGCAGCTTTACTGTATGATTAAATAATGATGGCGTCCTCTTGGGTAAAATATTCCGGAGGTAAAATAGTCCCCCATTCGGATCTCCGGGCGGGGACTACTCAAGAGGACGTCGATATCAGGAGAAAGAAAACTGGCATTCTACGGATCGGAGCGTGGAATGTCAGATCCCTTAATCGGACAGGTAGGTTAGAAAATTTAAAAAGGGAAATTGATAGGTTAAAGTTAGATATAGTGGGAATTAGTGATGTTCGGTGGCAGGAGGAACAAGACTTTTGGTCAGGTGAACAGGAAAATAGGAGTGCGGGTAAACTACTACAAACAGCATAGTGAACGCATTATTGTGACCAAGATAAAAACGATGCCCACGCCTATTACAGTAGTACAAGATTATATGCCAACTAGCTCTGCAGATGATGAAGAAATTGATGAAATGTAGGATGAGATAAAAGAAATTATTCAGGTAGTGAAGGGGGACGAAAATTTAATAGTCATGGGTGACTGGAATTCGACAGTAGGAAAAGGAAGAGAAGGAAACGTAGTAGGTGAATATGGATTGGGGCTAAGAAATGAAAGAGGAAGCCGTCTGGTAGAATTTTGCACAGAGCATAACTTAATCATAGCTAACACTTGGTTCAAGAATCATGAAAGAAGGTTGTATACATGGAAGAACCCTGGAGATACTACAAGGTTTCAGATAGATTATATAATGGTTAGACAGAGATTTAGAAACCAGGTTTTAAATTGTAGGACATTTCCAGGGGCTGATGTGGACTCTGACCACAAACTATTGGTTATGAACTGTAGATTAAAACTGAAGAAACTGCAAAAAGGTGGGAATATAAGGAGATGGGGCCTGGATAAACTGAAAAAACCAGAGGTTGTACAGAGTTTCAGGGAGAGCATAAGGGAACAATTAACAGGAATGGGGGAAAGAAATACAGTAGAAGAAGAATGGGTAGCTTTCAGGCAGCAGAGGAACAAGTAGGTAAAAAGACGAGGGCTAGTAGAAATCCTTGGGTAACAGAAGAGATACTGAATTTAATTGATGAAAGGAGAAAATACAAAAATGCAGTAAATGAAGCAGTCAAAAAGGAATACAAACGGCACAAAAATGAGATCGACAGGAAGTGCAAAATGGCTAAGCTGGGTTGGCTAGAGGACAAATGTAAGGATGTAGAGGCTTATCTCACGAGGGGTAAGATAGATACTGCCTACAGGAAAATTAAAGAGACCTTTGGAGAAAAGAGAACCACTTGCATGAATATCAAGAGCTCAGATGGAAACCCAGTTCTAAGCAAAGAAGGGAAAGCAGACAGGTGGAAAGAGTATATAAAGGGTCTATACAGGGGCGATGTTCTTGAGGACAATATTATGGAAATGGAAGAGGATGTAGATGACGATGAAATGGGATATATGATACTGCGTGAAGAGTTTGACAGCCTTGGGAGAGCCAGTCCTGACAAAACTCTACCATTTGGTGAGCAAGATGTATGAGACAGGCGAAATTCCCTATGACTTCCAGAAGAATATAATAATTCCAATCCCAAAGACCTATTACCGAACTATCAGTTTAATAAGTCACAGCTGCAAAATACCAACGCGTATTCTTTACAGACGAATGGAAAAACTGGTAGAAGCCGACCTCGGGGAAGATCAGTTTGGATTCCGTAGAAATGTTGGAACACATGAGGCAATACTGACCCTACGACTTATCTTAGAAGAAAGATTAAGGAAAGGCAAACCTACGTTTCTAGCATTTGTAGACTTAGAGAAAGCTTTTGACAATGTTGACTGGAATACTCTCTTTCAAATTCTAAAGGTAGCAGGGGTAAAATACAGGGAGCGAAAGGCTATTTACAATTTGTACAGAAACCAGATGGCAGTTATAAGAGTCGAGGGGCATGAAAGGGAAGCAGTGGTTGGGAAGGGAGTGAGACAGGGTTGTAACCTCTCCCCAATGCTATTCAATCTGTATATTGAGCAAGCAGTAAAGGAAACAAAAGAAAAGTTCGGAGTAGGTATTAAAATCCATGGAGAAGGAATAAAAAGTTTGAGGTTCGCCGATGACACTATAATTCTGACAGAGACAGCAAAGGACCTGGAAGAGCAGTTGAACAGAATGGACAGTGTCTTGAAAGGAGGGTATAAGATGAACATCAACAAAAACAAAACTAGGATAATGGAATATAGTCGAATTAAGGCGGGGATGCTGAGGGAGTTAGATTAGGAATTGAGACACTTAAAGTAGTAAAGGAGTTTTGCTATTTGGGGAGAAAAATAACTGATGATGGTCGAAGTAGAGATGATATAAAATGTGGACTGGCAATGGCAAGGAATGCGTTTCTGAAGAAGAGAAATTTGTTAACATCGAGTATTGATTTAAGTGTCAGGAAGTCGTTTCTGAAAGTATTTTTATGGAGTGTAGCCATGTAGTGAAGTGAAACATGGACGATAAATAGTTTAGACAAGAAGAGAATAGAAGCTTTCGAAATGTGGTGCAACAGAAGAATGCTGAAGATTAGATGGGTAGATCACGTAACTAATGAGGAGGTATTGAATAGAATTGGGGAGAAGAGGAGTTTGTGGCACAACTTGACTAGAAGAAGGGACCGGTTGGTAGGACATGTTGTGAGGCATCAAGAGATCACAAATTTAGCATTGGAGGGCAGCGCGGAGGGTAGAGGGAGACCAAGAGATGAGTGCACTAAGGACGTAGGCTGCAGTAGGTACTGGGAGATGAAGAAGCTTGCACAGGCTAGAGTAGCATGGAGAGCTGCATCAAACCAGTCTCAGGACTGAAGCCCACAACAACAACAACATTTATTAACTATATACACAAACCCTCCTCGTGAATCAGTCTATCTATTACTGAAAACTGTATCAGATTCCCTACAGCAGTTGCCGGCCGGTGTGACCGAGCGGTTCTAGGCGCTACAGTCTGGAACCGCGCGACCGCTACGGTCGCAGGTTCGAATCCTGCCTCGGGCATGGATGTGTGTGATGTCCTTAGGTTAGTTAGGTTTAGGTAGTTCTAAGTTCTAGGGGACTGATGACCTCAGAGTTAAGTCCCATAGTGCTCAGAGCCATTTGAACCATTTGAACCCTACAGTAGTTCCCGAGATTAGAAGATATTCATTCACAATTACATCCGCAATTTCTGCTTCATCCATTGAAATTACACCACGTTTGTTCCATGAATTTGTGGGATTATACGCATCCTAACTTTTTTCTCTGATATTTTCGTGCGCTAAGCGGTCCTCTCACGTCATCTTCTGTATGCCCTACTATAACACTGTTATTCTGAACGTCAAACGTATCTGTAATGTCAGTCCTTATAATTGGTAACTTCGAATAAATGTAATTATCACAGCAAATAGGCGAAGTTTTATACTATTCTTCACATTTTTCGCAGGAAAGTCACGCACACTGCTTCTTTGGACTCACAAATTTCGCCTCTCCTATTCATTCCCCCCTCCCTCCACACTTACAGTGTTTTCCCGAGATGGCACACAGTGACTTCTTCCACGTTGCTCGGATGAAGAAGCCATTTGGTGACATTGCACTGACAGAACAGCGACGACTGATTTTGTACGTGATGCTTTCCCTTATGGTCAAAAGTGCGGACTTCTAAAACCAAGATCTCCGTCAAATCACCCATCACTGCAAAAATGTGAGGCACTGGAGGATGAATGTGTAGAGGAGGAATGATACAATCACTAACTTTCGTTAATTTTCGAGGTGATAATTCCAACTTTATGACTACCGCTTGTATACCACTGCTGCCTCATCGTCACTATCACTTTAAAGTACTGCGCAGTACCACAATTCATTCGACTTCCGTTCCTCACAAGAGACTACTGTCAAACTGCCTGCTTTTGGAGTATCGTCCCAGTTGTGTGATTAGATTCCTGATTTTCTGTCGGAAAGATCACAGTCATCGACGGAAAATCGTCAAGTAAAACAGAAGTCATCTCTGGTATTCCTCAAGGAAGTGTCATAAGCCTTCTGCTGATCCTAATCTATACAATCGATGTAGGAAGAAAACTGACCAGCTCTCCCAGAGTCTTTGCAGAAGTCATCAGAATATCAAAAACCATTAGCAAAATGGTTTAGACAAAATACCCGTATCATGCTGCAAATGTTTCTGAATAACGAAAAGTATGAGGTCAACTGCATGAGTAAGACAAGAAATCCGTTACTTTTGGGTTACGTGATAAAGCGCACAAATTTAAAGGCTGGCAATTCAACTACGAGGTAATGCCACCGTTTTTTTATGTGAAAAGTCTTAAACTTTATTAATACTCTGCATTTTTATTTTTTTTATGTTTAGGTATGTATTTTTCAACATAGTCACTTCTGCGACCAACACATTTCTCCCAAGGAGAGACCTATTTGTTGACGGAGCCACAACTGTGGTGTGCGTACTGTAAGATCTTCGGTACACACACCATCAGATTATTTGACTTGTCGCTCTAACGAAGTAGGTGAGTGTCAGCAATATGTCTCGTGGTCTTATCGTGGCGTGTTTATCTTCTGCCGTTAGGTCAGACGATAGAAATGCCACTTGCACGCTTAGAGTAGCAGATTGACGGTGACCAACTTTAAACAGAACTTGTTTAATTTTCACACACATTTATTAAAATAATAAAAATCATAGACATTACGTAACTTGATTCTGGATGCTGTTTACAATTGACAATCTGAAGTTCCTTTGGTCTTGGTACGTTAATCTTATTCTCACATTTCTCTGATACTTGACAAAGTGTCTATACATTTCTCTTCATGCCTATGTGTAGGAATATGATAATCGTATTAGGCACAGACTGAAACTTGACTATAGACTGGTACAGACAAATGTAGACTAATGCAGACTGACTAATCGGAGGTCTGTACACTCGTTATAATATCTCGCGCGTTCATGTATCACTGCGCGAGTGATCCGCGAGGAGAAAAGGTTCTACGTTAACAGAAATCTCATTGGCTGCGTTACATATTAATACGCGGATTGGCGGAAGCAGAATTTGGTCCGTCTCTTAGACAGCGCCATCTCGTAGTGCGGAGACGGACGAGCGCTGCGCCTGCGCTGTTATGCTTAGCGGGGCGCGCTCTAGTGGGAAAGTTGTGTACGCGCTGACTGCGCGGAGCTATGTACAAAATAACAACCTTACCTCTGTTTGCAGCGCTTCATCACTATCAAACTGAAGTCCCTGAAGGTGTTCTTTAAGATTTGGAAACAGAAGAAAATCGGACAGGGCCAATTCCGGACTGTATGGAGGATGATGAGTGACAGTGACTCCAAAGAGTCGACTTGTTGCAGATGTCCCACCACTCGCCTGTGGTCCGTCATTGTATTCTGAAGGAGAAGATGCTCCTTGTGTGAACGAACTCTTCGAATTCGTGCTTCAGATACTCGATTATAACACGATGTTTCTCACGCACCGACGGAGTTACAGGCTACAATTCGGAGCTCTCTGGCGGCAGAAGGCTGCAAATACGATAAGTGATCAAAAGTATCCGCACACCTGGCTGAAAATGACTTACAAGTTCGTGGCGCCCTCCATCGGTAATGCTGCAAATTCAATATGGTGTTGGCCTACACTTAGCCTTGATGACACCTTCCACTCTCGCAGGCATACGTTCAATCAGGTGCTAGAAGGTTTCTTAGGGAATGGCAGCCCATTCTTCACGGAGTGCTGCACTGAGGAGAGGTATCGATGTCGGTCGGTGAGGCCTCGCACGAAGTCGTCGTTCCAAAACATCCCAAAGGTGTTCTATAGGATTCAGGTCTGGATTGTGCAGGCCAGTCCATTACAGGGATGTTATTGTCGTGTAACCACTCCGCCACAGGCCTTGCATTATGAACAGGTACTCGATCGTGTTGAAAGATACAATTTCCATCTCCGAATTGTTCTTCAACAGTGGGAAGCAAGAAGATGCTTAAAACATCAATGTAGGCCTGTTCTGTGATACTGCCACGCAAAACAACAAGGGATACAAGCCCCCTCCATGAAAAACACGACCACACCGTAACACAACCGCCACCGTCTGTTGGCACTACACACACTGGCAGATGACGTTCACCGGGCATTCGCCATACCCACACCCTGGTGTCCGATCGCCACATTGTGTACCGTGATTCGTCTCTCCACACAACTTTTTTCCACTGTTCAGTCGTTCAGTGTTTACGCTCCTTACACAAAGCAAGGTATCGTTTCGTATTTACGGGCGTCATGTGTGGTGTGGCTTATGAGCAGCCCCTCGACAATGAAATTCAAAGTTTTCTCACCTCCCGCCTAACTGTCATAGTACTTGCAGTGAATCCTGATGCAATTTGGAATTCCCTTGTGATGGTATGGATAGATGTCTACCTATTGCACACTATGACCCTCTTCAACTGTCGGCGGTCTCTGTCAGTCAACAGACGAGGTCGGCCTGTGCACTTTTGTGCTGTACGTGTCCCTTCACGTCTCCACTTCACTATCACATCGGAAACAGTGGACCTAGGGATGTTTAGGAGTGTGAAAATCTCGCGTACAGACGTATGACACAAGTTACAGCCAATCACCTGACCATATTCGAAGTCCTTGAGTTCCTCGGAGCGCCCCATTCTGCTCTCTCACGATGTCTAATGACTACTGAGGTCGCTGATATGGAGTACCTGGCTGGCAGCACAATGCACGTAATATGAAAAACGTATGTTTTTGGGGGTCTCCGGATACTTTTCATCACATATTGTATGTAGAGATGATGAATAAAGATGTAGAATGTTAATAATGTATGTTTTATTTAAAAAGCTTTAAAAGTTTTCACAAAAAAAATTTCGGAGGCTTTGCATTTTAGCCGGCCGGGGAGGCGGAGCGGTTCTAGGCGCTACAGTCTGGAACCGCCGCGCAACCGCTACGGTCGCAGGTTCGAATCCTGCCTCGGGCATGGATGATTGTGATGTCCTTAGGTTAGTTAGGTTTAAGTAGTTCTAAGTTCTAGTGGACTGATGACCTCAGAAGCTAAGTCGCATAGTGTTCAGAGCCATTTGAACCCTTTTTTAAGCACGCATTTGTAAATACATACAGCGGCCGTCACGAAAATAGGCACGCAAGTCTATCTCACAGTCCTACAGAATTGCCAGTTAGTGATAATTTCAAATGTTAGTAAAACTTCCGATAAAACATTAGACACTTTATTTTTAATCTAGAATATAATTGAGTACTTTCGAAAATAAAATAATTGCCAGCTGCTACAAAAAATTTACGTTACTAGAAATTGTGAAGAAAAATATTGTTTCACTTCAGCCTGTGGAAAAAACAGAACAACTGACATACTTGGATTGAAAAAGTATATGAACATACTCAGAGTTCAAACATGCATGTGATACATATCCTGCCGCAAAAACATAATGTTCGGCGATAAAAATAAAATAGCATAATAGGTGCGAAACTGTTCCGCCCGAGTTACGAAAAATGTCGTCGTTGATGAATTTGCATTCTGTTGGCCTTTGTAGCGCGGAATTTTTTAAAGAAAACTATGAAATTAATTTTGGTAACATTTAAGACATGTATTTTGTATCGTATCACGTATGAATGCATTTTATTTACGAGAGACTCCGCGCGACAGCGTGCGAACACTTGTATGTCGCCGCCAGGATTTTACCATGTGTAGAAGTATGAAACCGGAATTTGGTTGTAATAATTACAGGTCTGTTGTTTGAAACTGATGAACAATATTTTATTCAAAATAATTTCCATTGCTATTTATACATTTCTCCCGCCCCTCCGGCAGGCTATGAATGCCACGCCAGAAAAACAGTTCTTCTTTTGAAGCGAACCAGTCAGCGAGCCATTTTCGTACATTTTCATGCGAATTGAAGCGTTGTTCAGCGAGAGCGTGTCCCAGTGATGCAAACACGTGATAATCGGACGGAGCCAAGTCTGGAGTATAAGCTGCATGCCCTAGTATTTCCCAACTGAACGCCTCGATCATTTCCCTGACCCGTTTTGCTGTTGGTGATGGCACGGAGCAATATGATTTTTCACGTAATGCTCTATTTAAATCGATCATTTGCTGTTGATAGCGATTAGTGCCAACGGTTTCAGCAGGTTTTAGCAGCTCATAATAGATGACACCCTTTTGATCTCACCAAACACGGAGCATTGTCTTCTTTCCAAAGTGATTTCGTCTTCCAGTGGATGTCGATGGTTTGCCTGGATTCACCCGTGATTTACGACACTTAGGACACATTTTTCATCACCTGTCACTATTCGATGGAGAAACGATTTTCTTTTGAATCTACCGAGCAACATTTCACAATGACCTTTCGAGTTGCTTGCTGTCTTTCATGCAGTTCATGCGGAACCTAATTTTCCAACTTTCTGCTCCTTTCCAATAGCTTTCAACCGAAGAGAGACGACTTTCTGCGTCACATTCAATTGCTCCGCGAATTTCTGTTAAGTTATAGTATTATCTTCATCCAATAAGGACTGCAATTCGTTGTCTTCGATTTTTTCGGTGGTTTCCTGCGCTCGTCGTTTCTCATGTCAAAATCACCACTTTTGAATTTTTTGAACCACTCGAATCACTGTGTTTTTCCAAGAGCATGTTCGCTTAAAGCTTCGACCAACGTTCGATGCGATTTGTCAGCAGTTTTCTTCAAATGATAACAAAAAACCAATGCTGTCCGCAAATCGTAGTCCGTAGACAGAAAACTCGACAAGTTTATTTGTTTGAACCAGATACCGATATATGCAACTTTGGTTACTGTGTGTTGACATTCGTCGTCAGCCGTTACAGGAAGCAGATGGCGCTGCATATGCGGTCTCACGGGCCTTGCACTGGCGGCTAGCACCATCTATAGGGAAATTCCGGTTTCATACTTCTACACCTGGTAATTCCCTTAATACGGCCGAGAATATCCCCTACCTCCCGAAAACTTATTTTCAGCTCTTGGTGACCCTTCATCACTGCCCCGTTTACTCAAATCGCCGATATACGCTATCCAAGAGTAACTATAAGTACTTTCAGGACAGTATTTCCGTTGAAGTCGAGTAAAATTTATTTTTGCCTGTGGTTTTGTGAAATCCAATTTTTATCGAAGTATACTACAACACAATTGTCGTCAGTACGTGGTAGGTGCATTTTAAACAGAACTTCGTTCTTGCTGCTGCAGTATCTCTGGATCCCATTAAAAGTATTGTCCATGATTGTACTTTCTGAATCAAAACCCAAGTGAGTGCAGAAAACAAAGAACAGAAGTCTCCGAGTCAGAATATTTTTTTTTTTCAAGATCACTCTGTATTTTTCTAGTCCTCGGATACTCTTCTCTGTCGTAGTATTGACAATACAGTTGCGCACAGAATCGTCAAATTCTGTAATTTCCTTTTTCATTTAAATCAATTTCTTGGAGAATCAAAACACGAACTCACATCTAGAGAATGTGCTCGTGTCACCGCACTGTTAACGTGGAATTCAGTCAATACAGAAATACCTCAAGGTTTTGTTGCCATTTTATAAACTTGTGTAAAATTTGTAGTATCCCTGGCTTCTTTGTTATTGTCCAGAACAAAAAAAATCTTCAGTACGTTCGATATGAAAACTTCATACTGTTCTCGAATATCGAATGAAACAAGATTAGTGTTACCATATACTGTTTATTTATATCAAATGGTTCAAATGGCTCTGAGCACTATGGGACTCAACTGCTGAGGTCATTAGTCCCCTAGAACTTAGAACTAGTTAAACCTAACTAACCTAAGGACATCACAAACATCCATGCCCGAGGCAGGATTCGAACCTGCGACCGTAGCGGTCTTGCGGTTCCAGACTGCAGCGCCTTTAACCGCACGGCCACTACGGCCACTACGGCCGGCTATTTATATCCCCGACGCATTTCGAAGGTTTAAACCTCCACAATCAGCTGAATTTATATGTGTTAGTATGACATATGTAAACTGTCATATTATGTAAGCAAAGGTAAGACACGACCTTTGCTTACAAAATATGGCTGTTTAAATGTGATGTGTTACGACAGAACAAGAAACCTGTGGCCATTGTTAGCCCAAAGTCGTAACACATCACATACATATGTCATACTAACGAATGTAAATCCACTTGATGGTGGCTGTTTAAACGTTCGAAACGCGTCGTGGATGTGAATAAACGGTGACTGGTAACAGTAAACTTGTTGTTTGATTTGATATCAGTAACAGTCACCGTAAAGTCTAACCTAAAATGTTCGCATGTTTTCGAGTATCTCTTTGCCCTTTACGCACGCCGACCGGAGTAGCACTACTCGTAAGCCCTCGCTATTGCATTTCGCTCACTACCACACACATGTCAATAAAACCACACGTGGAGACATGGTATCGCACGGTAACAATGAATTTTCATTGAGCACTGACCTACAGCATCGTTACCAGTAAAAGTGTCGTGTGACTAGGGTCTCCCCTCGGGTAGATCGATCACCGGGTGCAAGTCTACATCGGTGAAGGTATGTTCTCGAAACTTCAACAAAAGCCCGTACCGAGCTACTGAGCGTCTCTCTTGCAGAGTCTTCCACTGGAGTTCACCTATCATCTCCGTAACGCTTTCGCGATTACTAAATGATCCTGTAACGAAGCGCGCTGTTTTCCGTTGGATCTTCTCTATCTCTTCTATCAACCATATCTGGTACGGAACCCACACCGATGAGCAGTATTCAAGCAGTGGGCGAACAAGTCTACTGTAACCTACTTCCTTTGTTTTCGGATTGCATTTCCTTAGGATTCTTCCAATGAATCTCAGTCTGGCATCTGCTTTACCGACGATCAACTTTATATGGTCATTCCATTTTATATCACTCCTAATGCCTACTCCCAGATAATTTATGGAATTAACTGCTTCCAGTTGCTGACCTGCTGTATTGTAGCTAAATGGTAAAGGATCTTTCTTTCTATGTATTCGCAGCACATTACACTAGTCTACATTAATATTCAGTTGCCTTTCCCTGCACTATGCGTCAATTCGTTGCAGATCCTCCTGCATTTCAGTACAATTTTCCATTGTTACAACCTCTCGATATACTACAGCATCAACCGCAAAAAGCCTCAGTGAACTTCCGATGTTATCCACAAGGTCATTTATGTATATTGTGAATAGCAACGGTCCTAAGACACTCCTGCACACCTGAAATCAGTCTTACTTCGGAAGACTCCTCTCTTTCGATTTGACGCCACTTCGGCGACTTGCGCGTCGATAGGGATGAAATGATGATGATTGGGTCAACACAACACCCAGTCCCTGAGCGGAGTAAATCTCCGACCCAACCGGGAATCAACCCCCGGCCCTTAGGATTGACATTCTGTCACATTGACGACTCACCTACTGGCGGCGGACACCGTTACCAGTGCAGATGCGGCAACAAAGCAAAGGTGTGGGGGCATCACTATGCTCAGCACTGGAAGAGTGTAGCGAGCGGATGTGACCTTGATGTGTCTGATTTCGTGATGGATACTCTTGGAATTACAATTAGGAACAAATAAAATTGGAACGATCATATAGATAATGTTGTGGGGAAGGCAACCGAAAGGCCATGTTTAAAGGCAGAACTAGAAGATGCAACAGGTCTTTTGAAGAGACTGCCTACACTACGCTTGTCCGTCCTTCGCTAGAGTAGTGATGTGCGGTATGGAATCCTTTCCAGACAGGATCGACGGAGAATATCGAAGAAGTCCAAAGAAATGCACCCCGTTTTGTACAATCGCGAAATAGAGGAGAAAGTGTCACGGGCATGATAAGCGAGTTCTGGTGGCAATTATTAGAACAAAGGCATTTTTCGTTGCAGCGTGATCTTTTCACGAAATTTCAATCACCAACTTTATCCTCTGAATGTGAAAAATTGCATTTTCACCAACCTAAATAGGAAGAAATGATCATTACAATAAAATAAGCGAAATCAGAGCTCGTGAAGAAAGATTTAAATGTTCTTTCTCCCACGCACTGTTACAGAGTGGAACGGTCGAGAAATAATCTGAAGGCGCTTCGAAAAACCCCCTGTCAGGCACTTAAATCTGAATAATAACGTAGAGGTAGATGTTGCACAAGGATACATTGCAAACGCTAAAGTAAAAAGATTACGCACTGCGAAGACTCGCAGTGAGCTGCCCCGCTCATTGTTTGGAGAAGTTGCGGCCTTTAAGGGAAAGTAGCGCTGGTAAACCTCAACGCGAAACAGAAATAGTTGTTCCCACTGGTCTGGCGGCCTCCCCTCGCACTTGGACGGCAGGCGGGCCGGCGCTGCTGGCCGGCGCGCGGCTGCTTGGCAGCTGAACAAAAGCTGCCGCTGTGGCCGCGGCTCCGGCTGCTAATGAAAGACCGCGGAGGCGCCAGGCCGGGCCAAAGTGCGCAGCCGGCGGCTGAGAAAGTAAAGCGGTACTCTCTGCCTCGCTCAGGCTACAATGCTTTCTGAAATTTAGCTATGCTACAGCCTAAAAAAGGAAACGACATGTAAAATTATTCATAGTTCATGCAGAAGCAGTCATATTAACTTCTCAGTGTATCACGGCGATGATGGTGATACACTGAGAAGTTCATACGACTGCTTCTGCATGAACTATGAATAATTTTACATGTCCTTTTCTTTTTTAGACTGTAGCATAGCTAAATTTCAGAAAGCGAGGCAGCATGATGATGTCCACAGCTCGTGGTCTTGCGGTAGCGTTCTCGCTTCCCACGCACGGGGTCCTGGGTTCGATTCCCGGCGGGGTCAGGGATTCTCTCTGCCTCGAGATGACTGGGTGTTGTGTGTCTTTCATGATGTTCATCATCATTGACTCGCAAGTCGCCGGGTGGCTCTCATTACGCGAACTACGTACCGGATTTTAAATATTTCCCACGTCCAAAACAAATACTGCTGTGTGGTTGTTGGGTCATACTGTCTACGCCCTCATCGTCCGGAAAATTCACGATGGACGCACCTTTTTGACTTACATTTGGGAACAATATGCTAAGATCAAAAACAGTGAAAAACACCGTGAATATTTTGCCAATTTCTTATCAGCTGCATTGCATCATGCATATGCGAAAAAACTCTAAAATGTGTGCGAGCTCCTCTCAATTTCCCTCAACTGTCCATTTAGTATCGCAATTGAGTTTTGATGATTCGTACACTGATTTCATTCTTGCGTCTTACATGTTGTTCTAGCAAAAATAAGTCTAGATATATAGTTAGCGTCAGGTGGTGAAATATAACCAGTCTCCATGTATCTGTCTATCTTTGTTATGTGCCTTGCTATATATATGATCATATTAGGAAAAAAATGAAAAAGAAACGAAGAAAGTTAGAGAGAGAGAGTAACTGAGTAATAGGATGCGGTTCCACTTGAAGAGAGAAAAAAAGAAAAAAAAGAAAAAGAAAAAAAAGAACAAAAAGAAAAATTAAAAAATAAAATTAAAAAAATAAGAAAAGACAAAAAAAGTGGCGTCAGCTAAAAAGGACTTGCAATTTCGGCGGCCGAACACTCCACAAGGGGTCTCCCGGCCAACAATACCGTACGATCATTTCATTTCATTTCACCGAGATGATGTAGATATCAAGGAAATTTAGTTTCTGCTATGTTGGAACACGGTACACAGTAACTTAAGTCGCAAGTCAGCTTAATCTTCTTAATCATTTGGTTATACTGCTATTTAAATTAGTCGTATTGTGTGGTTTTGTTCGAGCAGATAAATTGGAAAATTATTGTGAACAATTAGTTTATGAGCCCACGCGAAGCGTAAATAGTTGAGAAGACATACTTGACCTCATAGCAACAAATAATTTTGAGCATATGGGGAGTTTCATGACGGATTCATGGATTACTGGCCACAAGGTCGCTGTAGCTAGACTGAATACCGTAGTATCCAAACCCACCAAAAATAAACGCAAAATACACCTATTTGAAAAAAGCAGATAAAAATTAGCTTGAAACCTTCCTAAGAGACAGTCTTTCCTCTTTTCAATTTGACTAGGTAAGCGTAGACCAGATGTGGTTGTGATCTAATACACCAAGTGCCATTACAAGGTTTAAATTCAAAGAAATAGCATAGACGGCAGTTTAGAAATATATACCAAATAATTACGAGAAGGTACTGATCCCCCATGGTACACAAAGCAGGTCATAACACTGCTGCAGAAGCAGTGAAAAAGGCGTACCAAATTTAAAAGAACGCAAAACACCCAATACTGGAAAAGTCTTACAGGAGCTCCAAATTTAGCGTGAACTTCAGTGCCTAGATGGTTTAATAGTTTCCACGACAACACTCCCTCTCGAAATGTGGCAGAACTAAGGGGTTCTGGTCGTAGGTAAAGAACACCAGCGGCAAGACGTAATCAATACCTACAATGACCATGTCCTGATAACAATGTCACTAAAGCAGAGTTACTAAACACGGGTTTTCGTAATTCCTTCACCAAAGAAGACGAAGTAAATACTCCAGAATTCGAATCAAGAACAGCTGCCAACATGAGGAACTTAGAAGTAGATATCGTCGGTGTTGCGAAGCAGCCTGAATCAATAAAAGCAAGGCCTCCAGTCCAGATTATATTCCAGTCATGTTCCTTTTAGAGAATGCTGAGACAATAGCTCCATACTTAGCATTCGTATGCAAGTGCTCGCTCGTAGAAAGATCCGTACCTAAAAACTGTAAAGTTAACCCTTTCTGCGTCTACGATTCCAAATGGCATCATTAAGTATTCCTGGCTTTTTTTGAGCTTCCCAATGCTTCAATGATACCGTTTGGCATCGCTTCACGTAGTTCCAAGTTTGGCCAACAGATCACAGTGGCGTTTGCTTTCATGACTCGCCGTTTGTTTGAAGTGCAGAACAGAGAAGTGTCGTGAGTTGTGCTACTGCATTTGTGAGTGAACAATAACTGTTTTGTTTAGTTTTATTCTGTGTATACTGAATTTCTTGGTTCTGGAATCAAGTTTACGTAGTTCCTCAAGGGCAAGGGAAAGAAATACGGTAAGTTTATAATACAGTTATGTATGCATTTTTTTGAGTAATTATTATGTCATTTCTAATGATGCCATTTGGAATCATTATTTTATTCGTTAACCAATAGCTTCAAAAGAACTTTTGCAATGGATATGGCATACGTGCAACATATACAGTAAATATTCATCACAACAAAATTTTCCCCAATTTTTTTCTAAATGTGACGCACAAACGGTTACACAAGTCACACAAATACCCAAGAAAGGAAATCCACTCAATAACAGACCCATATGAATAACGACGATTTGCAGCACGATTTTGGAACATATATATTGTTCGAACATTATTCATAATCTAGAAGAAAACGATTTATTGACAGGCAGCCAACACAGATTCAGAAAATATCGTTCGTATGAAACACAACTAGCTCTTTATTCTCACGAAGTAATTAATGCTATAGACAGGGGATCTCAAGCTGAGTCCGTACGTTTTGGTATCCAGAAGGCGTTTGACTCCGTTCCTCATAAGCGACTACTAATCACATTGCCTGCCTATGACGTATTGCCTCAGCTATTCGACTACATTCCTCAGTTCCTACCAGAAAGGTCACAGTTTGTAGTAATAGACGGCAAGTCTTCCAGTAAGACAGAAGAGACAGCTGGCGTTCCCCAAGGAAGTGTTTAGGCCCTCTGCTGTTCCTGCTCTACGTAAACGATTTAGATGAAAATCTGAGCAGCCCACTTAGCTTGTTTCCAGATGATGCTGTGATTTAACGTCTTGTAAAGCCATAAGATAGTCAAAATCAATTACAAAATGATTTAGACAAGATATCTGTATGGTGCGAAAAGTGGCAATTGACTCTAAATAATGAAAAGTGTGGAGTCAATATGAGTAGTAAAAAGAATTCGTTAAAGTTCCATTACGTGGTAAATCATAAGAATCTAAAGGCTGAGAAGTCAATTAAATATCTAGGGATTACAATTACGAACAACTTAAATATAAACGATCACGTAGATGAAGTTGCGTGGAAAGCAACCAAACACTGCGATTTGTTGGCTGAACAGTTAGAAAATGCAACAGTTCTATTAAAGAGACTGATTACACTACGATTGCCCGCCCTCTTCTGGTGTACTGCAACGCTGTGTGGGATCCACTTTAAATACTACTGACACAAGACATCGAAAACGTTCAGAGAATGGCAGCCTGTTTTGTATTCTCGCGAAATAAGGGAGGGGGGGGGGGGAGTGCCACGGGTATGATACGCGAATTCGGGTGGCAGTCATTAACACAAAGGCGTTTTACGCTGCCGCAGGAACTTTTACTGAAATTTTAATCACTAACATTCTCGTCAGAGTGGGAAAATATTTTGTTGGCGTCCACCTACATAGGAGGAAATGATCATCATAATAAAATAAGGGAGATCAGAGCTCGCACGGGAAGATTTAAGTGTTTATTTTTCCCGACCACTGTTCGAGAGTGGAATTGCAGAGAAACAGCTTAAATGTGGTTCGATGATTCCCTCTGGCGGGTACTTGATTGTGAACTGCACAGTAATCATTTAGGTGTATCTGTACACTTAAATGAATACTTTAGAGTCATAAAATTCTTTATTTTGAACGGTTTATTGCCAACGGAAATTCATCCATAGTTGGCGACAATTCATAAGGACCGTGCTCTTTCATTTTCGTCACTGAAGAAAGAAGTGACTGAACTGAAACAGGGCCATTTTGCTCTTGCGGATCATCCATGTACAGAGCGTTCCAGTCGCAGATCAACACATCTAGAAAGTTCACCGTAAGAAAATGGGCGATCAGCGACTGAAGGTATATGAAACACAGTTGATTTTATACGAGGGATTAACTATGAAAAAGTTTTGTGAAAAATGAGTGCGGAATTTGTTGAGATGCTAACCAGAAGAAAATACGAAAACGAATTAATTGGCTGTACCCTTTTAAGAAGAGTTTAATTAATTCATGTTTGCGTGTCCTGCTTTGCCATTGTTTATGAGACAGGGGCCCATTACTTGAGGCCAGAAATAAAACAGTAATCAAAGTAACGGACGGAATTGGGTACATTCGCTCCAGAAAAGACGAAGTAGGTTAGATCTGTCAGAGACGTCTGCGATGCAGAGATACTTCTTTTTATTGACTACCTTGCAAAGATAAGGTAATATCTGGGGGGAAGGGGGGGGGGCGACGCTTTGCAGGACTTCCAGTACCAACAGGCTAAAAATAAGTACGTGATAGGTGATCAGAATTTTAAAAACATGAGAATGTTATTTCTTTGGGACTTAGTATCTGCTCTGTTTATGGAAAAATTGAAAGATTTGAACTAACAATTGTTACAGTATTTTGCTTTGACCTTTCCACAAAAATGGAACACTGCGACTGGAAAATTTTCGAATCTAATGAAAATTTTGTGGTAGCTGTAGCTGGTAATTTTATAAATGACGTGGTCGAATATCGAATGCGTATTGAGCTTCCTTACAAGGAGGTTAGAAAGACGTAGACTGTAAGTGCACGGAAAGTTTGTCCGATACACCAGCCAGCTGAAATATGGGTTTTAGGAGTTTCCCTTGCTCATTTAGGCAAATGCTGAGATGGTTAACAATCTACGCCTCACAAAATAAGATACACAAATAGTTAAAATACGATAAGATACAGAAGAAAGCTTTTCACGAGTTAAGGCATATAGCGCACAAGACTACCTTCTTTGGGATTAACGCAGTCTTTGCTGACTTCTGAGTAGTATTCGACGCAGTACTGCACGAACGCTTAGCATCCGAAGTACAATCCTACAGGCTATCAAGTGAAATTTGTGACTCGATAGAGGATTTGTTGGTAGACAGGACGCAGCAGCTTTCCTGAAATGGAGTCACCGACAGATACAGAAGAAATTTCAGGTGTGCCGCAGGGAAGTTTGTTGGGACCATTGTTGTTCCTATTGTATGTTAATGACTTCGCAGAAAATGTTACTTGAATCTCAGACCTTTCGCAGATGATGTGGTTATCTATAATGAAGAAAGGTGCACAAATACACTCCTGGAAATTGAAATAAGAACACCGTGAATTCATTGTCCCAGGAAGGGGAAACTTTATTGACACATTCCTAGGGGTCAGATACATCACATGATCACACTGACAGAACCACAGGCACATAGACACAGGCAACAGAGCATGCACAATGTCGGCACTAGTACAGTGTATATCCACCTTTCGCAGCAATGCAGGCTGTTATTCTCCCATGGAGACGATCGTAGAGATGCTGGATGTAGTCCTGTGGAACGGCTTGCCATGCCATTTCCACCTGGCGCCTCAGTTGGACCAGCGTTCGTGCTGGACGTGCAGACCGCGTGAGACGACGCTTCATCCAGTCCCAAACATGCTCAATGGGGGACAGATCCGGAGATCTTGCTGGCCAGGGTAGTTGACTTACACCTTCTAGAGCACGTTGGGTGGCACGGGATACATGCGGACGTGCATTGTCCTGTTGGAACAGCAAGTTCCCTTGCCGGTCTAGGAATGGTAGAACGATGGGTTCGATGACGGTTTGGATGTACCGTGCACTATTCAGTGTCCCCTCGACGATCACCAGTGGTGTACGGCCAATGTAGGAGATCGCTCCCCACACCATGATGCCGGGTGTTGGCCCTGTGTGCCTCGGTCGTATGCAGTCCTGATTGTGGCGCTCGCCTGCACGGCGCCAAACACGCATACGACCATCATTGGCACCAAGGCAGAAGCGACTCTCATCGCTGAAGACGACACGTCTCCATTCGTCCCTCCATTCACGCCTGTCGCGACACCACTGGAGGCGGGCTGCACGATGTTGGGGCGTGAGCGGAAGACGGCCTAACGGTGTGCGGGACCGTAGCCCAGCTTCATGGAGACGGTTGCGAATGGTCCTCGCCGATACCCCAGGAGCAACAGTGTCCCTAATTTGCTGGGAAGTGGCGGTGCGGTCCCCTACGGCACTGCGTAGGATCCTACGGTCTTGGCGTGCATCCGTGCGTCGCTGCGGTCCGGTCCCAGGTCGACGGGCACGTGCACCTTCCGCCGACCACTGGCGACAACATCGATGTAGTGTGGAGACCTCACGCCCCACGTGTTGAGCAATTCGGCGGTACGTCCACCCAGCCTCCCGCATGCCCACAATACGCCCTCGCTCAAAGTCCGTCAACTGCACATACGGTTCACGTCCACGCTGTCGCGGCATGCTACCAGTGTTAAAGACTGCGATGGAGCTCCGTATGCCACGGCAAACTGGCTGACACTGACGGCGGCGGTGCACAAATGCTGCGCAGCTAGCGCCATTCGACGGCCAACACCACGGTTCCTGGTGTGTCCGCTGTGCCGTGCGTGTGATCATTGCTTGTACAGCCCTCTCGCAGTGTCCGGAGCAAGTATGGTGGGTCTGACACACCGGTGTCAATGTGTTCTTTTTTCCATTTCCAGGAGTGTATTTAGTCGGATCTTGATAAGATTTCAGGATGGCGTAAAGACTG
This sequence comes from Schistocerca nitens, assembly GCF_023898315.1. NCBI lineage: Eukaryota > Metazoa > Arthropoda > Insecta > Orthoptera > Acrididae > Schistocerca > Schistocerca nitens. Next base: position 368,945,135 of record NC_064615.1, read on the forward strand.
GTAACTTTCATAAATATAAAATTGTACTTTTAACAAAACGAAAAAAGTTCTTGTTATTATAATATCAACGAGTCTCCCCTAGAATCGGTGAACACATACAAATACCCTCCCCCCCCCTCTCTCTCTCTCTCTCTCTTTCTCTCTCTTTCTCTCTCTCTCTCTCTCTCTCTCTCTCTCTCTCACACACACACACACACACACATACATACAGCGAAATGCCTCTGCACATACGCATTTGCAAGGGGAGAGGACAAGAGCAAGCACTTGCGTCCCCCCGCCCTCTGGAATCTGGAGTACAGAGATTTCATTCATTATTGAATTGATTCTCTGCAATATAATACGTTTTAATGTGATCTATAAAATTTAGTTGTTAGTTCATAACGTGCCTCGAAATTGGTAAACTCAGTTTTATCAAAAATGGCAACTCCCCCCCACCACCACTCCACCCACCCTCCCCTGGAAAACAAATTCTGTGAACGCCCATGCTCGTGCGTGGTTGAAGGAATGGTGTGTGGAAGAAAACATTGTTCGATTTACGACGGATAATGTGGGTAATGAACAACTGACACTTACAACACTGAAGTTACATTCTATGGAAACAATTTTGTATTAAATTATAGTTTCCTTGCGAAAAATTCAGTGCTTACTTACGTTATAAGCGTGGAGAGGTATATTCCACATTTAATTTCTTTATTCCTTTATTTGTAAGTTAAAATTGAAATCACTCCCAGGAAACCAGGGCACGTGGTGAACGAAAGCAGTACTGTAACTAGAAGTGTTTGTTATTTGTAGCTAATGACGTATGTCAAGTTTCGATGTATAGTCTTAATAGAACATATTTGCTTCAAATGTTTTCCCTGTCATGATGAGACAGCCATTATTTTCTACGACACATCATTTGGTATTCAGTTATAGGCTTCGCTGTTGCAATAACTAAGGTACATTACACAGCATTCAACATTCTGCCTAGGTTTCTGTATAAAAATATAGGGTGAGTTGGAAAGTTAAGAAATTTGAGTTGTAGTGTGGCCTCTGAATCGTCTCAACAATAACTACTATTGTTTAGATGTATGGTTAAGCGAACTTTATAAATAAAATTAGCTCTCTAGTTAAAAAAGAATTGATGATGGATGTGCAGTTACAAAGGGCAATGGTAGCTGACAGTTGAGGACCAGGTGCTAGTGTTGGAGACTGATTGGTAACCTGCTAAGACTAGCCCAGAAAGGCTAAGTTGCAAACTGGGTGTATAATGTAATGCTAAGTGCATCGTTGCAAAATGTAATGTGACAGTAGCTAACATTACCTAATATTGGATTAAAATGGCTCATTATAGATTTTAGGTAATAGTCTTTCTTGTCGAAAAAAAGCAAATAATAGAAGTCTGCCTATCTAAGTACCAACTTGTAAGAAGAGAGGAGAAGTATTAAATTTTAATGCACCTTTTATGTCAAGGTAATTAAGGATAGAGGACGGAGAGAAGTTCTGCTGGGGTAGTAACCCAAGTAGCAGCCGTAAGCGCTGTACGAAAAGCACGGAGAATGTAAATCAGAAGGTTTGGAAGGGGCACTGAACCCTTTCCTGCCAGTAGTGACTCGAGTGTCGTAACAACTAAGGTCATTCCTTACATGCGACACTGTTTTTCATTACTTGATTGAACAGATCGATACTGTATTTCTGGATTTCCGGAAGGCTTTTGACACTGTACCACACAAGCGGCTTATAGTGAAATTTAGTGCTTATAGAATATCGTCTCAGTTATGTGACTGGATTTGTGATTTTCTGTCAGAGAGGTCACAGTTCGTAGTAACTGACGGAAAGTCATCGAGGAAAACAGAAGTGATTTCTGGTGTTCCCCAAGGCAGTGTTATAGGCCCTTTGCCGTTCCTTATCTATATAAACGATTTGGGAGACAATCTAAGCAGCCGTCTTCGTTTGTTTGCAGGTGACGCTGTCGTTTATTGACTAATAAAGTCATCAGAAGATCAAAACAAACTGCAAAACGATTTAGAAAAGATATCTGAATGGTGCGAAAAGTGGCAGTTGGCCCCAAATAACGAAAAGTATGAGGTCATCCACATGAGTGCAAAAAGGAACTCGTTAAACTTCGGATACGCGATAAATCAGCCTAATCTAAAAGCCGTAAATTCAACTAAATACCTAGGTATTACAATTACGAAGAACTTAAATTGGAAGGAACACATAGAAAATGTTGTGGGGAAGGCTAACCAAAGACCGTTTTATTGGCAGGACATTTAGAAAATGTAACAGACCTACGAAGGAGACTGTCTACACTACGCTTGTCCGTCCTCTTTTAGAATACTGCTGCCGCGGTATGGGATCCTTACCAGATAGGACTGACGGAGTACATCGAAAAAGTTCAAAGAAAGGCAGCACATTTTGTATTATCGCGTAATATGGGAGAGAGTGTCACAGAAATAATACAGGATTTGGTTTGGAAATCACTAAAAGAAAGGCGTTTTTCGTTGCGACGGAATCTTCTCACGAAATTCCAATCACCAACTTTCTCCTCCGAATGCGAAAATATTTTGTTGACACCGACCTCCATAGGGAGGCACGATCACCACGATAAAATAAAGGAAATCAGAGTTCGTACGGAAATATATAGTTCATTCTTTCCGCGCGCTATACGAGATTCGAATAATAGAGAATTGTGAAGGTGGTTCGATGAACCCTCTGCCAGGCACTTGAATGTGATTTGCAGAGTATCCATTTGGATGTAGATGTAGAATCGATATTTCCTTGTTTAAAGGAACTTTAGTGCAGTACTGTGCGCCGGCCGCTGTGGTCGAGCGGTTCTAGGCGCTTCAGTCCGAAACCGCACGACCGCTACGGTCGCAGGTTCGAATCCTGCCTCGGGTATGGATGTGTGTGGTGTCCTTAGGTTAGTTAGGTTCAAGTAGTTCTAAGTTCTAGGGAACTGATGACCCCAGCTGTTAAGTCCCATAGTGCTCAGAATCATTTGAACCATTTTTGTCATTATCATACCTTTTTTTTGTCGCAATGAGCAAACTGAGGGAACTGATTGAGTTCGAACGAGGCATGGTTGAACGCATGCACATGTTGAGGCGTTCAATTAGTGAGGTTTCTCAGGAGACATATTTGATGATTGTGAAGTGGAACGTCAGTGAAGCCTTAAACCCTATCAGAACTCTGCTAGGTCCTCAGAAATTAAACTGATGTCACTGTTGGAGTCTAAAGCATCCGACTTACTTGTCACGTGTTGCTGAGGATTTCCTCTCCAGCTCTTGTACACAGGTCAGTGTCAGAATCAATCATCGACTACATCGACCTAATTTTTATGGTCTTTCTGCTTAGCAGAATCCTCTCGTAACAAAAAATAATCCACGACGTACCTTTGACACATGCAGACAATGGTGTCGTTTGCCAGTGGGGCAATATCAGTTACTTAATCATTTGTTCCGTGGATGATTTGAACGATTCTTTCATCGAAATGATATGGAATGAGTCATTTTATAGAATCTGTGTTACGTGATTGGCGTTAACATTAATGTACATTTTATTTTTTAGTACTACTCAGGCAATTACACGTAAAAACTAGATTTTGTTGTTTTACGGGCTTCCAGATTTTAAATAAAAATTCGTTCGTGGAATAGAATGACATGTCCAGAAGAAATGATTTTATGTTAGATTTTCAACTTTCTTTGCTATCTGTTGCTCTATGTTATTGGAAAACTGATCAAAAATTTTTGTTGCTGCATACTAAACTCCTTTCTGTGCCACTGAGAGATTTACTGTTGAGTAATAAAGATCTTTTACCTCTAGTGTTGTAGGTACAGACCTCACTATTCTTCGCAAATTGTGATGAATCATTTTTTATGAATTCCACTAGCGAATATATGTATTTCTATGGTGGAGTTGAAATGCTTAACTCTTTGAAGTGCTTACATGACGACCGCGTGTGAACACCATACATTATTCTTGCTGCTCGCTTTTGTGCAATCAATACTTTGTTTTTAAGTGATGAGTTACCCCAGAAAATTATTTCATAAGACATTATGAAGTGCAAATATCCAAAACGTGTTAGGAGAGTGATTGGTTTGTTTTCAAGACAAGCAATTATACAAAGCACAAATGTAGCTTAATTGTTTGATTAGCTCAGTAATATGGTTCTTCCAGCTCAAGTTTTCATCAACACGTACACACAAAAATTTGCAGCATTCTACCCTGCTTGCTGACTCCTGTTCATGTGCTACAATCAATTATCGGTATGACTATTTGTTGTACAGAAATGAATATCGCGTGTTTTCTTAGAATTAAGGGAGAATCCGTTTTCAAAAACATACTTAATAATTTCTTGAGAAACATCATCACTAACAATCTATTGTGTTGCTTTCTCTATTTGGATTTATTATAACAGTAGTATCATCGGCAAAAAGTACCAATTCTGTTTGATGAATGTTAAGATAAAGGTCATTCACATATATAAGGAATAGGGGTGGACCCAAAATCGAACCTTAAGGGACTTTCTTCATGATTTCGCTCCGTTACTAATATATTTTTCCATTCAGAGATGTCTGAATTATTCAGCATATCTTTTTGCATTCTGTTTGTTAAATATAATTTAAACCTGTTGTGTGTAAAGCTATCGTTTCCATAAACTCCCTGTTTTCCAGGAGACTAACATTGTCTATCCAGTCAAATGCTTTCGAAAGACCACAAAAAACTGGCGATATTTTAGGAATCCAACCTTTTATAAGCAAAGTAAATGTGGCACTTCTCTTAAATACATTACTTTTTCGAATATTTAAAAGAAATATTGCCAATAAGGAAACTGGACAATATCTTTCTTGGCACCTTTCTTATAAACAGTATTAACAACTGCACATTTTAATCTGTCTGGAAAAATCTGCTGTGTGAATGATGCATTACATATATCATTAAGGACTTTACTTATTAAGGTACAACAACCTTTCAGAATTTTGTTTGAATTCCATCAACACCATATGGGCTTTCGTTTTATAGAATTTTTATAATCTATTAATTTCAGTGAAGGATGTTGAAACTATTTCAAATTGTGTAAAGAAGTTTAGTGGCATGACATTTTTAATATGTTCTCTTGTTTCTTCAGTTGAAGGATTCAGTCTTACTTTTGATGATACATTTAGAAAGTGATTGTTAAAAATACTTATAACTTCTCAATTATTTAATTTAATTGTTGTGATATCTTGTACATTGACAGAATGTCCTTTATCCTGTTTGACAATATACGATATAGTTTTAATATTTTTATCTGCATTATTAATTTCCTGTCAGGGCACACACATTTCTATACATTTAAATGACTTTCTTTAAAATTTTACAGTATGTTTTGTAGACTGCAAGTAACATCGGATCTTGACTTACTCTTGCCTCTACATAAATTTCCTTTATAAGACACATTAATCCCTTTAGTCACTCATGGCTTACTTGAATTTTTTTGGATTTTCCGTATAACTTTTTAGGGAAACTACATGCAAAGGTTGACACAAATTTTGCTATGGAAAATAATGAATTTCACGGTAGCATATCTTTCTACTAAAATATATCTCATCCTATCCCACCTCTTTTACCTTGTTGTTAAAACACCTGTACACTAATCTTATTAATACGCTTCATTGCTTTGTATGAATATACTTCAGAGATGCAAGGTGCCAGGTTGTTTATTCCCACAAATTGTGCATCCTTGATGCGATAGTCCATTAATAATTGGGAACACATAATTACTTCAGCCTGACCACTGCTGTAAAAATGTTAACAAGCTTGATAAATTTGAGTTGGAAAATAATGATAGCTCAGTACTGCATCTACATTTCTTCATAAATAGCTGAAAGTTTCCTAGAGGGAATCTGTAGATTTTACAATTACCAGTGAAGTATTCTGCAGTAACAACTTACAAGTACATGCTTCCAGGTTCTGCTCTACACAAAAACTGCAGAGCAGGTTCTAACGTTCCGTCAACGACGCGGCCGTTGGGAGCGGATCACAAAGTCGGACTGCAGAAAAAAATGGCTCTGAGCACTGTAGAACTTAACTTCTGAGGTCATCAGTCCCCTATAACTTAGAACTACTTAAACCTAACTAACCTAAGGACATCACACACATCCATGCCCGAGGCAGGATTCGAACCTGCGATCGTAGCGGTCGCGCGGTTCCAGACTGTAGCGCCTAGGACCGCTCGGCCACAACGGCCGGCGACTGCAGAAAGATAAAGCAGGGAATCGGTTCTGTTAGTTTCAAAGGAACCATATTCGCAAGCGTTTAAGCGATATATGGAAACAATAGAAACCCTATATTTTGTATCGCGCAACTTACAAACACTGTCTTTTAAATACGCCGAACGAGATTCACAGGAAGCAGTGCTTGGGTTCCAGCGCGCAACCAACAGAACGTGAGTACCGCAAGGCGGTATTCGGATTCGAGTCCACAACCACTGAACGCCAATGGACTAGCTGAAGAACGTAAAGATTACGCTCATAGTTCATACCAGGCCAGCTATGGGGGCGAGCGACATGGCACGAGTAACAAGACAACCGTTCCGTAAACACAGTCCTCAGACACATAGTGCAAGCTGTCTGGTCTTACCCTGTTTGTTTGGCTTTTAGGGTTCTGTACCTCAATCGAAACTGTTACTGGATTTCTGTCCGTCCGACAGTTAAGAACCCCTTTTCTCAGAAAAGAGCTGAAATTTACGTCACATACTGAGGTCTACAGTCCCTTGGTGGTGTAAGAAATTTACTCTTCTAAGTTAAAACAATGAAAAGATACGGTCCTTTATGTCACATATTTTGATATTCGCAACTCGCTCATAAAAACTTGTATGATACTTCTTATTGACCTAGAACCATGAAATTTGAAAAGAAGCAAGGTTTCTCAGTACAAGAAAGGAGAAATCCAAAAATTGTTAAATTGTAAGTATAGCACATAAAAATATTTTCTTACCATTAGAACTGTCATTACGGTCATCATCCTTCAGAAGCTTAATGCATATATATTACTGCATGCAGAGATAGAATGTAAGTAGTAGTTACGTTTTAGTAAGCAAATAAATAAGCTGTAGAGAAGCACTATCACACGCACTTGTTCAGAGAAGCTGTAGAAATCCAAAAACACGCGAACAGTTTCAACAAGAAAGAGGAAAGCCTTAAGGTAAACGGATCCTGGCTGCCCGTACTGCAGCGAACGACCGTCGCAGGTAGCAAGAGGAGAACCGCACCGGAAATGACCGCGGAGAAGCCCTCGGACGTTGGCGCGCCAGGTACATATAGTCTGCGGCCGCGAGCTCGCCTCCAGTTCACCACCGGCAATGGAGGGTGAAGCTTTGACAATGCCAGCCACTCGTGCTGGCGAAACGTCAGAAAAATCATTAGATGAACGTCGGCCGAAGAACCCGAGACACAAGCCAATAGGCAGTTTGTCAACAAGTGGCCACGAAAGCCTTAACAATTTTGTAAAACATATTTTATCTAATCTTCTCTCTCTACATATATAAACTGAAGTCCCCTGCAGTAACTACTGTAGAGGTTTTGATAGTCTTGGAATTCCTGGGATCGACATCCTGCCAGTATCGGTATCGTTAACAGGCATGGATGGATGGATTATTGATAGATATTGTAAGGAACCCTCCGCACGCTAGTCCTACTCGCACTTGGCAAATTTTTTTAAAGTTTGTGCTACGAAAATTAGTTTGGTTGAAGGATAAATAAACGTCCAATGGTTCTCGACATTATCGTGCTCCTCACATACTGAGAAACTGACTTTTTCTGTATCAGGCCGATAAATAGCATGTCTGCAAAGCAAGGTCGTCTCTATTGTTGTAGGAAGAAAATCAGGTGTATTTGCTGTAATGGCTACTCAACATCCGTACAAAGTAACTGAAGTGAACTAGTGCCTCACCTCCATCCTACATCAAGTTGCTCAAAAATTAATTAATTAATTTTTTTACAGTTACTACTTCATACCTAAGAATTCGTCTGTTGAGCAGAAAGAGTTGCCATTCAGAAATTCTTTTAATTTGCTTTAAATGTTGGTTGGCTATCTGTCAGACTTTTAATACTATTTGGCAAATGACCACAGATTTTTGTGGCAGCATAATTCACCCTTATCTGTGGCAAAGTGAGATTTAATCCAGAATAATGAATATCATCCTTTCTTCTAGTGTTGTAGCTATGCACTGTGCTGTTATTTTTGAATTGGGATGAGTTATTGATGACAAATTTCATAAGTGAATATACGTATTGCGAAGGTACTGTGAATATCCCGAGTTCCTTAAGTAAATGCTGCAAGGTGATCTTGGGTGGGCTCCAGCTAGTATTCTGATTGCACGATTTTGTGCAATGAATACTTTCTCTCTTAGTGTCGAATAGCCCCAAAATATGATCCTATATGAAAGCAGTGAATGAAAATAGGCATAGTAGCTAATTTACTGATATGTTTATCACCAAAATTTGCAATAACCCTAATAGCATAAGTAGCTGAACCTAGCCGTTTCAGCAGATCATCGATGTATTTCTTCCAATTCAATGTCTCATCAATGCACACACCCAGAAATTTTGAGTATTCTGCCTTAGCAACAGACTTCCATCCATAGTCTATATTTATCAATGGTGTTATGCCATTTACTGTACAAAATGGTATAAACTATTGTTTTTTTTCAAAATTTAGTGAGAGTTCACTTGCAGAGAACCACTTAATAATTTTCTGAAAGACATTATTTGCAATTTCCTCAGCTGATTGTTGCTTCTTAGGTGTGATTACTATACTTGTATCATCAGCAAAAAGAACTAGCTTTGCATCTTCATATTAAGAACCATAAGGCACCCAAGACTGAACCCTGTGGGACACCATTTTTGATACCTCCCCAGTTAGAGGACTTTGCTGGTTTTTGCAGACTATCTGTACTGTTAATTTCAATCTTCTGCATTCTTCCAGTTAAGTATGAATTAAACCATTTGTGCACTGTCTCACTCATACCACAATACTTAAGCTTATCTAGAAGAATTTCGTGATTCACACAATCAAAAGACTTTGAGAGATCACAAAGTATCCTAATGGGCGATCTTCAGTTATTCAATGCATTTAATATTTGATCAGTGAAAACATACATAGCATTTTCTGTTGAAAAGGTTTTCTGAAAACCAAATTAACATTTTGTTAGTAATTCGTTTTTACAAATTTTACTTTTTCAAGAATTTTGGAAAAAGGTATCAGAAATTAGATTGGGCGGTAGTTGTTAGCATCAGATATCTATCTCCTTTTTATGCAATGGGTTAACAATAGCGTATTTCAGTCTATCCGGAAAAATGCCCTGTTTCAGTGAGCTACTACATGTTTGGCTGAGAATTCTACTTATTTGTTGGGAATAAGCTTTTAGTGCTCTGTTTGGAATGCCATCAATTCCATGTGAGCTTTTACTTTTGAGTGAATTTATTATTTTGCTAATTTCAGTGGGAGAGGTGTATATAAACTTTTGGCGACATTGTACAACTGTGTGTGATGAGATGATTAGGGAATTGTGCCGCCCGTCAGAGACAAGTTTCCGATCCCAGTGAAAGCACGTTAACTCACGCACAGTTCAGCTGCGTTTGGCAGTGGTTTTGCTGACAAGGAACCCGTTGGGTGCAAGGTTGCAAGCAGTGTTCAGTAAGGTTCATTTGAAAGTGTTGTGTTAACAATTATGACAGGAAAAATATTAGCTGTTGAAGACTAACCATGTACCTCAGGTGGCCGACAGAAAATAAGTGTCAGGGACGTGCAGAGATCTGGTTGTTGTTGTTTTTGGGGAAGGAGACCAGACAGCGAGGTCATCGGTCTCATCGGATTAGGGAAGGACGGGAAAGGAAGGCGGCCGTGCCCTTTGAAAGGAACCATCCCGGAATTTGCCTGGAGTGATTTAGGGAAATCACGGAAAACCTAAATCAGGATGGCCGGACGCGGGATTGAACCGTCGTCCTCCCGAATTCGAGTCCAGTGTTTAACCACTGCGCCACCTCGCTCGGCGTGCAGAGATCGACATTCTATGGGATGTATGTATTACACTTCACAAAACGGATGTGGTCGACATTGTAGAAATGTTCAAAACAAATCACTAATTTGCATCATGAACACCGGATGAAAAATGGCGCGCAACAATGATCACAAAAGTTCGCTACATCAAGATCAAAGGCGAACTCTTTGGGAGTCACAAACCGTGCAGGCTGTTCAGCTAGGTATCCTGTCTTAAAGAATGCATGTAGAATCATATTGGTATAACGGGGTGATAACTGATGGTATGTGATGGCATGCAATCGAATGCGAAACAGTCTGTAATGCAGCTTATCGTGAAACTGGCTGTCCTTTGAGGCATAACAGCAGATACTACGATAATATGTTTTATGGGGACCAAAAAAACAAACATCACGAGGCTAAATTTGTCCAGGGGCTCCAGGTGGTACGAATCGCAAGGTCACATACTTTTCAGGAGCGATAGTTTGCACTGAAGAAGTGTGATTTTTATACGCATATATATTATTTATACGCATATATATTATTTTCTTGTTTAGCGTTAAGTGGACTCTCATGGCGAGAGTATTAATTATGAAAAGGTTATATAAAATGTGTATTCTGTGTAATTAATAATTAATTTGCGTATTTTGATCTACCTGTTTTTATGACCATGTACTCTGATTAATTTTGTAAATAGTATTCCATTTCTTGATAGTGTTACGAATTTTAATGATTTTGGAATAGCTAAACCATTTTCTATGTTTTCTATGAAATTTAATATGTTGTCAACCTATTTATTTTGTGCAAGATGACAGAGTGGAATAAGATTAGGAGTGTCTCCACTCAATTATTATGGTCTAAAAATTGATTTATGCTTAATTAGACGAATGCTAAATTTTGTTGATGTTTTGAGCATATGCATTTCCGCTGATTCTTTTTTGGGACATTTTCTGAGTCTGTTTAGGTTACACGAACATCCTCAGACAATGTGGGGCACGTGTAACGCTGGAAATGCATATCCTCCTATTTCCATCTATTGTACTATAATTTTTTTCCTTGTTTTGCTACCTCAAGATATGACATTTCTGTGTCTTTATATATTGTAATTGTTTTACTATTTGTGTATATATATATATATATATATATGCATTTATGTCGATGTATAATTGGTTTGTTTTGTAAATATTATTTGTATTTTACGCTGGGTCTTGCCTAGGGAAAACTATGCTATCGAACGAATACATCGATAGGTCGTGTGGAGAACTAAAGTGTTTAGGATCTTTGGTAGTGTGAACTCTGCCGCGTGGAGCGCGGGCAGAGCAGAGGGTCTGGCTAGGGTAGTGCAGTGGAGCAGGCGTGTTGTGTGACGCTCCCGCGAGTTGCCGCGCTTTCGGGGTTTGGCAGCATGTAATTGCGCTCGACTTGCTATGATAGTTTCTGACACGGTGTCGCGGACGGGAAGCGTTAGCTGGCGCACATTAAGAGCCCGTTTCGCCTGGTGACCGTGTCGAGAAGGAGGCGCGCCAACATCCAGCTACTGCAACAGCGACGGCCGACAATGAGTGACTGTCGCCACCTCCTCGATCGACGGCTTCAAACCTTCGATCAACCAACAAGGAAGACTGGAAGCACGTAAAGTTTTAGAACTGTATGGCAGACCTCAGCTTTTAAAACTGTTCAATTCACAAAATTACAGCAACATAGCATGAACCTTTGTTGCTCATTGTCCCAATTTCATTACCGAGCAGGGTCCCTTCCTTTTCCGGAACGAACCCGAGTGTCGTTGAAATTCAAACGCCAGCATTAAAGCAATATTATTTTATTTCACTGCTTTAATTTCAAAGTTCAGTTAAACTATACATAGCTGGCTACAATATTTAGATTACACAAGCACAAATTATGAGTGCGAGTTTTGTTACCATATTTTAGCTTACCTGTGACTACAGCTCAGCTTGGTACGTACTAAATTTTACTATTGTTAAGTGTTCAGAATCATTTAATTCAAGTTCAAAGTTAAATCTCTTATTTCTAAATTGCTTAGATTCAAGTAGCTTTTGAAATGATTGTTGAGGTAGTCCAAGACTAACCATATTTTACTGAATTTCGATGTGCTTCAGAAAGGAAGCTCACTGTTAACTTCAGCCACTAAATTAACTTTCGATTTTCCGGTTTTATTAATTCTTTTGCTAAATTAAGTCAGAGTGTAGCGAAATTTATTACTTCTGCCAAACTTTCAGTTTTCACACTACACGTGTCAACCTTCAGTTGCCACGCTTCTAGTGCTAATAATATATGTGTAATAACCTTTCTTTTTCAGTTACTATAGTAATTGTCCTTAGGACTGGCGACCGTAATTTCCCCCAAATCTCAAGTATATAATTACCGCTAGTTAATTGTTAACGTAACGGCCGCACATTGACTTTCTTTATTAACTTTACCCCTTTTCAAAATTAATTTCCACCAGTTTCATTTGCATTTTTCCTTTCATTTAGATATAACCCTTTCCTCCCTCTTTACCGACAGATTAACTTCGGTGACGATTGCTTTTCCCAAATTTCCATTAGGTACACGCGGTTTAATTTTTCACTGTCATTAAGGTCGATAAGTGAGGGGGAGGTTACACAGGGTTCCTTACATATTCATTTCATCTTCAAATCCCGATTGGTAGGAGTTGAAAACAAATCACTTACTGAACGACGGGGTAAGTTAGTTTATCTCATGTATAAATTTTCGGGTGTATTCCGCATTTTACTATGAATTGTCAAGTTTACGCTTTGTTTGAAATTTCGTTATCTTACGTCTTCTAATTCTGTTGCATTGTCTGAAGTTATGCAACCAACCACTGCTTCCCTTGAAATCACTGCAATCTACACGGAAGCGATAAAGAAACTGGTATGGGCATGCGTATTCAAATACAGAAATATTTAAACAGGCAGAATACGGCACTACGGTCGGCAACGCCTATATAAGACAACAAGTGTCTGGCGCAGTCTTTAGATCGATTACTGCTGCAATAATGGCAGGTTATCAAGATTTAAGTGAGTTTGAACATGGTGTTATAGTCGGGTAAAAGTGATTGGGCACAGCATCTCCGACGTAGCGATGGCGTTGGGATTTTTCCCGTACGACCATTTCACGATGATGATGAAGTCTCATATTCCGTAACAGAGCGTAGAGGACGATGCGGGACACCCGCACTGCCGTACTAGGCAAGGTCCTAGTGGAGGTGGTTTGCCATTGCCTTCCTCCGACCGTAATGGGGATGAATGATGATGATGAAGACGACACAACACCCAGTCATCTCGAGGCAGATGAAAATCCCTGACCCCGCCGGTAATCGAACACGGGGCCCCGTGTTCGGGAGAACGCTTCCGCGAGACCATGAGCTGCGGACCCATTTCACGAGTGTATCGTGAATATCAGGAATCCGGTGAAACATCAAATCTCCGCCATCGATGCGGCCGGAAAAAGATCCTGCAGGGAACGGGACCAATGACGGCTGAAGAGAATCGTTCTACGTGACAGAAGTGAACCCTTCCGCATATTGCTACAGATTTCAATGCTGGGCCATCAACAAGTGTCAGCATGCGAACCATTCAAGAAAACATCATCGATATGGGCTTTCGGAGTCGAAGGCCCACTCGTGTACCCTTGATGACTGCACGACACAAAGCTTTACGCCTTGCCTGGCCCGTCAACACCGACATTGGACTGTTGATGACTGGAAACATGTTGCCTTGTTGGACGAGTCTTGTTTCAAATTGTATCGAGCGGTCGACGTGTACGAGTATGGAGTATCCATGGACCCTGTATGTAAGCAGGGAACTGTTCAAGCTGGTGGAGGCTCTGTAATGGTGTGGGGGTGTACCGTTGGAGTGATATGGAGCCCTGGTACATCTTGATACGACTGTGACAGGTGACGCGAATGTAAGCATCCTGTCTGATCACCTGCATCCATTCATGTCCATTGTGCATTCTGACAGACTTGGCCAATTCCAGCAAGACAATGCGAAACCCCACACGTCGAGAATTGCTGCAGAATGGCTCCAGGAACATTCTTCTGAGTTTAAACATTTCCACTAGCCACCAAACTCTCCAGACACGAACATTGTTGAGCATATATGGGATGCCTTGCAACATGCTGTTCAAAAGAGATCTCCTCTCCCTCGTACTCTTACGGATTTAAGGACGTCCCTGGAGGATTCGTGGTGTCAATTCAGGCACTGCTTCAGACAGTCGAGTGCATGCCATGTCGCATCGCGGCACTTCTGCGTGCTCGCGGAGGTCCTACACGATATTAGGCAGGTGTACCAATTTCTTTGGCTCTTCAGTGTACAACGCACGCAGTTTTATGTGCGTAACGTAGGTCACTATCATTCACATCCTGTTAACTGTATCGAGCATTCCTGAAACACGTAAACACCCGTTTTTGTAAGAAGTGCGCCTTGTCCTCCCTTGAATATTCGCGTCGCTGTGGACTTCCGTTCGTAATTGTCTTTTTACTATGCTACGGATGATGTTCCATGCATGTAATTATGTTTAGTACCCGCTCCTTGGACAACGATTGTCCCTTACTACGTTTCACTGGACCAGGATTTGTGGCTCCCTTTCCGACTAGGTTGATGAACAACACGGCTCGACACTTGTTTCTCTATGTCTTTCAGTTGTTAAGCACGTATCGTCATCATCGTAGTCGTCACGTACATTCTCCGCACTGTCTAGCGTGTGCGACATCACACATTCCACTGACTCATCTCGCAGAAACGCTAATATTTCATCTGTCACTTCAGTCTTACTCTACGGAATTGCTTGTGTTACTTTCTGAAAATGGTTCAAATGGCTCTGAGCACTATGGGACTAAATATATGAGGTCATCAGTCCCCTAGAACTTAGAATTACTTAAACCTAACTAACCTAAGAACATCCATGCCCAAGGCAGGATTCGAACCTGCGGCCGTAGCTGTCGCGCGGTTCCAGACTGAACGGCCTAGGACCGCTCGACCACACCGGCCGGCGTTACTTTCTGACAAAATGTCAACTTCGGCAGCTGTTGCTGTGGATATAATGCAATGTTTGCTTTGTGTATCGTTGCCTTGTCTGTGCTTTGTAGCAACACCACTAGCACTATGGCAGTGTTGTGAGTTACTCGACGACTAAGCGACTACGCTCCGTAGCCTCATGCTGTGCTCACCATTGGATACCTGCAATTCCGCCCCTAGTTGCCATTAGCAGCCGATATTGTGTTTGTATGGTAGACAATAAGTGGCGCGTTGTATGCCCTAAACATCATTGGCCTTCCGCGACCCCGCACTCAAGGAGTTCCTTGCGAGTCACAGAGGGCACTAATCACGTAAGCATAGGTACTCGTGTAGTAGCAAAATAAATTAAATAAAACGATGAGAGACATCAAAAATTAGAAATGAGAAATAACAAATGAGGGTATTTGTGAGGTCCCTTCAAGTGTCGTTACTATTTAATTTGCCGTGCCACTCTGTTCCGTAGTAATGTCTGACTATGGACTTATTATATGTCAGTTATGGTAGTAAGCAACCTAAGGCAGTTTTATTTGTTTCAGAGAGTACAGACGAAAATAGCCACCATACAAGGTTATGTTACACGCAAAATGAAAATATTCATTATGCGTAGATTTCATTGTTAGGTATATTACCTTAAAATATCACAGCATAGTTTGCAGTTTTAAAAAATTATTTTCATTGATATTGTTCCCTGTGCGTAACCTGCAAGTCTTAGTCTATTAGCACTTTATAAATTATAACTACTAACATAATTTTGCGATTTTGTTCGTTATCGTTAGTTGTTATTGGTCGTAGCGGACGTCACATTCATCCGTTGAAGTTCGTTGTTGATACCTTCACTCAGTTTTTTTTATTGCAGAGACCAGGCAGCTCTCTGACCGAACACGCTTAGCTACCGCGCCGGCACCCCTTGAGCTCCCCAAGGACGACGGACGATCCCTCCCTACAGCTTCAATTATGTCAGTACCTCGTTTCCTACCTCCTGCGAACCTTACAGAACTAGAACTCCTGGGAGAAAGAATATTGCGGAGACATGGCTTAGCCACGTCCTGGGGAATGTTTCCAAGTATTTCCAAGTATTTCCAAGTATTTCACTGGTTGGAATTGAAGCTGTGGCGAGTGGTCGTTGGTCGTGCCTGGGTAGCTCATCCGTTTGAGCACTTTCCCACAAAACGGCAAAGGTCCCGAGTTCGAGTCTCAGTCCGGCATACAGTTTTAATCCGCCACGAAGTTTCATACACAATTTAACTAATTAATATTTACTAATAATTAAATTTTATTAATGCTTTCTATTAATTTTGTATTTGAAGAAAATAGTTACATAAGTAAAATGATAAAAAGTGTCAGGCGTTAAGAAACGTAATAGGAAGTATGTTCCTCAATGTTTCATATTTTATTGATGTTTTTGTAGTTTTATCATTCTTTGAACTTTCAGTTTGTGCTATTGAACATTTCCAAATACTCATTTACATGTTTAATTAGCATAATCTCTCACAGTAGAGCAAGGAACTACAAAGGATTAAAGTTTTTACAACAGTGCAGCCAAATTTCACATTTTGACATACGCGTTGAGTCTCAGGTAACTAACCTAATTATACAATTTCATTCGATACCGTTTTGTTCTCATGTACTGATGGACCTCTTAATACTCGAAGTATATTTAATTTAAAATGACGAGAAGAGTGACTGATTAAAATGGCTCTGAGCACTATGGGACTCAACTGCTGAGGTCATTAGTCCCCTAGAACTTAGAACTAGTTAAACCTAACTAACCTAAGGACATCACACACATCCATGCCCGAGGCAGGATTCGAACCTGCGACCGTAGCGGTCTCGCGGTTCCAGACTGCAGCGCCAGAACCGCGCGGCCACTTCGGCCGGCTGTGACTGATTATTTCGAGATATTGTTTAATAAACAGTGGGTAAAGAAAAACTGTACCATTGTCTATATTTCTATATTCGTAGTTACAGTTAAGACACCTGACAGCCAATCGCCTAAAATGTATCAAGTAGGAGGGCTTGTACTAGACTGTGAGCCATATGATAACTGATACAAACATAATTGTCGCTTTCAAGGATAATGTTCTACCTTCAAGTTTGTCATTTCATTGCACTCCATTCGTCACAGACGGTGATTACTATTAGCAGCTGAGAGGTATACACCATTTATGGTAATCTGCACAGGGTTCGACAAAGCGTCTTGGAGAAAGGACTCAGTTGTTTGCGGTATGCTCGCACAAAAGAGGAGAATTATATTAAGACGAGTACAAAGTTAGTTGGTACTTTGCCAAAGGGAGCGTGCCTGAGCCAACCTGTGATTCCTTCTGAGCTAAAACGTGGAATAGCGCCAAGATGAGCCTGTAGGCCCTTCCCAGCTATTTCTCAAATTCTGGACGACCGTCAGATTGAATTCAGACATAGCTATTTCGAAATATTTCTCAAATTCTGAACGGCTGTCAATTTAGAAGAAACAGAATGACTAGTTACTAGGTTAAATTAGCTGAGTACGTTTTCGAACGCTTATTATACGAGGAGATTTCAAAAAGTAAGTTATACATTATTATGGTAGGCCCAATAATTTGTATTGAACGCTGCACTACACATCAAATTGACGCAGATACATGGCATTACTTTTCAACATATTGAACAACGGTCAGAACGTTCTACCAGTTGTTCAGTTCCTGGACCACAGAAATCCGCTCCTTGGCCACACAGTCATTCGAGAACTGCTGTGTGAGCGTCCTCATTACTGAAAACTCTGCGATTGCTGCGAATCATTTCCCCGATTGTCATGATACTGTCGTCTGTGGTCGCTGTAGATGGCCATTCTTCCCGACCAGCGTCACTCTTGCAGCCTTCGTTAAACTGCTGGCATTGTTTCTCTACTGCTGGACGCAACATTGCGTTTGGTCCATACATATCCAGAATTTCGCTCTGAATCCGTGTGCGGTTAAGACGCTTTGCCCACAAGATTCGTACTGTCCCACGCACTTCTGCTCTGAAGTACGTTTTCAGTTACCGTGCCATTTCACTTTCACACTGTATTGCACCTGTTATCCCCATTGCAGTAGAACTCTGTCTTTAGAAAACCCAGAACACATACTCTCTTCTGACCACGCGCCACTGTTATTGCTCAATGATCTTAGTTTGGGACGACTTGTTTAACTTACTTTTTGACGCACTCTCGTAGTTTGAACTTTATGGCACGATACATAATTTTCACATTCGCATTACTGATTTCAAACCACGAATCTAGGTAAAACAATGTCGTATTTATGTAAGTTCTGTAAGACAGTTAAATATCGACATGCTTTTGACCGATTCATTTTAGCCACTGCAAATATCGAGGTTCTTACGGCCACGGAAAAGACTGTGTTCACCGTGAGAATTATCAACCGTCATCGTAAGATCAGATTCCACGTGTTTTCCGGGTTGTCGCGTGATATTCAGTGGTTTAGTCGAGTTGCAGCACGTGCTGTGCTACGCTTGCGCCTAGCGAAGCGCACGGCTCCTGTGTCTGTTCAGCAGAATGACGCCATAAGAGAGTAACGCTGATCAGCCAGCTAAGCGAGTGCCATGGCACAAGAACACATATCCAGTACGAAAGAAGAGACACTCTGTGCGCAAAAGACGCTGCCCAGCACTTCTGAAGGTCGGAGTTGTGACACATTACAACATTGACAGGGCTTCTGGAAGAGCTGTTAAGGCAGGAAAGCCAGGCAGCAACAACCTGTTATGACTGCTGCCATTTGTGAAACGTTAGCCACCCCAGCTTTTATACAGGGTGGTCCATTGTTAGTGACCGGGCCAAATATCTCACGAAATAAGCATCAAACGAAGAAACTACAAAGAACGAAACTCGTCTAGCTTGAAGGGGGAAACCAGATGGCGCTATGGTTGGTCCGCTAGATGGCGCTACCATAGGTCAAACGGATATCAACTGCGTTTTTTTAAACAGGAACCGCCATCTTTTATTACATATTCGTGTAGTACGTACAGAAATATGAATGTTGTAGTTGGGCCACTTTTTTCGCTTTGTGATAGATGGCGCTGTAATAGTCACAAACGTATAAGTACGTGGTATCACGTATCATTCCGCCAGTGCGAACGGTATTTGCTTCGTGATACATTACCCGTGCTAAAATGGACCGTTTACCAATTACGGAAAAGGTCGATATCGCGTTGATGTATGGCTATTGTGATCAAAATGCCCAACGGGCGTGTGCTATGTATGCTGCTCAGTATCCTGGACGACATCATCCAAGTGTCCGGACCGTTCGCCGGATAGTTACGTTATTTAAGGAAACAGGAGGTGTTCAGCCACATGTGAAACGTCAACGACGACCTGCAACAAATGATGATGCCCAAGTAGGTGTTTTAGCTGCTGTCGCGGCTAATCCGCACATCAGTAGCAGACAAATTGCGCGAGAATCGGGAATCTCAAAAACGTCGGTGTTAAGAATGCTACATCAACATCGATTGCACCTGTACTACATTTCTATGCACCAGGAATTGCATGGCGACGACTTTGAACGTCGTGTACAGTTCTGCCACTGGGCACAAGAGAAATTACGGGACGATGACAGATTTTTTACACGCGTTCTATTTAGCGACGAAGCGTCATCCACCAACAGCGGTAACGTAAACCGGTATGATATGCACTATTGGGCAACGGAAAATCCACGATGGCTGCGACAAGTGAAACATCAGCGGCCTTGGCGGGTTAATGTATGGTGCGGCATTATGGGAGGAAGGATAATTGGCCCCCATTTTATCGATGGTAATCTAAATGGTGCAATGTATGCTGATTACCTGCGTAATGTTCTACCGATGCTACTACAAGATGTTTCACTGTATGACAGAATGGCGATGTACTTCGAACATGATGGATGTCCGGCACATACCTCGCTTGCGGTTGAAGAGGTACTGAATAGCATATTTCATGACAGGTGGACTGGTCGTCGAGGCACCATACCATGGCCCGCACGTTCACCGGATCTGACGTCCCAGGATTTCTTTCTGTGGGGAAAGTTGAAGGATATTTGCTATCGTGATCCACCAACAACGCCTGACAACATGCGTCAGCGCATTGTCAATGCATGTGTGAACATTACGGAAGGCGAACTACTCGCTGTTGAGAGGAATCTCGTTACACGTATAGCCTAATGCATTGAGGTTGACGGACATGATTTTGAGCATTTATTGCATTAATGTGGTATTTACAGGTAATCACACTGTAACAGCATGCGTTCTCAGAAATGATAAGTTCACAAAGGTACATGTATCACATTGGAACAACCGAAATAAAATGTTCAAACGTACCTACGTTCTGTATTTTAATTTAAAAAACCTACGTGTTACCAACTGTTCGTCTAAAATTATGAGCCATATGTTTGTGACTATTACAGCGCCATCTATCACAAAGCGAAAAAAGTGGTCCAACTGAAACATTCATATTTCTTTACGAACTAGACGAATATGTAATAAAAACAAAAAAACAAAAAAAACGCAGTTGATATCCGTTTGACATATAGCAGCACTATCTAGCGGGCCAACCATAGCGCCATCTGGTTTCCCCCGTCAAGCTAGACAGGTTTCGTTCTTTGTAGTTTTTTTTCGTTTGACACTTATTTCGTGAGATATTTGGCCCGGTCACGATCAATGGACCACACTGTATATCACTTAGACTCTCAGTCTCAGGTATGGTCAATATGCTCACTTTCGCAGTATACACCAGCCGCTTAGTACGAGAAGAGCACTATGTCCGCTCGCAGTGCGAGATGAACCAGCAAACTATCACCGGCTAGCACTGGCGCCGTTAGATGCAGGCCGCTGCCTGAGCTGATCTGAATGCTGTCGACGTGGCGCCTTCCCACACTCGGGCCACCGGCTGGGTGACTCCATCGGCTGACGGCCACCTTTCTGGTGGGTCCGTGGGTTCGATTCCGGACTTTCTAACAGCCCAGTCACTACTGCCAGAGCGCGCAAACTGTTGCTGCTGCTGTCCGCCGCCCAGTGAGGGCACACGCCAAGCTGGAGGCCGACTTCACCAGCAGGTTCCGTTGTCTATCCTGTACCTTAATTTAATGGTACTATCGAAGATCACAAGGAATGGAGGAAGAAAGTTATTCTTATCTTGAAAGGCAAGTACGTGGTTAAAAGCATCTTTTCAGAAGGAGGAGCCAATGTCTTTTTACATCGCACAAAGTCGACCAAATCCTGACGAAAGCGGCTGAGTGGAGAGATTTCACGTATCAGTTTATGCTGAGAGCTGCAGGTTTCTATCGCCTGTAGCGTTACAAATCGCGTTCGACGGAGCAAGATGATGTCAATTAGTTGTCTTGCATCTAATCTAAAATAAAAGATAAAGGCATAACAATCGTTTATTTTTATTTATTTTGTACTTTCCCCCATTTCTCCGTACAGGCCGATTCCAGCATACTCGTAGCGACTAACTCCCCTTCAGACGAGCCACAACATTCCCTTCCGGACTGCAATCAGACTTCGTCATCAGCACCAACCATTTGGCATACTCTACTGGAGAAAAATCTACTTTAGATTTGTCGATGCACCACAGTCTTCAGTATATGCATAACTGTTGCTCCTACATGTCGTACAATGTCATCTTTCGTCAGATGGTTGTGAAGGTCGTTTATTAGCTCTCGGAATCCAGTAAACCATTTCCCTGGAGCAGCCACCAGCCATTCGTCTGGCTGTATACCCTGCCCAACTCTAATTCACTCCCATTACGGTCGTTATCACTTCAAGTAAAGGTTGTTGCCTGAACTATTTGTTTGTTTTCCTGCCCCTCCCAGTCTCTCCGTTCGTCACTGAACAACCATCAGTTTTTGAAAGATTCGCACATTAAAAGTCCTTCTCACACTGCCATAAGTAAAACACACACTGGTTCTAAGTTTTCCTTTTCAGGCTCAGCGGAAACTTTGTTTTGTTAACTCCAAATCGTTTACGAAAGCGCTCCATGCCAGTTGTAC
Source organism: Schistocerca nitens (assembly GCF_023898315.1). Classification (NCBI taxonomy): domain Eukaryota; kingdom Metazoa; phylum Arthropoda; class Insecta; order Orthoptera; family Acrididae; genus Schistocerca; species Schistocerca nitens. Next base: position 368,967,165 of record NC_064615.1, read on the forward strand.
TATTCTACATATTTCATTTCACGCCAATCAGGTCATTGCCCTGAATACATCGCCATTATAAGCAAGAAACGGGCGAGTGTGCTCGGTTATTGACAATGTTTTAACTAAATAAAATGAAACGTATAATGTGATCACAAACCTTACTTATTCATTAGTTGCGTACACAGTACCAGTATTAATTAAATATTTACTTAACAACTACTGGTGCCACTTAGACAAAAATGAAGAGTGTGAGCGATTTTATTGTGAAAGTTGCGTTACGCCACAATTATTAATCTTATTATTGCTGTAGGGCATTACTTCTTCTTTTTCTGTAGCGTCTGTCCCGCCTGGTGGCAGAATCTGCTGGGTGGATTCGCTGTATTCATTTTGTTCGATCGTGGGCCATGTCTGGATGACGATTTACAGCCTTTAAGTCGTTGTGCAGAGTATCAGCAAATCACTGTCTTCATCGTTCGCTGGGTCTCTTTCCCATGACTTCCATTGTTTAAGCCGCTTCTGCAATAGTATCGTGCTCTGCCTGCAGCACATGTCCAAACCATCGCAGACGGCTTTCTCGCATTTTTCTCTGGATCGGTGCGAACCTTAGATGTTTCCTGATAGTGTCGTGTGAAACGTGATCCAGTCTAATTACCACCTGTCCGTCTAAGCATTTTAGTCTCCATCACCACCAGTCGTCGTTGTGCCTCTTTTTGTAGTTGGCAACCGTAGAAAGCAACAGGATGGATGACAGTCCGGTAGATGTTTGATTTTCGATGATCATTAGTCCGAGGACAGCAGGTGACTCCTGTTGTCGTCCGTCACTTCATCCAGGCTGCCTGCGTTCTTGCGTTGACCTCGTCTGTAAGTTGGTCATTGCTAGGGATAGTAGAACCTGGATACTTAAATCTGATACTCTTGGTAGATCTTCTCCGTCAACGTTGATGGTCCCAGCTTCTCTTGGATCTGATGTCACGGACTCATATTTCTTTTTGTTGAGCCGCAGGCCATATCGCGCAAGTCGGTCGTTTCTCTCTTGTGTTTGGCACTGGAGATCAAATTTCTTCTCCGCAGCCAATGTGACATCATCGGCATAGAGATGTGTCCATGGAAGTGACATGTGCAGGTCTGATATCAAAGTGTCCATCATAAATATGAACAGCAGTGTTGATTACGCCGACCCGAGGTGGACTACTACTGTAATGCAAAAGTCGCTGGATGCTCCTGCAGCCGCTTGGACGTAGCTCCTAGGTTCAAGGTACAAAAGCCGTAGCCAGTTAACGAGGAACTCTAGACTGCCATGTTCTTGAAGCGCTAACTACATTAGATGATGTGGTATCCGGTCGAATGCCTTTCTCGAGGCTCGTTCTAAGCGCGATATTTTTCAACCAGCAGCCGTGCAGCATGGATTACGTCAGCTGTGTCACTTTCTTTTCTTTTCTTTTTTTTTTTTTTTGGGGGGGGGGGGTCTTGGTACAGTGATGGTCCGCTGCCAATCTGTACCCTACCTTCTCTGATGATCTGGTTGAAAAAATCCGTTAGCCAAGCTGCCGCATTCCACTGTTGAGAACTTCATGAGTCTGCCGGGAGGTCATGGAGGCCAGTGACTTTCCCCCTTTTACCTCCTTTCTGTATCATTACAGTCTCAAGAAACTGTTGCAGTGTTGACGTAGTTGAGTCGTACAGTCAGGTCTTTTTTTTTTTTTTGTTTTCCCTGCTATTATAGTTGAAAACCTACTTTTACAACTGCACGTTGTGGCGAATGGAATTGTAATTCTCAAGACTTCATCCGATAATAACGGATACCCGCGAAGAGCTTTTCGTCAAAACGTTGCCAGTTCTTATACATTAAAAGCACAAAGATGTGGATGTTCTCCAATATTACTATATTTCAGCATCCGATTTTCGGTGTACAAGGCCGTCGTCAGACTTCAACTGATTATCAGTGTCAAAGAGGATACAATACTAGTGAATACCTCTCCAAAAGATATACATGGAGAGTGAGGTTAAAAATTTACCTCCATGGCAATTACAGAGTAAATGTCATCTTTGACAGTACAATGCTAACGTAATCCAAAGCGTTCAACAGTAAATAAATGTAAAGAAAACAAACCGGAAAAACATTAACACCAAACACAGAAAAAAATGTATGTATGTGTGCGAAAATAAGATAAAAGATGAGAGGGACACCATTGTCAAAGAATCGCACTCAGCAGAGGAGTAGATGTACATGAGGTTAAACAACCCAATAATCTATACAGCAATTGGAATTAAATGCAATGGCAATAAAAATTAACAGAAGACAAGAGTACTGAAGAATAGTTTAAAGAGTTGTAATGTATGGGAGGTGATTCAGAAACAGAGTGAAAGACAGAAGGGACAGTTGTAACAGAGAATACGTAAGCAAAATTATATGTTAGTGGTATGAAGAATTTGTCATACTTTATGGAAGATGTACATATAATAGAAAAACCGAATGTATGGAGTTCCTAGATAGTCACAAAATTCTTTCTTTATCAAAATGTAATGCCAGTGACTTATCTTCGGTTATATCACAGGCTTGATAATTTTATAAATCAGGAAAATAGCTGAAACTTCACGGAAGATTAAAACTGCGTACCGCACCGAGACTCGAACTCGCGACGTTTGCCTTTCGCAGGCAAGTGCTCTACCATCTGAGCTACCCTTCGCAGAAGAGCTTCTGTGAGGTTTGGAAAGTAGGAGACGAAGTAGTGGCAGAAATGAAGCTGTGGGGACGGATCGTGTGTCGTGCTTGGGTTTTAATCAAGTTTCATATCTGCGCACACTCCGCTGCAGAGTGAAAATCTCATTCAGGAAAATAGCTACTAATAGAAGGAAGTTCCTTAATGGATTTCTAGCAGGAAAAAACAACCGAGTCGGCGATCTCGTGCAAAGTGGGCTGCAGAAAAAGTGCCGCCGCAGCAGCTGTAGCAAGGACGTGAATCGCCGAAAATTTATACAGTGCACGGAATGGTCTAGAGGAAACCTTTATACAGCATTACATGTTGAATGGCTGATAACGATGCTCTAATAAATATTAACACACGACTGAGTCATAATGGAATCCTTTTATTTTTTTACCCGTCTGAAAATTTCCGTTCACGACTAGAGAGTAATTACATACAAGTTGCCAATCACTGATCTAATGCAACCCAAAATATCGAATACTTCCTTTAGGCTACGGCGCACTGCAATAGATAATATGACATACTACACGATGATTTGGACGCTACGCTATAACGTGTCCGAATTGCAGAAGCTGCAGAAACTGCAAGAATGATTAACTTCATCGACGCTTAGGTTGAATGTATTGTAGAAATTTAAAGTCTGTGCCATCGAGTCGCCACAATCAACATAGGAGCTATTTTTGTTGTCTGTTGCAGCGAAAGTGATTCTTTGGTTTATGAGAGACGTCTGATCGTGCTGGGCACTCGCCAATGGTTCAGAGTACTTTATTATTCATACGCTATTGGTCATCGCATACCCTATAATGATTCAAAACTAAGTTCTAAAATTATATAGTTAGTAATAGCCACTATTCGGGCTCTGTTATGTAGGCCAAGGTCCACCTGAAAGAACAGTGCCTCGAGGTCTCACGGGCCAGTAAACAGAAAATTTGGAACAAACAAGAGCGTAAAACATCCTCCTCTGTTCAACGACGTGCTCCACTACAAAGCGACCTCGAGGTGTTTGCCGCGGCTCTTAGAATATTGGTGAATAATAAATGTGTGTGGAAATCCCAAGAAATATGGGATATTTCAGAGATGTTATTAAGAAATTTTTACTCATTAATGAACGCTATTTTTAAGGCCTCACACAGAGCAAAAAACCATAGACTTTATTAGATTTTCTTGTTCGTTGGAAAGCCCTACAGTAGTTAGACCCACGGAGTCGTCTTTTGAAACAGTTAAATTTCTTCGTCTAAGGAAGGTAGACTAGAGTTTAACGTCCAGTCGACGACGAGGTTATTAGATTGGAGTATAAACTAGGATCGGGGAAGGATGATGAATAAAAGCAGCGATGCTATTTCGAAGGAACCATTCCGCCATTCAACAAGTGATTTGGGGAAAGAAAGGAAAATGGACATCTGAACGACCGGCGGGATTTGAATCGTCCTCGTCCCAAATGCCAACGCCGCCAGAACACACCACTCCGTTTTTTGATTCATGTCAACGTTTGTCAAAACTAAGAATTATGTTTCCTTCTGTCTTTCTTTCGTGCTAAGGTTATATCTATTGACGAAAATTTTACGGATCCTTATGGGAGTACGTTTTGTGTTAATGTACTTAATAAAATTATCTGCCTATGGGATACTGTCGCAGTTGTGTGACTGTATTCGTCATTTCCTGTCAGACTGGACACATTTCGTAGTAAGCGATGGGAAGTCATCGCGTGAAACAGAAGTGATATCTGGCTTTCACAAAGAAAGTGCTATAGGCTCTCTGCTATACAGGGTGTTTCCGTAAGGACACAGAAAATGCTTCACTGAACAATTTGACGTAGGGAACCTGGGGACGGAGAAGCCAGCTTAAGAAGATAACAGGAATAAAATCACATCACTGCGTACTTTTTATTTATATTAGTTTGACACAATGAACGTACTATTTGTACTGTATCTTACAAAATGTGCTGAAACTGACGCCCATTGACCTCAATGCAAGCATGACATCGGCGAACAGGATTCTGACGCACCCTGACAGATATTCCTGGTGTGTTTCGAATCAAAGCACAGACAGCTACAGTTCTGGTAACTGATTCCATCTCCGTGTCCACTGGGGTCTCATGCACAAGTGACTTCAGCTATCACCAAAGGAAATAATGAGGAGGATTCAGGTCAGTTGATATAGGACCTCCCCTTCAAATACAGCGACCAGGAAATACAGCGTGAAGTGAGGCGATGCACCGTCATGTTGTGCCCACATCCTGTCACGAACAGCGAAGAGTACGTTCTTCAACTCAGGTAGAGCTCTTTGCACGAACCTCAAGTACGGGTGGCCATTCAGACGGCCAGGTAGAAGAAATGATCCAATGAGATTTGAGCCGGCACGGCTCTCTATTAAATTATTTTTTAGTTACCCGCCTTCCCAGTATTCGCCGCGATGTCAAGATAGAGATCGGATTGGAGTCTCCGGTCGCCGCATATCTTTGGCGAGTTGGCTTCCGGCGAGCTGCGAGGAGAGAAAACGAGGACGAAGGGGGTTGCGTGCATAAGGAGCGACGTCGGTGTCGGAGGGCAAGGCCGCTTGGTCGGTGGCCCTCGCGGAAGCAGTCGGTTGGGGACTGAACGCTGTGGGCTCGAAGATCATGGTGTGGAGAGCCGGTGTTGTCCCGATCGCAATCATCGCGTGGTCATTCAAGGGCTGAGAAGTGATTTCTTGGTCCTGCCCTTGGATGCCGACGAAGAATTACGACAAGTTCGGTGTAAGAGGTTCTAACAACCCTACCACAACAAAGGTCAAAATTTAATAATGATTATGGTGTTGCTCACGCTGCTAAATACTGCATTTTCTGGCAACAACAAAGTTATTAAGTGGCAGGTGTCATTAGAGCACAGTTAATAAAGTCATTTCATGTAATAATGAATAAACTAGGCACTCATCTTTTCGTGTTTCCCACGATGGTCTCGTTGTATAATCATGGCCCAATCGTCGAAAATCTAGGTGGTTATGATTCCCAGTTCCGATGCAAAGAGGCCTAGGTTTTATTATGCGATATTCAAAAGTTTTATACATGTGTTTCACAAACCAATCTTGAAGATTACACTTTTGCAGGACAATGGTGATGTAAAAAAGTAATCAGCACTCCGAATTTAACTTACACTTTTTTATTACTTTTGCTGAAGTATCACGTAACACACAAAACATCACTTCACAATACAAAACATACTTGAAAACATCGTCCTCACTGTTAAAGTTCACATTTTATAAGCTGGCTATAATATGCGTCTTTCCAACATAACGTCCAAGACTTGACTTTCTCAAGGTCCGACTCTCTAACTAACTAATAATCGCTTACGCACCCAAAAATCAGAGTTACAAGTACGTCAGAGATCATAGTGACAAAAGAAAGAATATACATAAGAATAATATCATTGCAATACAAACATATCGATGTATCAAAGTACCTCTACATTAATGAAATCAAATCTGAATGTTGTCTCAGAAATATGTCAACTACTTTACAGAAACACAGTAGAATATTGCTGGTATCGAGAGGTTGAGTTGAGTTGCCGTAATGGTTACGTAATTCAAGTACCATTACAACGTGAACATAAGAATTCTAAAAAGGTGCATGTTGGCGGCGCGTATATCAGACTTGAGTGGCGTAAGCTTTGTTTCGGTACTGCCGTCTCTAGTTAGAGCGCCGGCCGTTGTGGCCGACCGGTTCTAGGCGTTTCAGTCTGGAACCGTGCGCCCGCTACGGTCGCAGGTTCGAATCCTGCCTCGGGCATGGATGTGTGTGATGTCCTTAGGTTAGTTAGGTTTAAGTAGTTCTAAGTCCTAGGGGACTGATGACCTCAGATGTTAAGTCCTATAGTGCTCAGAGCCATTTGAACCATTTTTTTCTAGTTAGAGCGCTCCTTGGGAGGAAAGCATTAATATCGGCATTGTCATCTATTTAGCTGCTTTAAAATAAATGACTGTTTTGGATCGAAGGTGGATCCAAGTGAGGCATCGAATCACTGCTTGTCTTATTAAGAAACCTAAGTTGGCGCCCAGCGTGTTAAACTCTGTTATGTACAGTTATATCGAGTAATTGACACTCTGGTAGTGTCCACGGGTGAACTTCGGAGGTAGTGTTAAGTGTTGGTAGTAAGGGAAAGATTGACTGTGGAGCTTTTCAGTCGGACGCTTATGCATTGTGTTAATTGTAGTTCACTTTCTGTGGTTTGCTGTGGCCCTCCCAAGAGTTTAAAGTCCCAAATATTTTCTTACTGCCTTTCTGAGGTTGCCCTGCAACAGATGTTGATTTGTCTCTTGACTACCCCAACGTACTACTGTTTGGTGCGGTGTGGTACAGTCGAAGTGTTCAGTGGTAGCCCATCTATTCCCTCGCCAGTTTTAAAATTTGCGAGCCGAGTCCACATCGACGTGTAATCCCAGTATGCAATTTGCGTAAGTTGGTTGCCCCTGTTAACGTAGTGTAAATAGTGGAAAATCTTTCCTGCGCCGCATGTGATCCTGAAGGAGAGCACGGTGCACAACAGTGCATGAACACGACGAAATCAAAAGATATGTATTGTATTTTTTTTTACGGATTTAACAACTGAGCATAAGAGTTGATTTGTGTGCTTTTTTGATTTATCTTGAAAGAAAAAGATTCACATACCTGATTAATTATAACATCTATGTTTAATTATTTGTCGTAAGTCGTTGGATGTAGTATGCTTCACATGTAGGGAGGTTTATGGTGTAAAGTGTTTACAAGGAAGAAAAATATTTTGTGACGCGGTGCGCATCGTAGAGCCTACGGGGTTTGAGTGTACGTTGATAGTAATCAGATTTTAATGCATTTACGTTGTCGTTTTAATTAAAATTTTGTGATCAGTATTTTATTGCCTTTAGAGATCACAGGTGATATCTAGGGAAAATTTTGGTATTGCCATGTTGAGTTAGAATCTTTTATTTAACATTGCATTATGCAATTTGTATTTTTTTCCTTTGCTTAAAAAGGGATTTTGAGTTTTAAGCTTTTCTTTGATCTTTTAAAATAATGGTTCAAATGGCTCTGAACACTATGGGACTTAACATCTGAGATCATCTGTCCCCTGGAACTTAAAACTACTTAAACCCAACTAACCTAAGGACATCACACACATCCATGCCCGAGGCAGGATTCGAACCTGCTACCGTAGCGGTCGCGCGGTTTTAGACTGAAGCGCCCAGAACCGCTCTGCCACATCGGCCGGCTTAAAAGAATGCTTCAGGAACTTTCGTTAAGAAACTATATTGAGGATCTCGCTGTTCAAGATAACTAATGTTTACTTACTATTTTAAAATCAAGTTAATAAAGTTGTGAAATTTTAAAGGTAAAAAAAAAACTTTTATTAGAGAAACAGTGCCTGCCCGTACTCCCCACAACTTCCACGTATTCAAGGTATTGGCCTTCGAGCGTTGTCTGTTTCCCCGGTATCTGTCCCAGCTAACGCCTGCGGGGCCATGTCAAGATTATCTCCCTTGTTTCCTTGTAGGAAATAAAGAATGTGCATGTGAGTAAACAGCACAGTACGTGTAAACTTGTACGCGTGTTAGCTGTACATAAGCTGGAACACAGTAATGGTAGACAAAGCGGTAGACAAGTTTAATTTCATATGTTCTTAAACTGGCGTCTCCGACCGCAGGTTTCCTACTTCAATTTGTGCCGTGGAGCACCCACTATGTCCTATTAAATTATTGCACACTCTTACGGAAACACCCTGTGTAAACGATTTAGTTGTCAATCTGAGCTGCCCTCTTAGACTGTTTGCAGATGAGGCTGTCGTTTGCCGTCTAGTAAACTTATCAGAAGAGTCATATCAGCTGAAACATGATTTAGGCAAGGTATCTGTATAGTGCGAAAAGCGTCAATTGACCCTAAAAATGATAACTGTGGAGATATCCCCATGTTAACATAAAAGAATCTGTTAAATTTCGGTTACACGATAAATAATACAAACTGGAAGTTGTCGATTCAATCAAATACCTTGGGATTAGAACTACGAGCAAATCAAATTGAGGAATTGACATGGGAAAGGTAGTAGTCAAAACAAATCTTTCAAAATGGTTCAAATGCTCTGAGCACTATGGGACTTAACTTCTGAGGTCATCAGTCCCCTAGAACTTAGAACTACTTAAACCTAACTAACCTACGGACATCACACACATCCATGACCGAGGCAGGATTCGAACCTGCGACCGTAGCGGTCGCGCGGCTCCAGACTGTAGCACCTAGAACCGCTCGGCCACTCTGGCCGGCAAACAAATCTTTTTCAGATTCTTTATCGAAAAGGTAAGTAAGACCTGTCGCTAGTGGCAAGAAGTGGCAGAATGTCAAAGATGTGAGCTGCTGCATTCTTACAAACGACGTAAGATGACACTTGTCGTTGTGAGCTGGCATGGATATGGGGGTAAGCCACCAAGCTACCGAGTTACCAGCTTTTACTCTGTGACCAACCGTCCTTTACTGTGTTACTCTTTCTGTAGTAACGGTCCTAGGAGATGTTAGTAAGACAAAATGCCTCCGAAACCTGTTACATACAAACTGGTAAATCATATTTTCCGTCTGTAATGAAATTAACATGATTACATTCGTTAGTAACGCCTAGTTTTGTGTTTTAGCATGACCTAACCGATTTGTATACTTCCTTTGTGCAGGCTGTTTGTAAATGAAAATGTAACTGCAGTAGTTTTGAAGAGAATGACGTACGGAAGTTGCATTCAGTTGGAACCAAAATTGGATAAGTCAAGGTAGTTTTCTTTTTGGTTTAATCAACATAGTGGAGATAAAACAAAGACGGCTTTGTAATATCGACGATCCTGATTTGAGCAGAAGACAGGTATTCTGTCACGTACTGTTAGTATTGAAAAGATGGGAACGTGTTCGAAGTCATTCAAAGACGTCTTAGGATTATCACAAAGGCGTGTTTTCACTTTGATTGAAGAAAAGAAAGGGGAGAACTATTTTTCAGATCAGAGGGGTAAGAATCTGAAACACCAGGCCAAAAAAGTGAAAATACACTGAACATTACAGAGAGCTCGTTAACACTCACATTTCCTCATTTCCTACAGAGGGAAGATACTATTCACGGCACAAATCTTCAAAACAATATTTGAGTCCTGATCTTAATATCCAGAGAATGCATCGCGCTTTTACGAAAGCATACCCTGAATCAGACATCAACCAGCGATTTTATTGAAGCGTTTTTAGGACATCGTTTCCCAAACTCTCCTTCCATCGCCCTCGAACTGACACTGGGTTCGTCGTGTGACGTACTGAAAACTAAAACAAAATGTGCACAGTGGAAACAGAAAAACTGTGCCTTATTTCTAAAAAACAGTTACATCTCAGCAAGGATGAGAAAGATATGAAACTTTTGAGTGATGACAAAATTGCTAAACGGATGCCCTCAAGTAAAACTTGCACCATCAGCATGGAAATGCAGCAGGTGCCATTTACGCCCACGCTCACACACTCCAACATGTTTTACAGTCGTGAGCCGTCGAATTTTATTCGCATTCAATTTGGATACACCAACAAGAGTTTCATGTGTTTGTGGCATGAGGGCATTGGTCATCACGGAGGAAATGAGGTGGCCTCTTGTCTTCTAAAGGCACTCACGTATGATATAACGCAAAAGAGAACTCTGTGTGGTGTGACAACTGCGCCGGACAAAATAAAAATCGTATGGTTTTAACGGCTTTAATCTACGCAGTGGTAAACAGTATGGTTCATAATGTCAGTCTGAGATTTCTAGTGTTGGGATATTCGTACATGCCTTGTGACCGAGATTTCGGCATAATAGAGAACAGAAAGAAGGTTTCACAATCAATGACTCCAAATTACTGTTAGGATTAGAGAGGCAAAGAATGTACAACTATTCAGTGTTGCAAAGATGACGGACAGAGATTTCTATGATTTCGCATCGGAATTCGATACATTATTGCATACAGCATCAGTGAAGATCAGTTTTGTTTCTTGGATTAGAATGCCATGATAGAAATTCGTTCAGTGAAATGGAAACATAGAAGAAGCACAACATTTTGAAAAAGAGTAAATCTGTCAAGAACATCTCTGAAGTTCGTTCTCTACTACTAGTTGGACGAAGGTCTATCATTTGCGATGCAAAAAAATAAATACAAATAATATAAAAATACCTCCTGGCGATGTTGGACTACATAGACATCAAATATCGTGCATTTTACCGCAGTCCTTGTACATCATAATTATATTTCTCATACAAATGTTAATCTGGTGTTTCCAAACCATTTTGTAAATACAACTTCGTATTTCGTAGTGTCACAACAGTTTATTTTGCTCTTTCTGTCAAATTTGCTTTTCATGATTGACTGCCACCCCATGTCAACATCTCAGCTGAAGTCATCATACACAAAATATCGTGGGGAAGGCGAACCAAGGACTCTGTTTTATTGGCAGAATACTTGGAAGATGCAAAATGTCCACTAAAGAGACTGTCTACTCTACGCTACGCTTGTTCGTCTTCTTATGGAATATTGCCGTGTGTATGGTATCCATACCAGATGGGGTTGACGGAGGACGTCGAAAAAGTGTTTATAAGGGCAGCTAGTTTTTAAATGTCTCGAAATAAGGGAGATAGTATCATGGATGAGTGAGAATGACAATCATTAAAACAACGGAGTTATTATTATTATTATTCTGCTGCGCATCTTCTGAATGTGAAACTAAATAGCTGCCAATTTACTGTTGCCATTGGAAGGAAGTGTTTCTGGAAAAAACGAACAGTAGCATATGCGCACAGAATTGTGAGATGGGTATTCTAACACAAGGTTACACCTTGCACAAATTATCATTTTATCCTCCATGAATTCTTTTACCGATTAGTAGCATTTGTCCCACAGAATCTGCTGTAAGCTTATTTTTAGAATGTATGGCTTCATTTTAAATATGTTTTTATCCATTAATTTATTGTACCTATTTCATCCCTATATATTGTCTAGTCCGTGCGTTTAATTTAAATTGGTATATTGGTAGCACAACATTCTGTTTGTGTGTCATGCTGTGAGTGTGACTAAAATGATTCTCCCCACATAAGATTTGTATGCTGTGCAGGAATATTGTAATTTCGTAAACATATGCGGAGGTAACACTTACGACTTGTAATTTCCGAAATATTTGACGACAAGATTCTTTTTGCTGTTCAGTACACGTCACATATCCTTCAGTTTTCTTCTGCAACTTCAGTGTTCGAGATACGCTGTTTGAATTTCTCCATAAAACTTTAGCATACCTAGCGACAGATTCAAAACAACTGCGATGTGTTATTTCGCGTGTACTCATGTAAATAGGATTTGCTAGTATTTGCACTGTAAACGCAAAACTGCTTAATTTATTTGATAGGAAGTCAATATGTGTCTTTCGTCTTAAGTTCTTATCCACATTTAGTCTAAGGAAAGTGATCGCGTCACGTTCTACATCTGCATATATAATCCGCAAGTCACCCTGCGATGTGTGGCGGAGTGTACTTTGTGTATCATTTTCACTTCCCCCTTTACTGTTCCAGTCGTGTATGGTTCGCAGGAAGAACGATTCCTGGTAAGCCTCAGTGTGGACTCGGAACTCTCTAATTTTACGTGCGTGGTCTCGTCGCGAGATATATGTACGAGGAAGCAATATATTGGCTGACTCTTCTGGGAATGTACGATCTCGGAACTTCAACAGAAGACCACACTGTGATACAGAGTCTGCCATTGCAGCTGACTGAGCATCTCCATGGCGCTTTCAAACTTACTAAATGAACCTGCAACGAAACGTGCTGCTCTTCTTTGGATTTTCTCTGTTTTTTTCTATGAACTCTATCTGGTACGGATGTCAGGCGTCAGGCTGACGAGCAATATTCTACTATTGGTCGAACCAGTGTTTTACAAGCTACGTCCGTTGTTGACGAATTATTTTCCTTGCAATGAATCTCAGCCTTACCCGTGATTAATTTTGTGTGGTGATTCCACTTCAAATCACTCTGTGCGCATACTACTAGATATTTTTTGGAAGTAACTGCATCTAGTGAGTGTTCTGCAATCGTGCAATCACAGAATAAAAAAATTTCTGTGTGCTCCTAGTATGTTACATTTGTTTATGTTGGGGGTCAATTGCCACTCCCTGCACCAAGCGTCGAACCTCTGCTGATCCTCATGCGTTTCGCTACAATTTTCCAGCGTTGTGACTTCTCTGTATACAACAGCGTCATCTGCAAGAAGCCCTGTGGAATTCCCTAATTTATTTACTAGAGCATTTGTATATATTGTGAAAAGTAATGGTCCTATAACACTACCATGCGGCACGCCCGAAGCTATTTTTACTTCTGAAGACTTCTCTCCGTTCAGAATGGCACAGTGTATTCTCTTCGATCCAGTCACACAGTTTGTCTGATATTCGGTACGCTCGTATTTTATTTATTAGGCGGCAGCGCGGAAGTATATCGAACGCCTTCCGGAAGAAAGGAACACGGCGTCATCCTGGGTGCCGGTACTTATCGCTCTCTGGGTCTCGTGGACGCACAGAGCGAGCGTGAGTTGTAGCAATGGAACAATACATTTTGCTTATGATTTTAGTTAGTTCATTATTGTTCTTGTCGTAGCATATTTATACATTTTGTAAACCACAATGAAGATACAGTTTTTCGCTCATGTCGAATCCAACGAATGTGCCGCAGAAAGGTACTTGTTCTCCAACCGCTCGGTGCTGGTACAGAGGGGTCTCGTCTGTCTTCTGCTGTCATTTCCCAATGACCCTGCATTCATCCCATCATCACATTTCTCACACATCCCTCATTTAATGTGAGTACTAGATGGCGCAATGTCGTCTGTCTGTAGGCACGGACACTTGTCCTATAACGTCATTCGACATGGCCTTCAAGCAGACGTGGTCGGCCACTCCACTGTCCTTGACGGGGAAAGCGTTTCAAGGGAATTTCTCCTGTTACTCTCTCGACGTCGTGAACCGACTGACATCGGTATTCCGGGTGCTGTCAGCGAGGAAGATGGTGCAGCGATAAACACACGACACCCATTCTGGTCGACAGCAATTCAAATCCCTGGCAGAACATTCAGATTTAGATGTTCCCATGATTTCCCTAAATAGTTTACGGCGAATGTCGAGATGGCTCCTTTGAAAGGGCATTACAGTTTCTCATCCTTCACACTTCGAATTTGCTACGTCTCTAATGACCTTGTCGTCAACGACACATTGTATCCTAATTCCCCTTTCTTTTTTTCCGAGCAACGTCAGTAGAGTGCCAAGATGGTCTCACTGTGCATGCCCAGACACTGGTAACTTTTAGTTCTACGACCATAATCGTTTTAGGAATTTTGAAGCAAGCTAAAGAGGCCAGCTGCAAGAAGTTACTAATAGTGCACTTCAAGAAGATACTCGGTGTTGCGACTGACGGGCGTATCAGAAACGACAAAAGTCGAAAGACGATACACGACTTTGTTTTCGGTCGCTACCAGCATTAGGCCAGAATACAGTGTGGTGTGTACTGGCATTGTTGTCGCCATTCGGTGTTCCCTTCGATGTACTGACTTTTGTTTCGTGCGCCATTAACTCCGCTTGTCACGCCGTCTACGCACCAAAAGCAGACCATATGCTGACTTATTGTCAGTGCCGTCGTCCAACGAAGTCAGGGCAGTTCGACAATGAGGAAAAGCTGTCACGCTGGCTGAGCACCTTCGATGTGTTCATTTCAGGTGGCACCCATCAGCCGCCTCGCCAAGCAGCTTTCACGAGGGCGCGGATAGTAACATTGTCAGGATGTACACATCTATTAGAATGCTAGGGCAACGGAGGGAATTCTGAAAGAACTCAAGTCTTTCAACAAAAAATTTGCAGAACACGTCTTTCTACAAACTCTATGAATACACTTAATGCGACGTAAGTATTTTTTTGTTTTGTGTATGCCCAGCAGAATTCCGAGACTTGCTGGGGAACTTTTACAGATAAAGTAGAAAAATTTGGAAATATATGTGGAACAATAAAAAGGTACTTTAGACACAAGATAACGTGAATGTAGTTTTATAAACTAATGTCAGCCTTCACAATACTCCACGGAAACTGATCGTGGGTCAATTACAGATGACAAGAAAGTAAGAAAAAATAGCTCTGAGCACTATGGGACTTAACATCTGAGGTCATCAGTCCCCTAGAACTTTGAACTACTTAAACCTAACTAACCTAAGGACATCACGCACATCCATGCCCGGGGCAGGATTCGAACCTGCGACCGTAGCGGTCGCGCGGTTCCAGACTGAAGCGCCTAGAACCGCTCGGCCACACTGGCCGGCAGAAAGTAAGACCTAGGAAGATGAAACGAGGCTTTTTTGGGATGTGAAAGACTGTAACACAGTGAACAGATTAAGAAACATGGACATTATGAAGGAATTAAAGTATTTATTTATTTATCGTGCGACGTATCTGAAGAGTTTTCGAATCACAACGTGTCCTCTGGTTGATGCTAAAGAAGTCGACAAGGACAGGCAGCCAAATAATCTCAAATATCTCTAGCTAAAATGGAACTGTCTCAAGCCATTACATATATTTAACGTAAGAAACAAAGCTGAAGACACTGGAAGAAAATGAAGTAAATATGTCGTCACGAGGAACTTGCAAAGTCAGAAATTATGACGCGGTAGGACGAGTATGGGCTTGTCAGTAGAAATGAGAGAATAGAAAGACAAACTGAGTTCTGCAGTAAACTTCTCGTGATAATAGCGAATACCGTGACCAAGAATCACAAGAGGAACAGGAGGCATAGTTGGAAAAGACCCGGAGACACCGTAAGATTCCAGACAGAGATTCCGAAATAAGGTATTGGAGTGTAAGATATAACAAAGGGCAGATACAGATTCAGATCACAATTTAGTAATGACGAAGAGTAGACCAGGGTTTAAGAGAATCATCGAGAAGAACTACGAGTAGTATGGAAATAAATGGTATACTGAAATACTGAGTAATGATGAGACACGTCTGAAGCTCGCTAAGGATGTGGATAGTGCGATAAGTAATACCAGAGTAGACAGTTCGCTTGCAGATGAGTGGACATCTCTAAAAATGGCAGTCACAGACACAGCAGACACAGCAGACACTGAAGACAATGGCAGGCGCAGACAAACATAGGTACAAGGGTGGTAACTGAAAAGAAATCTTTGGTAGCAAATGCAATACTTCAATTTATCGACTAAAACAGTAAGTATAAAAATGTTCAAAAAAAGATAGGAATACAGCAATATAAATCCTTTAGCATGAAATACATAGGTAGTGTAGGGAAGTGGCTGCAGGAAAAATGTGAAGAAATCAAAAAAGAAATGATCGGCGGAAGGACTGACTCAGTATATGGAAAACACAGAACAAACTTCGGTGAAATTAAAAGCTAGGGCGGGAACATCAAGAGTGCACTGGGAATAGCGCTATTGAACGCAGAGAGAGCAGATTTGTGGAAGGATTACATTAAAGGCCTCTATGAGGTGGAGGCGAACGACTTGTCTAACGACCTGAGGACACGATAGAAGAAGAAATTGCATTCCATATGGAAGACATAAGACATCTAATATTAGACTTACATTTCAAAAGAGCTCTGGAAGTCTTGATGTCAAATTAGGCAGAAGGCATAGATAACATTCTATGGTATTTCCTGGTGTCACTGGGGGAAGTGGCACCTCAGCGACTATTCGAGTTGCCTCGTAAAATATTTGAGATTGGCGACGTATCATCAGACTCTCGGGAAAACATCGTCAACACAATTCAGAACATATCTAGGGCAGAAAACTTTCGCACAATCAGTTTCACACCTCATTGCCCAAACTGCTGATAAGAATAATATACAGGAGAATGGGAAATAAAATTGAGAATCTGTTAGATGACGATTTACGAAAAGTAAAGGTGCCATAAAGACAAAGTGAAGAAAAAACAAGACAAGCTCATATGATTTATCGACCTAGAAAAAGCATGCGACAATGCGAAACGGGGCAATATGTTCGAAATTCTAAGAAAAATTGGAGTAAGCTATGAGGAAAGACGGGTAATATACGATATTTACAAGAACCAAGAAGGAAAAGTAATATTGGAAGGCCAAGAACGAAGTGCTCGTATTGAAAAGGGTGTAAGACGGAGATAAAAACTTTCGCCCCTGTTTTTCAGTCTATACATTTAAGAAACAATGACAGCAATAAAAGACAAAAGGAAGAGATTAAAATTCAGGGTGAGAGGACATCAATAGTAAGATCCACTGGAGACATTGCTATCCTCAGTGAAGGCGAAGAAGAATTACAAGATTTGGTGAATAGAATGGGCAGTCTCATGAGAACACAAAGTTGATTGAGAGTAAACCGAAAAAAGACCAAAGTAATGAGATGCAACAGATATAAGAAAAGCGAGAAATTTGACATCAAAATTGGTAATTACAAAGTAAACGAAATTAAGGAA
Organism: Schistocerca nitens; assembly: GCF_023898315.1. Classification (NCBI taxonomy): domain Eukaryota; kingdom Metazoa; phylum Arthropoda; class Insecta; order Orthoptera; family Acrididae; genus Schistocerca; species Schistocerca nitens. The sequence goes on from NC_064615.1 coordinate 368,984,316, forward strand.
TCGTAGACCTTGGAAGCAAAATAACCCATGACGGACAAAGCGAGGAGGACATACACTACTGGCCATTAAAATTGTTACACCAAGAAGAAATGCAGATGATAAACGGGTGTTCATTGGACAAGTTGGCTGCACGATCCGTTACAGCCATGCGGATAAGATGCCTGTCATCTCGACTGCTAGTGATACGAGGCCGTTGGGATCCAGCACGGCGTTCCGTATTACCCTCCTGAACCCACCGATTCCATATTCTGCTAACACTCATTGGATCTCGACCAACGCGAGCAGCAATGTCGCGATACGATAAACCGCAATCGCGATAGGCTGCAATCCGACCTTTATCAAAGTCGGAAACGTGATGGTACGCATTTCTCCTCCTTACACGAGGCATCACAACAACGTTTCACCAGGCAACGCCAGTCAACTGCTGTTTGTGTATGATAAATCGGTTGGAAACTTTCCTCATGTCAGCACGTTGTAGGTGTCGCCACCGGCGCCAGCCTTGTGTGAATGCTCTGAAAAGCTAATCATTTGCATATCACAGCATCTTCTTCCTGTCGGTTAAATTTCGCGTCTGTAACACGTCATCTTCGTGGTGTAGCAATTTTAATGGCCAGTAGTGTAAAAAACAGACTGGCACAGGCAAAGAGGGCATCCCTGGCCAAGAGAAGTCTACTAATGTCAAACATAGGCCTTAATTTGAGGAAGAAATTTCTAAGAATGTACGTTTGGAGCACAGTATTGTATGGTAGTGAAACACGGCCAGTGGGAAAACCGGGACAGAAGAATGCTGAAAATTAGGTGGACTGATAAGACGAGGAATGAGGAGGTTCTCCGCAGACTTGGTGAAGAAAGGAACATATAGAAAACACTGACAAGAAGAAGGGACAGGATGATAGGACATTTGCTAAAACATCAGGCAATAACTTGCATGGTGCTAGAGGGTAAAAATTGTTGAGGAAGACGGAAATTGGACTGTATCTAGCAAATAATTGAGGACGTAAGTTGCAATGCTACTCTGAAATGAAAAGGTTTGGACGGGAGAGAAGCTCATGACGGGCCGCGTCAGACCAGTCAGAAAACTGATGATTCAAAAGAAAGTGAGGAGGGGGGACATAAAATTCTGTAAAGGTCAGTGAAGAATGAGCACCGTAAGAGGCAAAGGCCTAATACACTACTGGCCATTAAAACTGCTACACCACGAAGACGACGTGCCACAGACGCGAAATTTAACCGACAGGAAGAAGATGCTGTGATATGCAAATGATTAGCTTTTCAGAGCTTTCACACAAGGTTGGCGCCGGTGGCGACACCTACAACGTGCTGACATGAGGAAAGTATCCAATCGATTTCTCATACACATATTTAAACAGCAGTTGACCGGCGTTGCCTGGTGATGCCTCGTGTAAGGAGGAAAAATGCGTACCTTCACGTTTCCGACTTTGATAAAGGTCGGATTGTAGCCTATCGCGATTGCGGTTTATCATACGCGACATTGCTGCTCGCGTTGGTCGAGATCCAATGAGTGTTAGCAGAATATGGAATCGGTGGGTTCAGGAGGGTAATACGGAACGCCGTGCTGGATCCCAACGGCCTCGTATCACTAGCAGTCGAGATGACAGGCATCTTATCCGCATGGCTGTAACGGATCGTGCAGCCACGTCTCGATCCCGGAGTCAACAGATGGGGGCGTTTGCAAGACAACAACCATCTGCACGAACAGTTCGACTACATTTGCAGCAACCTGGACTATCAGCTCGGAGATCATGTCTGCGGTTACCCTTGACGCTGCATCACGCACAGGAGCGCCTGCGATGGTGTACTCAGCGACGAACCTGGGTGCACGAATGGCAAAACGTCATTTTTTCGGATGAATCCAGGTCCTGTTTACACCATCATGATGGTCGCATCCGTGTTTGGCGACACCGCGGTGAACGCACATTGGAAGCGTGTATTCGTCATCGCCATACTGGCGTATCACCCGGGGCGATGGTATGGGGTGCCATTGGTTGCACGTCTCGGTCACCCCTTGTTCGCATTGACGGCACTTTGAACAGTGGACGTTACATTTCAGATGTGTTACGACTCGTGGCTCTACCCTTCATTCGATCCCTGCGAAACCCTACATTTCAGCAGGATAATGCACGGCCGCATGTTGCAGGTCCTGTACGGGCCGTTCTGGATACAGAAAATGTTCGACTGCTGCCCTGACTAGCACATTCTCCAGATCTCTCACCAATTGAAAACGTCTGGTCAATGATGGCCGAGCAACTGGCTCGTCACAATACGCCAGTCACTACTCTTGATGAACTGTGGTATCGTGTTGAAGCTGCATGGGCAGCTGTACCTGTACACGCCATCCAAGCTCTGTTTGACTCAATGCCCAGGCGTATCAAGGCCGTTATTACGGCCAGAGGTGGTTGTTCTGGGTACTGATTTCTCAGGATCTATGCACCCAAATTGCGTGAAAATGTAATCACATTTCTGTTCTAGTATAATATATTTGTCCAATGAATAGCCGTTCATCATCTGCATTTCTTCTTGGTGTAGCGATTTTAATGGCCAGTAGTGTACTTGAAGTGCAGAAGAACTATTTATTGTATTGGATAACGGTAAAAGTTGTAGAAAACAAAGGCGAAGGTTAGAGTAAACAAATAATTATTCGTCTCACACTCCATCTGTGATTAACAAGAAGTGCTCTGTCGCTCCAATACTCTGTGGAACAATGGTGAGGAGTGGAGGGATCAGGGGTTCGGGTTTGCAGCGGCGCGCCTGTGAGCGCCTGGCTCACTGGGACAGGAAGCCCGCCACACAGGATGTTGTTGGTGGTGGGGCCAGGACCCCTGCTGAAGCGCCAGGCCCCGCTGCCTGCGGAAAAAGCCACCGACAACGGCTCGCGCGCCCGCAGCCAGTCTCCAGCCACTGGTCCTCACTACCTCGCCGAGTGTGAAATGGAACGTGACGAGGCGTCGCTGCCAAATACCCGCCAGGAGCCTTCGAGAAATGGCGCGTCAAGGGCTGACATTTATAATTAGCAATTGTTGACCGCTTGCATAGTCTAAGACACACAAGTGAGACAGCACTAGACTAGATGGTAGAAGGTTACAAGCCCAGCAGATTCACCTACAGAACTCGGCCACCTGACGAGAAGAGATGCTGGTACCAGGCCATGCACCAGAGTCCTCGGTTAAAATTCGAACCTCCCCGTAGCGTTTCACGGATTGAAGGCACTTGGCGCAGTTAGCATCGGATGGTGGTGATAACTTCGGAGGCCCTCTTGGTGTAGGCTGTCTTTCGGCAACAAGTTCCACCCTCACGTTATTAACATTATGCCGTCCGGCGACACCACAGTGGTGTCGTGCGCGAAATAGCGGTCACCGGAAGGCGACACCACAGTGGTGTCATCTGCATAGTATCGTTCAGTGGCCGGCGACACCAGAGTGATGTCGTGAGCAAAGTATCTTGCAGTGGCCGGCGATAGCACGTTCGTATCCTTTTCATTCTGTTGGTGTTTTGTTTAGGTAACAATAAGTTACACACGTGAACAAGTGTTTCGTTTTTATAAGTACTTGTGCCCTTTTATCACGGCGGACGAAAGAGACAATAGGATTATTTACGATGAATGCGCGGACGTCTTCTCTGATGTTCCGGACGACTTGACAGATTGGGAAGAAGACATTGGACATCAAAAAATTTAAAGTGAAGCAGAATTGTAGGAAGAGAGTGAAATACGTCCAAGAAGAATTCGGCGAACGCTACGGTTGCCAACGGATTCGGCTGAATTAGACGAAGAAGACAGTGCACAGTGGTCACACTTTGATTTACCGAGGACCAATAACAAATTTGAAGGATCCCCGGGTTCAAACATGTTTCCCAAAGATACACAGAGCGTCGAGGATATCGTACAGTTATATATTGGGAACGATCTATTTGAATATATTAGCAACGAAACCAAAAAGTACTACAGTCAAAATTGCAATAGAAGGAAACTGGATTAAGAAATTGCCAAATCTGTCGACGTTATGGGACCCGAACTTAGAAAATGATTTGGGATTGCTATCCTTTGGGAATTGTAAGAAAATCAAGTATCAATGATTATTGGTCAACGAATCCGTTGATAGACACACCGATATTTCGCTAAACGATGTCCCGCAACCGATTCAGACAAATATTATCATTTTTACGTTTTTCCGACAGCAACAATAAACTGGATAATGCTGACCGGCTTGTCAAAGTGCAATTCGTAATTGATTATTCTTCCAAAAAGTTTAAAGAAACGTTTAATCTAAGTCAAAACGTCTCAATTGATGAAGGATTGATACCGTGGCGTGGACGGTTAAATTTTAAAGTTTACAATCCGTCGAAAATTACGAAATACGGCATATTCATTCGGATACTGTGTGATTCGAGTACGGGTTACATTTCCTCATTCAAGAGAGATTCCGGCGCTGGACAGCCTTTAGCAAAAGCAGTGATGGAACTATTGACACCTTTTGATGGAATGTGGCATCACCTCTGTCTGCATGGATAGTTACTATAACAGTGTAGAACTTGCAGAGAAGTTACTTGAAAAGAAAATTCGAGTTTGCGGAACGATACTACAAAATAGAGGATTTCCTGAAAATGAAACCGTGCAAACGTCAATGTGTTTGAAGCTTGTCACCAACGGAAAGGTGACAACCGGCCGGCGACAAGCCAAGTAATCCGACTTATCGCTGCCGGCGCCAAGCGAATAAATTTGTACGAGACATGCGGACGGCAAAGTGTTAAAAATAAAAACTCGACGCTACAGTCTACACACAGTCGTCGCATTCACCTAATTTTCAGACTGCTGCATTTCTCATAGAACTCAGACACTTTCCTAAAGAAAGATACCAATGCACACAAAGCAAAGAAATCTTTCAACTGCAGGGCGATGACACATTTGGTTTCAGAGTGTTAGACGGAAGGGGCATCAGAGTCCATAGGTGAAATAAACAAGTAAAAATGTCTTTTTAAATCGATTACTCAACAATAAGCTCTAAAGCCAAAGAGGGACAATTAACGAACACTTCAAATAAAGCCTTGATGTAAATGAGAACATAGATAATGTTGACATGAAACACAGATAAATACCACACAGAATAACGATCGAGAAAATTTACTATCCCTCGTTGTCTACCAGGTAGCATAAATGCAACCCTTTATTCTTTATGCAGTTGTCATATCATGCCACTTCAAATTCGTACATTTAGCAGAACACACTACTATGTACATATCCAGTATCTAGTGCTTGCCATACGTCCACTCTCAGCTGGCTCATTTGTCAGACATTTTAACCGAAAGTTTAGTGAAAGACACCACGTGGGCTGTCAACGGACTCTCTCTTTTGCAGTTACCTATTCGTACTGATATAATTCCCAGGCTACGGATGCATGCGCAACAATCTACGAACTGATGTCCTTGGTTTGAATTGTGAACAAATGCTTCAAAGAAAAATATGTGTAGAGGACGGAAATGTAAGCAACAGTATCTGCTTAGGTGAAAGAATGGTAGATTTCTTATAGAAGCGCTTAATCAGTTGGGACATTTTCATTAAATAGCTGCCTTAAGAATCAGTTCGTTAAGGTCAGTTGTAGGGTTCGCTATGTGTAACAGAAGCTGAAGACACAGAAAAAGTTATTGGAATCTATGGGTGGCAAAGGCAGAGAGCAGATTCAAAATCATTTAAGAGGTTCAGACTGTGACAGTCTAATCACCGCGAATAAGTGTCGCAGAACGATCTTCACGCAACAGCGTTATTTAACATTTACCCACGGCCGAACACCGATTAAGTGGCTACTACACAAGGCATTTGCGAGTCCACGTCTTATCTCAGAATGTATACACCGCAGGCTCTGAAGCAGAATAGCTGGCAGTCTTCCAGCAAACTGAGTACAATACGACGGTATTTCGAAGCATACCATTCATTGCACAGTACATGCGAAGCTGTTGACCTAAAGACGCAGCCAGCTACCACTTCAGTGGCTGCGGAAGGCCCATGTAACAGTGTGAACGAGTGATATGCATCACACTTCCTCTGACATTATATTACGTCAGTGGCCGCGTCAGGAGATTGACTGTTCGAAAGATAAACAGAACGATTCAGTCAGTAAATTTATGTGACTGGTCTGTTACCTGTTGCACAAAACATTATAAAAACGGAGAATTACGTCAATATTATTTTTGATCACTTGAATCCATTCCAAGCTTATGTGGAATTTTTCAGCGAGAATATGTTCCACACACAAAGACTAGATTCGTGATAGAACACTCAGGAGTGAATGTTCTTTATTAAATGCCCTGGTCCCCATATCGCCAGCAACTTACTAGGTGGGTAGTTGTACCATTCTAGATGGGCACTGAACATCAACAGATGAAGCGGGACTGATTATGTTCTACAATTATGCTAGGATCCAAATATTATTATCCACCAGACCTTTTTGCATCATCCTGACATCAGAATACTCGCTTTGCATTCCTGAACAACGTCTGCAAGGTAGTCGGCAGAGATTCCTTCTACGCTTTCAAGCTGCGTATAATCAGGAAACGCGGCAGGTTTACTAAGGTCATTACTTTCTTTTTAGCTATCATAAGCTCCATTCTTTGTATGGATTGAAAGTACAAACGATGTTGATAGCTAATGTGTTCACATTGTCATACAGGCACAGTGATGGTATTCTGTTATTATAGTAACTGACGTCGCCGATTTAAGAGATAAGTTCCGTACAATGACTGACAAGAATGCGAGCTGTATAATGCGTTAATTTAACGAATGCACAACTGTGAAATTGTGTATTTTACTCTCATTCCGGTCCGAGGAAGGCAATGGCAAGGTTTCCCGCATCGTCCCCTACGCTCCTCGGAGTATGGGACATCATCATCATCACTCTCTCTTCACACTGTGGACTGTCCAAAGTTATGGTTGCATAAGCTGACTACCAATAGGCCGAGTGACCCTTCCAATTCAAAGGTAGTGACAAAAACCATTAAAACACGAGCTTTAGATCAAATATCACCTTGCAAAGTTTGTCTTTGGTATACGGGCAGTTGTTGTTGTTGTTGTTGTTGTGGTCTTCAGTCCTGAGACTGGTTTGATGCAGCTCTCCATGCTACTCTATCCTGTGCAAGCTTCTTCATCTCCCAGTACCTACTGCAACCTACATCCTCCTGAATCTGCTTAGTGTATTGATCTCTTGGTCTCCCTCTACGATTTTTACCCTCCACGCTGCCCTCCAATGCTAAATTTGTGATCCCTTGATGCCTCAAAACATGTCCTACCAACCGATCCCTTCTTCTAGTCAAGTTGTGCCACAAACTTCTCTTCTCCCCAATCCTATTCAATACCTCCTCATTAGTTACGTGATCTACCCACCTTATCTTCAGCATTCTTCTGTAGCACCACATTTCGAAAGCTTCTATTCTCTTCTTGTCCAAACTGGTTATCGTCCATGTTTCACTTCCATACATGGCTACACTCCATACAAATACTTTCAGAAACGACTTCCTGACACTTAAATCTATACTCGATGTTAACAAATTTCTCTTCTTCAGAAACGATTTCCTTGCCATTGCCAGTCTACATTTTATATCCTCTCTACTTCGACCATCATCAGTTATTTTACTCCCTAAATAGCAAAACTCCTTTACTACTTTAAGTGTCTCATTTCCTAATCTAATCCCCTCAGCATCACCCGATTTAATTTGACTACATTCCATTATCCTCGTTTTGCTTTTGTTGATGTTCATCTTATATCCTCCTTTCAAGATACTGTCCATTCCGTTCAACTGCTCTTCCAAGTCCTTTGCTGTCTCTGACAGAATTACAATGTCATCGGCGAACCTCAAAGTTTTTACTTCTTCTCCATGAATTTTAATACCTACTCCGAATTTTTCTTTTGTTTCCTTTACTGCTTGCTCAATATACAGATTGAATAACATCGGGGAGAGGCTACAACCCTGTCTCACTCCTTTCCCAACCACAGCATCCCTTTCATGCCCCTCGACTCTTATAACTGCCATCTGGTTTCTGTACAAATTGTAAATAGCCTTTCGCTCCCTGTATTTTACCCCTGCCACCTTCAGAATTTGGAAGAGAGTATTCCAGTTAACGTTGTCAAAAGCTTTCTCCAAGTCTACAAACGCTAGAAACGTAGGTTTGCCTTTTCTTAATCTTTCTTCTAAGATAAGTCGTAAGGTTAGTATTGCCTCACGTGTTCCGACATTTCTACGGAATCCAAACTGATCTTCCCCGAGGTCCGCTTCTACCAGTTTTTCCATTCGTCTGTAAAGAATTCATGTTAGTATTTTGCAGCTGTGACTTATTAAACTGATAGTTCGGTAATTTTCACATCTGTCAACAATTGCTTTCTTTGGTATTGGAATTATTATATTCTTCTTGAAGTCTGTGGGTATTTCGCCTGTCTCATACATCTTTCTCACCAGATGGTAGAGTTTTGTCATGACTGGCTCTCCCAAGGCCATCAGTAGTTCTAATGGAATGTTGTCTACTCCCGGGGCCTTGTTTCGACTCAGGTCTTTCAGTGCTCTGTCAAACTCTTCACGCAGTATCTTATCTCCCATTTCATCTTCATCTACATCCTCTTCCATTTCCATTATACTGTCCTCAAGTACATCGCCCTTGTATAAACCCTCTATATACTCCTTCCACCTTTCTGCCTTCCCTTCTTTGCTTAGAACTGGGTTGCCATCTGAGCTCTTGATATTCATACGAGTGGTTCTCTTCTCTCCAAAGGTCTCTTTAATTTTCCTGTAGGCAGTATCTATCTTACCCCTAGTGAGACAAGCCTCTACATCCTTACATTTGTTCTCTAGCCATCCCTGCTTAGCCATTTTGCACTTCCTGTCGATCTCATTTTTGAGACGTTTGTATTCCTTTTTGCCTGCTTCATTTACTGCATTTTTATATTTTCTCCTTTCATCAATTAAATTCAATATTTCTTCTGTTACCCAAGGATTTCTATTAGCCCTCGTCTTTTTACCTACTTGATCCTCTGCTGCCTTCACTACTTCATCCCTCAGAGCTACCCATTCTTCTTCTACCTTATTTCTTTCCCCCATTCCTGTCAATTGTTCCATTATGCTCTCCCTGAAACTCTCTACAACCTCTGGTTCTTTCAGTTTATCCAGGTCCCATCTCCTTAAATTCCCACCTTTTTGCAGTTTCTTCAGTTTCAATCTGCAGTTCATAACCAATAGATTGTGGTCAGAATCCACATCTGCCCCTGGAAATGTCTTACAATTTAAAACCTGGTTCCTAAATCTCTGTCTTACCATTATATAATCTATCTGATACCTATTAGTATCTCCAGGATTTTTCCAGGTATACAACCTTCTTTTATGATTCTTGAACCAAGTGTTAGCTATGATTAAGTTATGCTCTGTGCAAAATTCTACAAGGCGGCTTCCTCTTTCATTTCTTCCCCCCAATCCATATTCACCTACTATGTTTCCTTCTCTCCCTTTTCCTACTGACGAATTCCAGTCACCCATGACTATTAAATTTTCGTCTCCCTTCACTACCTGAATAATTTCTTTTATCTCGTCATACATTTCATCAATTTCTTCATCATCTGCAGAGCTAGTTGGCATATAAACTTGTACTACTGTAGTAGGCATGGGCTTTGTGTCTATCTTGGCCACAATAATGCGTTCACTATGCTGTTTGTAGTAGCTAACCCGCACTCCTATTTTTTTATTCATTATTAAACCTACTCCTGCATTACCCCTATTTGATTTTGTATTTATAACCCTGTAATCATCTGACCAAAAGTCTTGTTCCTCCTGCCACCGAACTTCACTAATTCCCACTATATCTAACTTTAACCTATCCATTTCCCTTTTTAAATTTTCTAACCTACCTGCCCGATTAAGGGATCTGACATTCCACGCTCCGATCCGTAGAATGCCAGTTTTCTTTCTCCTGATAACGACATCCTCTTGAGTAGTCCCCGCCCGGAGATCCGAATGGGGGACTATTTTACCTCCGGAATATTTTACCCAAGAGGACGCCATCATCATTCAATCATACAGTAAAGCTGCATGTCCTCGGGAAAAATTACGGCTGTAGTTTCCCCTTGCTTTCAGCCGTTCGCAGTACCAGCACAGCAAGGCCGTTTTGGTTAATGTTACAAGGCCAGTTCAGTCAATCATCCAGACTGTTGCCCCTGCAACTACTGAAAAGGCTGCTGCCCCTCTTCATGAACCACATGTTTGTCTGGCCTCTCAACAGATACCCCTCCGTTGTGGTTGCACCTACGGTACGGCCATCTGTATCGCTGAGGCACGCAAGCCTCCCCACCAACGGCAAGGTCCATGGTTCATGGGGGCAGTAGGCTATGTTAAATACGGAAGATAAGTGCATTTGCAATCCAGATAACAGTTCTTCAGCTGTATTTAAATCATCATCCTCCCAAAACCCTTCTCCCCTGCTCTTTTCGCTTACTATACGATTCACTTGACTGAACGTGTGGAGAATAATTGTAGATAACCCCCTGTATTCTAAATTTCTCTAATTTAATCGACTTGGTAATTATATGGTAATATGTATTTTGTTGGAAGAAACATTTTTCTTACCAGCTCAGTGCAAAAAGTATTGCATTTTTACAACTCAATGCGACAAAAGATGAACGAAAGCTGTGATAAGTTCTTATCGAGACAACTCAGAAGAATTTCCCTCATTCCTACGGATATTAACCTACTCCTCCACTCCTATCGACCCCGTTGTTCAAGCAGCGTCCAGCTCTTATTTGCCCGTATAAACAGATTACGTTAACAGAAAGGCAGTATTTTGTCGCAAATGAAGTATGTGTTCGTTATGATTAAGTTAACATGTATAGAGGAGTCATTATTGACTCTTGCCAAAGGAATAATTCATTATGAGAGTTACACATAGAACCAGGCTCTATAAGTAGATGCTCAAGATCATGGTGACCGAAAAGTCCGTCAACATTTGAAAATTCAATACTTCACGGAATGATGTAGGTAGAGAGGTAAAAATTTACACACATACTTGAAATGACGTAGGGTTTTACTGGAACAAAAAAGTGCACAAAATGACCGACAGATGGCGCGTCATATGATAGAAAAGTAATAAGTAGCATAATAACTGATTTTTAGCAAAGACAATATTATTATAACAAATATTCAATGTATGTTGGCCGTCATTTCATCAACAATACATGTAGTCGAGGGGCAATCTTGTGGACAGCACAGTAAATCAATAGGTATGATGAGAAAATTCCATCATATATTGTATTTCAGCACCCCTAATAATATCGGACGATGGCGGTAGACTTTGGACTTTAAGTAACTCCACAACCAATAATCACAAGGATTGAGGTCTGAGCACATGGGAGGCCAAGAATGATGGAAGTAGCTGCTCAGCACGTAATCCTCACCAATCAATTTGTGCAAATTTGATGTAGCAATATGGGACAGAGCGCCATCCTGCATAAAAGTCGTATCTTCCAGCAGGTGTTGATCAGCCAAGCTAGGGATGGTGCGATTCTATAATACATCGACGTACCTCACACCTGTCCCGCTGACAATTTGAAAAGCAGCACCCCTCATATCCTCGAAGAAAAAGGATTCGATTACGACGGATGTGCTAACTCCACACTACGTCGCGGCTTTTCGACATAAAGTGGTGTTACCACGACAGTTCTATGATTTGCGGTAGCTGAATTCTGTGGTTGTGGGTGGTCTCATGCGTCGTCACTGACGTGTTGCTGTCCAGTGCCATCTGTTGGCCGGTTTTTGCACTCGTTTTTTGGTTTCAATAAAACCATATGTCATTTCGGGCAAGTGTGTCAAATTTTATCTCTTTACCTGTATTATTCCCTCAATTAGTGCATTTTCAAATGTAAACAGACTTCTGGGTCACCCTGTAAATTTTTAAACTTAGTTATTCCTGCCAAACGACATCTGGAGATGTGTTACCTATGATGGTGCCAAACGTTCTTCTGCTCCTGCACTGTGATATACTGGTCTACAGGTGCCATTTTGTAACTACATTGCTTTCTCCTAAAACTGCAACACACTGAGAAATGGGAAATAACGATTTCTGATTTATTGTAGATGCACAGCATTCTAGGGGGAATACATGATGAAATTTCTACGTAATCTGGAGACATCTAGGGTGAGACATCAAATAAACATCTCTAGCAGCAACGATACCTCTAACCCGGCTGGGTATCGAGTCGAACTGAGCTAAAATGACAGATACGAGTTATTCCTTGCTGCTTCAACCATGGTGGTGGTCTGCCCTCTTTCGACAACTCGTGACCAGTTGTTTTCAGCCGGTGAGATATCTAGAATAATGCAATAATAGAACACCCTGTGTATCGAGGTAGGTCAAGACAGCACGAGGAACTTGCGGTTTAGCGGTATCTGGTTTAAACCTCGAAGACGGGACAGTCACGTCGAAAATATGTGGAACTCACCGGCTACACGAACCGAAGATGACCGTGTTGTTTATCCAATGGAACCTCACAGCGTCACATCCATATGGCAATGACGAATGCAATCTGGCAACGTTCCGGCTCCTCGGAGCCGTCGCAGATGGCCCATCGTAATACTGCATACAAACCCAAGACTCGTCTGAAAAGATGCAGTGGTTCGCAACCTTGATGAGACTATTACCCGGTATGTAGTCAGATATTAGCTACTTCCCTTCCCCACTCCCCGTCATAAACATTATTGCCTAACTAAACTTTAGAATGAAATAGAATTTTCTTTGAACGCTTTTATTTTTAAAACGACGTGATAGGACAGACATTTAGGTTTTGAGAATGTTTTTTAAACCACGATATAATGAGTCAAAAACACAGTAGGTTCTGAGTATTTCTAACGCCCTTTCTTTAGTAGAATGATGAAGGAATTCTCTGAGTACGTCATGAGTGCTTCCTACAACTCCTTCTCAGAAAGGAAATCGATATTGAGGGTAGGCACTAGCTGCAAAACATGATTTCTTTGTACCACTCTTCCCCCTAGCGACACTTGTTTCACCAGCACCGTGCACCTCATTTAAAATCAACCAACCTTCAATATAGAATGAAATTTTCACTCTACAGCGGAGTGTGCGCTGATATGAAACTTCCTCGCAGATTAAAACTGTGTGCCGGACCAAAACTCGAACTCGGGACCTTTGCCTTTCGCGGGCAAGTGCTCTACCAACTGAGCTACCCAAGCACGACTCACGCCCCGTCCTCGCAGCTTTAATTCCGCCAGTACCTCGTCTCCCACCTTCCAAACTTCACAGAAGCTCTCCGGCCAACCTTGCAGAACTAGCACTCCTGGAAGCACTCAGTGCACTTGCACGCGAAAGTCAAATGTCCCGAGTTCGAGTCTCGGTCCGGCACACAGTTTTAATTTGCCAGGAAGTTTCAAGCTTCAATAGGTACACTATGCTTAGGGTGTAAATCACTTGATTGCTGGACTCATCACTTCTGAACTGCCAGAAATTGGGAAGTTGCCAACGCTTTGCGTCTGACCACTGCCACTACCACCACCAACAACAAAAACAATAATAATAATAATAATCCATTGTAGACCCTACAGCACTGTAGTAGCCATTACATAGTTACGTTGTGTTGTGCTGTCAATTAGTTCGTTTATCTGTTCCGAAGCCTATTGTGAAGCAATTCCTGGCCCACTGCGGGATATGCCTACAATTCGGAGAATGCATTTTCATGAAATATTCAAGCATATGTGATGTCTGTCTCTCAGTTTTACTGTGCCATATGCATGGTACAAAGTATGTAAGTGATGCGTTGACTATGTGAGCGAGGAGAAGGCCACACATTCATTTCACAAGATGCGACCTCCACCATACTGTATCACGAGTTAATATTTGTAATTGAAAAAGAATGTAATTATTGGTGACATGTCATTAGTACTACGGTCTTAATAAATAGTGATAGTAATGATCTGTTTAAATAATAATTTAGTTTCGTGACCGATGGTGCTCATACTTGGGAGCAAGGGAGAGGGGAAAGGGTGGGGGGGGGGGCATCGCCCTAGCTCTCAGGGAAAGGAAAAAATACAGTGTAATCAGACGTTTTTCTTTCAAGAAAATGATTTACACCTACATCTGCACACATATTCAGCGAGCTACCGTACAATGTGTGGCATTAGGTACCATCTCCCACTACTGTTCCATTCGCTAACAGAGTGAGGGAAAAACGACATCTATGTGCCTCCGCACAACCCCTAACATCTCTAGTCTTATCTTAAGTAAAATGTACGTTGGCGGCAGTAGAATCGTTCTGCAGTCAGTCTCAAACGCCGGTTCTCTAGATTTTCTCAGCAGTGCTCCTCGGAAAGAACGTCGCTCTCCCCCGGCGATTCCCCTTTTGAGTTCCGAAGCATCTCCGTAATACTTGCGTGTTGTTCGATCCTACCGGTAACAAATCTAACAGCCTGCCTTTGTATTGCTTCGATGTCTTCTTTTAATTCAACCTGGAGCGGATCCTAAACACTCGAACAGTAGTCAAGAATGGGTCGCACTAGTGTCCTAAATGCGGTGTCCTTTACAGATGAACCACACTTTCCTGATATTCTCCCAATAAGCCGAAGTCGATCATTCGCCTTCCCTGCTACAATTCTGATGTGCTCACTCCATTTCATATTGCTTTGTAACGTTACGCCTCAATATTTAATCGACTAATCGACCTGACTGTGTAAGTAGCACATTACTAATGCTTTATTCGAACATTACGAGTGTGTTTCTCCCACTCATCGACATTAGCTTACATTTTTGTACATTTAGTACTAGCTGCCATTCACAACACAAACTACGATTTTGTATCCTTCTACAGTCACTCAACGACGGCACCCTCCCGTCCGCCAGTCGGTATTACGCAGGTTTTCAACAGGGTCAGAACTAGAAATGTTTTATGGCACTTGCAAGTCGCCATATTTAAAATACTTCATACTCACACGTCTATACCCCCCCCCCCCCCCCCTCTGCCCGGCTACAAACTATCGTACAGGTGCCCTTTTCGTTATCGAAACACTTCGAACCCTTTTGTTGTCACCCCTTAGAAAATTTCATTTTATCCCTTACGGCCTACTTACCCTCAGGCTGCGAACCACAGCATTACTGTAACTAGCGTTGGCGCTGATCGCACCACAACTAAGGTCGCCGCGACGCCAAGGGAAACAACAACAACAGTCGCTGTGCTGATAGCCCGTGACGTTCTTAACATCGTCGCACCGTCCAGGCGGAAACTTGCCTTGCTGCTAATAAACCCACTTCCTGACTCAAACTACGTAACGCGGCTCAACGATCCTATGTGGACGACGGAACGTCTCAAACTCACATTTTCATAATTTAATCACAGATGACAAGCTACCAAAGTCCAATAATGTACAAAGAGGCCAAAATAAAGCAGAAAAATTAAGGCAATGACAACAGCAGAAAAAAATTTTCAGATCTAATTTCGTTAGAATTGTTGTTACTTAAAACACGTTTATATATTACGGAACTAAATAAATAGGTGCTGAAACTTATTTGGGTTTATAGAAAAAATATTTGTTTGCATATCAGTCGAACCTGATATCCAGTAATACGTCTATCCTCTTGGGCAGTATTCGCATGGGCCTTGAGATTCTACATGACATTGGGCGTGGCTTACCTTAACTCATCGATTTCACATTCGTGAGACAGCTGTGAGATTCCCACTAACGCGAGTAGGAACATCGCGAAACGATAAACTGATGGAGGTGTAATTAAGGGTGACGTCACTACATACGTAAGCTGTACGTTGTTTAGAACCCGACACCGCCATATCAGTACCCCAAAACGTTAGCAGACCACTGTTTACGATTGCTTTTGGTCCTTAATTTATGTCGTGTGCACGCTACTGTTATTTAAATAGGAAATGTTATACTGCTTTCGTGAATAACACAGCGTCAGAAACGCATTTTCAGACATTTTCTCGTCTTAAATGCATATCTGATCCAATAATGCGACGCATTTCACTTCATTAATGTAACTTTGTTATTATACGTTTCGAATAACTAAAAAGAGAAGTATGTCATGTAAAAAGTCTGCTTTCGTAATCGAGCATTTTCCTTAACATGGACCGACGAAACTGGTGTTCAGTCTTTGTTCTCTTCCCACAAATGCTAAGAAAATATTGTGTAATTGTTTGGTCACTTTCCGACTTTCCTTCTGAAATACTTCACCTAGAGAGTTTTTCGAGTTGGACTGATAGCAAATTTAAAGTAAAATGGCAGAAATAAAACAACTAAAGTAAAAGTTAACAGCACAACCAAAATTCATGTATATAAAAGAAAATATCGCTTCAGTGCGTAGACTTACGAATGAAACGTGATTCCTTTGAGCTTTGGACTATGATGAGAATAATTAATGTACCCGCAAATGTCGCAAGCTGACATTTTTTATTAAAGCGCTTTCACCAGAAGCTAATGTTTGGGGCTACTAACATGGCGGATGTCGGCTTCAAGTTCCTGACGTTTGACAACTCCCCTTATTATACATATATTGACAAACTGCACTCTCCGATAGGCCACAATCTTGCCGGTGTCTAATTTCGACATATTTTGGCAAACGCTTACCTTCTCAACGAGGTATTATACTATTTCTTCGCAAATAACCGAAACTTAAATGCGATTTCTGAACGAGAAAAGGGATTCATAATCTTTGCTTTGATACAGAATCTAGATGACGCTTCTCTTGGCTGCCTTGTGCGGTCCTACTGAAGTGCTAATGAACTCGCATATACTAGCGCCTAGTACAGTTCATGTTAGTTTGCTGATTGTTTCGTTTCATCTTCACGTTGTTGCAATTTTAATGAGCAGCGCTATCTTGAAGATATTGAACATACGCTGAGGTAATAGAAGTCATGGGATAGCGATATTCACATATACAGATGACGGTAGTCATAGGTATAAAAGGGCAGCGTATGGCGGAGCTGTCATTTGTACCCCCATGATTCATGTGAAAAGGTTTCCGATGCGATTATGACCACACCCCAGATCACGTAACCACATGACGGGAATTTAGAGATTTTTGTACGTAGAATGGTAGCTGGAGGTAGACCCATGGGACATTCCATTTCGGAAATCGTCAGGGAATTCAATATTCTGAGATCGATAGTTCCAAGAGCGTAACGAGAATACCGTATTTCAGGCATTACCTCTCACGACGGACAACGCAGTGGCCGACAGCCGTCACTTAACGACCGAGAGCAGCGACGTTTGCGTAGTATTGTCAGTGCTGACAGACAAGCAACACTGCGTGAAATAAACACAGAAATCAAAGTGGAACATACGATGAAAGTATTCTTTAGGACAGTACGGCGAAATCTGGTTTTAATGGGCTATGTCAACAGACGACCGATAGGAGTGCCTCTGCTAACAGCACGACATCACCTGCAGCGACTCTCCTAGCTCGTGACCATATAGATTGGACCGTAGGCGATGTAAAACCGTGGCCTGGTCACACGAGTCCCGATTTCAGTTTGTAAGAGCCGATGGTAGATTTCGAGTGTGACGCAGGTCCAACGAAACCATGGACCCAAGTTGTCAACAACGCACTGTGCAAGCTGGTCGTGGCTCCATAATGATATGGTCTGTGTTTGCATGGGTTGGACTGGGTCCACTGGTCCAAATGAACAGATCGTTGACTAGAAATCGCTATGTTCGGCTACTTGGAGACAATTTTCAGCTACGATGGAAATTTTGTGGATGACAATACGCCATGTCACCAGGCCACAATAGCTCGCTGTTGGTTTGAAGAACTTTCTAGCCAGTTCGAGAGAATGATCTGGACACCCATATCGCCCGACATGAATCTTATCGAACATTTATGGGACATAATCGAGAGGTCAGTGCGTTCACAAAATCCTGCACTGCCAACAGTTTCGCAATAATGGATTCCAGCGTGGCAGCATGGATCGATATTTCTCCACGGTACTTCCAGAAGCATGTTGAGCCCATGCGACGTCGATATGCTCCACTACGGCAGCAGAAGGAAGTCTGACAAGGTATTAGGAGGCATCCCATGGAACTGTCACCTCAGTCCACACTTCACAACACAAATGAAGGATCACTTTTTCCAAACCCAGTAATTCCCTCCCGTTGCGACGTATAAGTTTGAAATTTGTCTGTAAATTGCAGACACCCATCCCCTGTAATGGTGTGCATCCCGAATGGCATTGCCTCTGAAATGTTTTTCTCGGCTACCCGTAAGAAAAATGGGCCGAAAATGCGGCGTCCTACGACGTCACCTTCGGCTTCGGCGACGCTTCGAACAGTAAGGTGTCGCCACATGAGAAAAAAGGTGAGAGCTAGAAGTTCATGCGATGTGTAACATTGGTTAGTATTGTCAAATTGGCACAATATTTCACTACAGTGCTGCTCAATGACACTGTGGACGTATCACACAATGAGAATGTCGTCACATCCCTCTTTACTCACATTTCATCCCTTCTTTTGAGTGGCATAAAGGGCGTCAATGAAATCAACCCTTCCCTCAGGGAGTGGAGGAGGGTTGATTCCCGCACATTTTGCGGTTGAAAAAGACAGTGCGCACAGCGATGTGCAACAGGACGACGTTCTTGATGGCCTTTAGCGCTGCTGACACCTCTTATCTATTCAACCGTACTCTAAGAACATCATGGTTCAGCAACCCCACTGAATGTTAACGCACCCCTTTGGAATGCAGCGAGACTGCGGAATTTGCTCTGGTGTACAGTGTGGAACCACTAGGGAGTGTTCAAAACCATTCGATGACTCTGAATGTGATCCAAAGCAGCAGATGGTGTTAATGCTTTTCAGCCGTCCTATTTCGCGCCATCTTGCGGTGTGATCGTGGAAGAGTGTGACATTGGCAGATACGTGACTACAATGGCAAAGGGTCCCTTAAGTTTGGCTATACTCTCGATGCTACACGCCCATCTTTCTTGATCACCCTAAAAATGTACCTGTACACACAGAACCCACGACGACGGTTCTAGGCGCCTGCAGGCAGGCTGTGCTCCTGCTCTCGCGGCTGCTAGTACGCCATCCTGAATCGGAGAGATGTCGAAGGGGTTGCCTATCTGCAAGTGACCAGGACTTCGTCACAGGTGTATCTGAAATGTTTTCACACAGAATCCGCGTTATTTCAGAGATCGGCATCGTGTTTCCGACCTCCATAGAAGAGGCTTCAAGGAGGGGTGAAATGTGGGGCTGGGCCTGTGACGACCTCCCCATCGTATGGCATGTCCACGGTGGCGTTGGACAGAATTGTGAAATTTGATGCCAATGCGACATCATTAACCCGTGCTGTATCTCACATGAACTTCTGAGCTTTGGCGTTTGTTTCGCATGTGTGGACACCTTGCTGTCTGAAGCACCTCCGTGCTCTAAAGTGACGTCGCAAGGCGCCACACTTTTGCATCCTTACAGAGGTATGGTGTAGATACTTTTAACACAAATTTCAAACCTACGTTTCGTAAGGGGAGACAGTTACGGGGTTGCGAAAGAGTGATCGTTTAATTGTGTGGCGCAGTGTAGTTATGATTCAGAAGTTTCCCACGATAAGGCTCCGGTATCGCTTCGTGTGATTAAATTGAAGCTACAACTATATGGATGAAACACCTTGGAACTCAATGGTAGAGACCTGGCAAAGTCACAAGAAACCTAGAAGAGGACAGCAGGCCCGTAATTTAGACGGCATGTTCTGGATCCAAGCCCACCTTCTGGCAATGGTTCCCTTCACTCTGCTTGTCCGACATCAGCATTCGAGGTAGTAAAAATATAGGTTCTACGAAAACTAAGACATTGTGAAATATGTATAAAGTACACGTGGATATCAATCAGTTTGCCTTGTTCTTCCGTTTTACCTTTCCCACTTCTAATATTAGAGTACTGTCTTGGTGAAGCTATTTAGTGCATTGTTATTAATGCTTGAATTCGGACGTATCTCAGGAGAAGTCGTAGCTCGCTTTATATAACCCGTATAAAACGTGTCATTGAGAATTAAAAGCGGAGATACCGCAGTTTTCGACTAAATTTTGCCACCTCGGTTTCAGATTATTTTTCATTCGTCACGCGCTACTGTAGATTTCTCTCCACATTCGATCGGCTGTGAATATTATTTTAAGCAAAGCTCATGAGACATCCGCGATTGCTGGACAGCCTCTACTATGGCGCTTCGCGGGCCAGTCTACTCAGGGGCGACTGTCTCTCACGAGAAGTAGTTACAAACGCGGAGGACCTCAGAACAACAAGTACAATATCTTAACCAGCTACCTGGTTTTGCATTCTATATTACACCGAGAGTCTTAGTTCTCTGGTCAAAATCTCAAACTACATTTATATAAGAAATCTGAGAAGAAAGGTTTGATACTGATCGCATTACTAAGAAACTGCGTATTGAAGCGCGACAATTTACCGACCTTAAACCGTGTCTTTATCCTACGACAGCTCTCACTAAAATTGATCATCCCGGTGGCTGTGGACGACCAATATACCACAGATTCGTCCTTGAACTCCGACGGAAAGTATGTGACACAAAAACAAAGAGGTTGAAGCTGTAAATTTGTTTAGACAGTGGTGGTCGCCTTCGACATACGAGCCCATTAGTGGCGACACGCGTCTGCATTAGTTCCTTTCACTGCCCAAAAAATTTATGCGTGTTGTTTTACACAAAACCGCGCAAGGGCTACGCCTTTTTACCGTCTGGGTAAACTCAGGAAGAAGTGTTTACTTATCGGTTAAGCCACTGACAATAAGATATCAGTTTTGATGGATACAGTTCAGCCACAAGATTAATAACTCTGACTGCATCATTGTTTTCCCACTTCCAGACTACTCTGTAATCAACTGTAACAAGCGTTTTTCTCTTTTTTTTTCGTGAGCATAATATTCCCGCATCACCGTTGACCTAATCATAATGTTGTCATCAAGAGGCTGCCTTCTTCCTGCAGAACATGATGTTAGCATTATATGTGTTTGATTCGATATAAAATGTGAAAGTAATGAGTTTGAATCATGTAACTGAATAGGTACATACAGTAGCCGACGAAAGGATAAATGAATAGATTCAGACATTGGATTAAGCAACCACAGGAAAATTAATGCGTGACACAGAGGGTTCTTGCAGACGGCAATAAACTCAGTGGTGCAAAGGGTACTACTCTGGACGAAGTGGGTGCAATTTTTTTTTTAATTAAGCTGTCCTCAACGCATTAGGCTTGATTCTTTTAGTAGGGATATGCTCCTGTCCTCCTCCGATCTTTGAAGTAACTTATCCAGCCAGTTATAGAGGAGGCCTATAGTTTAATGTGGACTTCGAACTATGATGTAGCTTGGCATTTTTCACATTAACAAGTCGTTGCCGCAGATGAAAGAAGCAACAAGTGGTTCGACAAACCCTAGGAACGATTGCGGATTGAATTCCAAATCTTTGGATTAGGAGGAAAATGGTGAGCTAGCAACAATTGCATTTGACTTGTTGAAAGATGGTCTGTTGTTTGTGGCATACTAATGAGTTAGTAAGCAGTGTAGACGTTCCAGAGCGGCATTAGTTGGTGGAATTGCCTGACTTTCCCTAAGGCTTGTATTGTGGGCCTGAGTAAGTCTAGATGACTCTGAGGAATAGATGGCATATACGTTGGACATGATGTGTCCGCTGTGTCTTAATACCGATGCTGGATTTTGCACATCCTCGCCATACTGGCTGCGGATGGCACAGGTACACAGATTACTTCCAGGATTGCCGTTTCTGATAAGCAGCCACTGCTGACTGCAGTAGGAATTTGCCATAAGGAACCGTTTCCAGCTTACTAACTTATGAAGACGCGCGCTGGCAGCTCTGGATATCAGGGCGCGCCGAGTCACAGCATACAGATCAAACGTATTCTTAACATAGGGTTCTGCAGGCAAATATTATGGAATGATGCTAGACCTCTGATGGTTGTTGAGGGAATACTGAGTACTGCGTCACCACAATATCATCCAGACCGTTTAGCTGACGTTCCTATAACATCCCTGGGGCTAAGCCAGTGCACACATTGTTTCACGAGATTTCTGGAAGGCTGACAGATGTCGGTAGCTTGCTGCCAAGCTATTTCGACGCAGCATCTTCTGGCCCCCTTCAGGTGTACACTCTGCGCCAAAATGTATTGGCACCATCTTAACACGCGGCAGATATCGCGAAATGGCGTGAAACTATCTACACACTGGGAACTTCTAAAAGCCGCACGGGCTAACACTTGTTGTGTCACCGAAGACTCTCTCAAAGACGTTCCTCATCAGGACTGAGCGGCACTGTCATCAGACCTAATCATCGTTGAGGGTTTACAGGACAGCATCTGGTCCAGTCTTGACGCTGACAACATCCTTTGACCTGCTGCAATAACAGGTGGAAATATTACGGAACACTATCTGCCAGTATGATGTGTCACTACAACCACGATAGCAGGACTGCATTGCAACTAGGGGGGCTGGGGAGAGGCTAAACAAGATTCTGGTGCTCAATGTCATCTAGCCATTATGTGAAAGAAACACCTTTGTATGGGACAGTTGCTTTAGGGTCCTCACCTTCCATTTTCAAACAGTGAGCTTTACTAAAACTGAACAGGTCACTGAAGACACTCATATATATAGACACAAACTGTTGCGCTCATCGAAACGAGTCCAACCGCACTGTTACCGTGTGGCACGCGGCGGCAGAGCGCTGTACGCACCGGGGGCGGAGGCGGCGGCGCCGACGGCTCTGGGGGCGGCTGGCGGTCGGCTAGCGTGAGGTAGACCCAGTTGAGCAGGTGCGGCACCGGCGCCGGGGGCGGTGCAGACGGCGTTGCCGGGAACACGGCGTCCAGCGGCGCCATGCTGGCGGCCGCCATCGCACTGCTACTGCCCGCCACTCGCCAGCAGACACTGCCTCGGCGCTGCCACCAGCGCTCCTAGCGACGATGCGGAACAACTCCACCACTACTGCGCGCTGACCTACCTTCATACCGGCGCCGGTGTTTAGCGGTGCGAAATGCCAACTGCACCTAAAACCGCGTTTGCACAGGCAACAAAAACCTGCACAGGCATCCTCCCACTGTCGCCCTAGGAGGCCACTAAGAGTTTCCTCATGCGCGATCTGATTTCCATTGCCGCTGTAATCGAGATGGCATCAACTAACATACAGGGTGTTACAAAAAGGTACGCCCAAACTTTCAGGAAACATTCCTCACACACAAATAAAGAAAAGATGTTATGTGGACATGTGGCCGGAAACGCTTAATTTCCATGTTAGAGCTCATTTTACTTTCGTCAGTATGTACTGTACTTCCTCGATTCACCGCCATGATTTCATACGGGATACTCTACCTGTGCTGCTAGAACATGTGGCTTTACAAGTACGACACAACATGTGGTTCATGCACGATGGAGCTCCTGCACATTTCAGTCGAAGTGTTCGTACGCTTCTCAACAACAGATTCGGTGACCGATGGATTGGTAGAGGCGGACCAATTCCATGACCTCCACGCTCTCCTGACCTCAACCCTCTTGACTTTCATTTATGGGGGCATTTGAAAGCTCTTGTCTACGCAACCCCGGTACCAAATGTAGAGACTCTTTGTGTTCGTAATGTGGACGGCTGTGATACAAAACGCCATTCTCCAGGGCTGCATCAGCGCATCAGGGATTCCGTGGGACGGAGGGTGGATGCACGTATCCTCGCTAACGGAGGACATTTTGAACATTTCCTGTAACAAAGTGTTTGAAGTCACGCTGGTACATTCTGTTGCTGTGTGTTTCCATTCCATGATTAATGTGATTTGAAGAGAAGTAATAAAATGAGCTCTAACATGGAAAGTAAGCGTTTCCGGACACATGTCCACATAACATATTTTCTTTCTTTGTGTGTGAGGAATGTTTCCTGAAAGTTTGGCCGTACCTTTTTGCAACACCCTGTATAAGTCCTGAAGGCGTAGATGTAATTCTGCAGATTTTAACGGATAAGTTCACGGAAACCTTTACGAGAGGACGCCAGTCCCGCAATTAGTGGATACAAAATTGGATTTCCCTAACAGAGTCTTTGGAGGTTTTATTCGCTCGTGTACGAACTACATCATAATATAGGCTATACGTACACATACATA
The DNA here is from genome assembly GCF_023898315.1 of Schistocerca nitens. Taxonomy (NCBI): domain Eukaryota; kingdom Metazoa; phylum Arthropoda; class Insecta; order Orthoptera; family Acrididae; genus Schistocerca; species Schistocerca nitens. Next base: position 369,008,465 of record NC_064615.1, read on the forward strand.
TGTAGAGTCATCTGTCTTCTGATTGGTTTGCAGCGGCTCGACGCACCAACATTTCATCTCAGTGTATCACTTCCAACCTGTGTCTTCAATTATTTGCTGGCTGTATTCCGATTTCTGTCTTCCTCTACAGCTTTTATCCTTCACAGCTCCCTCTAGCACCCAGGAAATTATTCCCCGATGTCTTAACAGAGATCCTGTCATTCTGTCCTTTCGTCTTGTCAGCTTTTCCATACACTATTTTCCTCGCCGATTCTGTCACGTTGGACGATTCTCCTCAGTTGTCGTTGGTCCCATTCTTGCAGGATCTTTTTCCAGCGGCAGCGATGTCGGAAATCTGATGCTTTACCGTTTTCCTGATGTTAACAGTACACTCGTGAAATGGTCGTACGGGAAAATCCCCACTCCATCGATACCTCGGAGATGCTGTATCCAGTCGATCCTTAACTTATTAGTTCACCTAATGTTTAACATTTTTCTGTAGCACCATATCTCAACTACTTCATTCTCTTCTGTTGCGGTTTCCCCATGTTCCACTACCATACAGTGCTGTGCTCCGAACTACATTCTCAGAAAATTCTTCCTTAAATTAAGGCCTAGGTTTGATACTAGTTGACTTCTACTGCCCATGAATATCGTTTTTGCCAGTATTAGTCTGCTTTCTATGTCCTCCTTGCTCCACTCATCATGGGTTATTTTGCTGCTTAGGTAGCAGAATTCCTTAACCACTTCTACTTCGTGTTCACCAATTCTATGGTTAAGTTTCTCGCTGTTTTAATTTCTGCTACTTCTCTTTATTTTCGTCTTTCCTTGATTTACTCTCAGTCCTTATTCTGTACCCATTAGACTGTTCATTCCATTCAATATGTGCTGCAATTCTTCTTCACTTTCACTGAGGATAGCAATATAACCCGTTAATCTTATCATTGATATCCTTTCACTTTGAATATTAATTCCGAATTTTAATCTGTCTTTTATTTCCGTCATTGCTTCTTCGATGTATAGCTTGAACAGAAGGAGCGAAAGACTACATCCCTAACATCCTTTTTAATCCACGCGCTTCGTTCTTCGTCTCCACGCTTATTGTTCCCTCTTGATTCTTGTATGTAATATACACTGAAGCGCCAAAGAAACCGGTATAGACAAGCGTATTCAAATACAGAGAAATGTGATCAGGCAGAATGCGGTACTTCGATCGGCAACGCCTGTATAAGACAACAAATGTCTGGCGCAGTTGTTAGATCGGTTACTGCTGCTACAATGGCAGGTTATCAAGATTTAAATGACTTTGAACGTGCTGCTACAGTCAGCACACGAGCGATGGGACATAGCATCTCCGAGGTAGCGATGAAGTGGGGATTTTCCTGTACTACCATTTCTCGAGTGTACTGTGAATATCAGGAATCCGGTAAAGCATCAGATCTCCGACATTGCTGCGGCCGGAAAAAGGTCCAGCAAGAATGGGATCAACGACGACTGAAGAGAATCGTCCGACGTGACAGAAGTGCAACCCTTCAGCAAATTGCTGCAGATTTCAGTGCTGGGGTATCAACATGTGTCAGCGTGCGAACCATTCAACGAAACATCATCGATATGGGCTTTCGAAGCCGAAGATCCACTCCTCTACCATTAATGATTGCACAACACAAGGCTTTACGCCTCGCCTGGGCCCGTCACTACCGGCATTGGACTGCCTGGTCGGACGAGTCTCGTTTCAAATTGTATCGAGCGGATTGACGTTTACGGGTATGGAGACAACCTCATGAATCCATAGATCCTAAATGTCAGCAGCGGAATGTTCAAGCTGGTGGAGACTCTGTAATGGTGTAAACAGTTGGAGTGACACGGGACCCCTGATACGTCTAGATACGACTCTGACAGGTGACACGTACGTAAGCATCTTGTCTGATCACCTGCATCAATTCATGTCCATTGTGCATTCCGACGGACTTGGGCAATTTCAGCAGGACAACGCGATACCTCATATGTCTAGAATTGCTAAAGAGCCGCTCCAGAAAAACTCTTCCGCTGACCACCAAGCTCCCCTAACGTTAACATTACTGAGCATATCTGGGATGCCTTGCAACGTGCTGTTCAGAAGAGATCTCCGCCCCCTCGTATTCTGACGGATTTATGGGCAGCCCTGCAGGATTTATGGTGTCAGTTGCCTCCACCACTATTTCACACATTAGTTGAGTCCATGCCACGTCGTCTTGCGGCACTTCTGCGTGCTTGCGGGGACCCTACACGATATATCATATTTCACTCATCCAGAATTCGGTTTAGGCTGCAACTTTTTCGGTACAATTCAGTAGGTCTTATTGAGCCCATTCTCTGGCTGCATCTACCGACGAACAAATTAGGTGTTCCATTGTTTGTGTTTCACTACACTGACACTTGTCAGTGTCTGTGCAGCCCCACCTATTCAGAAGTTCCTTTGATCGCTTCGTGCCCGTACGAAGTCGGTTCAACGTTTTCCAGTTCGCCAGTCTAGGTACGAGCCGTGGGACAGATCTTCCTCTATAACAAGGGCTTCTGGATATATTCCTGCCATAATAATTTTATGGAAGTTCCAGTTGGTTGTACAGTATATGAAACTTTGTCTAGATTTAAGACTTTTGGGTATGTGTTGATGGTTATATAGAGGGTGACGCTGGTCATTCATCAGTTTGTTCCTTCTTTTGAATCGTAGGAATGATCTGACATTTTGTGGGGCAGTACCCGACAGTGAATACTCTAGTAGGTCTCAGGCAGGCAGTCTATTTTTTAGTATGATGAGATCTTTCGCTAATTGAGCATTCATACTCAGCAACCGAAAAGCAGGTGGCAACTGGCTGTGGAATGGAGTACGTTCGCGTTAGCGCCCCACTTTCCAGATGTCAGTTTGTTCGCAGGAGGTATCAAACACAAGAATGAGAGTGTTGTTAGAAGAGTACCAAGTGTCGTTCGAAAAGTAATTCAATGAGTAAAACTACTTTTCAATTAATTTTGAGTTACAATTCTTCCTCTGTGCAGAAATTAGATACACGTATGCTAGATGACATGGCAGCTCACCAAAGTTGTAAGTGACACCGAGCTATCTGGCAACTGAAGACATCTTCACTATCACTGTACCCCTAAAAGCACAATTTCTAGATTGTTACGTGAAATTACCGCTTCTATTTATAATGACCTGAATGTAGATTGGAAGGTAAGGCTTTTACTTCAACAATTCTGTCTTTTTTTTTTTTTTAGTTTTGGAGTGAGTCAAGGTTCTGACAGCTTAAGGTGTTATAAATATAGAGCCTGATACTTAATTTTGAAACCGAACTTTGTATTTCAGGACAATGGTCATTCAGTGATTGTGTCAATAGGAACACTACCGCACTCCACTTACATGGAATTTCAAATGGGTCTAGAAAGCTTTAAATCTCTGAAGGGGCAAATAAATTTTGTGCCTGCAATTCATCATAACATTTACAGTCGATGGCTAAACTAGAAATTATTAACATTATAACGAAATTTAAATACCTTGAGAGGTATAAATCTCAGTAAGTACATACTTTCAGTTATAATACTTTTGGAATACTTCACATCACTTTAAATGATGCAGTGTGTAACACCTCGGTTCAGTTTACAGTGATAAAAGCTATAGAAAGAATAATATAAAATTAAGAATAGAAATTTAGAGGGGAAAATAGAGTAGAATCAGAGTTCGGTAATTGCAGATCAAAATTATAGTATATCAGCAAGTAGTTTAACGTCTAAGTACAGCAAAGCCACGGAAGCTCCGTCATGGAGAAGGCAGTGACGTTAAACTCTTGTGATGAAAAACCTATAAAAAGGCCTGATCGTCATTATTGCCGCCATTTTTCCTTGATTGTTTCGTTAAAGGGCGGGGAACACGTGTCAGTCAGCGAGACAATAATTAGATTGGACTTTATGGTGTTAAGATTCACGATAAACTGTTAGAATATTACGGAGATTAAAAGTGATGTAGTGTACGATCTCTGACTGTTGGTAACAACGGAGTATTAAGGGGATTTTAGGACTTTAGTGGTAGATTGGAACTTTACGGACATATAGACGACAGAAACTCAAATTATCTGCTGATACGAGTGAATTCAGAGGTACCGATATTCAGATATTAACGTGTGGACTTTTGAAAGTGTCGTGTGCTGTTAGTTGCGAATCTGGACGTAGAGCGAGCTCATATCGGCATTTGCGGACAATTTAGATTCCTCCAGGCTAAGAACCTTTTAAATAGACCATCATCCATCACCATCTTAATCCTTGAATATAGAGTGAAAGTGAAATACAAGAGTATTGTACTTATTTCATTTACCTATTACTAATCAGTGAAGGTTTTACGGTACCAAAGCTATTCAGCAGTAAGTCAGCACCATCTAGCGGAAAGCGTAGGCATTAACTAACACGCTAACTGAAGTGAACGTTTACGTGTTTTACGGACTGCTTAATATGAACTTTTGTGACTATAAAAGCGATATTTACAAGACTCACAGTAATAGCAAAACACAAGGCCCGCACCTCATCGGAGAGTCGTCGTTGTCACGTCGGAAGTAAAGCCGGAAAACCTACTGACGATACGTATCTACGAGCAGACGTCGACGTGGAGTACCTAAAAAGGGAACCACAAGAGAGTTGGGGATGCTTCAAGTGTTACTTTGCTACAAATTAATGATGATAAGGAATTGCTGAAAGCTACGGTGAGATTCCTTTAACCTGGTTTAAGATCATTTGCCACTTTACAAATTTTTTATTTACTTAGTTGAAGACAAAGTCAAAAATTTACCGTAATGCCATTTATTCACGTACACAAACAAACGACTGAAGACTTGTGCCCTAGAATGAAGAAATCAGAATGAGAGCAGATCCACCTAGAGGGAATTTTGGAAATTCTTCGGCTATTGCCATTGTTTAGAGGGGGTGGGGTGGGGATGGGAGGCGGCTCATAAGGCCCGTAAGTTAAACGGCTTTTAATTTTTCTACCTGTCAGGACAGTGGCACGACATTGAGCCAGTAGGATATTTCCACAGGTTACTTGACTGGCCTGACGATACTGCGGGCACGCATGCACAAGTTTGCGTTGCCTGCGGAAACGGCGCTTTACGCTACATTATTCATTAATTGGAAAGAAATTGTGGAGATGTTGCACAGGACTTGATCAAGGATCCACTACTGGTCTTGGCTTATCTTAATGATCAACAGTTTCATTAGGAGGACAAGGTTGAATTAGTCTATCTGAAGACACTGTCGCCACGCGGGATAACCGAGCGGTCTATGGCGCTGCAGTCATGGACTGTGCGGGTGGTCCCGGCGGAGGTTCGAGTCCACCCGCGGGCATGGATGTATGTGTTTGTTCTTAGGATAATTTAAGTTAAGTAGTGTGTAAGCTTAGGGACTGATGACCTTAGCAGTTAAGTCCCACAAGATTTCACACTCAACTGAACATCTGAAGACGCTGTTGGTATTGCTGTGAGACCCCACAAAAAAGAACAAAGACGATGATGTTTTCTGTGGTATCATCTCTGGATGGGACGTAAGGCAATCAACCAAGCTACAACACAGGAACGCCTTAATACTTCTTTGCTGTTACAATCTATTGGGTAGCTTTTTGAACTTTATCTGTGTAGCCCCCTCATATCCGTGACCATAAAATAATTTCGATGCCAATAAGGAAACATCACGTACTTGAGCTCGTATCTTAAGGAGAAAAAAGCACTCTTGCAAGGTACCCTGTGTCATCAAAAATATCCGGCCACCTGGCTGAAAATGACTTACAAGCTCGTGGCGCCCCCCATTGGTAATGTTGGAATTTAATGTGGTGTCGACCCACCCTTAACTTTTATTACAGTTTCCACTCTCGCCAGTTCTAGGCGCCACAGTCTGGAACCGCGAGACCGCTACGGTCGCAGGTTCGAATCCTGCCTCGGGCATGGATGTGTGTGATGTCCTTAGGTTAGTTAGGTTTAAGTAGTTCTAAGTTCAAGGGGACTGGTGACCTCAGAAGTTAAGTCCCATAGTCCTCAGAGCCATCCACTCTCGCAGGCATACGTTCAATCAGGTGCTGGAAGGTTTCTTGGAGAATGGCAGCCCATTCTTCACGGAGTGCTGCACTGAGGAGAGGCACGAAGTCGGCGTTCCAAAAGATACCAAAGGTGTTCTATAGGATCCAGGCCAAGACTCTGTGCAGGCCAGTCCATTACAGGGATGTTATTGTCATGTAACCACTCCGCCACAGGCCGTATATTATGAACAGCTGCTCGATCGTGTTGAAAGATGCAATCGCCATCCCCCAATTGTTCTTCAACAGAGGGAAGCAAGGAGGTGCTTAAATCATCATAGTTGGGTTGGGCTGTGATAGTGTCACCCAAAACAACAAGGGGTGCAAGCCCCCTTCCTGAAAAACAGTACCACATTATAACACCACCGCCTGTTGGCACTACACTCGCTGGCATATGACGTTCACCGGGCATCCGCCATACCCACACCCTGCCGTCGGATCGCCACATTGTGTCCGTGATTCGTCACTCCACACAACGTTTTTCCACAGTTCAATCGTCCATTGTTTACGCTCCTAACACCAAGCGAGGCGTTGTTTGGCATTTACCGGCGTGATGTGTGACTTATGAACAGCCGCTCGACCATGAAATCCAAGTTTTCTCACCTCCCGCCTAACTGTCATAGTACTTGCAGTGGATCCTGATGCAGTGTGGAACTCCTGTGTGATGGTCTGGATAGATGTCTGCCTATAACACATTACGACGCTCTTCAACTGTCGGCGGTCTCTGTCAGTCAACAGACGAGACCAGCCTGTACGCTTTTGTGCTGTACGTGTCCCTTCAGGTTTCCACTTCACTATCACACCAGAAACAGTGTAGCTAGGGATGTGTAGGAGTGTGGAAATCTCGCGTGCAGACGTATGACACAAATGACACCCAGTCACCTGACTACGTTCGAAGACCGTGAATTTCGCGGAGTGCCCCATTCTACTCTCTCACGATGTGTAATGATTATTGAGGTCGCTGATATGGAGTGCCTGGCAGTAGGTTGCAGCACAATGCGCCTAATATGAAAAACGTACGATTTTGGGGGTGTCCGGATCTTTTGACCACATAGTGTGTCAGTACCAGCAATCAATCCTGCGTGAAAATTTGGGCCGTAATTCTGACAGTACGCATTTATGGCCTTCTGAAAGTACAGCTTTCAACCTCTCGCGCTCACCGTTTGTTTGTCACTCGCTGCAGCTCACTTCAGCCGCCTGGTGTCCGAGAGCGCAGTGACAACCACAGCTCTCCTATTAGCGGGATATTGAAGGCTGGAGAAGAGGAGAGGGAAAGTGGACACATCTGTCCAATATGTTCTGAAATCATGTCCGAGAACACAAGATATTTAGCACGAAAAATAGTAAGTAATGAGAGTACGTAGTCTGACAAACTCACATACATATACCGTAAGTTCAGTATTCTCGTACTGATATTCTTCAGTAATACACATGCATCAGAATGAAAGTCAATAAACCTAAGCAAATGAGGAATTATTATGAAATGAACTTAATGATTTTCGATTTACAATATTCAGTCGTGCCATTCACGTTGAGGAATAGTGGAGCCGCCGGCCGAAGTGGCCGTGCGGTTAAAGGCGCTGCAGTCTGGAACCGCAAGACCGCTACGGTCGCAGGTTCGAATCCTGCCTCGGGCATGGATGTTTGTGATGTCCTTAGGTTAGTTAGGTTTAACTAGTTCTAAGTTCTAGGGGACTAATGACCTGAGCAGTTGAGTCCCATAGTGCTCAGAGCCATTTTTGAATAGTGGAGCTCCTGCAAATCACTTTAAAATACCAGATTTAAAAGCCAAAGAAAATAACGCACAACAGCGAAGTTAATAATAAAATAGCCTGACGCTATTTATTTACTGGCACACTCATTCATTTCATTCATTTACACTTTATTTTGAACAGCAACACAAAAATTTTCAAAACAAAGAGATCTCTGGCAACAGCTGCAAGTTAGAAACCGCGCGCTTTGAACAAAGCATGTTATCAGTGTCACAACACTATTTCGCTTACCACCTACTCATTGTACAATACTTTGGGGAATTAAGCGGCTGAAATGGGGCGGAACGAATGACAGGCAAATGTAGCGCAAGAGAGTTTAAAAGCAGTGCTTTCAAAAGGTTATATCTCCGTACTGTCAGTATTATCGCCCACATTTAAGCCCCGGATCGATTATTGGGGTTGATTATCATGCATGTGTCTTTTTTTCTCCTTAAATTTGGCGCGAAATGGAAACCACTGCGGATATCCGATGAAGCACTGCTCAGATGTGTTGGGCAATGTCTAGTACGCCCATCGATCACATCACGTCGCTCTTTTCAGTTCTGAGGGCACAGTAAGCAAGTAGAAATGCCAACAACAAAAATGTCTCCCGCCAAGTACAGGAGCCTGGTGAGAGATTTCGTCTGAAGCTATGTAGCCCACATAACATAAATGTCTTGCGTTTCTTTCTTCAAGATAACTCTCCCTCATTCTGCAAGGGCAATGTAGAAGCTCCTGCGCCGTTTTCGATGGGAAGTGTTTGATCCCCCACAATACAGCCCTTAATTGGCTCCCTCCGATGTTCATCAATGCTCACCTGAACCGCTGGCTACGAAGACAACATTTTGGTACAAACAACGAAAGGCAGACCAGCGTAGAGAAATGGCGGAAAGCACAGGCGACTGCTTTCTGTGACGAGGATACTGGAAAGTTTGTACAACGCCACGACAAATGTCTAAGTCGAAGTGGCGACTATTTAGACAGGTAGCTGGAAGGTGTGACTAACTGTTGCGAATAAAATGTTTTTGGTTTTCACTGTGGTTTCCATTTCGCGACCGGTTGGACCTTACTTTCCAATCGTCCCTTGTATGATATCAAGTTGGTGATATTTCCTTGTAAGAAAATTAAACAGGAAAGGTGCCATTTCCCTGCTTGGAAGAATAAAATAATTTTTATGAGTTAACTAGCTGATGCGACTGTTTTTATTCAGACATAATTAAATTACCACGCCAATATGAGGTAATTTTCAGTGGCCATCGCTTTCTGTGAATCATTAACACCCCTCAGCTGTCAAGGAATGGGAAAGGGTTCTTACATTGGCTTGGAGTAGTGAACGGCGATGTTAAATTTAGTGATTAGTATTACCTGGCTTTGGAGAAGTTGGTTACTTTTAATCTTTGAGAATGCACAGTTCATTTAGTTTTGTGGTGTCAAAAACAATCCATCTACGATTTATGTTGTGCACCGACAAGAAATAGCACTTAGAGTAAAATTTTATACATTCTAGGTCGTGCCTGTTGGTAAGAATTGAAACTGCTTATGAGCAGAGCGAACAAAAAAGCGGTCACCCCCCTACGACATATCACGCTAACACAGCGTTAACGTCGCTTATAGCCTTGATAACGGCCTGTCTTAGCTGAGGAAATTTATTCAGACAGGCGATATCCAGCTAAGCTAGCCATTAAATATTACATCCCGCAACGCTACCAAACTGCGAAATTGTTGAAGGCTGCGTTCCACTAGATGTTTTAGATGGTTCCCGCCATTCTGAATGGGATTACGATCGGGTGCTTTAGAGGGCTAGTCGAGATGTGATAGCTAGCTTGAGTGTAGACCAAACCAGAAACGTCTGCGTGCAAGCCGTGTCAACACAGCTGTTGTGAACTTGGGGAACGTGAGTGTTCATCACATACTCATCACAGTAATGTAGAAGAATGCTGAAACAAACAACGATAACTTGAATGAGTGTGTGGTATCGTCCGAAAAGTGAGTTGCTACCTCCAGTAAGGACAGTCTTTGCCTGAGACGCAACGAATGAGAGATGTCGGCGAAGACGCGCCCTCAAGAGTTTCCATACGCCTCCGCTGCCGGAAGGTTACTTACGACAGAGCGCAGCGCCGCTCAGAGAACTCTGCAAACATCGCTTACAACGACAGCATCGTCTTACCTCAGATAGAGCAACGCGAGTTGTATTAGAAGCCAGACTGTATGTCAAAGTCAGCAGTCAATTGTACAGTGAGAGATGACTATCACTGTGTTTTGTGGTAAGTCATAGTGTTCAGCGACAGTAACAAATACACTTAGGTGACAAAAGTCATGGGATGGCAATATGCACGTATGCAGATGGCGGCCGTATCGCGTACACGAGGTATAAAAGGCCAGTGCATTGGTGGATCTGTCAAATAAAATGGTTCAAATGGCTCTGAGCACTATGGGACTCAACTGCTGTGGTCATAAGTCCCCTAGAACTTAGAACTACTTAAACCTAACTAACCTAAGGACATCACACACATCCATGCCCGAGGCAGGATTCGAACCTGCGACCGTAGCGGTCGTGCGGTTCCAGACTGAAGCGCCTTTAACCGCGCGGCCACTCCGGCCGGCTGGTGGATCTGTCATGTGCAAATGTTTCCGACGTGATCATGGTCGCACGACGGGAATTAATAGACTTTGAAAGTGGAATGGTAGTTGGAGCTATACACATGGGACATCCCATTTCGGAAATCGCTAGTGAATTCAATATTCCAAGACCGACAGGGTAGAGTATGCCGAAAATACCGAAATCCAGGCATTTTCTCTAACCACCGAGAGCAGTGGCGCTTATGTAGAGTTGTCAGTGCTCACAGACAAGCAACAATGCGTGAAATAACCGCAGAAATCAATGTGGGACGTATGACTAACGTATGCGTTAGGACAGTGCGGCGAAATCTAGCGTTAATCGGCTTTGGCAGTAGATGGCCGACCGAGTGCCTTTGCTAACAGCACGACATCGCCTGCAGTTCCTCTCCTAGGCTAGTGACCATATCGATTGGACCCTAGACGACTGGAACACCCTGGCTTCGTCAGATGAGTCGCGATTTCAATTGGTCAGAGATGCTGATAGGGATCGAGTGTGGTGCAGACCCCACGAAGCCACAGACCCAAGTTGTCAACGAGCCATTTGCAAATAGGTGGCGGCTCTGTAATGATGTGGGCCGTATTTACATGAAATGGTGAAATTGACTGGGTCCTCTGGTCATACTGAACCAGTTGAGACCATCTGCAGTCATTCGTGGACTTCATGTTCCCAACAACGATAGGATTTTTATGGATGATAATTCGCCATGTCACTGGGCCACAATTGTTCAAGATTGGTTTTTAGAACATTCTGGACTCCTAGAGATGAATCCCATCGAACATTTATGGGACATAATCGAGAGGTCAGTTCGTGCATAAAACCCTGTACAGGCAACCTTTGGCAATTAATGACAGCTATAGAGGCAGCATGGCTCAGTATTTCTGTACGGGACTTCCAGTGATTTGTTGAATCCATGCCACGACGAGTTGTACTACGCTGGGGAAAATGATGCCCGACACGATATTAACAGGTATCACATGGCTTTTGTCACCTCAGTTTACACATGTCGTTACTGTGGTGGACGTGGATTGTTTCCAAGGTTAGCATTTCAAGTTTTAATAAAGTGATCTAATATTTTGTCTCGACTTCCTCCAGAAGCAAATCGATACTTACTTGGACACACAAAAGTGCGGACGCGAATGTCTCAAGTGTTTTTTCGCTGGCGCTACAGAATGGGCCAAAGTCATGATACAAACAACACCACTTAAAACACGACAGACCCACCTCCACCATGAACTACATCTTCCACACATTGCCGGTTAAACGTCTCATTGGGCCGTCGGTACTCTCGACGCCTTTCATCATTTAAAAGATACACACATTGGACAGTTGATACACCAACAGATCGGGACCAATGCTACTCCGGAGTGCAATGTGATGTTTTGGTAGCATACGGCAAGTGTGTATGTGATGGCAGGGATCGTAATGGAATGGTCACGCCAAAAGTCAATCAAATTAGCCACGCCATTGACAACCTGCAAGCAAGGGTAATGTGTGAATTAGTTTCCCAAGTTGTGACAATACTCTTCTCTAACTTAATCAATATCGGTATTTGGAATCTAAACCCAGGAAAAGTAGAACAACTGGGTACTTATAAGATATTTATTGAGAAAAACACGCTCAAAGAAAAAAATGAAAATAGAACAAGCACTGATCTAGAACGTTAATTCCTATTTATTACTCCAAATTTGAGATCTGAAAAACATCTATGAGTTCAGTCGAAATTTCGCCCCAGTTTATTCGACAGTAACAGTGAATGGTTGGTATCGATTAGTATCGAAGTTACGAAAGCCTCCACCCTGACTGACTCTGACAGTAAAGAGCTCTATGATCAAATGAACGCAACTTAACATATTTACTGTTAAGGATTCCCTGCCTGCCGAGTCGTGGTGCGTATATCACCGAATTCAGTGCTGAGGAGGGTATTTCTGCAGCACCATCTGCGCAGTGTTGCCGACCAGACAAAGTGCGTTCCGCAGTTGTAAATTCTGACAACACAGAGGATGTCAAATAGTGTCTACAGACTCCTACGGTCTAAAGTACTTCAGTACAATGCCGGACACGAATAAAAAGCTGTGCTTGCTCATATGCTAGAGGCAGAAATGTGCGGTCATAATGAAGCATTTCAAATGCCTAAGTCTTCACAAAGTAGCACAGATTCGTTTCTCTGCTCACAGAGAAACGAATGACGCCGTTCCTAGTGGCGAAATCAGCACTTCATCAAATTAAATAGTGAGACTGTTCACTGGTTCTTTGCCAGCAATATCTCGCAACGGTATCCAGCGATGTGTGTCCTCTCGACAACCGCCAGACAGAATTTCGCCGTGCAGAGCCCAGTTTAGAGCAAACCTCGCCTCGTTAGCGAGCACTCACTAAGCAGCCAATCACCACGCCCGTCACAAACGGAATACCTCCAAGTCTACGAGTCATAAAGTGTCAGCTAACAGCCTTCAGCTCATACTCGTTTCCGTAGAAATCTCTAGAACAAATTGTAACTCCTCCTCGAACTTCAAGTACAGCCAACCAGGTTCGTTTCACTGCCTTGTGGCGGGAATTCGCCTTCGCGTCTACGTGAGAACTTCTGCGGTCGTTAGCTCGTATCTGCGACAGGCATTCCTCGCACATACCTCTGTGCTGAAAAGGCTGCTACCTCTACGATTTTAAGTTTTCAGCATCGCCTCCAAAAATGGTTCAAATGGCTCTGAGCACTATGGGACTTAACATCTGTGGTCATCAGTCCCCTAGAACTTAGAACTACTTAAACCTAACTAACCTAAGGACATCACACACATCCATGTCCGAGGCAGGATTCGAACCTGCGACCGTAGCAGTCGTGCGGTTCCGGACTGAGCGCCTAGAACCGCTCGGCCACCGCGGCCGGCAGCATCGCCTCCCCGCCGATTCTTTCTTAGCAACGGCACGGCGCCACGAGAATCCCGTTCCACCATCTTCTCGACGTGGCAGCAGTCCTAGGCAGCAAACGGCCCCGTTGTCCCATTCTTTTTAGAGCATAAAACTGCCTGCCTCCTGCCCACGGCTGGACTGCGGAAGCCCTCGTTCTCCTTGCTGTCGGGGCCAGTGCGAAATTATCCTCAAAGCATACAACTCTTCAAAAATATTAGTATGAGGCTACCCAGTATCAACCAATAAATGATTACTAATTTGATAACTCCGCCTGAAAATACGATCCCTTATACAGTAAACGTGAAATATGAAACATCAAAATTATTCATGTTTGATGGCCAAATATTGCCACCTTAGACAGGCAACTTCATTCACATTATCTAAACGGGCACTTCCAAACACAATAACTCTTTCCTGTCATTCAGTCACGTCCCCGTGTCAATTTCTCTTATTGCGTCGATTCCGCACAACCGACTGGCACATACTGACCACTTCACAGCCATGTCTTACATCGGCAGTGGAGAGTCACGTGACTGCCTTGTGCTAGCCCTACAGGCTACCTGAGTGTTCTGTTAAGGGTGTGACTAATAATTTTGTCCAGTGAACTTAGAGCAGACCTGCTGGAACGTTTCAATTCAACTATTTTTATCATGAGACTTAGGAAGCCACTGACATCGGTATTACTTCCGTTTTCATTTTATTACGCGTGGTCCAGTCACATTAATGTGACCACCGCCTGTATTCGACCACTCACACAGTGCAGGTGGCAGCACTAGCAGTGGAGGGTACATACTGAGGTGCAGAAGTGAAGTCACGGAATATTTTCTAACATCGCGCAGGACTTCCTTTTGCCTGGTGTAGTGCAGCAACTCGATATGGCATGGGATTTGCAAGTTGCTGGAAATCCCCTGCAGAAATACTGAGTAATGCTCCCTCTAACTGCAAATGTGTTGCCGATGCTGGATTTTGTGCGCGAAGCGGCGTCTCGATTATGTCTCATAGATGTTCGGTGGCATTCATATTTGGTGATGTGGATGGGCATGTCATTCACTTGAATTCTCCAGAATGTTCTTCATACCAATCTCGAACAGTTGTGGCCGGGTGACATGGCGCATTATCCATAAAAATTCTATCATTGATTGGGAAAATGAAGTCTATGAATAGCTGCAAATGGTCTATAATTAGTCAAACACGACCATTTCCAGTCAATGATCCTTTCAGTTGGACTAAAGGACCCAGTCCATTCCATTCAAACGCAGCCCACACCATTATATAGCCACCATCAGCTTGCACAGTGCCATGTTGACAAGTTGGGTCCATGGCTTCGTAGGGTCTGCGTCACGCAGGAACTCCAGCATCAGCTCTTACCAGCTGAAATCGGCTCTCATCTGACCGGGCTACGGTTTCTCAGTCAGCTAGGATCCAATCGATATGGTCGCCAGCCGAGGAGAGACGCTGTAGGCGATGTCTTGCTGTTAGCAAAAGCACTCGTGTCAGTCGTCTGCTGCCACAGCTTATTGACACCAAATTTCGCCACACTGTCCTAGCAGATACGTTTGTCGTACGTCCAACGTTGATTTCTGAAGTTATTTCACACCGTGATGCTTGTCTGTTAGCACTTACAAATTTTCTGGAAATGCTGCTGCTCTTGGTCGTTAAGTGAAGGCCGTCAGCCAATGCAATGTCCGTGGTGAGACTTAATGTCTGAAATTTGGTATTCTCGGCACGATCTTGACACTGTCGATCTCAGAATACTGAATTCCCCAACGATTTCCGAAATGGAATGTCCCACAGGTGCAGCTCAAAGTTCCATTACACGTACAAAAGTCTGTTAATCCCCGTCGTGTGGCCATAATCATGTAGGAAAACTTTTCACATGAATCGTGAGGGTACAAATGACTGCTCCGCCAGTGCACTGTCGTTTTATACAGTACTTGCCATTAACATTGCTACACCAATAAGAAATGCAAGTGATAAACGGGTATTCATTGGACAAATATATTATACTAGAACTAATATGTGATTACATTTTCACGCAATTTAGGTGCCTAGATCCTGAAAAATCAGTACCCAGAACAACCACCTCTGGCCGTAATAACGGCCTTGATACGCCTGAGCATTGAGTCAAACAGAGCTTGGATGGCGTGTACAGGTACAGTTGCCCATGCAGCTTCAACACGATACCACAGTTCATCAAGAGTAGTGACTGGCGTATTGTGACGAGCCAGTTGCTCGATCACCATTGACCAGACGTTTTCAGTTGGTGAGAGATCTGGAGAATGTGCTGGCCAGGCCGGCAGTCGAACGTTTTCTTTATCCAGAAAGGCCCGTACAGGACCTGCAACATGCGGTCGTGCATTATCCTGCTGAAATGTAGGGTTCCGCAGAGATCAAATGAAGGGTAGAGCCACGGGTCGTAATACATCTGAAATTTAACGTCCACTGTTCAAAGTGCTGTCAATGCGAACAAGAGGTGACCGAGACGTGTAACGAATGGCACCCCATACCATCACGCCGGATGATACGCGAGTACGGAGATGACGAATACAAGCTTCCAATGTGCGTTCACCGCGATGTCGCCAAACACGGATGCGACCATCGTGATTCTGTAAACAGAACCTGGATTCATCTGAAAAAATGACGTTTTGCCATTCGTGCACCCAGGTTCGTCGTTGAGTACACCATCGCTGTCGCTCCTGTCGGTGATGCAGCGTCAAGGGTAACCGCAGCCATAGTCTCCGAGCTGACAGTCCATGCTGCTGCAAACGTCGTCGAACTGTTCGTGCAGATGGTTGTTGTCTTGCAAACGTCCCCATCTGTTGACTCAGGGATCGAGACGTGGCTGCACGATCCGTTACAGCCATGCGGATAAGATGCCTGCCATCTCGACTGCTAGTGATACGAGGCCGTTGAAATCCAGCACAGCGTTCCGTATTACCCTCCTGAACACACCGATTCCATATTCTGCTAACAGTCATTGGATCTCTATCAACGCGAGCAGCATTGTCGCGATACGATAAACCGCAATCGCGATAGCCTACAATCCGACCTTTATCAAAGTCTGAAACGTGATGGCACGCATTTCTCCTCCTTACACGAGGTATCACAACAACGTTTCACCAGGCAACGCCGGTCAGCTGCTATTTGTGAATGAGAAATCGGTTGAAAAATTTCCTCATGTCAGCACGTTGTAGGTGTCGCCACCGGCGCCAACCTTGTGCAAATGCTCTGAAAAGCTAATCATTTACATATCACAGCATCTTCTTCCTGTCGGTTAAATTTCGCGTCTGTAGCAATTTTAGTGGCCAGTAGTGTACATTGCGTACGGGACACTGTCGCCATCTGTGTATGTGCTCATCACTATCCAAGTGTATGAAGCCTCAGTATATAAAGCGTGTCCTGGGACGGGGGAAACAGTAGTGCGGAAACAGAACGATTTATTTGACGTACAAAAGGGCATCATCGTTGGCTTTTGGGCAAGGATGGTAGCATTTCCGAAACGGCTGAGTTTGTAAACTGTTAGCTTGCCACTGCGGTTAGCACATACCGTGCATGAGAAAATGGCACTATCCAAAACAGGCCCCCAGACAACTGTGGTGCACCGCGGGCTTAGGTAATAGAGGTGAAAGACGGCTGTGGAGATGTATAGCGGGTTAGTTAGGTTTAAGTAGTTCTAAGTTCTAGGGGACTTATGACCTCAGCAGTTGAGTCCCATAGTGCTCAGAGCCATTTGAACCATTTGAGATGTATACGAGCAAGCATACGTACAACTGTAGAGCCACTGACCGCCCAGATAAACCAACTACCGTTCAGCGAACGTTATTGCCTGCAGGCATCCGCAGCAGATACTTGGTTCATGCACCCACGCTGACTGCTGTTTATCGGCTACAATGGGCGGAATCTGAACGCCAGTACCACACGTGGACGTCCACTGAAGGGCGACAGGTGAGGGGTCCAGATGGGAAGAGGAAGCATTAAGGTCTCGAGAATGTTTTCGCTGGTGACCTCGTCATTCTGGAAAGAATAATGGAGTAACACAAATATACATCTATTCTTGGGGACCACATCCACCCCTCCTACTTGCAGTTTGCTTTTCAAATGGTTCACCTGGCTCTAAGCACTATGCGACTTAACATCTGAGGTCATCAGTCCCCTAGACTTAGAACTACTTAAACCTAACATCACACACATCCATGCCCGAGGCAGGATTCGAACCTACGACTGTAGCAGCAGCGCGGTTGCGGACTGAAGCGCCTAGAACCGCACGGCCACAGCGGCTGGCTAGTTTGCTTTTCCTCGGCACGATGATATCTACCTGCAGGACGATGAAACATGTCACACAGCTCGCAGTGTACGTGCGCAGTTCCAAGAGCACCAGGATGAGTTTTGCGTATTCTCCTGGCCACCGAACTCAGACTAGTGCCAGTCAGCATGGCTCCACATCGCTGTCGTATCTGCCGGTAGCTCACTGACTCTGTTCCAGCACGTCCACGTTGCAGAATGTGGTTATTCAAGACTGTCAGGTGGTCACATTAATGTGACTGCACAGTTTACCTTGATGTTATATGAACTAACGTTGTTTGGATATTCCAAACTTAGACAAAAAATGTTAGTTCCAGCCAGATCACAGAGCTTAAGTCCCACTCAGCTAGAAAATTTTTCATCTACGAACAAATCTTAAAGTATTCACACTACCGGTTGCCACCCAAACTCTAGCACTTTTACAAGTCTGAACCCGCGCTATCAGCTCACCAGCATGTTACCTCAGCTTCGACCTGTTAGGGCTGACCACCAGACACAAAAAGACCAGAAGCCACCGCTTTCTCGCACTTTTAAGAAATTGCTCTCAACCCCCCCCCCCACCCGCCCCCCCGCCCTTCCCCAGCAAAGTGTACAATGTACTTGTACTTAAAAATACAGAAAATGGGCCATCACTCGAAAAATAATCAAGTTACAAATTTGACATATAAGTTAATTACAATTTCGTTTCCTTCCAGTTTCGTTGAGACCAGGCACTTTATTCTGTATACAATAGTTTAAGCATAATTAATTAAAATATGAATTGTTCGCATGTGTGCTTATGACAGATAACAAAGAAATAGTTGTTAAAACATGCAAAACAACAGAGTTGGTCTGTCAACAGGTATGTCCTTTTACATTCTATCAAATAGTGGTATTAAATACTACAGACAACTCATCACTTTTAAATCGCAAGTATTGTTCAATATTGGATGAATTGAGTTGTAATCATACTGATTAGAAATGAAATAATAACCTAGATATATATTACATGGTTAAGTAGGGAAAGATACAGGAATATCTTACTGTGTTCATTTACTGTGTAACTGGGAGAATGCAATGGTCTGAGATATTTACGTAATTAAAACACAAAAAACGTAATAACTAAATAAATAAAATATGTATAATGTGTAGATTTCACGGATGATAGCTACAGCCATATGCTATGCCTTGTCTGCGAAGATCTCATGAAGTTCTCAACAGTTATTAATTTTTAAGGGTTAGTGTAAGAATATCCATTTACTGTGGCTATGTTCCCTTGAAAAAGGGTATTATGGGTATTTTTAACGAAGTATGATTGAGTGAGTGAGTGGATAGTGTTGTTTAGTATCATGCAACAGTGCTGGCTACAGAGAGCTTATCCGATGCCAATAAAATAAAACGAATAACTGTAACCATAGTGACGCTCTGTATCTGAGCTCATAAGTCCAGCGATAAATGGTCTCGTGCAACGTTTGACCGTTCTCATTTCTTATGGAACAACTTCAGATAGCTGGCAACTAACATTCCTGTCTTGAACCTACCTGGGACACCACGAAAGAAAAAAGAATCGTTGCTTGAACAAATCTACCAGCAACTCAGCGGTTCAAAAAATTTCCATTAACTTATAATGAAATTAGCTATATTTATCGATTTGCCGTTGCACGTTCCTCTCAGCCATAGCTTTTGAATTTTCGTTTAATCCTTCTTCAGACTTAATTTGTATTCGTTTCCTTCAGCCGCCGTGTATCATAAAACAACCAAATTCAAAGAACTTGAACATCTTCAGAATGGGATACTTATATTCGTCCATTCCTTGAATAAACTGGTCGTCCATTAGCTTTTAAATTATTCCTTTTTGTGTGCTGTATGTTATTCCTATCAACAATTCTAAATTTTGATATATGAAATGAGTTCTGTGACAATATCGCCGATCAGCTAGTGTCTTCGTCAGTAACGTCTATAAAGACGTATTAGTACCAGCATAACTGAATATTGTGACATTACCTATCGGATATTCAGCCGATCAGTTGCTCTCTAACCAGCGTTCCATACGAGCAAGCAACTGCAATATTTCCTCATGTCGCTCGTATCTTAATTAATTGGGATATGTACGGCGCTGTTGAAAAATACTAATGTCGTAGGGTACAGCGGTACGCGTCTGTTGTCATGCCCAGCAGCTAACTCGCTACAAGTAATAGCTTGTAGTTGTGATCCTACAGTCAAATAATTTATGCGTTGGGTAGAATTGCGAATTGATAAAATAAACAGACATATTAAATGAAGATAAATGAGTAATTAATAAGAAGGGTTCTATTCTAAAGCCAGTGATCAGTGTGGATGACAGAGAAACATATTGAATAATGTTTAGTCAAGAAAGGAAAACTCAAATAAATGAAAATTGATACTATAACTAAGTATAATACAATCTTATTAAAAGCAATAAAGTTACACTGAGAGTGTTACGAGAGTGGTAGCAGAATCCCCAAGCTAAATAGTCATCAAAGAGTCACGAAAAATAACAAGAAGACCATTTTGTGATCAAAAAACACGAAATGTTCGTCATCTCAAATAATTCAGAGTTCAGCACTGTGATTTGCAAAACATATTCAGAGAGTAGTAACTAATGTTCTGTCCATTTTCAATTTCGTAATGCATGTGGAAAAAGGAACCAGTTCTATACTTGAGCACCTTCAGACTTCTCGAAATATAAAGTTCCTTCATAAGTTAAAGTATGGTAGGGGGTGTTCACTGCCCAGAATCAGTCACCCACATAACTGAATAACCCACGTGACCACGGACAGGTCTACCTTCTTCAAGCACAAACGTCAAAGTGTCTCATACCGCTCCCTTGAGCACACCACTCAAAAAGTGTCTGTGTCCACTTGACTTCAGCAGTGTTCCGCCACTGTCTTCTTCTCAACTGGCTGAAGAGCTTCCCCACCGAAAATACATCTTTCTTATGTTCTACAGTCACGGTATTGACCCAACTTGACCATTTTTCTGCCCTAAACTAATATATTAAAACAATATTTAAATGAAGAAATGATATGAACATTACAGACACTTCACAATAAATGTAAACAAAGCATTGTTCATAAATAAATAAGCCAGCATTCTTGTGCCAATGCACTCTCGTTAAATGGCAATAAATTGTGGTTAAGTATTGTTTAAACAATTATTTATGTTTCCTTGTATATCTGTATCTTCCTGAAGCTGTGATGAGAAACATGGATAATTATTTCATGTAATGATGATTTATATTAATTAAATTATTAGAACAACTGATTGAATTAACTTTAACACATTTTACGATATTCACGTGAAATGTTATACATTACAAAATGGTTACTGATCCTGTAATGGAAAAAGGCGTCTAGTCGTAACTAGAGGTAAAATTGAAGTAGTGTATTTTTCGCGGCAGTAAAGGAGACGTAAAACAATCATTCATTTACGTAAATAAAGTGAATATCACAGAGATTAGTTAAATGTCCTTAAATGCACCTCATCGCTGCTTTATCGATGTGGGAGTGTAACAAATGCCTTCTCCACTGACGATGATATATATATTGTTTTGGAGGCGCCATTCGACCGTTTGCATCAGTCTTTCCTTTCGTTCATGAGTCTTTCAGTTTGTCCCCACCAGATGTTGGCGTTTCACAGCTCATGTTTCTTGATAGTACTTTTGTCTTATTAATTAAATTCAAATAGCACCCAAATAAAACATAAACACATTAGAAAACATTTTACAGGGTTCCCCTTATTTGTCATTATAGTGGAATGTGATCAATATTGTTTTTGCTAAGACTGGTTTTCGTTTCTCTATTCTCGTTGTTATTACTAGTGCACATAAAATGCAGTAGATATGGGCATTTAAAATATTTTTAAATTATCGTTGCACTACACAGCTCTTAATGCTGGGGAGCACGAAGTTCAGCATCCTGCACCTTTAGTTTCCTGGGAATAATGTTAATTTATTGTGTCCGTCATCATTACTTTGAGAGTTTATTTGAAATACTGTGGGCATTGTTATGGCACTTGCAGTTACACGCAGCCAGTTAGCCTGATGACTTCGTCATTACATGTTCGCGTCTTCTGCGAATGCTGCTACTTTTTGGGTGTGATCGTTTATTAAAGTTTGTTTGTGCGTATGGGTGGATGTTTGACCTTTCGGATTGTCTCACATCCTCACTACACATCGGAGTGCCGATCCACAGAGTCGCTGGTTCGTGCTTCAGTAAGTGAAATTCAACATCCTGTCACAGTGGCTGCATTGGCACTGTAGTTCGATGAACATTGGCCAACGCAACACTTAGTATGTTTTCGCGTTTGATTTACTACCACATCGTTTGCTTAATGTTCATGTTCACATTTCAGACGTTGTTCTTTCCAGAGTCTATACTTGACAAGGCGATTTCCCCTCTAGGAAGACCGACGTCCAGGTTTAAAACTATACACCCCATATTTTTTACTCTTTACGACATGGATTACATCATTGCGGAACCCACCAGTTTAAGTGTACGGATTTTTAGTAATCTTATTACTTTCAAAATTAGATATTTATCTTTTGGTTTCTGAATGTTGGCTATAAATTTCGCGTACATGTCAACTTTCCGCCTAGTGAGTGGGACTTTTCGAGCATAGCTCGTTTGTTCATTCACATATTTCACTATTTAATGATGAGACAACAGACTTTATGCTTGTATATTTAATGAACGAGCGACTGTGGAGAATGCACAATCTTCATTTTAGTATTTGCAGATACGTGTTCACGAAGAGCATGTTTGTGCTGCAGAGACATACATATGGCTTCGTATTTCAAATTTATGTCCATCACTAAGTCATTAATAACTATTCAAACTTAATTAACCAGCCAAACATCGCCTCATATTGGGCTAATTTAAAATTGTGTTCATATATACAAAATTCACACAAAGCTTTCCACATATGTGCACGCAAAGTATTCCTTCAAGTGAAAAATTCTAGTTTCTGTGCTAGTCATTCCATCAAAACTTATACTTATTAAAAGTTTTTGAAGTGATCTGCTACATGTGAGTATTGGCACCTTACGTACTAGGTAAGATCATACTTTCACGTTACTCAGAAAACCTCTTCAAATAAGTCAAAATAAAAATTCCAGTTTGGTCTTAGGTCAGATGTATTATCTTTTCAAAACTAATCAACATGCCACGCGATCTGAAGCGTCATGTCACAGTTCGCGCGGCTCCCACCGTATTTGTGTGTCGTCCTTAGCCTAAGTTAGTTTACGTTAGGTTAAGTAGTGTGTATAGTGTGTAGGTTTAGGGACCGACGACCTCAGCAGTTTGGTTCCATAAGACCTTACCACTAATTTCCAAATTTTAATCTCCATAATAGAACAACATTTTAGCATTACAGATCAGTTCTGCTTGAAGAAAAATATAAGTAAATTAATGGCGCACTTTATGTGATCATTCAGCAAAATTGAATACAAAAATCAGCATGCCATAGGCAAACATTAAAGAATGAAATCACATTATGTTGAATACAATGGAATTTTATAATAAAGTTTTCATCAGTTGGTTTCTGAAAGCTTGACATTGCTCATGCACTATTGTACCTGACATTTAACTTTTTGTATTATGAACTGCAAATCTATGGTCATATATATATCGAAAGATGTATGTTTACTATCCTGTATGGACCCATGTACAGTAGTTACCATTTACAGTTTTTCTTAACTAGAAGTTAAGAATGTGGATGGTTGTATAGAAGTACTAGATCTCCTACAGATTACTGCTAGGTTTTACCTAGTCTTTTATTTTATGCCCTTTCTTGATGCATTTATAAGAGAAGCTAGTATGTTTCTTACCTTGTCTTGAAGCACCGATTCTTCTTTAAGCAGTTGAGACAGAGGCTGCAACCATCCATTCTTCTCTCTTCTGTTAAATATTAGTTCAGCAGTGTATATGGTGTATTGTATATGGGTAAACTGTTTATTATTTTTTCAAAAGCTGCACTGTAGTCTGCTCATTTAGAGTGATGTGAACTAGCACAAGTAGGTATAAATCTATTAAATTCTTGTAGAATACTTTCTGCAGTATTACTTTTTGGATTGAATTTTGAGATAAAATCACTGACTGTGCTGTGTGCAGTCTGTGGCTGGCTGGACTCATTGTTGGAATATTCGCTTTTGTATTGTTGGGCAGTTGGATGTGAAGAGCGCATAGCGTTGGGCAGTTGGAGGCGAGCCGCCAGCAGTGGTGGATGTGGGGAGAGAGATGCCAGAGTTTTGAGAGGTTATTATGAGCGGAGTATCTGGACGTGTGTCCGCTAGAAAAAGGAAATTTTTAAATATGGTTGTCATGAATTGATAGATATATATGATGACTTTTGAACATTATTAAGGTAAATACATTGTTTGTTCTCAGAATCTTTTATTTAGCTGGCAATATTGGCGCTCGCTGTATTGCAGTAGTAACGAAGATTTTTGTGAGGTAAGTGATTCATGAAAGGCATAGGTTGTTGTTAGTCAGGGCCATTCTTTCGTAGGGATTATTCAAAATGAGATTGCGTTGCGCTAAAAATATTGTGTGTCAGTTTAGTGATGAACAGAATAAGTAAAGAGAAAACTGTTTGAGTACGTTGAGTTTTGCTCAGCTGTTTGAAAATCAAATAACGTAGAAGTTTACCAGCACAGTCATTCATAATTTTTCAAAGGGGACGTTTCATATGTCGACCCTTAGCCGAGGATACCTCACTGGAATCTTCTTGTAGTTTGAGAAATTAGTGTAGTTATTGTTTATTGCTAGCGCATAATTGTAGAGAGAATTTCCTTTGTAGTTGTAGTTTTTCATTGTTGTACCGTAAAACAGTTGTGGCATGCATCTAGATTTGCACCAAGTATTTCGCAGCCGCGCTCACAATTTATTCGATATTATTTTCAGTGCTATGTTAATGTATTTTCTTGTTTTTGCTCTTCAAATTGTGCTTGTCTTGTTATCATGTCAAATACGTGATAATTATGGCGTGTTAAAAACATAACACTAGGCTCCAAAGTAAATTGAGAAATGATAGCGACAAAGAGCGTAGCGTATCAGCACCACCGTGTAATAAATTAAACACATTCAAAGTAGTAATTTTGTAATTGTGCATAGGGAAATGGACCAGGCGGCAAATAATTGTGTAGACTGTGAAACAATTAGTGAACAGGGAAGCATTGTCGATCGATCGGTCGGCAACAGCTCGCCTCAGGTGTCCGAAATGACAGGACAAAATTTTGCAAATACTGTAGATTCAGGTTTTGCGTCCACGCCTTTTTCTCAGTTAAGTCAAGACACATTTTCTGCTTTTCAAAATACGAATGCTGCCGGTGAAAGGGCACTGCCAATAAGCACAAAATAACACGTTCCAGACACTAATACATTCTTATTGCAATTCATGCAACGAATGGAAC
The DNA here is from genome assembly GCF_023898315.1 of Schistocerca nitens. Taxonomy (NCBI): domain Eukaryota; kingdom Metazoa; phylum Arthropoda; class Insecta; order Orthoptera; family Acrididae; genus Schistocerca; species Schistocerca nitens. Next base: position 369,033,511 of record NC_064615.1, read on the forward strand.
AAAATCATGAACGAACACAGCAACAGGTACAAAAGTTAGACGCAATGGAACAAAACCTTCAAAAGTTAAACACAATTGAGCAAACGCTTGAACAAACACGTGAAGATTTAACTGCTGAGTTACTTAAAATCGAATCGAAATGTCAAGAAGTCTGTAATGACGTAAAAACACAAATTTGTGAGCATTTTCAACCTATTTTTTCGCGTTTTGAAAATCCATTACAGAATCACGAAACAGCCGTAAAAGAACTGCAAACTATTCTTCATGAAAATCACGACAACTTGCAAGCTAAAATTGACTCAGTTGCATCTACCGATTCGGTTACGCAACTTGCAAAAACTCAAAGAAACTTAAAGGACATAGTAGATACGCTTTCAACACAAATGGATACTCTGAAACTTGGTTCAGGAAAACACACTGAGGAAATCAGTTCTTTATCGGAGAAAGTAGCCGAACTTTCGGATCAGTTCACTAACTTATCTGCAAAGATAGATGATGATCTGAATGACACAAGACCAGTAGCCTTCACTGACACAGACGAGTATGAACAAATTAGAAAATTCAAACAAAATCAGAATCAAATTAACACGCAACACAAAAGGGAAATCCGGGAAGTACAAGATCAGTTGGCACAAGTAATACAAGAATTACATATTTCAGAGGACACTTGCGCTCCAATACGGGAAGAGGGACTTACAAATAGGGAAAAACCACAAAATAATAACACGGGGCATTTCGGAAATTATGAAAGAAATTGGCAAGGTGCACCGAATTTTGAGATGGAACCGCTGACACGACGTAACAATGACCGATATGCGACTCGCCGACATGATGGTTTTGGCTATAAGCTGTTTATTACTACACGTAAATTCAAAACATGTAAGAATTCTGGCAACGACATTCATCCACAAGCGTGGCTTCATCAATTCTCTCATTGTTTTCCTCCCAAATGGTCATTAGAGCACAGATTGGAATTTATGTGTGGCTACTTGGAAAGTGAATCTGCTGTAAGAATGCGTTCGATCATTCGCGATTGTCACAGTGAAGGAAAATTTTATCATGCCTTCCTCTCAGCATACTGGTCTCAAGCTACTCAAGACCGAGTAAAACATAGCATCATAATGATGAAACACTTTGAACAATCTGAATTTTCCAGTCTCCGTCAAATATTTTGAAGACATGTTGCACAAGAATCAGTACCTGTCAAACCCATACAGCCCCTCAGAACTCATCCGCATTTGCTTAATCAAATTGCCTGAACATTTAAGACATATTATTTTGGCAAGACGTTGCAAAGACGACATCGAAGGTTCTCAGGGACTTTTACAAAAATTAGAAATTGATACAGACAGTCGCCGGATGCGAAAACAGGAAAACAATCATTACAGGTCACGCGTCCGTCAGAATTCCGTGACGATAGAAATAATAACTGGATACGACAAGGCTATTCTTACAACGCAAATCGTGACCAAGGAGAAGTGCTGCAGGCGATGTCGTGCTGTTAACGAAGCCACTCTTGTAAGTCGTCTGCTGCCATAGCCCATTAGCGCCAACTTTAGCCTCACTGTCCTAACCGACACATTTGTCTTAAGTCCTGAATTAATTTCTGCTATTATTTCATGCAGGTGGTGCCTGAAATTTGGTATTCTCATCACATTCTCGACACTGTGGATCTCGGAATACTAAAATCTCTACCAATTTCCGAAACTGAATGTCCCATACGTCTAGCTCCAGCTACCATTTCACATTAAAAGTCTATTAATTCCTGTCATGCATCCATAATCACATCAGAAACCTTTTCACATGAATCACCTGAGTACAAATGATAGTTCCGCCAGTACCCCACCCTTTTACACCTTGTGCATGCGATACTACTGTATATGTGCATATCGCTAGCCCATGACTTTTGTCGTTGTGTATTTAGTCACTGCAAATTGTTAACTTTTGCGTTTTTAATTATATTGAAAATATTATTTTTTCACTGAATATGCCTTATTTATCTGAAATCGCTGATTATTGAGATTTGCTTTATTATGTAACTGATTTATTTTAGATTTTATAAGAGCTATAAGACGCCATCTTTCAGACTGTCTGACGATCGATCATTTCTGGTGCATCACCAGTCCTTCTAAATGAGCAACCATCGTCCAAATTCGCACTGCGGGATTTACCGATTTCCTGCCGCACGCTCCTCGTCCCTGCATCTGGGCTCACCTGCAGCGGCTGTGCGACATCCTCGTCCCAATGACTCACACTCAGCCAAGCAAGCAAATTCAGCTCTCCTCAATACCAAGCCAAACCAGCCGAGTAATGTTACAGTATCTTGACCACAAATATTTCGAAGTCTAAATCTGAAAAGTGTTTAATAGAGAATACGCTAAAAGTTCTCAACTTGATGGTAACATTTTTAGAAAATACGTTAAAATGATACGTACATAATATAACAATTTAGTGAATGAAGCATACTGAACATTTCAAGCATAGTTTTATTTAAGAAGAAATAAATATACCTTACCTTTACACCTACCCAGAAGAGATAATTTACACATACAAGTCCGCATCAGTGCCATTTAAGTCGAAAGAAAACAGAAATTATGCAATGCATGGAGAGTTGTTCATATTCTGCAATAGATGGTTTTGCTATCGCATAATTCTGGAAGAAAGATATCCGATCTGCCATTTCCTAAGCACAGCATAGCCAACAAAAGCGTTCATTTTGAAAATCATTTATAAAAATTATGATGAATAGAGTTCGTACTACGACCCCAGTATTGTGTTGGATAATTCCAAATTACATGTTTCAGCTTACATTTTTCTCACTGAACTGCGTAATAATTTGCTGATATATCACCTAATTAACGTCTTCTGTTGGTCAACATTTAGATTTTTTATGAATTTCTTCCAACTGATAACGGCTTTACTGAACTCATTATCGGTTTAAGTCAGAACCCCTGATACTGTCTAGAAGCTTTCATCGTATCACAATTATTTGTTTTGTGTGTCCTTTACTATATCAGATAAAGACTATAGGTAGAAACGAAGTAAGTTATTTGTCATTATTTCTTAACGGAAGGTGTATAGATCATTTTCATTATTTTACTTTTGGGACAGAATTATTATTCTTTTTCTTCTGCTTTTACGGCCTCATTGGACCACTTCAGTCAATCATTTCTGGTCCTCTTCTTTGGTATTTTCCCCTTCCGAGTGGCCCAGTATCTCTTCATTCGTTCCGATGCTTTTCGTCGTTCCTTATCTGTAAATACCCTTTTCATTGTATGTCGTTTGTCAATTTTTGGTTTAAATCTTATTTCTGTGTCCCTCAACTTCTTTAAATTTGGCGTTTTGTTCTGCAAATCATCCAGAGTTATTTCCAGTTCTTCCATATCCTCTCTTATTTCCTTAAGCCATCCTCCTTGTTGTTTCAAATTCCAGAGTTTCTCAATAATTTTCCTTGATAATCTGGTTTCTGGTGTCCTCAGAATGTGACCACAAAAAGAGATCCTTTTCTTTCGTATAGTATCAGTGATGGGCTCCAGTTCTCTGTATACCACTTCATTTGGAACTATCCGCCATTGCCCAGCTTTTTGATATTTCTTATTTATGCATGTTCTAGCAATTCTTCTCTCTACTTTTAAAATTTTGTCAATTCTGTTTTTCTGGGTGACTTTAAAAAGAGTTTCACTTCCGTATGTAACCTCTGGTTGAACCACCGTCTTGTAATGTTTTAATTTTGTTTTAATTGATAGACATTTTTTATTGTACGTAGACCATGTTAGTTTTTGAGCTTTTATCATTTTATTAGTTCTTGCTCGCCATGTAGGTTTCTCGTCCAATTTATGTGTTATAATTTCACCCAGGTATTTAAATTGTTTCACTATTTTAATTTCCCTATTGTTCACTGTGATGTGATCTATTACAAGTGGATCCGTTACCATTATTTCAGTCTTTTCAAATGATATCTGGAGTCCTAATTTTTGTGCTATATTTTGTAAGCTTGTTATTTGTTTCGTGGCTTCCTGAATATTATTAGCTAGTAATGCTAGGTCATCAGCAAATCCCAAGCAATTTAGGTTTATTTTATCTTTCTTAGTTCCAATTTTAATATTCATAGGATTTTCCTTGTACCATTCTCTCATTACATATTCAAGAGCACAATTGAATAGCAATGGTGATAAACAATCTCCCTGTCTCAACCCTGTTTTAATCGTAAATGGTTCAGATTATTATTATTATTATTATTATCTTTTTTTTTTTTTCGTTTGAGTCACTTGTACCGTACTGAATGTTACGGAATACTCAAGACGGTCGTTAAATCCTCACCTCAAGATGATCCAGATGCATGTGCTACACACTGTTACTCAAATTGTAATCCCTATGAATCTGCCATGTCTCTCTTCTGCTGCTAAAATAATAAAATAAAACTCTGTTACTTGCGACAGAAGTTTCCTCCTTAAGATTAGCGTAGTGCTCAGACTAAATAAATTCAGTAACCTGGTAAAAATACAGTGTAACTAACCTCGCAATTAAATTGTCGCTCACTTATAACTTTTCAATAATTGACTGTGAATTTAACCTGGTACATTTTGGACGTCAGCAGTGCTGCGTCATGGCCCTGAAAGATCATTCTGAATAAAAAAGAAAAATTCTTACCTCAATGAAGTCGCCGGATAACGCATATATATCTGCTCTTACAATAAATTTTTCTGGCACAGCCCTGTGCAATGCTGGCCGATAGATTTGTCATTTATGAAAGGAAACAACTGATTTTTCTTTTGCAATAATCGGGATGATTATGGATTGGAGAAATTAGTAAATTCTTTAAATTGAAATGAATGGTTGTTAAAAGTTACTTTTTATGAGAAAGATTATTATGAGATTTTTAAAACATTTACATGGGACTTGAGATAACAATACTACATATGCGCGAGGCTGCTTTTACCTTATACAATAATGCTCAGGCTCCGGCATCGCTGCACCACGACCGGCCCAGCCAAGACGATACACCAGACTGCTCGCTAGCAACAACTTACTGCTACAGCTACACAGTTCCTGCTGCAGTCAACACTGCTCTCTGGTCTGAGATTCTCTTATACCTTGCATATCGCAGGCAGCGCGTGAGCAATACATCGAAATTGCATCTGCTCGGACCTCTTACATAACTCTCCACTGGGGGGGGGGGGGGGGGGGGGGCAAAAATTTGGCAGCGATGGTGAGTCAATTGGACTTGCCATTAGCAACAAATTTTTCTATAATCTACTTAATTAACTAAGTCTACAGTCACAGAGTATATACATTATTGATAAGTGAAGAACATATTAAGTAATGAAATAGAGTGCACACGCACAGAATATATCAAGAAATGTCAAAAAGTATACGCAATGAGTACAAAAGATATTAACAAATGACAAAGTGCACACGCACTGTATAAGTCTTTAGCATTTTTACATAACATATCATGAAGTGAAATAAAGTGCACACGCACTGAATACAAAATATATTTACAAATGACATAAAGTGCACATGCACTGTAAAAATCTTTAGCATTTTCCAAGAACTGATTACCCTAAAAATGAAATAAAGTGCACAAGCACTGTAGAAGTCTTTAGCATATTTAGGACGACTGATCATATTAACAAATGAAATGAAGTGCACACGCACTGTAAAAGTCTTTAGCATATTTCAAGAACTAGGAAAGGAATGGGAAGGATTGCATCATGGTTGTAGCACAGTAGGTTGCACGTAGTTGCACCAAAAGTCCATATCTTTCTACAGAAGCGCAACACCAAGTGAGACAATCTGAAGTTCTCTTCCCTGAAGTATTAATCAGTGTAGCCAAAACACTGAATGTTGTATTAATATTCAATGTTATCATTTTGGTAGTACATTAGGTACACCAAACAGTAGGACCATAATAACATCTCCATCGTTGAAGGTGGTGGACAGCATGATGTGTCAACACCACATTCTTGTAGAATCCATACGCTTTCACCAACGTAGAGTTAGTGCAAAAACCAAATATAGTGCTCCATGATCATGAGGATGGACAGGACAAACGGATATTGCAGTAATTTCTGGTAATTAGGTCAGAAGGTGAAGGACATTAACTCATATGCTAGTCATCATAGAGAATTATACTAGTCTATCAACCGATTTGAGTAATTGTTGGCATTCATTGCCTATTTACTAAACATTTCTGTACTATGTATGGAGTATTACAGAACATTATTCATAAGTCATCTGATTGCAGTAAATATTGGCACTCATTGGCCAGTTAAAATACCATTTTTATGCATTATTCAGAAGTCATCATTCAAAGCAAGATTTAATTAATGGCATAGCATTTATACATAAGTCATCATATTACAGTAAACAGTGGCATTCATTGGCCAGTTACTAAACATGCAGCAAGTATTGAATATTACAAAACACTTTTCATAACTCATCTGATTGCGGTAATTATTGGCACTCATTGGCCAGTTACAAAGTATTCATATAGTTTTACAAAACATTATTCAGTATTATTCAGAAGTCATCATTCAAAACAGGAGTTATTGAGTGTAGCTTCAAGCTACTGGTATTCATATATGATATCATGTAAGTGACATAAGACAAATTTAAAATATAAGACATTGGAACTATTATTCAAAGTCTGTATTACAATAATACATAGACATAATGGAACCAATACATCAGAGAAATCTGGGTTACTTTTAGGACTAGAAATATATCTTAAACTGGTAGCATTATTTGGTTGTATACCGGTAAAAGCTGGGACTGGTAATAGATTTTTTGTGCTAAGTATGCATTGCGTTGAGATCGATAATTAATTGCTGGGGCATGAAAATATTTGCTTTTGACTTATTGCTGGAAATAAGGATTAATTACGTCATTCGTCATGAGTCAGCTGTAGCAAGGTTATGAAACAAGTAGAGTATGTGGTCACATTCATGAATGATACACACAAATGGGTAAAAAAATGCAAGTATTACAACAGGTTTCATAACTGTTTATAGCATATTAATATCATGAAAAGCTTCTCCTGGAAAAAATACAAAATGGATTATTGAGCTGAAAAAAGAAACGCATAATATGCTGAAAAGTAGTGAACTTCGAATTAACAGGTAATGAAACGTGTACTCAATATGTATGTACTCTAGCTGTCTTTTCCAAAACATTCAGTCATCCTAATATACAAGGGCGATGTACTTGAGGACAATATTATGGAAATGGAAGAGGATGTAGATGAAATGGGAGATATGATACTGCGTGAAGAGTTTGACAGAACACTGAAAGACCTAAGTCGAAACAAGGCCCCGGGAGTAGACAAAATTCCATTGGAACTACTGACGGCCTTGGGAGAGCCAGTCCTGACAAAACTCTACCATCTGGTCAGCAAGATGTATGAGACAGGCGAAATACCCTCAGACTTCAAGAAGAATATAATAATCCCAATCCCAAAGAAAGCAGGTGTTGACAGACGTGAAAATTACCGAACTATCAGTTTAATAAGTCACGGCTGCAAAATACTAACGCGAATTCATTACAGACGAATGGAAAAACTAGTAGAAGCCGACCTTGCGGAAGATCAGTTTGGATTCCGCAGAAATATTGGAACACGTGAGGCAATACTGACCCTACGGCTTATCTTAGAAGCTAGATTAAGGAAAGGCAAACCTACGTTTCTAGCATTTGTAGACTTAGACAAAGCTTTTGACAATGTTGACTGGAATACTCTCTTTCAAATTCTGAAGGTGGCAGGGGTAAAATATAGGGAGCGAAAGGCTATTTACAATTGGTACAGAAAGCAGATGGCATTTATAAGAGTTGAGGGGCATGAAAGGTGTAACGTTCCCTGGCAAATTCACGATATTAATAAAATAAAATTTATTTGTACCATATACGCCGCTCTGAGCAATATGTATATACTGTAATTATTTAACAAAAATATTATTGAATTTTGTCTAAAAGACATTTTTTATTATCATAATATTTTTTTGTAGTAATATTGTTTCTGTATTTAGGATAGTAATTTTTCTATATTTATTATGTGATTGTAAAATGTGTCAGTATCTGCGATAACAGAGATGTGAAATTTAGCCAGAGGAGAATAATACTGTCAAATTACAAAGAAATGTTAACAGTCAGCAGGAGTATAAAAGAGCCATGTACGGCGTATTCTTTTGTCTTCTCTGTGTAGATGCGAATGCGAGAAGAAGCTGTGTTGAAGCGATTCATGAAAGGGTAGATGTCTGTTGTCTCTGTCTAGACTTAGCCGCCATTAGAGGAGGCGTTACAAATTAATGTGAGTTCAATTATTGTTTGATCTAAATATATCAGAATTTATCAAAAGTGTGTATTATTAATGTAAATTAGCTTGCCCATGTCATCTATAAAATTTCTTTAAAGAATTTTCAGCATTTTTAGCGGTGTTGCTGGGCTGTGCCGCGACCGATCGATTTGCAGCGGCGGCACATTTAAAAAAAATTGTTCCGCTAAAGAAAAAACCAACCAAACCCGTAAATCGGGAACAGATAGATAAAAATTAACAGTGAATTAAGAAATTGTTCTTCTTTTACAGTGATCCTGAGACTGAAGAATTTTTAACCTAATAATATATTTGTGCATTCGTAGGCGGATAGTTAATGTTAGTTAACATTGAAATTTAACAATTTTGGTTCTTTCAAATAGCTTAAATGTATAGCGAAGTAGGTTTGATCAGTGATAATTAAATGTTGGCTTGGCAATAATTAACCATTTTCTGCTAATAGAGATAATCTTGTGTTGTATAGTTAACGCCGGGATAGAATTCAGTAATTATTTAACAAAAAAAATCCACTGCATTTAGAAAATGTGTGCCAAGGCCGAATGATATAAAGGATTTAATTCTCAACTAAATATTCTTAATCAGTTAATATGAGTTCACGTAATTTTTAAATGTACGTAATTCTTTTGAAAGTGATTTTTTTTTTACCACACGTAAATAAGAGTGAGGTTCTACAACAAAGTTCGCACGCAAAGAAAGTAAGGTAAAGGTAAAGAAAATTAACTTAAAAGCAAAAATTTATTATTCTTTAACGAAATTTCATTCAGCATCGATTTTCGTCAAATTGGCGCCCAACGTGGGGCTCGAATATGCAGTGGCCACTAAATGCCCATGAGATAACTAGGGAAATATTATAGTCGAACTTTGTTGGAGAAATTTAATAATTTTCCCATGTATTGTATGTATTGCATAACCAATATTGTGTGGTAATACCTGTATATGATTTTTTGCATGAGAACACTATATACCCAGAGGCAAGCTGAAGAAGAGAGCTCATTATATTGAAAAATTAATTACCTACCACAATATCAGGGGGCAGCTGCACCCAAGATAGATCACCAAAAGGTAAAGCTACAGTGTAGTTGTCCTGTGGGTAGTAAAGTAGCCTCAGTGCAGTGTTCTCGGATCATTAGTGGTGTGATTGTTGTTAGTGCTTTGTTTTAAAATAACAGGACATTTGAGTAGTTAGTCATTGTAGTATAGTAAGTGTGTTTCAACAAATGACCATTTCTTGTGTGATTATGTCAGTGAAACCTGAGTGTTAGGATATTTAGTTCAGATTTTATTTCTTTTGTTTACTATGGTTAGATTGCATAGTCAGGAGGATATCAACATGGATAATGAACAACAGTCAGTAAGTAGTGATACCGAGTTAGAAAGTGGGACACAAAGTAATGTTAGTGACGTAGTTCAGGAAGTACAATGTGAGAATCTGGGGGCAGAAGGGCAAGAAATGTTGCCACTGCCACCCAGTGATTCAGTTGATAGCGGAAATACTGTGCCACCCGCAAGCACTGGACACGGACCAGAGAGTGGTGAGGTGTCAGAAGTGCAATCATTAAGAGTTATGTTCGAGCGCATGCTCAATTTCCAAGCTGAATTTGTACGTATGCAAGCAGAGCGTGAAAGAGAACGTGATGCTGAACAAGCAAAGCGTGACCAGAGATTGGTAGCTGAATTTGCATGTATGCAAGCAGAACGCGATAGTGAACGTGATGCTAAACAAGCAGAGCGTGAAAGAGAACGTGATGCTGAACAAGCAAAGCGTGACCAGAGATTGGTAGCTGAATTTGCATCTCAACAAGCAGAGCGTGACCGACGCCTGCATGAGAGAGACTTGCAGATAATGCAATCTTTAGAAGCTATGCAAAGTGAGATTGTTAGTATGAAGCAAAACTATGAAACCATATCCAAAGCGGTGAAAGAACTAAGCGAAAGAGTAGATAGTATCCAGGTGGCTAACGCCAGTATCGTAGAGGAAATCAGTGTACTGACCAACAGGGTGGAACAATTAGAGATTGACACAAATCAAGTAATTGAGCACAAAGTGTCCGAACAAGTGCACGCGCGATTGAAGCCAAAGACGCGGGCTCCAACGCGGAAATAAAGGACCTTAAAAAGGCGGTGCACACTGACATTCCGCTGTGGCAGCGGAATGTCAACCGTCGTCTTGCCGAGCTAGAAAACAGCTTGCTGCACGGCGACGCGCAGGCGTGTGTCACGTCAGCCAGGTCCAACAATGATAGGCATATAAATACAGCAGTAAAAAATTGCGACTGCGAGACAGAACAGGCAACCAATGTAAGCGAAATGCCATTCCAAAGTAGTGATTGAAGAAAGCCTGATTAGAAACCGACAGTTACAGATCTTTACAACGGAGAAGAAATCTGTTCACCCTGTAGTGTTTATCAAGGGATTTAGAAACATTTTGCCTAGCGTTTGGAGTCATACACAGAAAATACAGTTCGTTATGTCTTACATACAAGGAGATGCTGCATTATGGGCAACCGAAGCAGCTGACAGTTGCGATACATATGAGCAATTTGAAAAGGCATTCTTGGCCAAATATTGGTCAACATGTATTCAGGAGAGATTACGGAAGGAGGTATATAATCCAGAGCCGTATTCTCCACGATTAGGCAATTTGCGAAAATATTTTGAGAAGTACATTAATAAGACCCGTTACTGGGACGAGCAGATTTCATCCCGGGATTTGATCAGACTTTTGAAATCACACTTGCCGATACACGTAAAGGAAAAACTTATACACGTGCCCGAAAACGATATGGAACATTTCTTGTCTGTTCTGGACTCAATTGACCTGATTCAGGAGGATGTTAAGGCAGCCTCTGAACAGGCTAGAAGTAACGGAAACGGTTACAGAAATGGTCGAAATAACACGCCTCCACCAAATAATGGAAACGGCGGAGGTAATAATAGGAGACAAGATTATGCACAAAACGGGAATCGAGGTAGAGACCGGAACGGCAATAGTCCGCCGGTGAATAATGACAGGAAAAGGAGGTCTGATGACCGATATGAAACAGGCCCACCAAGCAATAATAGATGGAAAAATGCCAGGGGGCCGTGGAACACTAATACTTATAATGATGCAAACCGAACTTGGCCACAGAACCAGAGGCCCAGTCCGGACCGGCAAAACAGTGAAAGATATGACAATAACCGACCGCCACCACAAAATGCGCCAATTGCGCAACCGTGGCGGCCGACGCAACACAACTTACACATAGTGGAGGTCAGTGACACAGAGCAGCCACACCCATCCACCAGCAATAATCCAACAAACTAGATTCAGCCGAGATACGCTCTCCATCGTCGGCTGAGGTTTGGAGTGAGAGCAGCCCGACACCGAACAAAACATTGGGAATCTGTATCCTCAGATATAATGACGGGGTACAGATGGGACATGAATTGATAACTGAACCATCCACGTGCATAAAGGAGCACAAAGACAAGGTACAAGCGATAATAGAGATCAAAATTAACAATATTGATGTGCAAGCAATCGTAGATACAGGTGCTACTGTCAGTGTCATGAGTATGGACTTATTCAAAGTACTGGGGAAAGAAAGGCGTATGCTGACTTTTCCTGTGAACAATTGTCAAGTCACTGGAGCCATAAGTGCACAGCGACAAATAATTAAAGTCCAAGTGCGGGTAGAAATGTATATAGGGGAAGAAGCCACAGCGTGCTCATTCCTGGTAGTAAAGGGTTTAAAGGTAGCCTGCATTTTGGGGGTAGATTTTTTGAGAGAAAGGGACGCAATAATCGACCTTTCTCGGGGAAAATTAAGTTTGATGAACGCTAGTAGGAGGATAGAATTGTCCATGCTCAGATCTGAAGAGGTACCTGTGCCTAATTGAATTGCTATTAACATAAAGTGTAGGAATCAGTGGATACTACATTTAGACAATCATTATCAAGGACAAAATCTCTATTATCCAGACGTACAAAGTGATCAATTAAAAGCAAATGTGGACGCACTTGTGAACAAAGTATCACAGTCCGAAAATCTGAACTAAATTCAACAGCAGGATTTGGTACAGCTATTATCTAATTATGCAGATGTATTTTCAGAACGACCAGGAATTGTTAAGGGATATCAGTACAATATCGAGGTGTAGCCTCACAAAACCTACTGTCGAGCCTCATACTCCATTCCTTAGTCGAAGAAAGAAAATAGTAGCTATCTCTTAGCAGATCCCCAATCACCGAGAGTACGGGGACTGTATCCGCGTAAGGATGTAAAAATATTCATACAGTAAAAGACTAATAGTCCTATGTGGACACCATTCTTTTGTAAATAATGAACATTAATGATGTGTGATCTGTAGACATAATGTACTAGTGTAGAAATATTTAGTTATAAGAATATGATTGACTTTCTCATGTGTTTATGAATATTTGTGTTATGTCTTTTTTTAATTTGTGTTATCTAAAACATGCTCTAAATGTCTGCACAGATAATCTGATTAGTGCAATTATTTGTAGTGTTAAGCTGTGACAGAGTTCAATCAAGAGAAACATTTTAGTAATGATTAGTTAGTGTACTGCATAATTTTCTATATGTGTGTCAAATTTGAAATATTTCTTGGCACAATCTTTTCTGTTATATATGTATGTATGTATATATGTGTAGCTGTCAGATTGACAGATTCGAACCCAGAATAATATCAATAATATGAGGCCCTGAGAACTTTATTATCTAACCAATGTTATCAGAGATAATAACGCACCCAGTAGTGACCCGAGGGCACCATGGGAGGCAAACTTATTGCAAGTTTATGTAACGCAAAGTTACGCACAAAGAAGCTTCAATTGAAGCACGTGCAGATTCAATCAGTAAAAAAAAAAGGGAGCTAGCCAGATACAGTCCAAGTCAATTTTAGCCTACAGAGACTACACTGTAGTTACGTAGGACCTTGATAGTAAAGTGTGTCATGATTTCAAAGGAGTTATTGAACGATATGCCTGAATCCGGCTGGAATGCACAAATAAAATCTACGCGAACACGAATATAGATGATTTTTGGGCAAACTAATACGAAATTTTAATATTTGTTACCATGTACGCAAATATCACACACCTTGGTAAAGAGTTACGAATGTGCTGTTACAAAAATTGCACAACGGACATTGTAAATAAAAATAAAGGAACTTAAACAAAAGTGCAGTATTGTGTGGCAGAGACAGACAGTGACTGTTAAACCTGCAGCAATACGTCACGAAGTTGTTGTGTATAAGTAATAAAAAACTGTGTCATCGCCGTGTGTGCAAGTGGACAAGGAACTAGCACGACACGAACAGTGAGCCGATAACGGACGGTGGACCAAGTTAGTGTCAAACTTTAATTCTTTGTGTGTCAAGGGACGCTAGGAAAGCGCATTGACTACAGAGATACATTTTGTCCTAAGGTGAAAACTTGCGTGTGACTAAAGACAAGTCATGACATGGTGAAAAATATTGTGTGCCCATAAAACGTGTTACTGTGACAACGAAACATTGTGCAAACCAGACTAGTGAAGGCCTACTGAATAATAACTGCCAATAACTGTGTGCGTTTTTTCCCACAGCAGAAAAAATGCCCATAAGGATAGTACACTGTTTGGGAACTTGTTGCATGTTTGCTGGAGCACTGCAAGAAGACGTCACACGGGCGAGCTGATATACAACGCGCATCCGGCTACCTCAGCCATGCAGCGGCCGCAGGAGCCCGTAGCAGACCAGACAGCCACGCCCCTCCGCGCCGTAGCTGTCAACACCGGGGGCGGTGACCTACACGGAGCGGACGCGCCGCGCCAAGCGCCGCTCAACAATCACTCCGCACCGCTCACCGACTACAGCATTATTGTCATTTTCCAAAATATTTACACAACTGCATAACATGTCAATGACTCCATTTTGATAAACTTTGAACATTTATTATGTATGTCCGTAAACTGATAAGAGAAAATGAACACTAACAAGTGCAAGAGATGAATTTGTAACACGTAGGTAGTGGAAACATTATGAAAAGTGATCCGGTGACTGTGATATTATGTAACCGTTGGTGACAAACTGCTAAATTAATTCAAACGAATGACTGTTAAAGAGACAATATTAATCATGAACCAACTGGGATGGCTGGGCTCTGGCACAGTTTTGCCCAGGTTTCCTGTCTGACTTCGCCCAAATGGGGGAGCCATGAACGTATATAACCCTGGGACTAATTAAAAGAGCCATTCCGTAAAAAAAGGACAGAATTGTAAAGAACGTTACTGGCACCATTGTGTCAAAGTATAGAAACTCTTTGCCAAATGCTGCCAGGGGGCAATGTAACGTTCCCTGGCAAACTCACGATATTAATAAAATAAAATTTATTTGTACCATATACGCCGCTCTGAGCAATCTGTATATACTGTAATTATTTAACAAAAATATTATTGAATTTTGTGTAAAAGACATTTGTTATTATCGTAATATTTTTTGTAGTAATATTCTTTCTGTATTTAGGATAGTAATTTTTCTATATTTATTATGTGATTGTAAAATGTGTCAGTATCTGCGATAACAGAGATGTGAAATTTAGCCAGAGGAGAATAATACTGTCAAATTACAAAGAAATGTTAACAGTCAGCAGGAGTATAAAAGAGCCATGTACGGCGTATTCTTTTGTCTTCTCTGTGTAGATGCGAATGCGAGAAGAAGCTGTGTTGAAGCGATTCATGAAAGGGTAGATGTCTGTTGTCTCTGTCTAGACTTAGCCGCCATTAGAGGAGGCGTTACAAATTAATGTGAGTTCAATTATTGTTTGATCTAAATATATCAGAATTTATCAAAAGTGTGTATTATTAATGTAAATTAGCTTGCCCATGTCATCTATAAAATTTCTTTAAAGAATTTTCAGCATTTTTAGCGGTGTTGCTGGGCTGTGCCGCGACCGATCGATTTGCAGCGGCGGCACATTTAAAAAAAATTGTTCCGCTAAAGAAAAAACCAACCAAACCCGTAAATCGGGAACAGATAGATAAAAATTAACAGTGAATTAAGAAATTGTTCTTCTTTTACAGTGATCCTGAGACTGAAGAATTTTTAACCTAATAATATATTTGTGCATTCGTAGGCGGATAGTTAATGTTAGTTAACATTGAAATTTAACAATTTTGGTTCTTTCAAATAGCTTAAATGTATAGCGAAGTAGGTTTGATCAGTGATAATTAAATGTTGGCTTGGCAATAATTAACCATTTTCTGCTAATAGAGATAATCTTGTGTTGTATAGTTAACGCCGGGATAGAATTCAGTAATTATTTAACAAAAAAAATCCACTGCATTTAGAAAATGTGTGCCAGGGCCGAATGATATAAAGGATTTAATTCTCAACTAAATATTCTTAATCAGTTAATATGAGTTCACGTAATTTTTAAATGTACGTAATTCTTTTGAAAGTGATTTTTTTTTTACCACACGTAAATAAGAGTGAGGTTCTACAACAAAGTTCGCACGCAAAGAAAGTAAGGTAAAGGTAAAGAAAATTAACTTAAAAGCAAAAATTTATTATTCTTTAACGAAATTTCATTCAGCATCGATTTCGTTAAAAAGGGAAGCAGTGGTTGGGAAGGGAGTGAGACAGGGTTGTAGCCTCTCTCCGATGTTATTCAATCTGTATATTGAGCAAGCATGAAGGAAACAAAAGAAAACTTCGGAGTAGGTATTAAAATCCATGGAGAAGAAATAAATACTTTGAGGTTCGCCGATGACATTGTAATTCTGTCAGAGACAGCAAAGGACCTGGAAGAACAGTTGAACGGAATGGATGGTGTCTTGAAGGGAGGATGTAAGATGAACATCAACAAAAGCAAAACGAGGATAATGGAATGTAGTCGAAGTAAGTAGGGTGATGTTGGGGGTATTAGATTAGGAAATGAGACACTTAAAGTAGTAAAGGAGTTTTGCTATTTGGGGAGTAAAATAACTGATGATGGTCGAAGTAGAGAGGATATAAAATGTAGACTGGCAATGGCAAAGAAAGTGTTTCTGAAGAAGAGAAATTTGTTAACATCGAATATTGATTTAAGTGTTAGGAAGTCGTTTCGGAAAGTATTTGTATGGAGTGTTTGCCATGTATGGAACTGAAACATGGACGATAAATAGTTTAGACAAGAAGAGAATACAAGCTTTCGAAATGTGGTGCTACAGAAGAATGCTGAAGATTAGATGGGTAGATCACATAACTAATGAGGAGGTGCTGAATAGGATTGGGGAGAAGAGAAGTTTGTGGCACTACTTGACTAGAAGAAGGGATCGGTTGGTAGGACATGTTCTGAGGCATCAAGGGATCACCAATTTAGTATTGGAGGGCAGCATGGAGGGTAAAAATCGTAGAGGGAGACCAAGAGATGAATACACCAAGCAGATTCAGAAGGATGTAGGTTGCAGTAGGTACTGGGAGATGAAGAAGCTTGCACAGTATAGAGTAGCATGGAGAGCTGCATCAAACCAGTCTCAGGACTGAAGACCACAACAACAACAACCATGCGACATAAGACATATTGTCAAAAGGAACTGCAACAAATACTTAAATAACTAAATAGCATTTCTTAACTAATAGTAAATATATAAACTTCATCGTTATTCTCATCTGCAAGGAAAAACTTCATTATTCATATCATAATAACTTCATCACTATCATCACCAACAAAGAAAAAACTGCATTATTCATATTAGCATATTCTTCATATAACTACTCATCATCATTTATTGTCATCTGCAAAAAAGAAACTTCATTATTCATATTACCATTTACTTCATACAACTATTCATAGTATAGAGTTTCTTATTTCTAGCATATTTCATCACTAAAACTAAGATGTGTAGTTCTGTCTGACAGGCTGCATCAATCGCCTCGTATTCTGAAAGAAAAATAATTAGTTAAGACTGCTATCATACGATGTGTATAGTATATTCTGGTTAATGCTTGTTAATTCTGATCCATTTACTCTTCATGACAAGGTATTGCATTTTCTTTCGTTCATTGCGGTGGTGAAATTTCCATTCCATAGTAAACCACTGTGGTTTGTTTAATTTATTTCTCTTATACGGTATTGCTTTCTGAAAATGATGAATATGAATTAATATCTTGCATTTAAATCATACACTCATTAAATAAAAACTTGTTTCTAGTGATATAATTAAGCATACAGCATAGCATGACAGAAAACGTATTATGTCAAAAACATAGACAGTTTTCAAGTGCAAAAAATTTACACAGAGTATCATAATGTAGTAGCAAAAAAAAAAAAATGTAAAATAGTCACGATGTTGAGATATCATAAGGCAAAATGTCAACAAAGTCAACTGGTGTTTGTTATATCTTAAAGATTACATAGTGCATACAGACAAAAATTCTACTTTCGATAGGAAAACAATCATACATACACAAAAAATGGAAAATGTGCACGGTCTGATATATAACGACAAGAAAAGCGACCTGCTAACCTTACCTTGCCGGGCACTTGCCAGGAAAAAATATGATAATCATCAGTAAGTAGTCACATAGATAGAATTGCATAAGTGGTCATAAAATATGTAAGTTTATCTGGAAAAATGTGCACGGTCTGATGTGTAACGACAAGAAAAGCGACCTGCTAACCTTACCTTGCCGGGCACTTGCCAGGAAAAAATATGATAATCATCAGTAAGTGTTCATATAAATATCTGCAAATGGCATTACAGTGCGACAAATCATAAAGTATGTTCATTCAATAAAGGGTTTAATATTGGAGACATGGTGATTGCCTTTGCTTTTTCTGGTTCTCAAAGTTTCGACATGTACTACATTGGGGTGAGGAATGCTTCGTATTCTATATGGACCTGCGTATAGAAGCTCAAATTTACTGCATCTACTCTTTCCTCTGTTGGATAAATAGTGTGTACGTACTAATATCTTCTGTCCTATGTGAAAGTCACGGCGTGTACAAACCTGTTTTTGCTGTCTCCTCCGGCGCTCTGCGGCACGTTTGATGTTGTTGAGCGCAATGTCAATTATTTCATGGTGGCATAGTCGACGAGATGTAGGAAAAGATACTAGTTCCTTAATTTTGTTGGGTGGTTCAACATTTTTCAGTATAACAGTCGGAGATAGCATAGTGGATTCATTTGGTATAGAGTTAATTACATTCTGGAATGACAGTATGTGTGTATCCCAATCAATATGTTTTTTATGGCAGTATATTCTACATAGTTTACCAATTTCTTTCATTAGTCGTTCACAAGGGTTCGAAGAAGCGTGATACTTGGATATATAGATCGGAGAAATGTTTCTAGCTCGTAACATACGTGTCCATATCGCAGATCGAAGTTGTGGTCCATTGTCGGAAATTACTTTCAATACATGACCTACATGAAATAAAAAATGTTTTACAAATGCATTTGAAATAGTTTTAGCAGTAGCTTTGCGTAACGGAGTGAAGGTTACAAATTTCCAAGTGAGTTCAACAGCGACAAAGATGTAGCAAAAACCTCTATTAGTTCCGGGAATCGGACCAAAAACGTCTACAGCGGCCATGTGTCTCAATTTAACGGGTACAATGGGATGTAACGGAGGAATATGTGAAGTCGTGTCTGACTTAGCTTTCTGGCAGATTTTGCATGACGCTAAAACTCGTCGAATACGTTTCTCCATGTTGGCAAAATAACAGTTCTGTCTCAGTATAAGAAAACATTTTCTGGCTCCGTAATGTGCGTAACTTAAATGAGTATACCAAATTAATTTGTTAACAATCTCGTCAGGAATACATAATAACCAATTCTTGCTGTCAGGGTGAGAGCGGTGAAACAGAATATTATTGAGTACAGTGTAATGGTTTCTGATGGTAACATTATTCCTATCTTGCCAAAGGCGTTTAATTTCTTTCTATACGTTGTCTTTGCTCTGCTCCTGAGCTATGTCTCGTAATGACGACGAAATGAAATTTTCAAATGCGACTTGTTGAATATACATGACGCTAAAATTTGCTTGGCAGAAGTTGGTTGCGATGTCTTGCTGATTGTTGCTGAGAGAACGGGATAGTGCGTCTGCTACAATATTTTGTTTACCGGAAATGTGAACAATTGTAAAATTAAATTCCTGTAAATAAAGTTTCCATCTGCTTAACCTGTCCTGTGTAAAGTTTGCGGAAAGTAAAAACTGTATAGCTCTATGATCTGTGTAAACGGTAGTGTGTCTTCCATAAAGAAAATGCCTAAATCTCGTAAATGCCCATACAACACATAATGTTTCAAGTTCTGTAACAGAATACTTGCGTTCAGCAGGTGACAGAATGCGACTCGCAAAGGCGATGTTTTTACTGTAGTACCGTCTTCTTCAATTTCCTGAAAAATATGTACGCCTAAAGCGGTGTTAGAACTGTCGGTGGCAATGGAAAAATTTCTGGTAGGATCTGGGTGTGATAAAAGTGGTGCGTTCAACAAAGCTTGTTTCAAATTGATAAATTCAGAATGTGCTTGGCTATCCCATGACCAAATAGTGTTTTTACCCGTCGATTGGCATTATCTAGGGGTGTCTAAAGCAGAGTAATGAATAAATTTACGGAAAACAGTTAATTAAACCCAAAAAGCTGCGTAGTTGTTTCTTCGTCGTAGGAAAAGTAATGTCACGTAAAGCTTGAAGTTTTTCCGTGTCAGGCGCAATGCCTTCTGCTGAAATTACATGTCCAAGAAATTTTATGGAAGTTTTACCAAAGTGCGATTTGCTAAGATTAACTGTGAGTCCTTGTGCACGAAAAGTTTGTAACTGTTGGTCAAGAATCAGATTGTGTTCAGACCAGTTAGCTTCTGCGATAACGATGTCGTCTACATACATTGTGATTCTGTCTTTCATGCAAAAGTGTGTCTCGGATGTCGTCAAAAGAAATAACATTTTCGTGAACAAGATTCTGTGTGTCAAAAGTATTGCTTGCGTTGCTGGAAGATTCAATCTGTATTGTATCTAGTCAAATTCTTTCTGACGTGCTGTTATTTGCGGGAGGATGCTGTGGCATCTCGACTATTTGTACTGTTCTGTTATTTCTTCCTGGCGATTACGTTCGGGATGATATCTACTGTCTGGTTCATTCATGATAATCTGTTGTTGCGGTTGATTATGCTGCTGGTAAGACCGACTGTTATTAAACGTACGCTGAAAATTGTGCTTATTACTTTTACGTCTGTCATGATAGTCATTGCTATACGGCGCGTTGCGATACGAGTTGAAATGATGTGTCTTCTGTACGTAGTTATTTCCTTGTTGCTGTGCGTTACTATTTGGTGGAGCCGACGCTATACGTGTAGGCGGTGAAACATTAAAGCTTGGTTGACCTTGCACATTAGATTGTTGGTTAGGGATGCTAACCGGCTGGTTTTGTTGCTGTTGTTGGAAAAAAACCTCTATTGTTGCCAAAATGTGTTTCCTGTTGCTGAGAATTTTGTACATACTGATGATTAAAATTTTGTCTGTTATTAAAATTACGTTGGTAGTTGTCATTTCGGCACACACTAATGAAAACTGTCACTTTCAAGTAAACTTGTCACATCAGGTTTTCTTTACTCATTCTTAATCCTAGATAGATCGATAGTTGAAGAGCTGTTTTGATAGATATAAAGGATAGTAGAAGAGAAGGCAGCAGTGCAGAAAACTAAAGATGAAATAGCACTACTACGGCTCAGGGCCCTGTGCACGCTACGGCACATATTCATCGAAGTGTGATGAATCCCCTGAGGTCTCTTACGCGCTGCAAATAAATTTTAGTTTCTGCGTTACAGGCAATGCCGGTGAAAATTCAAAAGCAAATTGTTGTATCCAATCCAATTCTAGTTTCTGCATTACAGGCCAAGCTGGTGAAAGTACAAAAATAAATTGTCGTATCCAGTCAAAAGGGTGCATCTGTGTTCTGTCATTCTTAAATTTCCCAACGGATAGAAATTGCTTGTAATCAAAATTATCGTCTCTGAATGTCTGAACTGGTTCAGGATTGCATGAGAATCTGTTTGTCTATGTCTCCTTGGATTCTAAGTCACGTAGTCTCTGTAAATTACCTAAGTGTGAGTGTGACAAATGTTCGGAATGTGGCGTATGCTGTCACGTGTTAGTGACTGAAACATTTTTTATTTCTGTCACTTGAAAACGTTCGTCTATTTGGCTGATCTGTTGTTCAAATTTCTTATCGACTTTCACATCAAGAGTGTGTGGAAGTTCTGCTGACATTAATTTAAACTCGTCGCGTAACTGTGTTGCTTTTTCAGAACATTGTTCAGTGACTGCACTACTTTCATCTCTAAGTAATTTCGTTGTGGCTACACGTGTACTACTTAATTCTTGTGCAACAGATCTAATTTCTTCACTACTGTTCCTAGTACAAGCCTTAATTTCCTCACGTAATTGTTCTTTAGTATCATGACGTTGCACGGTAACGGCTGTAATCTGTTCACTAAGTTGTTTGTTCTGTTCATTAAGGTTGTCGTGTTTCTCATTCGACTGTTTGAAACTTTCATTAAGTTGTTTGTTCGATTCATTAAGTTGTTTATAATTGTTGTCTTGTTTTTCATTAAGTTGTTTGAAATCGTTTTTTAGTTTTTCATTCCACTGTTTGACATCTTCATTAATTTGTAGCAATAATGCCATAACTTGATCCAAGCCAAAATTAGCGACTCTATTTTCTGTGCTGTGTGTTGGTGTATCTGCATTTGTCACGTTTTGTGTAACCATTTGGTCGTTCTCTGATTCTTGAAAAGGTTCGCCAATTGGATGTGCACTGTTAGTCACTACACCGGAATCAAATAAATCTGACATATTTTGAGTACATTGTTCACCTTCGTTAGAAACAATTATCTGTTCGTTACGTTAATTTTGCAAATTAGGTGTGTCAAACTGGGCAGCGTTCATTGTAGCGGAACGTGCCGCGTCATCAATTGTTACATTTACTCTGGACATAATTGCATTTGTTTGCTCATCATTAGGATCAAAATCAATACTAGTGATCGGCAGGCACAGATTATCTGTAATTAGACGATTATCACTATTACACTGAGTGTCGCAGATATTATCGGTCAAATTATTCGAGTCGGCTATTTCACTCATTGCACATCGCGATGTATTGTTAACAGTTTTTCGCGGCATTTTTCACAAATCAGAATTAAGCACAAAATGAAACAAAGACGAAGCAAAAATGGATCAAACACAATTACAACAAAGAGCAATAAATTGCCGATGATCTGTGAAAGAAAGAGTGACAAATTAGTAAATGCGTTGAGCCAAATGCAAACTACATTTAAGTAAATAAGAGCAGATATATAACTGACTACTTCTCAGAAATTCGCAAAGAAAATACGATCCTGGCCGGTTGTCGCCAAGTGTAACCTCCCCACAAAATAAAGTAAATAATTTGAATAATATTCTAATTTAGTGTAACCTCAAAACAGAAAAATTCCTAAACTTCTCAACAGTAAAAATTATAATTATGTCGTTCATTCAGTGTAACGTCCCAACAAAAAATAAATTCAGTAACCTGGTAAAAATACAGTGTAAGTAACCTCGCAATTAAATTGTCGCTCACTTATAACTTTTCAATAATTGACTGTGAATTTAACCTGGTACATTTTGGACGTCAGCAGTGCTGCGTCATGGCCCTGAAAGATCATTCTGAATAAAAAAGAAAAATTCTTACCTCAATGAAGTCGCCGGATAACGCATATATATCTGCTCTTACAATAAATTTTTCTGGCACAGCCCTGTGCAATGCTGGCCGACAGATTTGTCATTTATGAAAGGAAACAACTGATTTTTCTTTTGCAATAATCGGGATGATTATGGATTGGAGAAATTAGTAAATTCTTTAAATTGAAATGAATGGTTGTTAAAAGTTACTTTTTATGAGAAAGATTATTATGAGATTTTTAAAACATTTACATGGGACTTGAGATAACAATACTACATATGCGCGAGGCTGCTTTTACCTTATACAATAATGCTCAGGCTCCGGCATCGCTGCACCACGACCGGCCCAGCCAAGACGATACACCAGACTGCTCGCTAGCAACAACTTACTGCTACAGCTACACAGTTCCTGCTGCAGTCAACACTGCTCTCTGGTCTGTGATTCTCTTACACCTTGCATATCGCAGGCAGCACGTGAGCATCGAAATTACATCTGCTCGGACCTCTTACAGTGTGTGATGTCCTTAGATTAGTTAGGCTTAAGTAGTTCTAAGTCTAGGGGACTGCTGACCTCAGATGTTAGTCCCATAGTGCTTAGAGCCATTTGAACCATGTTTTGGATAACGCATTGGTCCACCACTGCCCCTTATGAAAGCAGTTATTCGGCTTGGCTTTGATTGGCAGAGTCCTCTTGAGCGACATTGTGCCAAATTCTGCCCAATTGGCGCTCTAGATCATGAAAATCTAAGATGCTGGAGCAACCTCCCCATAATGCTTCAAACGCTCTCAATTGGAGAGAGACCCGGCGACCTTGCTGGCCAAGGGATGGTTTGGCAAGTACGAACGCAAGCAGTAGACACTCTCGCTGTGTACAAGTGGACATTACCTTAGTGATATGTAAGTCCTGGATGGCTTACGGTGAAGGGCAACAAAACGGGGCACACAATATCGCTGACGTACGTACCGCTGTGCTGTAAGGGTGTTGCAGATGACAACCAAAGGGGTCCTGCTATGAAAATAAATGGCATCCCAGACCATGACTCCCAGTCGCCGGGCCGTATGGTGGGCGACAGTAAGGCTGGTATCTCACTACTGTCCGGGACACCTCCAGACACGTCTTTGTCCTGGAATCTCATTGACTGGAGTAGAACTGTATTAGAGGTGGTTAGCACAGGTGCGGCTCAACAAATGGAGTTGTTGCACCTCTCTTGACTAACCTATCAGCTTGATTATTGCCACTGATCTTGAGTGACCAGCGAGCCACAGGAGGTTTACCCTGCTGCTTTCACCCAGCTTCACAAGGGTTTCGTGACATTCTGCAACGATCTTTGATCTCGCTACGGGAACTGATAGAGGTTTCAGAGCTGTTTGGCTACCTGAATGAAAGCAGGTGCCGCGATCCTTAAAGCATCACGCAGTTTCTCCTCCGCGCACACTCTGTACCTGAGTATATAGTTTCTTCTGAGGGAATGGACTATAAAATCATTGTATCATGGTGGCACGTCATTGTACTATGTATCAGACCATATCTGAGATGGTAGGAACCCCACACAAACTGATGTACGGGTACTACCCTGAACTAAGTTCTACACATTAAGAAACCGAAAGATCTTTATGTACGCCGTAAGACAATTTACAGTTTTTCAGAAATCAGTTTCTGGAGGTTCAAGTAAATTTCAGAGGGATTTGTAGATCATTTATTATGTGACTGCAATATATAAGTAGATGCAGCATAGAACCACGAACACAAAAGACCAAGTAAGATCGTGGGACGTTGTAGGTAGTGTGCGGAAAACTAGATAACTGTTTTATCGGCGGGAGGGGATACAGGAGAATGTTCTCTAACACTCATACGTTGCTGTGAAAGCGTAAGCAACAATACTGTACCATTGAATAGAGAGTGTAAGTAGAATCGATCGATATTATAGCGAAAAAAAAGTACTGTGGCAACAGGACTAAGTATCTGCCCACCTGATGTTATGAAACACGAGCACAATATGGGTTTCGGAAGAGTTCTTAACCCACTGTCTTGCCCGGTGAGTTCCCCATTCGCGTATTGTTTTCTTCCGAAACTCAGACGATATTGAATGATGATCTTTTGAACTTGCCGACACCATCATGTCGTATCCCTTTCACACTTAAATTCCTGGTGACTATAATTAAAGAGCAACTACTCACAGGGGTCTAGTGTGGACTGTAATTATACACTCCTGAAAATTGAAACAAGAACACATTGACACCGGTGTGTCAGACCCACCATACTTGCTCCGGACACTGCGAGAGGGCTGTACAAGCAATGATCACACGCACGGCACAGCGGACACACCAGGAACCGCGGTGTTGGCCGTCGAATGGCGCTAGCTGCGCAGCATTTGTGCACCGCCGCCGTCAGTGTCAGCCAGTTTGCCGTGGCATACGGAGCTCCATCGCAGTCTTTAACACTGGTAGCATGCCGCGACAGCGTGGACGTGAACCGTATGTGCAGTTGACGGACTTTGAGCGAGGGCGTATAGTGGGCATGCGGGAGGCCGGGTGGACGTACCGCCGAATTGCTCAACACGTGGGGCGTGAGGTCTCCACAGTACATCGATGTTGTCGCCAGTGGTCGGCGGAAGGTGCACGTGCCCGTCGACCTGGGACCGGACCGCAGCGACGCACGGATGCACGCCAAGACCGTAGGATCCTACGCAGTGCCGTAGGGGACCGCACCGCCACTTCCCAGCACATTAGGGACACTGTTGCTCCTGGGGTGTCGGCGAGGACCATTCGCAACCGTCTCCATGACGCTGGGCTACGGTCCCGCACACCGTTAGGCCGTCTTCGCTCACGCCCCAACATCGTGCAGCCCGCCTCCAGTGGTGTCGCGACAGGCGTGAATGGAGGGACGAATGGAGACGTGTCGTCTTCAGCGATGAGAGTCGCTTCTGCCTTGGTGCCAATGATGGTCGTATGCGTGTTTGGCGCCGTGCAGGTGAGCGCCACAATCAGGACTGCATACGACCGAGGCACACAGGGCCAACACCCGGCATCATGGTGTGGGGAGCGATCTCCTACACTGGCCGTACACCACTGGTGATCGTCGAGGGGACACTGAATAGTGCACGGTACATCCAAACCGTCATCGAACCCATCGTTCTACCATTCCTAGACCGGCAAGGGAACTTGCTGTTCCAACAGGACAATGCACGTCCGCATGTATCCCGTGCCACCCAACGTGCTCTAGAAGGTGTATGTCAACTACCCTGGCCAGCAAGATCTCCGGATCTGTCCCCCATTGAGCATGTTTGGGACTGGATGAAGCGTCGTCTCACGCGGTCTGCACGTCCAGCACGAACGCTGGTCCAACTGAGGCGCCAGGTGGAAATGGCATGGCAAGCTGTTCCACAGGACTACATCCAGCATCTCTACGATCGTCTCCATGGGAGAATAGCAGCCTGCATTGCTGCGAAAGGTGGATATACACTGTACTAGTGCCGACATTGTGCATGCTCTGTTGCCTGTGTCTATGTGCCTGTGGTTCTGTCAGTGTGATCATGTGATGTATCTGACCCCAGGAATGTGTCAATAAAGTTTCCCCTTCCTGGGACAATGAATTCACGGTGTTCTTATTTCAATTTCCAGGAGTGTAGTATGGCAACGAAACTTGGTAGATATGCCAATGTCTTAATGCGAAACCGATTTATGCTGAAAAAAGTTAGTTCCAATTTTGGCCACCAGTTGTAAAATGGGCACTATGAATGCGTATAAGATGTATGGAAATATCTCCATGCGCAGTGGATTAGGAATGGGGCGTGGGCATAGAAGGTTAAACAAGTGAGAAAGGTCTAATGTTGATTTTATTACTGATGTGTAATTCCATTGGGAAACGTGTGCACTATGACTACATTATTGTCAATATACCGGGTGGTTATAATTAAACTTTCCTGTGTAACACGTTACAGCACGGAAACTAATAACCGTACGAGTAGCAAACTTGGTAGCATTATTGTCAAGGACATGGGGAAGAGAAATAATGCAGAATCAATTCAATTGAAAGACTTCTAATGTGCTGCTACGTTACATCATACCATTGCATACTGGTACCGTTACTGCTACAAAAGGGGTTCAATATGGCGCCCATCAATGTCCAGAAGAGACTCAAAGCGCAGGATTGCATTCTGCACAGCAGAACGAAGCGAGTACGTAGGCTACCGCTCTTGATATGCTGCGTTTCAGGTCAGCACATGTGTGAATGTTCCCCTGGTAAACCCTGTCCCTCAGGTAGCCCCACCACCAGAAATCACAGGGAGTGAGATCAGGTGATCGTGCTGGCCAAGCACTTGGAAACGATGGGCTGATAATTCGATCGTTTCCAAATACGTTTCGGAGAAAGAGGTGAACTTAACGAGCGATGTGCCCCATATTGCATGAAAAGTGTTATGTTCAATGTGTCTCTTTCCTGTGGGGCGGGAATGACACGCTGGCGAAGCATATCGCAGTAACGCTGGCCAGTCACACTGCACGTCTTTGGTCCTTGAACGCCAACCTGTTCAAAAAAGAATGGGCCAATGACAAACGTAGCCGTGAAGCTACACCATACGGTGACACGTTCACTATACAGAGGAACTTCATGCACAGTGACTGGAGGTGAAGATTCCCACACTGGGCAGTTCACGTTTTCATCTCACCCGTCAGAGATAAATGAACATCGTCTCTCCATAGGATGGTCCAGGGCCAGCCCTCGTCAAGTAAAGTCCTCGCGAAGTCAACACGTCGTTGTTCGTCCTGTGGTGCAAGCTGCTGTACGATATGGACTTGTACGGATACCATTTGAGAATGGTTCGAAGCACCTTCCGTGCATTGGACCACGGGATGTTCAACTGTCGTGACAGCACGCACACTGCCTGACGATCAGGAATTTCGAGCAGCGTTGTCTGCCATAGCAGCAGCGATTTCATTAACCACCTGTGGCGGAACCGATAGTCGGGCTCTTCCCGGAGCGACGCCCAGTTTTCCAGTTGATTCGAACTTCATCATGCTCCGCACAGCAGGTGGAGAAATAGGAACCTTCTGTAATCCTGTCAGCCGGCGATATTCTCGCAGCTGCAGCATTACTATTCTCACAGTACAGCACCTTTTGTCCAAGCTCATGTTGACACGACAACAAGTGCACTGCGACTGGTCAGGAGTGTGAGACTATGTATCACAATGACTGATCATCACACCTGGTGGCCATAGTAGTATCTGAACGGTGGCACTGTGACGCATGGAAATCATGCACCCCATACTCTGGGCATTAATGCTACCAAGTTTGGTACTCGTGCGGTAATTAGATTTGGTGTTATAATGTGTTAAATAGGGAAAGTTTAATTATTACCACCCGGTATCATGAATAAATGGCAGTAGTGATCGTAAATATTGAAATCTTTTATTTTAAAGATCGATTTCGGTCACTGTGTGACAATCTTCAGCGCTAAAAATACATAAGAACCATCAGAAATGACGATCTGTGTACGAGAGTCTGTATATTTGTATGTATTTTTCTTAAAATCAGGTAGAGACCGAACGTGTCCCTGGTTCTTTTGGGTATCCGCAGCGCCAAAAGTCACATAGGCTCAGATCGGGTGATCTTACAGGCCATGCACTTGGAAAACCTCTGGAAATAACACTGGGCGAGCGACATGAGATGTTACATGAAAATAGTCGTTCCCATATCGTTCGGCTCTTTCAAAGCAGGACTCACATGTTTTACAAGGAGGTCTCGAAAACTTTCAGACGTCACCGTACACCTGACAGACCCTCTGGATGTTTTCTGTTCACAGAAGAAAGGACCAAGAATAAATATGCTTGTGAATCCATACCACACAGATGCATATTGAGAGTGCAAAGGCTCTTCGTGCACATCACGCCGTTTGACAGTACCCTAAATTCCGCAGTTTCATGTACTCACTGTACCTTGTAGTGTAAAACATGCCTCGTCACTCCATAGAAAATTGCCTTGCCACATGCCATCAACTTCGATCCATGCAAGAAAGCGAAGAGCAAATTCAAGACGTTTCTGCGAATCGCGATGTTTGAGTTGCTGCACCGCCTGGATCTTGGTACCACTGTAAAATAGACCGCACTGATGACCATGGGATGCACAATTCTCATGACCCGGCACGAGCACTAGCCCTGCTCGTGGCTCGTGCTGCACAGTCAGCTGCAGCAACAGCAACCTCGTCAGCAACTTCTACTGGGATAGGACGCCGCCGGCCGAAGTGGCCGTGCGGTTAAAGGCGCTGCAGTCTGTAACCGCAAGACCGCTACGGTCGCAGGTTCGAATCCTGCCTCGGGCATGGATGTTTGTGATGTCCTTAGGTTAGTTAGATTTAACTAGTTCTAAGTTCTAGGGGACTAATGACCTCAACAGTTTAGTCCCATAGTGCTCAGAGCCATTTTTTTGATAGGACGCCTTCCTCTTCCAGGTGCCACACCAAGCCCACCAGTGTTTTTGAATTTCATTACCATCTTCTTGAAGCCATTTAATGACATCTTACGCAAGTATGCTGCATCTCTGTGTGCCTGACAGTGATCACTCAAAATCTGACGCCTTTTACGTGTCTAATATAGCCTAGCAGGGTTTGTAACAACACCAGACAAGAACAACATTAACGCGCTCTGGAGACCGTTCTACATGTCACAGGGAAATTCAGCTCTAACCTTCTACTATACATGCACACTGACAGTGTTTTTGTGTACGGAGTCACATTGTCATTCGATTCTGTCTTCTGGATGCTTCGCCTTTTTTCTGAGGCAGTGTATATGTTGAGTGACCATTTTGTCTGATTTACGTCACTGGTCAGTCCACGTCTGAGCAATTAGTGACACTAAGAAAATCCAATTCTACACACTGAAAAATCACTAACATCCAATAGTGAATGATCATGTGGGCATGAAAAGAGAAAAACACTTTTGCGAAAAAGTCTGTTGTTCTCTTTAAAGATGCAAGAACAGTGAATATATGAGGTTCACCGTAGTAGGATAACATTCTTCCTCTCCGTACAGCCATTTGTGCAACAACTCCACAAAAAAGCGTCGAAGGTGAACTGACACTGCTGTTGGAAAAGAACCTATTAGTTTGATGAATTCAAACATGTGGATTAATTCAGACGTTATGCTAGTTCTTACCATAAATAACTGTCATAAAGTGTAACATTTATCTTTAACTTTGAAGGCTAGAGGTGTTAATATTAAATATGTATTGAAGAGCGGAAAAATGCTCCTGTCGTAGCACAAAAAAGCGAAAACGTTCCGCTTTAAATGACTCTGGCAGAAAAATGGGAACCAGCTGCCTCAATTCTAGATCCGCTTTCATCACAAAAAATTTTAGCATGAGAACATATTCGCACTC
The DNA here is from genome assembly GCF_023898315.1 of Schistocerca nitens. Taxonomy (NCBI): domain Eukaryota; kingdom Metazoa; phylum Arthropoda; class Insecta; order Orthoptera; family Acrididae; genus Schistocerca; species Schistocerca nitens. Next base: position 369,063,897 of record NC_064615.1, read on the forward strand.
TTTTAACATAGAACATTCTATGACGTTTTACTCAGCCTTTCTTTGCAGTTAGGCCTTCACACTCAGCATCTCCTTCTCACTGCCACTGTCTATTATGTCTCTCTCCAATGTCTCCTTTTTCTCCCACTGATGTACAGTGCGTCCCACTGCCACTGTCTCCTTTTGTCTTTCTTTCCCACTGCCGCTCTCCCCACCATACCTCGGCAGCACAAAAGTTTTAGGAGAGCCACCGTATTTTCTCCCTATACTCACGTATTTAACATTTCCGTCCAAAATAAGCCCTTCGCTATAGTTTCGTGTAAAAGTTCGCCAGTCTGGAGAGGCCCAGGACGACGAAGCCTATACACTATATGGTCAAAAGTATCCGGACACCCCCAGTAACATACGTTTTTCATATTAGGTGCATTGTGCTGTCATCTACTGCCAGGTACTCCATATCAGCGACCTTACTAGCCGTTAGACGTCGTGAGAGCAGACTTCAAACGCGGTCAGGTGTTGGGGTGTCAGTTGTGCCATTCGTCTGTACCCGAGATTTCCACACTCCTATAACATCCCTAGGTCCTCTGTTTTCGATGTGAAACTGAAGTGGAAACGTGAAGGGACACGTACAGCACAAAAGCGAACAGACTGACCTCGTCTCTTGACTGACGGAGACTGCCGACAGTTGAAGAGGGTCGTAATGTGTAATAGGCAGACGTCTCTCCGGACCATCACACAGGAATTCCAAACTGCATCAGGATCCACTGCAAGTACTATGACAGTTAGGCGGGAGGTGAGAAAACTGCTCATAAGCCACACATCACGCTGGTAAATGCCAAACGACGCCTCGCTTGGTGTAAGAAGCATAAAGAAGCATAAACATTGGACGATTGAACAGTAGAAAAACGTTGTGTGGAGTGACGAATCACGGTACACAATGTGGCGATCCGAAGCAGGGTGTGGGTATGGTGAATGTCCGGTGAACGTCATCTGCAAGCGTGTGTAGTGCCAACAGTAAAATTCGAAGGAGGTGGTGTTATGGTGTGGTCGTGTTTCTCATGGATGGGACTTGTACCCCTTGTTGTTTTGCGTGGCACTATCACAGCACAGGCCTACACTGATGTTTTAAGCACCTTCTTGCTTCCCGCTGTTGAAGAGCAATTGGGGGATGGCGATTGCATCTTTCAACACGATCGAGCAGTTGTTCATAATGCACGTTCTGTGGAGGAGTGGTTATACGACAACATCCCTGTAATGGACTCGTCTGCACAGAGTACTGACCTGAATCCTATAGAACACCTTCAGGATTTTATGGAACGCCAACTTCGTGCCAATCCCCACCGACCGACATCGATACCTCTCTTCAGGGCAGCACTCCGTGAATAATGGGCTGCCATTCCCCAAGAAACCTTCCAGTACTTGACTGAACGTATGCCTGCGAGTGCGGAAACTTGTCATTAAGGCTAAGGGTGGGCCAACACCATACTGTATTCCATCTTTACCGATGGAGGGCGCCACGAACTTGTAAATCATTTTCAGCCAGGTGTCCGGATACTTTTGATCACACAGCGTATATCGTCTTCACTAACCGCTATTTTTCGTTTTTATGTCTCCCGTCTCTTTTCCTGCCACTGCTTGTATCTCCATCCATCTCTCTCTTTCTCTTTTACTGCCACTTTATCCCTCCCGCCATTACTGTGTCCCCTCTCTCTTCCACTGGCACATTCTTCTCTCTCTTTCACAGTCACTGTCTTTCTGCTACTCTCTTTCAGCACAAAAAGCCGCAAATATGTTCACATCTCAAAATAGTTTGTGAGGAACGGGGAATGAACCTCTGGATCTGCATAATGGATAATGATATCGAAAAAAATGTCAAGCTTCGCTGAGCACAAAATCTTAAGACCATATGGTAAAAATTTCGAAGACTTGCAATGTATAAAAATTACAGACATGACCATCCATACAACTGGCAAGTTTGGTACCCAAAAAGGGTTTTTTAGTTGTATTTTGATAACGTATATAGATTTTCGAAAACAGGACATTCTCTTTTCTAGATAAATATCTACAGAATGTACAATTAAAATTTGAGCTATTTGCTGTGGCTAGTTCTTTAGATTATGGCGGCCCTTGGTGCAAAAACGCCAAAAAAACGGTTTTTCGGTGTTCTTCATAAGTATGGCAAGTTTTAATGTCTGGATCTCGGTAACGGATATTGATATCGAAAAAAGTTTTGACGCTGTTTGAGAATATCGTCTTTAGAACAAGTAAGAGGAATTTCGACGATCTGCCATTAACAGAAGTTTTAGAAGTGGTCCTCCCCATAATTGGTACATTTCTTACCAAAAATCGTAGTTTTTCGGGGTTTTCTCAGGTACCGCCCATGAACTAATTGTTCCTTTTATAAGTCGCCTACAATCCATCATAGAAAACACCTAATGTAAAAGAACCAACCGATCTGCTCAGTTTGCCTGGGCAGCTGGAAGTGTGTAATATTTAAATTTCGACACTCGACCGTAGGATAGCTACAGCATGTTCGTTCACCCTACGGATAAACAAGTGGTTGCTAGGCCAACGGCTATCCAAAGCACTTGACCCCTTATCTCTGCGATCAATAGAACCCGAGATACGATCCCTGAAAAATCGCATTTTCGAGGGCGGTTTTTTGGAACATGTTGCTACAGTGCACTGTCGTGCCAGAAAATCCGAGTTACGTCACTGGTCAGTCTGTATCTGAGCAACCATCAATACTAACAATATGCAATCGTGGTGTCGAGCAGACAAGTAACATCCGCTGCTCTGAACTGAATGATAGTGTGGTCATGAAAAGAGATAAACACTTGGTATCCAAAATCTCCTGCTCTAATGGTTCAAATGGCTCCGAGCACTATGCGACTTACCTTCTGAGGTCTTCAGTCCCCTAGAACGTAACTAACCTAAGGACATCACACACATCCATGCCCGAGGCAGGATTCGAACCTGCGACCGTAGCGGTCGCTCGGCTCCAGACTGTAGCGCCTAGAACCGCATGGCCACTCCGGCCGGCCTCTCCTGCTCTCTATAAAGGTCGAAGTATACTGAATATGTGACACTCACCGTAGCCGCATGGCATTATTCCTCCCCTTGCAGCCGTTTCTGCAGCAACTCCATAAAAAAGCGTCCACGGTGAACTGATGGTCTCCTGTTGGAAAAGAACTTATTAGTTACATTTTATCCGACCTGTCTAGTAATCTGAAGTTGTGTCATTTCTTAAAATAAATACGTGATGCGAAGCGTTGTACTCATCATGAGTTCTGAAGGTTAGAGATATCGACATCACGCACACTGCCAGCCAAAAAAGTGAAGCACCCACAACGAGAGGAAGAAACGAAATGAAGTTTCACGGATTTACAGGATATTTCATGTTATCTCAGTGGTTAGCATAATCGAGTCAAATTCAGTATGGCGTAACACACCCTCTGGTCTGGCTGCTAGCATAGTGTCTGTTGCGACAGGTATCATAAATCAATTGTATCCTCTCTTGAATCCTCACTTGTCCTGTCGAGGACAGATCTAGTGATCTTGCTGGCCACGGGTGTACCTTAACTTCACGAAAATAGTTCATAGTGATATGTGCTGGAAAGATATGTCCTGTACCATGATATTCTCGCATAAGAGTGAGGCATGAGGACGCAGTTATACGTTATATACCGTTGTAGCGTCAGAGTTCCCTCGATGACTACTAGCCGCAACCTGAAGTTAGTCCTAACGGCTCCCTAGGCAATAACCCCAGGTGTGTCAGCACAGTGCATCTCCAAAGCATTGGAAGAATCTTATCTTTCCACCTTTGATGTCATACTCGGCGATCATGGTCTTCTGGTTTAGTGCGGAACTGCAGGTCATCTCTGAACACAATACGACACCATTCATCAGCAGTGCGTGCTTCACAATCGCGGAACTACTGCTAAAGCAACCATTTGTGTTGTGACGCAGCCTCCAGATGCGGCGGCAATTCTCTAGGCCGGCTGCTACTAGTATCCAACCAGTGGTGCGGCACGACACAGAATGTGGCAGTGCGTCCAGTACTTGTTCTGGGATGGCAAACGCAGTTTTGAAGGGGTTCCAAAGTGCTTGGAGCACAATACGGCGATCCTTCCATCAGGTAGTCAGATGTGTTCTATCGGAATTCTGACAACGAGAAAGCCTGTCCTCACGTTCCCATGCAGTCAAACATCGGTCATTGTCACATCCGAATACGCCACAAAGCCTTGTGTTCACCCAGCCTGTTGGAGACGCAATGAGTCACCTTTAGCCTCTATCAGGCGCTGATAACGCTGCCTCATACAAGTACGTAGCACTTACGTATCTGCCACATTATCACTCAACATCAAACGCTGTTCATGACCATTATATACCCTACCGGACCTGGAACCAACACTCAATTTGAACATCAGTAACGCTCTCTGCAGTCTGTGCTATCTGTCACAGATAATTGCCCCTCTAGTCATTTTCATACCCGCTGATAGTGTTTTAAATTGTCGAAGTTACATGACAACCGACTATGTTTTCTGTGTACTTCACTTTTTTGTCATGCCGTGTTGCTGCTGATTGTCTGTGCTGTCTAAGTTACAACAATTGTCAGTCCACGGGGTGGATCTCAGGCCACACATGGTCAAATACCTGTTGTCATAGGAGGGAAAAGTAGGTCTTTTTTAGGATAAATTCAGACAACAGGTTCCCCTGCCTAAAAAGTATCTTCAGCAGTTTAAAAAATACTTAAACAATCACTCACAAGACAGATTTTAACACTTCAAATATCACACTTACCAGATGTCACAAAGAAAAACAAACCATTGGAAAGAGTAACATGGGGCATTTCACATACAACAATCCTCCATCAAAACATGCAATCAGTAACAAATGAAATACAACTATTAGAAGTTGAGCTCCAATCTTTGAACTGCACAGTGGTTCGTATTACTGATCACTGGTGTAGAGACACAGAAATCCAACATGTAGTATTATTACTGTATGAAAGTGCAAACTCTTACTTCAGAACTACTTCAAGGGGTGGAAGATCATGCATTTATATCAGAAAGCACAGATCAAATCAAGACATGACCTCAGTACAGTAAGTGAAGACAAACACTTTGAAATATCAGCTATTGAATTAAGAGGGCTTGATATCACCAAGAAATTAATCATTTTGTTTGTGTATAGATCTCCCAGTAGTAGTGTGGACACGTTTTTTCAATAAATTAACTGAAGTTCTAGATAAAGTCTCAAGCACAAAGGTCAACATAATTCTGTGTGGAGACATTAACATCAACACTAACATCATAAATGAATCCAGCAGCATCTTCATAAACATCCTTCAAAGTTTTGGCATGTCCCTATTGGTCAAAAGTGCAATAAGGGTTACTACAATAACTGAATCAGTAATTGACCATCTGGCCACAAATATGGGCAGGGTAAAATGTGATGTAGTTGTAAAAGATCTCGGACTGTCAGACCATCTCTGTCAAATAACAACAGTAAAATCAGCATCGAATCATTCCCTAAACTACAAGCCTACAAACTACATCTGTCAGAAATCAAAATAAAAGATTTTTCAAACGAACGAGTAAAACAAAGCTGGGATGAAGTGTATAAGGAAACCAATTTGAATATGAAATTCTCTAAATTCTCCACATTGTTTAAATTGAACTTTGAAAAGGCATTTCCAAAAGTATGCACGTCTGTATCAACATCTCAGAAAAATAGATGGATAACAGCAGGTATTAAGAAGTCCTCCCAAACACTTTAACTCCTCAGTTCCATGAAAAAGATTCGCAATGATCCAGAATTCTTAAATTTCTATCATACAAAAAGATCTATAGGAAGATGCTCATTGCTGCAAAAAAAGTCATTTAATCACAAAATAATATATAATGCAGAGAATAAAAGCAAAGCAGTTTGGTACGTTATAAAAAAGGAAACGGGGAGAGGCAAACAAATGAAGAATAACATACTGATAAGGGAGGGGGATAAGGTAATAAATGTGAGACCTGAGTTTCTCCTGGCGTATACAACTTTCAAATAACTTCCGGGAATTCAGCCAGGTAACACTTTCAGCGACCGCCGATATTTCGGCGGGAGAACACCCCGCCATTTTCAAGGCAAACTGCAACGGACAGGCGGCGTGCATGCAAATTTAATACCTCGGTTCTGCGACAGAAGCAGGAAAGATAACACACACACTGAACACTAGTGCCACCAAAGATGACCAAAGTCAGAGCTATCGATAGTGAGACTATGAATTCACAGGTGAGGCAGCATTGACTCTGTTCCTCTGTTTTTTGACAAGGGAGAGAGCCGGATTCCAAACAGAGTTTAAACAGAAACCTCCATCCCTGTTAACGAGGTTGCTCGCTAGTTTAATCTCAACTGCCTCCTTAATGACACTGTCCCAATAGCTGGACGTGCATGCCAATATCTCGGTGTTATTATATAACATGGGGTGACCAGTATCCAAGCAATGTTCGGCAATAGCAGATCTATTTGGCTGCTGTAATCGTGTGTGCCGTTTATGCTCAGTACATCTGTCCTCCACGGTCCTGATAGTTTGACCAATATATGCCATACCGCAGCTACAGGGAATACGATACACACCTGCCTTACGCAATCCAAGATCATCCTTAACGGAACTCAAAAGTGCTCTAATTTTAGATGGAGGTCGGAAAACACATTTCACATCGTATTTCCGTAAAATACGACCGATCTTATTGGACGTGTTTCCTACGTAAGGCAAAAAGGCAGTAGACTTAGGTGTTGACTCAGAATTATCATCAATCACCCGATGTACAGTTGGTCGATAGCGCAACGCACGTTCAATCTGTCTATCACTATAACCATTTTGACGAAATGTAACTTCAAGATGGGACAGCTCAGCTGGCAAAGTCTCAGCGTCAGAAACGACATGTGCCCTGTGTACCAAGGTACGAAGTACCCCTTCACGCTGAGCCGAATGGTGACAACTATTAGCTTGTAAGTACAAATCGGTGTGAGTACGTTTCCTGTAGACTGCATGTCCCAATGATCCATCATCCTTCCTCCTAACCAACACGTCGAGAAAGGGAAGGCAACCATCCTCTTCCACCTCCATCGTAAAACAAATGTTCGGGTGGATCGAGTTCAGATGTTCTAGAAAGACATTCAAATTCTCCCTACCGTGAGGCCAAACAACGAAGGTATCGTCAACGTATCTAAAGAAACAGGCGGGTTTTAAAGGCGCCGACTCCAATGCACGTTCCTCGAAGTCTTCCATAAATAAATTTGCGATCACAGGAGACAACGGACTACCCATCGCAACTCCATCTGTCTGCTCGTAATACTGGTCATTAAATAAAAAGTAAGTGGATGTCAACACATGCCTAAAGAGTTTAGTTAAATCAGTACCAAACCTGGCTTCAATTAACCGCAACGAATCAGACAGAGGAACACGAGTGAAGAGAGAGACCACATCGAAACTCACTAAAATATCAGAGTCATTCAGCCTCAGTCCCTCCAAACGACGTAAAAAATCAGCTGAGTTCCTGATATGATGTTCACACTGTCCTACTTGTGGACTCAACAGAGAAGCAAGATGCTTGGATACACGATATGTCGGAGCGCCGATGTTACTCACTATAGGACGGAAAGGAACCCCTTCCTTATGAACCTTTGGAAGATTTAACTAAACTCTTTAGGCATGTGTTGACATCCACTTACTTTTTATTTAATGACCAGTATTACGAGCAGACAGATGGAGTTGCGATGGGTAGTCCGTTGTCTCCTGTGATCGCAAATTTATTTATGGAAGACTTCGAGGAACGTGCATTGGAGTCGGCGCCTTTAAAACCCGCCTGTTTCTTTAGATACGTTGACGATACCTTCGTTGTTTGGCCTCACGGTAGGGAGAATTTGAATGTCTTTCTAGAACATCTGAACTCGATCCACCCGAACATTTGTTTTACGATGGAGGTGGAAGAGGATGGTTGCCTTCCCTTTCTCGACGTGTTGGTTAGGAGGAAGGATGATGGATCATTGGGACATGCAGTCTACAGGAAACGTACTCACACCGATTTGTACTTACAAGCTAATAGTTGTCACCATTCGGCTCAGCGTGAAGGGGTACTTCGTACCTTGGTACACAGGGCACATGTCGTTTCTGACGCTGAGACTTTGCCAGCTGAGCTGTCCCATCTTGAAGTTACATTTCGTCAAAATGGTTATAGTGATAGACAGATTGAACGTGCGTTGCGCTATCGACCAACTGTACATCGGGTGATTGATGATAATTCTGAGTCAACACCTAAGTCTACTGCCTTTTTGCCTTACGTAGGAAACACGTCCAATAAGATCGGTCGTATTTTACGGAAATACGATGTGAAATGTGTTTTCCGACCTCCATCTAAAATTAGAGCACTTTTGAGTTCCGTTAAGGATGATCTTGGATTGCGTAAGGCAGGTGTGTATCGTATTCCCTGTAGCTGCGGTATGGCATATATTGGTCAAACTATCAGGACCGTGGAGGACAGATGTACTGAGCATAAACGGCACACACGATTACAGCAGCCAAATAGATCTGCTATTGCCGAACATTGCTTGGATACTGGTCACCCCATGTTATATAATAACACCGAGATATTGGCATGCACGTCCAGCTATTGGGACAGTGTCATTAAGGAGGCAGTTGAGATTAAACTAGCGAGCAACCTCGTTAACAGGGATGGAGGTTTCTGTTTAAACTCTGTTTGGAATCCGGCTCTCTCCCTTGTCAAAAAACAGAGGAACAGAGTCAATGCTGCCTCACCTGTGAATTCATAGTCTCACTATCGATAGCTCTGACTTTGGTCATCTTTGGTGGCACTAGTGTTCAGTGTGTGTGTTATCTTTCCTGCTTCTGTCGCAGAACCGAGGTATTAAATTTGCATGCACGCCGCCTGTCCGTTGCAGTTTGCCTTGAAAATGGCGGGGTGTTCTCCCGCCGAAATATCGGCGGTCGCTGAAAGTGTTACCTGGCTGAATTCCCGGAAGTTATTTGAAAGGTAATAAATGATCCACAACACTCAGCAAACTATGTTAACGAGCACTTTTCAAGTATTGCAGAGAAGTCACAGCAAAAATTCCCCAAAACAAATATAACACCTGTAAATAATGTTGCACTAAATACAATTATGTTACTTCCAACCACAGAGAATGAAGTAAATAAAACTGTTCAAAAACTAAAAAATAAAAAGTCAGTAGGTTTAGATGAAGTACCAATGTGTGTACTGAAACAATGCATTGGGATTATACAAGGCCCTTTAACAAATATAATAGTGAATCCTTCACATCAGGGACATTTCCAGGACAGTTAAAACAGGCAAGAGTTGTACCTTTGCTTAAGAAAGGTAATGCAGAAGACATATAAAATTACCAGCCCATTTCCCTGCTGTCAGCATTCTCAAAAATAATAAGAGCAATTATGAAAGACAGATTAATGAATTATCTGAACAAATACAATCTTTTAAGCGAATACAGTTCGGTTTCCAAAGTGGCAAAAATACCGAGTCAGCCATAGTAGAATTCACAGAAATTGTACTTGATGCTCTTGATAAAGATGAGTGTGTCACAGGCATATTTTTGGATCTTTCTAAGGCGTTTGACACAGTCGACCACAAGTTTCTATTAAATAAATTAGAAGTATCAGGAATAAGAGGGGTAGCTAATGACTGGTTTCGATCATACCTAGCACATATAGGGTACAAAGTGTAGAGATAACACATACTTCAAATAGATCTAAACATTTAGTAAAACGCTTATCAGAACCAAAATACATTCATATAGGGGTTCCACAAGGTAGCTATTAGGACCAATACTATTACTGATACTCAATAATGACTTTCCGACTAGTGTTACTCATGGTGAAAAAATTCTCTTTGCTGATGACAGCAATATTATAGTCACTGAGGAAACAAGAGAACTCCTTGCTGAGAAAGCAAATGAAACTCTCAAGTAAGTTTATGATTGGTCAATACGCAATAAAGTGACATTGAACATAAGGAAAACTAATGCCATGAATTTCAGTTTGAGAAGGAAAAATGACAATGTTAAATTAAATGTAGATGGCACCTCTATAGACTGTGTAACAAATTCAAAATTTCTAGGAATGAATATTGATTCTCAGTTGAAGTGGTGTGAACACACAAAGGTACTTGCAAACAGAATGTCATCAGCATGTTATGCCCTTAGAATCCTATCATCAGTAACATGCAGTTTCTTGTAGTTACATATTATTCATGTGTACTCTCAATTCTTAGGGAATTTTTAGGGAACAAATGCAGAAAATATGAACACAGTTTTCAAACTCCGAAAAGAGCCATAAGAATAATAACCAAAAATACAAGTCGAGCTCATTGTAAAGATCTGTTTAAAACACTGGGCATTTTAACAGCTCCATGTGAATACATTTACCAGTCAGTTGTACACGTCAAAAATAACATTGGTAATTACTGCATACACAGCTCTGTCCATGACCATGCAACAAGAGACAGACTCAACTTATACTTACCAAGAAAAAATAAACATAAAATTCAAAACAGCATTTTCTACGAAGGAATAAAACTGTACAATAAGTTACCAAAAGAGATTAAAGACATTGCAAAAATACACTTATTTAAAAAGGCAGCTAAAAAGTACCTGTTGTGCAATACATTTTATACAATGAAGGACTACTTAGATAAAACAGAGTAGGGGTTTGATAAAACAATGTTATACAAATAAATAATAACAATAATGATTATAAAACATCCTACATTCCACATAACACCTTCATTTTATGTTTTTTTCCTTCTTTTTCCTTTCTACGAATACTTACCCCCAAGCTATGCATATCACAATACTAACGCCTCTTCCTCTTTCTGAGCTCAACATCTCACTCATTATGGAGGGATGCTGACTCAGTTTTTCAGCATAGTAAATGTGTTATGAAACAATGTGTGTATAGTGTGTGCAGTGACTGATAGTGAGATATGAGTGAACAGTGTGGATTACATTATTTAATAAGTTATTTGTAAAAAAAGTATTGTGTACCAGAAGTAAATCTAATGATTGTCTCTAACCAGAAGCCTGTAAATATATGTGTATAGGAATTAGCTTATTTTAAATTGGTCTAAACTTGTAAATACTTTGACATGTCCTATATACTTGTAAAAAGAGATCTACAGATGAATACAGCTACTACTACTACTACTAACAATACACAATTAAAGAGTCGGACAAGTAGCTAACATTCCACTCTAAATTAAGTTATGATGTTGTCATGAAAACAGGAAAACCATTTGAAACCATAACCTATTGTCCACTATTACACTCGAAGTATAGTGAATATGAGACACTCAACGAAGTAGCACGGAATTCTTTTTCTTCTTGAAGCCATTTGTGTAGCGAATCCATGAAAAAAGGATCGAGGGCGTACTGACGCTCCTGTTGGAAAAGAACGTATTAGCTTGATGGTATCCAACATTTGAAGTAATTCAAAGAGTGCGACAGTTCTAAACATAAATAGATGTTCTATTTATCAATCGATATTAATGATACGTTGATTCTAAAATACGAGTAGCACACATAGAGGAGACAGTGTCATTGGTACAGAAGGAGAAAGGAGACAGTGATGGTGGAAGAGGGAAAGTAACTTTAAAAGAGAAAGAGGGATAGATGAAGACAATGGCAGTGGGGGACAAGGAGAGAGGAGATACTAATGGTTGGCTAGAGACAATGGCAGTAAAAGAGTAACAATGGTCACCCCATTGTTGAGAGGTAGGGATGGCTTTCAGGTATACTGTTCATCTCATTGACCTAAAGTACGCAAATGATCAATCGTATTGCTGTTCACAATCAACATTTGAGTGTTGTAATTTTCGGTACATTACTACCATTCTCGACCGAAAGAAGCTCTCACTGAATGGATAGGTGGTCTACATTTGAACCGTCGCTATAATATTTTAGTTCTCTATTACTGTTTTTTTTTTTTTTTTTTTTTGGGAACACGAAGTGGCAGGGACTGGTTTTACTAACTATTTCAATTTTTCAATTCCTCTTCTGTCTGACTACACGAGTGACACTGGTCGTGTCCCTCCGAAACACAACTATATGTGAGCAACCGTTATATCCAGGTACGCTATTGCTTTGTTCATCAGCTGTCCACTCTGGGCATTTGACAACATATAGAAAAACCATATGGTAGCCTGTTGCTATAGGTTGCATATTATGGAAACTTTGCCCTTACAAAATATTTCAGTATAGTTATCTACGCTTTAACAGAAGCATTTCCATTTTCAAACCTTCTGCATATCATCAACATACACTGAGGTGACAAACGTCATGGGATAGCGACATGCACTCCTACAGATAGTGGTAGTATCGCGTACACAAGGTATAAAAGGGCAGTGTATTGATTCATACGAAAAGATTTCCGACGTGACTGTGGCCGCACGACGGCAATTAATAGACTTTGAACGCGAAATGGTAGTTGGAGCTAGACGCATGGGACATTCCATTTCGGAAATTGTTAGGGAATTCAATGTTCCGTGAGGCACAGTGTCAAGTGTGTGCCTCGAATACCAAATTTCAGGTATTACCTCTCACCTCAGACAAGCCAGTCGCTGACGGCCTTCACTTAACGACCGAGAGCAGCGGCGCTTACGTAGCGTAGTCAGTGTTAACAGACAAGCAACTCTGCGTAAATTTACCGCAGAAATCAATGTGGGATGTACGACGAAGGTATTCGTTAGGACAGTGAGACGAAATCTGGCGTTATGGTCTACCGCAGCAGACGGCTGAGGCGAATGCCTTTGCTAACAGCATAACACCGCCTGCAGCGCCTCTCCTGGGCTCGTGGCCTTATCGGTTGGAACCCAGACGACTGGAGGACCGTGGCCTGATGAGATGAGCCCCGACTTTAGTTGGGTAAGAGCTGATGGTAGGTTTCAAAGTGTGTCGCAGACCTCACTAAGTCACGGACCCATGTTGTCAACATGGCACTGTGCAAGCTGGTGGCGGCTCCAGAATGGTGTGGTCTGTGTTTACATGGAACGAACTGGGTTCTCTGGTCATATTGAACCGATCGTTGACAAGAAATGATTATGTTCGGCTACTTGGAGAGCATCTGCAGTCATTCATAGAATTCATGTTTCCAAACAACCATGTCATGTCACTGGGCCACAATTGTTCGTGATTCGTTTGAAGAACATTCTGAACAGTTCGAGTGAATGATTTGGCCACCCAGATCGCCCGACATGAATCACGTCCATCATTTATGGGTCATAATCGAGAGGTTAGTTCGTGCACAACATCCTGCACAGTCAACACTTTCGCAATTATGGACGGCTGTAGAGGCAGCATGTTCAATATTTCTGCAAGGGACTACCATCGACTTTTTGAGTAAATGCTACGTCGAGTTGCTGCAGTCCGCTGGGCGACGCGATATTATTAGGTATCCCATGACTTGTCAGCTCATCGGCATTTGGTCTGGTCTATCAACATTGTCTTATCTAATGCGAGAAGTACGGATATAACAGGTAGTGCTCATAATATCGAAGTGGAGAACTATGGTCTGTTGGAGTCTTGGGAAATGAGCAAGCAAATCATGAAGTCCAGGATGCCTGTGGGCAACACAGCGTGATGCAATGAGCCATTTTGCTGCAGGTGAGACAGGCGTACCATTGTGGGGGGAAGGGGCGATTGGCAGTCAGCGATAATGACCTGTGGGTGGTGAAGCCAACCGTCCGGCCAGGTCCTGCTGCATAACGGTCACTCTCGACGCGATGAAGTCACCCTCACTCCCCTTCGAACAGGAGCAGTCCTAAAACTATTGGTTTCTTCCTTCTGTAAGATGACTCCCAAATCTGTGAAACCTGTGCGGTACCAGTTACATGCCACGTTCCATTCGCGTGTTGTATTTTGATTAGAAGGTAGAAGTAAATGTAAGTGGAGAATTACCCCCTATTTTTGCAGGAGTTTGTACGAGTGTGGTAAATATTTAAAATTTTATGGAGAGCTTGGACATTAAGCCAAGCTTTTAGTTGGACGTTTTTATGTGTTTCTGAGTGACTACCACATCCTCTTGAGCTCCAGCGATCAACGAGTCACTTTCATCAGTTGCAGTATTTAAATCGTTCCAATGAATAATTGAATCTATTTTATGGTCTGATTTCGAAATAGGTACAAATACTATTTCAGTATTTGTGCTGGTGTGTGCGTGCGTGTGTGTGCATGTCTGTGTGCGCGCATGTGGCTCGGCTCTGAGCACTGTGGGACTTAACATCTGAGGTCATCAGTCACCTAGAACTTAGAACTACTTAAACCTCACTAACCTAAGGACATCACACACATCCATGTCCGAGGCAGGATTCGAACCTACGACCGTAGCGGTCACGCGGTTCCGGACTAAAGCACCTAGACCCGCATGGCCACACCGGCCGGCTATGCGCGCATGTGTGTTGTTGTTGTTGTTGTTGTTGTGTGTGTGCGTGTGTGAGTGGGTGGGAGGGCGGGCGGGCGGGTGAGTGTGTATGTGCGCGTACGTGTGTGTGTGATAAAGGTTTTCAGAGAATTTCTTATTGATTTTTACTGTTTTACCACTTTTAACCACACTTTTAACTACACTCGTCTTATAAACGCACCGTCTTTCGTGCCCCCCGAACCGGAGTATATTCATTATAACTAATCACTCGAGGAGAGACGATTGTCGAGGCCACATTATTTACAATGACTTTCCACAAAGCAAGTTTATTGCAAACTAGACATGCATTTGCAGCAAATCGAGTGTAATATCTTCTGTCCATGTTACGTACAATCAGGCAGATCGCAACCCGTACTAATTTGGATATCCTGTCATCAGTAATGTAACATTAAGTGGCTCACCTCTAGATTATCTGCAACAATAACCAAGGAATTCTTCACTCGCAGATCTGTTTCTGCACTCCATGGAAGAGCTTCTTTACGCGGCGAAACAGTACTGCAACGAAAGTAGATAGCACATACAACATCAGACCGTCTCCATCAGTAAATTTTATAGCAGTGTCTCACAGGCTGAACGTAAGACAAAGGTGGAACCGTGACGCCATATCCGTTAAACTTAGCTTTTTTTAGTTAATGTAACTATACTGTCACAATGAAAACTTTTAAATCCAGATCGACACAGCATCACTGTTTTCTACACAAATTCAATGACATCGAGACCTCATTTACAAATGGCATGCAAAGACCAATGGTAGCTATCGAAGTGACTTGTGTTTTGAAGTAGTTCCGTATTACACAAGACTATGATCGATGGGCTCCACTGAGTGTTTCAAAGCTATTTTTAATGGGAAAGTAACAGACGAACACTGCTGGGTATCTTCGACGAGCCATTTGATTTTCTTTGCGGCAACCTGAAACATAAGAACGATGCAGAGGTAAAATTAGAGCTCTTCCTTCACGGTCTGCACAGACATTCTTCCAACGAGACAACGTCACAGCCCACACTTTCGGTAATACACCAGATGTCTCTTCACGGCGTAGCACACATAGGAGCCGGTTTACTGAGGGGAGCGCAACTTTAGCGACTGATCACACCATAAATATTGCGAAAGTGTAATGAGCATTTTGTAATGAAGGTGCCTAGTATACGTTGAAAGCATGGCTTACGAGCTCAAATAAGACCAATAAATACTTTTTGGAATCAGATTCCAGAATTCTGAATATTTTACTTGAATAAGCTTACCCATTTGTGACTAGTCAAGAAATCTTTTAGTTTTTTTCTGTAATCACTCATCTATGTATCAAAATCAAAGCAGTTCTTCGTCGTCAGAAAAAATGTGTTCAAAATGTTGTATATTTGTTCTTCTGCAAATGATTTTGTTTTTACAGCAATTATTTGAAACCTTAAACTGTTGGAGTGAACTTTAATAAACAAGGTAGTACTGGCTCTGAGCACTATGGGACTTAACATCTGTGGTCATTAGTCCCCTAGAACTTAGAAATACTTAAACCTAACTAACCTAAGGACATCACACACATCCATGCCCGAGGCAGGTTTCGAACCTGCGACCGTAGCGGTCCCGCGGCTCCGGACTGAGGGCCTAGAACCGCTAGACCACCGCGGCCGGCCAAGGTAGTACTACACTACAATAGTTTCCGATGTACACTATGTTTAGTTATTACAACTTCGTCTTTGGCTAGACATTACAGCGTTAAATGGTGAGTATTAAACAGTCGCCTGGTTTTAAGACGATGTGCAGCAAGGTGTTAGAGGATGTGTTAATTTACTATGCACAAAACTATACACCAATGGGTTGGGCTAAATCCCACATCTCTCCACAGCCTCTGGAGCGACCATGATTTTTGTCGTGATCTGTCCCTCTAACTCAGTGTACTCTCGCCAAGTTGCACAATGTCCATTCTTTCTCTTATGGTCATCCACAACGTAAACACAACCCTAAATCTACACAGTCTTCACTGTCACACGAACTCCACAATTACACATATGTCGTAATAATCATATTTTGTGTGGTGTCACCGCCAGACACCACACTTGCTAGGTGGTAGCCTTTAAATCGGCCGCGGTCCGTTAGTATACGTCGGATCCGCGTGTCGCCACTATCAGTGATTGCAGACCGAGCGCCGCCACACGGCAGGTCTAGAGACTTCCTAGCACTCGCCCCAGTTGTACAGCCGACTTTGTTAGCGATAGTTCACTGACAAATTACGCTCTCAATTGCCGAGACGATAGTTAGCATAGCCTTCAGCTACGTCATTTGCTACGACCTAGCAAGGCGCCATTACCAGTCACTATTGATGCTGTAAAACATGTACCGTCAAGAGCGATGTTCACCAATTATGGATTAAAGTTAAGTATTCCAGAAGCTACGTACGTTTTTTACTAATCTCATTTCCGTGTCCTGTTCCAGACCTCACGCCAGCCTGCGTGAGCTTAAACGCGTGCCTTTCGGCTTCCTCCTAGTGGATTGGCTGTCTTGCCAATCCACAACATTTTGTATTGAAAAATGCCTAGTGTTATCAAAGTAAAGAATACACGTGAAAGGCCACTAAACACCAAAGAAATTTAAAGGTTAACGAAGCGTCAGGATAGTAATTCGATTTCCTTAAGCAACAGGAACAGAAAAAGCTTTGACACGGTGCCAGCTAGAGTTAACCTGACTAAGGAGCTATTACCAGTTTCCAAAGTGTCATACCCTACACAGGTGCAAGAAAATGACAGCAGCACGATTCCAAGATGATCAGAGACATTATCGTATGTAACCGACAAGCGAGAAAAATCGGTGACACCGTTGTCATTGTGAAACTAAGCAATAAATTTGATAATACATGACGACAGCAAATGAACTTCGTCAAAAACTAAGGAGGAAACATCGCCAACTTGACAGCATATTTTAAGGAGAAAATACCGCTCTAGCAATATTTCAGCCCCAGCAATTGATCCTGCCCAAAAATTTGGACCATAATTTTGATAATGTGAAGTTATGATCTTCTGTACGTACAGCTTTTAAATTCTGCTAGAACCTGTTGTTTGTCACTCGCTCCGCCCCACTGTAGCCACATAATGGCCGATCGCGAAGTACTGTACAGTGGAGTGACAAGCAGTGCCCAACTATTCGTGGGACATTGAAGGCGAGTTTAGAGGAGGGAGAAGGGGACCACGTCTGCCCAATATGTTTCGAAATCTTGTCCGAGGACGTGTTGGTTTGCACGAAATGAGCATGTTATATATCAACCTCACACACCTAAATGTTAAATGTTTTTAACTCATTTTGATTTTGAAGCATATGCAGGGTGACCCAAAAGTTCTTTAACATTTGAAAATGCACTAATTCAAGGAACAATGTAGGTAGTGAGGTAAAAATTGACGCATATGCCTGAAGTGATATGGGGTTTCACTGAAATCCAAAAACGAGTGCGAAAACTAGGCAGCATATGGTACTGGACAGCAACATGTCAGTTACGCCGCATGACAATCATGTGTAACATGAGCTGAATTTGCGCTGCCGAAAATCTTAGAACAGTCGTCGGAACGTCGTTGCATGACAAGAAACTCACGAATGGTTTGGATTTACCATATCAAACATGAAGGGACGCTCTTTCCTTTCAAACTGCCAGCGTGACGGGTGCGAAGTACGCCCACACGTCACAGAATCACGACATGCCTAGCCCGGCTGAAAAACACGTGCTGGAAGGTACGACTTTTATGCAGGATTGCGCTGCATTCCATATTGCTAACTATGCGAAAGATCTATTGCGCTTATCGTTTGGTGAGGACCGTGTGCTGAGCCGCCACACCCGTCCTGCTTTGCCTACCAGCTCTCCAGACCTCAGTCTGTCTGATTATTGGTTATGGAGTTACCTGAAGTCGAAAGTCTACCGCAATCGTCTGACCACATTAGGGACCTAAAAGACAACATCCGACGGTGATTTTTTACCATACCTACCGATATGCTGTATAGTGCTCTTCACAACATTGCCCCTCGAGTACAGGTAATGCTGATGAATGACGATCGACATGTTATTTGTTATAAACGAACATCGTTTGTTTTAAGATTCAATTGTTGTGCCAATTATTGCTTTTGCATCATATGAAGCGCCATCTCTTGGTCATTTTGTACTCTTTCTTTGTTTCAAAGAAACTCCACGTCATTTCAAGCATGTGTGTCAATTTTTACCTCTATACCTACATTACTCCGCAAAGTATTGAATTTTCAAATTTTAACCGATTTTTATGTTACCCTTCACATATGCGTCAAACTCAGAATGAATAAACATAAGTAAGAAATAGATTACTACGAAATGAAGTTAATGATTTTCGCTTTACAATTTAATCACGTTGAAGGATAGTGCAACTCCTGCAAATGTACTTCACTTTAACAGTGTCAGCTTTCCAGTCCAAAGTAAATAATGACAACAGCGACGTTAATAATTAATTACAACTATGCTGCTTCTTTAACGATGCACTCATTAATTTCATTAATTTACAATTTGTGACCTGCAATCTAAAGTGTTGAAATCGAAGAGATCTCTGTCAACAACTACAGTTAGAATTTGTGCAATTTGACACAATGAACAAACGACTATCGCTTGTTGGTTCACAGACATCATGCACACGATCTTCTCACTCACTCAGCTGAACAGTACTTCGCGCTCAGGCAAAAGAAGCCTGTAGTGGGACGGAGCGAGAGTCAACCAGTGCACGCCAATGTTTAAAATGTGTACGTTCCAAAGGTCTGCCTCAAATTATTGCACGGGATCGATTTGCTGGGCTGATATCTTGCATGTGTGCTTTTCTCGTCCTTAAAATATGAGATCCGACTCTACAAGTCAAGTTCCCTAACCTTTGAAACCGTATAAAAAAATGAAAACAACGCACTGTTTCACGTGGTTTACTGTTACGAATTACATGCTCCAATCATATCACTCTCCACTGCAAGCATCAATTTTCCAATACTTCGGCAATACATACACAGTCAAACAAAAGCCTACACGCTCTTTTAACTGTAACAGATGTTATATGATAAATAAATTGGTAACAGTTAAGTCATTGGCTCCTAACTCTTGCTGGGACGATGTGCTTCGCCTGAAAAGTTGTCTCGTTCACTTCGTTGAAAGTTTTTAAAGCTCCCCAGGACTTTCAGAATGTTTAGTTAGGCCTAGTACTATGCGACACACAACATCCAACACTACAAGTTGTGAATCAAAACGAAAGCTTCTTCTAATCAATAACACAAAGAACGTATTCGTATCGATTCTTCAAGTAATCGAAAAAATACGGAAGTATTTGCTAGGTAACGACACAAGACGCTTCAGGCTGCATAGCTTTGTTGATAGCATCCCTGTGATCAACATTAAACAGCAACGCCAGTAACTACAGCAACACTCCGTCCGAACTGGCCTCGGAAGCCCAACGGTACCGGCCGACCACCGTGTCCTCCTGAGCCGACATGCGTCACTAGATGCGAATATGGACGGGTATGTGGTCAGCACACTGCTCTTCTGGCCGTTGACAGTTTTCGTTACCAGAGTCGCTACTATTCAATCAAGTAGCTCCTCAATTGACCTCACACGGGCTGAGTCCACCCCACTTACCAAAAGCGCACTGCTGACCCGGGTAGTCACCCATCCAGTGGTAGCCAAGTCCAACATAGCTTAACCGCTGTGGGCGAGCGGTTCTAGGCGCTTCAGTCCGGAACCGCGCTGCTGCTACTGTCGCAGGTTCTAATCCTGCCCCGGGCATGGATGTGTGTGATGTCCTTAGGTTAGTTAGGTTTAAGTAGTTCTAAGTCTAGGGGACCTCAGATGTTAAGTCACATAGTGATTAGAGCCATTTGAACCATACCGTAACTTTGGTTATTCGACGGGAACCGGTGTTACCATTGCAGCAAGGCCGTTGGCATCAGTATCTACAGTGCACATCATTATTTAACTACATCGAATAAAATGATTAAACGAGCACTGGAATTTAAATATACATAAGCGGTAATAACCACATTCTGAAATTGAATGACGAAAACACCCGAATAGATAACAAAGACCTAATTGATTTCATTCCTAACGATGCTGTAAGATATTAATTCTATTTCCTTAAACAACAGGGGCAGAAGACAGGTCTGGTACGGTGCCATTTGGGCTCAGCATGACTCTACGCAGTCGGCATCAGTTTTCAAACTGTCTTCTTCGTCACAGACGGCGAAGAATTACAGCCGCACGAACCTAAAACGATCGCAGACAGTATGTATGTGTAATCGAGCAGCGAAATAGATTGGTGACGTCATTGTGATTGTGAGACTGAGCAATGAATTTGAGAATATACATCGAAAGCATATAAACAGCGTCAAAAACGAAATAACGAAGTCTGCATTTACAAATCAAGCACCTAATATATGAAACTGGTCCCACATTGCCACCGACCATGGACGCCCTTGCTACATACACAATCAAGTAAAAGCTTATACGCTCTTCTAACTGCATCTGATGTTATATGGGAAATAAACAGCTGACAGTTATGTCAATGGTTCTTACGTCGTGCCAGGAAGGCGTACCTCACCACTGAAATTGTTTCTTCCGCTTCGCTCAAATCTTTTTTAGCTCCCTAGGAACTTTAGAATATTTCGTTAGTTGTAGTGGAAATACAAAATCCAACACTACAATGCTCGAATCAAAACTTAAGCTACTTCTACTCAAAAACACAAAAAATGTATCTGTATAGACCCTTGAAGTATTCTGGATAACTTAGAAGTAATTGCTAGGTAACGACACAAGACGCTTTAGGCGGCATAGCATTGTTGTCAGCACGCCTTGTGATCATCTTGGAACAGAAGTGCCATTGTAAAACAAAGCAATGAATTCGTACACTACGAAACCATATGAACATTGTCAAAATCTAAGTAAAGTGGTCTGCCTCTAGGGTCAACAGAAACATCCGATCTCACGCGTCGGCTTTGACCCGTGACGTAAGGGTGTTGTGGTGTGTGACGTCATTACGGCGCGGAGTTTGGTTTGTTAGTGTGGCGTGTTTAAAGATGTTGCCTCGTTGACGTTACCTTAGTAGGAGTTTTAGGGCCTGTAATATATAGTTTACCTTTTTACTGTACTTTGTTTTAACGTCGTCTATGAGGCTTTTATCAGTTTGCCATTAGGTTGTTCAATCTTTATGGTCTATATGTTTTGTCGCTACTCGTTATGTCTAATGAATCAATATTGTTTTTTTCTTTTTTTTCCATTTGTTTCTTTTTTTTATCTTTTGATTGACCTACACATTGATCTGTAGCGTAGCCCTGAATACGAGGTTAGGTTGGGAGTTTTTTTTTGGCGGGGGGGGGGGGTCAGGGGGGGGGGGCGCAGCCTCCCCCTGCCTGGCCTTGAGTACCACTTGTTTATTATTATCTTTGTTTGCTATCAATGTTAGCAGATTGTTCTTGTGAAACCTTTGTGTGTGTTGTTTTTCTATGTGTTTTCGTCTTTGTGATACGTATGCAACGTTTCTATATCCGCCATATCGGAATTGTCGTTTCCACTTTCCGTTATATTTGTGACGTCATGGGTCAAAGCCGACGGGTTAGATCGGACGCTTCCGTATTTCCCTGCCTCTACAAGTCAAGCACATTTTCTCTGGACTTACATGGAAGATGAAAACATTGAGCACTTACACTTGCACATAACATGTTCCAGAAAACATTATGTTCAACCGCACACATCAATTCACCAGTGCTTCTTCAGAACACATACATTCAAATATAAGCTTGTACCCTCGTCTAACTCCAACTGATGTTATATGTTAGGTATACAGGGTGTTACAAAAAGGTACGCTCAAACTTTCAGGAAACGTTCCTCACACACAAAGAAAGAAAATATGTTATGTGGACATGTGTTCGGAAACGCTTACTTTCCATGTTAGAGTTCATTTTATTACTTCTCTTCAAATCACATTAATCATGGAATGGAAACACACAGCAACAGAACGTACCAGCGGGACTTCAAACACTTCGTTACAGGAAATGTTCAAAATGTCCTCCGTTAGCGAGGATACATGCATCCACCCTCCGTCACATTGAATCCCTGATGCGCTGATGCAGCCCTGGAGAATGGCGTATTGTATCGCAGCCGTCCACAATACGAGCACGAAGAGTCTCTACATTTGGTACCGGGGTTGCGTAGACAAGAGCTTTCAAATGCCCCCATAAATGAAAGTCAAGAGGGTTGAGGTCAGGAGAGCGTGGAGGCCATGGAATTGGTTCGCCTCTACCAATCCATCGGTCACCGAATCTGTTGTTGAGAAGCGTACGAACACTTCGACTGAAATGATGCTAGTACTGTAGAGCAATGAGTCAACACAAGCACCGAAGTCAGCATTACCTTCCTTCAATTGGGCCATCTGGCGGTGAATGGAGGAAGTACAGCAAATACT
This sequence comes from Schistocerca nitens, assembly GCF_023898315.1. NCBI lineage: Eukaryota > Metazoa > Arthropoda > Insecta > Orthoptera > Acrididae > Schistocerca > Schistocerca nitens. The sequence continues at coordinate 369,086,806 of NC_064615.1, forward strand.
GACGAAACTACAATGAGCTCTAACATGGAAATTAAGCGTTTCCGGATACATGTCCACATAACATCTTTTCTTTATTTGTGTGTGAGGAATGTTTCCTGAAAGTTTGGCCGTACCTTTTTGTAACACCCTGTATACTGTATGTAATGTTTAAGTCAACGGCTCTTAATCTTGCTGGGGCATTGTAATATGCCTCTGAAGCTGTGACTTTCGTTTCGTTCAAAGCATTTAAAGCCGTCCAGCAACTTTAGAATTTTTGATTGGTTGTAGTCGATACACAAAATTTAACACTACAGTGCCTGAATTAAAATCGAAGCTCTAAAAGGATAAACGCTCTTCTAACTGCGGTTTATATTATATGGTAAGTAAATAGGTGACAATTAATTCAATGGCTCTTACCTCTTGCTGCGACGATGTACCTCGCTTTTGAAGGTCGTCTTTCACTTTGCACAAAGCTTTTAAAGTTCTACAGGAACTTTAGAATGTTTCGTTAGTTGTAGCTGAAGAGCAAAATTCAACACTACAATTCTTGATTCAAAACTGAAGCTTCTTCTATTCAACAACACAGAGAACGTACTCGTATCGACACTTCAAGCGCTCGAAGAAACACGAAAGTAATTGCTAGGTAACGACACAAGAACGATCCAGACTCCATAACATTGTTGTCAGCGTGCCATAATATCAACATTTAACAGCAACGGCAGTAACTACAGGCACATCATTATTTAACAACCTCGATTAAAATGGTTAAACGAGCACTGGAATAAATTTTATAAATAATTTTAGTGTGTGTACAACGTACTAACCATATTCTTCAATTGAATGGTATCCAGTGGTAAATAAATGATGAATACACCCGAATAGCTAATAAACAACTTATGGATTTAATCAATACCGATGCTGCAAGATCTTTTATCAACAAGAGAACTTCTAGTACGGTGCCAGCTGGGCCCAACATGATTCTACGCAGTTGGCACCAGTTTTCGGAGTGTCTTCTTCGTCAAAGATGGCTGAAAATCACAGCGTTACGGACCTACATCACAAACAATATGTATATGTAATCGAGATGCGAGAAAGATTGTTGACGCCGTTGTCATCGTGAAACGAGCTTGAGGACACACGATGAAAGCTTATGAACAATATCAAAAACTAAGTAAAGTAGTCTTCCGTTGCAAGACAAGCACCTAAACTTTGAATTCCATAAAAAATGAAAACACTGAGTTCTTTCACATGTTACGCTGTTACTTATGACTAGAGACCACATTATATACATCATGAAAATCTTAAAATATACCCGAAAAATGCTTAAAAATGCATGAAAACTTTCGAAATATGCAAGATAAAATAATAACAAAAAAACTGGTAGTTACTGCGTGCATTATATCTCAAACCTTGTAATTGTACAAGGAAGAGCGCCGGCCACGCGAAAAATCGGTACATTTAGAACATCGATATCATTTTCTGAACACTTTAGGGTAGAGGTTAGGAAGGGAGCCATTCTGAGATTATTTTCTAAAAATTTGTACAATGGGGATGCATACCGTGTTTCAAGAATTATTCCTTCTTTGCTATTGTTGTCAGTACAAGCAGATGGGATGCGAGTGAGTCGCAGCGAAATAATCGATATGTACAGGACCAACTTAGAGAAATATCGCACGCACAGGGGCATACACAAAAACTCTGTAATATTTTATCTAAAAAAACAACATACAATCATAAATTTTTTGAACACCATTAACTCTTAATTCATACTACTGGACCAAAGCATCATTTACAATTTATTTTACATTTTTCTACTATTGTAAACACAATCGACCAAGTACTGTTCCAAATATTCGGTAGTAAGCTGTGTCTTCGATCACTCAAAACATTTTCATAAGCAGAAAACGACCGTTCTCCATCAACTGAGGTAACTAGGAAGTATTTGGATTTGAGTGCTGTGTTGGCACTTATTGTTTCTGATAAAAGTTCATCTGTCCCATTAATAAAACTATCAGTTTGGCCCAAGGGTTCAGAGCCTGGGTTATTGTTTAAAACGTTTTCAAACTTTTCTTTAAGTTTTCCTGGGAATACCTCCGACAATGAAGAGTTCACTAGAATAATTTTATTCATTAACTGAATAGATTCATTCAACGCCAAACCTTGAGTTTGAAGCTTTTTAATACTTGCAAGTATATGGGAAAAATCAGTGCTAATCACAGCAATGTCTTTTTTAATACCGGAATCATTAGAAGCTTCCTTGAACTAAAGCGTCTGCACTATCGAAGTCGTTTACTACCCCTCTAATGGCCTCGAAATGTTCATTGTAAAGCAACACAGCTTCGACCCACGTACCCCAACGAGTTACCACTGTTTCAGGAGATAAAGGAACATTTAGTAGCTTTTCTCTGTAGGTCTTGATGCCAGGAGGAACCTTTAGGAACATTTTCTTTGTGGATGAAATCAGCTTATTTACATTAACAAATGTGAAACGTACTTCTTCAGAAAGGCAATGTACTCCTTGAGCAAAGCAAGTCACATGAATGAAATTGGGATAAAATACTCTGAGGGCTTTTGTGCTTCGATCACATAGGGAGCGGCATCTGAAATCAACACAAACACCCTTTCATCTGCAGAAGACTATGGAAACATTTTTCCAATGCCCTCACTGACAAATTTGGCGATCGTAGAATGATTAACTTTTTCAAGTTTTTTGCAGGTCGATAAATAGGAAGAAGAAGACTCTTCTTTTAAAGCACCAACAATTAAATTTGCAATGTAACTGTCACAAGTGTCTGTAGTTTTGTCAACTAAAATTCAGATAATGCTGTCCTTGAGTTCATTGCTTATTTCTTCCAGAACATTTACGTAAATTGTCGGTTTGTAATTTTTACACAATGGTGATTCATCTGGCATATTTTGGTTTAAGCAATATTTGCGCAGGAAGCCTTTGAGGATAGGCTTTGTAAGTTTGTGAAGAGGAATATTGCTTGTAATAAATGCTTCACATAGATCCATGTTAAACCGACTTTTTTGGTTACCTTTGGACAAATCCCTTCTACTGCAACTTGCTGCTGTCAGAGCTTGTTGTCTTGGGACTTTCTTCTGCATTCTTGCGATATGAAGACTTGTCTTTGCACGAAAGGTTTTTCTCGCAGACTCGACAATATAAAACAATTCCGTCATATGTAAATGTTCCAGGATGGCCAGCTATCTACGAAACGACGTTTCTTTTTTCGGGTGGCGTGGCGCACAACACGTTACACACTACACCTCGTAAACACGTTCAACTGTGTTCAAGTAAATAAGAAGCTAAACTGAAACAGTGGACCTGCGACTAAAAGCTGGCGTAGTTTAATTTAATTGTTGCCGACGTGTACGGTATGACAGCTGAGGTGATTAACCGGGGCCGCGGGCGCAGGAGCATTGACTTTGCCTGTTCCTGTTCCTCTTCTGTAATGATTTTGTTAACCAGTGGCCTCTCGGTTAGCGATTGCACACAGCTCTTGGTCGCGGTCAATCTGTGAGACATCAAAACTAGATCGAGCTAGAGATCGCCTGTCTAAATTTTTAAAATATTTTAAACATAGAGCGAAAATACGCATCGTCACTAGTGTTTAGTTAAAATATGCAATAACCGGTGAAAAGGAGGCAAAAATTCATTTGCATATGTAATACGCAAATGCATATAATCCGATCTCTACTAATAACATCTTCCGGAAGACATAACATTTCACTGCACTCGTAAATTTGCCAGTACTTCTACACTACATACATAGTCAAATAAAAGCTTGAAACTTCCTGGGAGATAAAAATCGTGTTCGGACCGGAAATTTACCTTTTGCGCACAACTGCACTGACAACTGAGTTACCCAAGGACGACCCACGAGCCGTCCTCAGAACTGTGCTTCCGTCAGTACCTCATCCACCTTCCAAACATCACAGAAGCTCTCCTGCGAAACTTGCAAGACTAGCTCTCTTGGAAGAAACAATGTTACGGAGACATGGCTTAGGCACATCTGGCACCAGTTTTCAAAATGTCTTCGTCACAGACGGCGGAAAAATTCAGCAGCACGAACCTAAAACGGTCACAGACAGTATGTATGTATATGTAATCGAAAAGCGAGAAAGAGTGGTGTCACCATTGTCGTGTGAAACTAAGCAGTGAACTTGAGAATACACGTGGAAGCATATGAAGAGCGTCAAAAATTAAACAGTCTGACTCTACAAGTCAAGCACAAAATCTTTGAAATTCCGTGAAGAACGAAGACATTGAGCTAAGCTAATTCATGGGTAGATCACATAACTAATGAGGAGGTGTTGAATAGGATTGGGGAGAAGAGAAGTTTGTGGCACAACTTGACTAGAAGAAGGGATCGGTTGGTAGGACATGTTCTGAGGCATCGAGGGATCACCAATTTAGTATTGGAGGGCAACGTGGAGGGTAAAAATCGTAGAGGGAGACCAAGAGATGAATACACCAAGCAGATTCAGAAGGATGTAGGTTGCAGTAGGTACTGGGAGATGAAGAAGCTTGCGCAGGATAGAGTAGCATGGAGAGCTGCATCAAACCAGTCTCAGGACTGAAGACCACAACAACAACAACATCATTTCTTCTAGGAGTGCTAGTCTTGTAAGTTTCGCACGAGAATTTGTATTAAGTTTGGAAGGTAGGAGACAAAGTACTGGTGGAAATAAAGTTGTGAAGAAGGGTCGTGAGTCGTGCTTGGGTAGCTTAGTCGGTAGAGCACTTGCCTGTGTAAGGCAAAGTTCTCGAGTTCGAGTCTCGATATGGCACACAGTGGTTTCATATCAGTTCACACTCCGATGCAGAGTGAAAATATCAGTCCGTAAGTAAGTAGATGACATTTAAGTCAATGGCTCTTACCTCTTGCTGGGACGGTGTACATCGCCTCTGAAGCTGTGATTTTCGTTTCATTCAGAGCTTTTAAAGCTGTCCAGGAAATGTAGAATGTTTCGTTAGTTGTAGTCGAAATACAAAATTCAACACTACAATGCGCGATTGAAAACGGAAGCTTCTTCTGTTCGGCAACACAAAGAACGTATATTCTTATCGACACTTCAAGTACTTGAAAGAATGCGCAAGTAATTGCTACGTAACGATAGAAGACGCTTCAGGCGCATAACATTTTTGTCAGCGTGCCCTGTGATCAACATCAAACAGCAACGCCAGTTACTACAGTGAACATCATTCTTTAACAATGTCGCTTAAAATGATTAAACGAGCTCTGGAATAAAATTGTACATATATTAAATATGCGTACGGTGCAATAATCATATTTTGCGATTGAAAGATGTACAGTGGTGAAACGTTAAACATTTTTATTGGCTGAGGTCCAGCAACCATGCGTTAACTTCATTATAGCATGTATGTATAGCCACCTCGATTGTACAAAATTATTGTCAGATTGACTATAGTTTCGACAGCACTAAGGCGGTCTTCATCAGAATAAAAATTACATAGGATTACCTAGAAAATATAATGACATGGCTCAAAAATACAATATACTTAATAGGATTACTTCCATAAAATATACAAACAGTGTACTTACATGTTACCACACCGTGGGTGGAAAAACATCTGAGCAGAAACGCTCTCGTCAAATAAAAATTGTCATAAGAATCAAAACTAAACAGTAAAAATGTAACATGTTTGTCAAAAACAATGTTGACAAACATGTTACATTTTTACAGTTTAATGACAATTTCTATTCGACGAGAGCATTTTTGCTCAGATGTTTTTCACCCACGGTGTGATTACATGTAAGTACACTGTTTGTACATTTTATGGAAGTAATCCTATTACGTATATTGTATTTTTGAACCATGTCACTATATTTTCTAGGTAATCCTATGTAATTTTTATTCTGATGAAGACCACCTTAGTGCTGTTGAAACCATGGTCAATTTGCCAATAATTTTGTGCAATCGAGGTGGCTATACATATATCCTGTATTTAAAATATCCAGTGGTATCTGAATGATGAAAACAACAGAATGGCTAATAAACATCCAATGGATTTAAACCTTAATAGTTCTGCAGGATATTATTTCGATTTCCTTAAGCGACAGAAGTAGAAGACACTTCTGGTACGGTGACAGCTGGACTCTACGCAGTTGGCACAAGATTCCAAACAATTTCGTCATAGATGGCAGAAAATTACATCACGAACCTACAACCGCCACAGACAGTATGTATGCGTAATCGAGCATCGAGAAAGATTGGTGATGACACCATTGTCACTGTGAAACTAAGCAATGAATTTGGGAATCCACAATGAGAACATCGGAACATCGTCAATAAATAAATAAATAAATAAATAAAAAGACATCGCCGACTTGACCACAATTTTGAGGAGAACAAGCCACACTAGCAAGATATCAGCCTCAACCAGTCGATCCTAAGCGAACATTTGGGCCATTATTCCGATAGTACACAGCTGTGACTTTCTGAAGTTACGGCTTTTAAACTTCCGGCGAACCTGTTGTTTGTCATTCGCTCCGCCCCACTGCAGCCACCTAATGCCCCATCACGAAATACTGTACAGTGGAGTGACTAGCAATGCCCATCTACGGGGTGTTACAAAAAGGTACGGCCAAACTTTCAGGAAACATTCCTCACACACAAATAAAGAAAAGATATTATGTGGACATGTGTCCGCAAACGCTTAATTTCCATGTTAGAGCTCATTTTAGTTTCGTCAGTATGTACTGTACTTCCTCGATTCACCGCCAGTTGGCCCAATTGACGGAAGGTAATGTTGACTTCGGTGCTTGTGTTGACATGCGACTCATTGCTCTACAGTACTAGCATCAAGCACATCAGTACGTAGCATCAACAGGTTAGTGTTCATCTCGAACGTGGTTTTGCAGTCAGTGCAATGTTTACAAATGCGGAGTTGGCAGATGCCCATTTAATGCATGGATTAGCACGGGGCAATAGCCGTGGCGCGGTCCGTTTGTATCGAGACAGATTTCCAGAACGCAGGAGTCCCTACAGGAAGACGTTCGAAGCAATTGATCGGCGTCTTAGGGAGCACGGAACATTCCAGCCTATGACTCGCGACTGGGGAAGACCTAGAACGACGAGGACACCTGCAATGGACGAGGCAATTCTTCGTGCAGTTGACGATAACCCTAATGTCAGTGTCAGAGAAGTTGCTCCTGTACAAGGTAACGTTGACCACGTCACTGTATGGAGAGTGCTACGGGAGAACCAGTTGTTTCCGTTCCATGTACAGCGTGTGCAGGCACTATCAGCACCTGATTGGCCTCCAAGGGTACACTTCTGCGAATGGTTCATTCAACATAGTGTCAATCCTCAATTCAGTGCAAATGTTCTCTTTACGGATGAGGCTTTATTCCAACGTGATCAATTTGTACATTTTCACAATCAACATGTGTGGGCTGACGAGAATCCGCACGCAATTGTGCAATCACATCATCAACACAGATTTTCTGTGAACGTTTGGGCAGGCATTGTTGGTGATGTCTTGCTTGGGCCCCATGTTCTTCCACCTACGCTCAATGGAGCATGTTATCATGATTTCATACGGGATACTCTACCTGTGCTGCTAGAACATGTGCCTTTACAAGTACGACACAACATGTGGTTCATGCACGATGGAGCTCCTGCACATTTCAGTCGAAGTGTTCGTACGCTTCTAAACAACAGATTCGGTGACCGATGGATTGGTAGAGGCGGACCAATTCCATGGCCTCCACGCTCTCCTGACCTCAACCCTCTTGACTTTCATTTACGGGGGCATTTGAAAGCTCTTGTCTACGCAACCCCGGTACCAAATGTAGAGACTCTTCGTGCTCGGCGGTGGTCTCGCGGTTCTAGGCGCTCAGTCCGGAACCGCGGGACTGCTACGGTCGCAGGTTCGAATCCTGCCTCGGGCATGGATGTGTGTGATGTCCTTAGGTTAGTTAGGTTTAAGTAGTTCTAAGTTCTAGGGGACTGATGACCACAGATGTTAAGTCCCATAGTGCTCAGAGCCATTTGAACCATTTTCTTCGTGCTCGTATTGTGGGCAGTTGTGATACAATACGCCATTCTCCAGGGCTGCATCAGCGCATCAGGGATTCCAGGCGACGGAGGATGGATGCATGTATCCTCGCTAACGGAGGACATTTTGAACATTTCCTGTAACAAAGTGTTTGAAGTCACGCTGGTACATTCTGTTGCTGTGTGTTTCCATTCCATGATTAATGTGATTTGAAGAGAAGTAATAAAATGAGCTCTAACATGGAAAGTAAGCGTTTCCGGACACATGTCCACATAACATATTTTCTTTCTTTGTGTGTGAGGAATGTTTCCTGAAAGTTTGGCCGTACCTTTTTCTAACACCCTGTATACGCGGAATATTGAAGGTGAGGTTAGAGGAGGGAGTAGGGGATCACATCTGCCGAAAATATTTTGAAGTCTTGTTCGAGAGCAGGTGGTTTTACACGAAAAGAACATGAAATATGTCAATCTCGCGCACCTAAATGTGCAATTATACAGGGTACTCTAAAACTTCTCCTGTAAAATTCTATTTCTTGTGGAGGGGGCTGAGTAGATACTATTCTGAATTGGTGCCACAACCATTTGAAAACGTGCTGTAACGCGATCAATTTTGTAACTAATTTATTAGGCGTGGCCCACTACAACAGTTGTTTTACAATTCCACACATTAATAACCAAAGAGACAAAAACGAAACTTAACACGTTTTCAGAGACATTGTTGTTTACAGTTAAATTTAAACCATTTTTTTCCTCTTAAAGGAGGGTTAGTATTCTCATCCACTACAAGTAAGTCCGCAGCTCGTGGTCGTGCGGTAGCGTTCTCGCTTCCCGCGCCCGGGTTCCCGGGTTCGATTCCCGACGGGGCAGGGATTTTCTCTGCCTCGTGATGACTGGGTGTTGTGTGATGTCCTTAGGTTAGTTAGGTTTAAGTAGTTCTAAGTTCTAGGGGACTGATGACCATAGATGTTAAGTCCCATAGTGCTCAGAGCCATTTGAACCATTTGAACCACCACAAGTAACGTTCGATGTGGCGACCACCATCTTCGGTGTACACATTGTATCTACGAATGATATTGTGGTACACACGCTCTATCACACTTGATGTCTCTGCAGCCTGTCCTGCAGCAACCACAGTTCGTGCCACCGGCTCTTCTTCTATCTCTCTACATGAGTCACATCCGATGTTAGAGGATAAAGTCCAGTGGAATTAAATCTGGTGATCGTCGAGGCCGTGCGGTTGGACCACTTTGGCCTATACATCTGTTTCCTGCCCAATTAGGAGGGTCAGGTAGATGGACCTGTGAGTCTGGGTGGAAGCATGTACGATCCAATGACATAATCATCCAGAATACCTGCTGACATATTGACATCAGATCTGTGTCAGAATCCCTGGACATGCGTGGCACGTAGGTTTTTATCTGCCCAGACACGGCTGTTTCAAGAATTCAGAACAAATTGTCTAGTACACTTACATTTCTCTGTGAAGAGAATGCGCTGCGGAAATACTAGGGGCTCGTTGATGCAGCGGCGCAGAAATTGCGTGGTGCAAAATCGGCTGGCTGTATCGTTTAGAGATGGAATGCTTATAGTTGTTGTCATGTAGAACATAGCAAACGGTGCTGGAATCAAGATCCATTATATGCGCTATTGCTCGTGTGCTCCTTGACGGGTTCTCTTCAATGTGATGCAGTTCGGCCCTTCCAATTCACGTGTGCGGCTTCTCCTTGGTGCACCGCAGTCACACGACTGCTAATGGTGAAAGTACCCCTTTCTCGAAGCCGTTGCCTAGCTGTGACGAGGGTATACTATGGAGTCGTGGAGAACGATGCTGATAAAGGCGACGAGCAGCTCTTCCATTACCGTGAGTTCCTCCATACAAATGGATTACGTCGGTGTATTCTGCAAACGTGTACTCAATAACATTGCTCTAAAACAGACGCGTGAATGACGCTTGAATCGCGTCGGAAAGGTAGGATAGACGTCAAATCACATCAATAGGTCCTAAGTAAGCACCCCCCCCCCCCCCCCCACCATGACTATCCTGTTGCATATCTACGAAGCACAGTTACGTTTCCGGGCATTGGATCCAATTCAGAATATTGTCTACTCACTCCCTTCTACAAGCCCTAGAAGTTTGTAAGAGTAATTTTAGAGCATATTAAAAAACTAAAAACCCGCCTCGATTGCGAAAAAAGAACCACGTGTTAAGTGTTAACCCAGGTTTCGGCGTAGGTAACTACACCTTCTTCAGAACAACAATAAAACCCACAGGTGCCTAAGACGACCTTAGTCAATGGTTAAAAGAACACCATATCTATACATTTATAAACGAGAAAGAAAAGGAAAACACAAACAGTAGATATGTACAAAGTCAAAACCACTATTTAACTTAATGGTGCACGCTCCACCTCACACCGGCCTATGTTCGATGGGCCATGACCCGCCATAAACTGCCATAAACTTATTTATTCACACACGGAGTGATTTGACACAACTGAGAAGTGTTTCCGATGTAATCTGCTGACATGAATTGGTGATATGCTCAATCTTACTATCGAGTGTTATTTGCACTACATAATAAACTTCACATTTCAAGTAACCTTACAAAAAACAACTAGGCGAAGTAAGATCTCTCGATTTTGCTGGCCAGATCATTGGACTGCGTCTTCCGATCCACCAACGATGTACACGCGTTCTAATACTTCCCGTCCTGCTACAGAATAGTGTGCTGGACAAATCCAAGGAAAGGTCTGCAAGCAATACTCGACTGTCGTCCTCCAGGAATGCTCGATATTGATCACCATTTAAGGTGCCATCGATGAAGTATGAACCAATTAATTTCTCACCAATTTTTTATTACCACAGCAGAGGACGTACGAGTGTAGTGTAGGTGGTCTCCTTAGTACATTTGTTGCATCCTTACGTGTTCTGCGAATTAAGCGTAGTCTTTCTTTCGCCGTCCTCACAACATTTTCTACGTGATGGTTCGTAATCGTTATCCCTAGATCTTTAGTTTAATCGACACCCTTTAAATTCGTAATCGAAATTTAACGGACTGCTTTTAGTGTTTACGTGTAGGACTTCACATTATTTGTTGTTCAGGGACTGCTGACCCTTTTCGTACCACATACTCGTAGATATCTTGCTTAAGTTATTTATAATTCGTGTTGACTTTTTGATGACTTTAACAGATGGTAACCAACAGCATCGCCTGTGAACAATTTAACAGGGCTGCTCAGATTGCCTCCTAAATCATTTACAAGATTAGGAACAGCAAAGGTCCTATAACACTTCCTTTGGGAGTACCAGATATCACTTCTGTATTACGCGATGGCTTTTCGTCAGTTGCTATGGACTGTTGCCTTTTGGACAGAAAATCACGAATCGAGTAGCACAACTGAGAGGATACTCCATATGCACTCTCTTTTCAACCATCCTGATACAGTTTTTCCGTGATTTCCCTAAATCACTCCAGACAAATTCCAGAATGGTTCCTTCGAAAGGGCGTGGCCCATTTCCCTCCCATCCTTGAAACAATCTGGACATAATCTCGTTGTCCACGGGACGTTGAAACTAATCGTCCTTCCTTCCTTTCATAGGTACACAATTTGATTAGCATCCGCTTGTGGGGAACGGTGTAAAAACGTTCTGGAAAAGCCGGCCGAAGTGGCCGTGCGGTTAAAGGCGCTGCAGTCTGGAACCGCAAGACCGCTACGGTCGCAGGTTCGAATCCTGCCTCGGGCATGGATGTTTGTGATGTCCTTAGGTTAGTTAGGTTTAACTAGTTCTAAGTTCTAGGGGACTAATGACCTCAGCAGTTGAGTCCCATAGTGCTCAGAGCCATTTGAAGCCGTTCTGGAAATGTAGGTATATGGAATCAACTTGAGATCCTTAGTAGAAAGCAGACATTGTTTCGTATGAATAACGGTCATTTATGGCTAGATGTGTAAGGACGGCTCACGGACAGTATGTGTCACTGATGACGTCATCGATGAATCATGGGATTTCCTCACTCCCACCCCTTCCCTTGTGGCAAAGGGTAATTGCCCTATGTATAAAATGTTGAGATTTGAAATTTAGCAGGAAATACAAAAATTTTCAGATTAATTCAGATAATAGCCTAACTGCGCTAATGTGTTTCATGTGGGAGTAGGGTTGTTGTCCTAAATTTGGGGGGGGGATTTAAAATGGTGCTAGTCATGCTGGCTGACTTGGAGTACTAGCCCTGGCTCTATGACGTCACAATCCTAGACTTGGAATATGAGCTGCAGCCTTACTACGACGTCAGAATCTAGGACGGCTGATCTGAAATACAAGCTGGCGAATGGAACATACTGGCGAAACTTCATGACGTCACAATCCACCTCAGACCTATCGGGCTATTTAAACAGCGTGGAATTCTGGCATATTAGCCCAGACCTGACGTACTGGCGTGGCTCTACTATGAAGTCAGAATCCGAGATAGATGACCTGGAATACAAGATGGTGGTCGAAAATGGCGACCAAGGCACACTGGAACAGGCTCTACAGGGTAACAATTATTGAACTACATGAAAAAAACGTAAATTAGTTACAAACTACAGCGTGCACACACTTTATTCAACATGTAAACGTCACTACAGATATTCGGATTTAGGTTATGACATGTCCGATATGCTTGCCATCCTAGGCGACGATGTGGCGCAGACGAATAGCGAAATTCTGCATGACCCGCTGCAGTGTCGGGACACCGATGCTGTCGATGAACTCCTGAATGTCTGTTTTAGGCTTAGCAATGCTTTTGGGGTTATTACTGTACACCTTGTCTTTAATATAGCCCCACAAAAAGGAGTTTCATATGTTTAGACGTAGAGAATATGTTGATCAATTGAGACCCATGCCAGTGGCCTCTGGGTATCCCAGGACATCAAACACTCTCCTGCTTCGGTGAGTTCGAATTCACTTTTGCATGAACCACATCTTGTCGGAATTAGGGTCACTTTGGATAACGGGGGTGAAATCATCTTCCAAAACCTTCACGTACCATTCGGTAGTCACCATGCCATCAAGGAATATCACACTGATTATTCCGTGACTGGACATCGCACATCACCCAGTCACCTGTTGTGTGTGAAGAGACTTCTCGATCGCGAAATGCCGATTCTCAGTCCCCCAAATGCACCAATTTTACTTATTGATGAACCCATCCAAATGAAAATGGGCTTCGTCGCTAAACCAAACCATATTCACATCGAAGTCCTGTTCGGGAATTCTTTGGAAAACAGTGTTGGCGAAACACAGCCGCTGATTCATGGCCTTGGGGCTAATGATGATGGGTTTAAATTTTGTAAGGGAAGAGATGCTGGTTTTCAACAAAAATTTATCGCAGTGTCTCCCAGACGATTCCCACCTGTTGTGCAACTCGTCTGGTGGATTTCCTAGTGCTGGTTTGAAACACAGCGCGTGTCTTCTCGATGTTTTCAGGTGTTTTCAGGGCTTTCCGCCCTTTTTGGACGACGGAAATCGCCAATAATGTCATCACGAACACTACCCGTTCTCTCAAACTTGCGAATCAAATTCTTGATTGTTAGCACACTTGGACTGGTTGTCTTCAGCTTGAATTCGGTGGCAGACTTCCTTTGAGCCGCAATTGGGCTCTTATTGCTCTCACAGTAGGCCTTCACAAGCGCTATACGCTCAGGCACGCTGTACCGTGATGTTTTCACGTGAAAATGGTCGACAATAACAAGGCGTGTGCGTATGGGTATACCAATTCCCTTCGTGCCCCGCGGCCAACCGTGCAGTTTGAACGTTCTAACGGAAACCATTCAGAAGTCATGACAATTTTATTTCATATAGTTCAATAATTGTCACCCTGTATGTCGTCAGAAATTGAGTTCTGGAATAATGGAAATCTAGCCTCAGAGACAAAGGACGTTTATGCAGTTCCATGCCGGTCTGCTGACCTACTCAACATCCTGATTTAAGGATCAATGTAGATTTACTGTATTGGATGAATACATCTCGACCAAACGTGAAGCTGATTATGAGTCAAATAAACTAGACACTATGAATAAATAGCTAGCATGTGTCATGCTTAACGGATTTCAAATTCACTATACTATACACACATAAAGCACATGTCATGCTTAATGATCTTTAGATGTAGTTTGCTATGTAAATACACATCAATGTAGCACAGGTAGTGCATGATAGCTTCAGAATAAAACTTATCTTGTCTCAACTTACAGAGGCATTACGAATTCCGATTTACTGTGATTTATAAAATGTACCTCAAGGCAGAGCACGTAAATTGCAGACTCATGTTGCTAAATCTCAGAAACAATTTCATAGATCAATGTCTGATAATAAAACTAAAATCCCTAATAACAATAAACAAAATAAAGAGCACTTAACAAATGCAGTGCAGGTAACTTCAACTAGTGTTTATTAACACCAATTTTACATTTAAGAATTTCCTAACTACAAACCTGTTGTTATTTTAACATATTCTTATACTAGAAACAAGTAAAACTTAACTTGGAGTACATAATGAGCACAATCAAATTAAACGTATGCTACTGATCAGTTTTAAGCTATTAGGTACCGTAACCTTAGGACCTAATGTTGCTTGGCTTGGGATGGGGATATGTTGTGTTTCAAGTTTTACAACTGAAACACGATCGTCTTTTCCCACCTGAGCCACTTTAGATAACCTGAAGTTATTTACTTTTACAGTATAATGTGGTTTTGTGAATGTTCTATTAAAGTATCGCCTCTCCATGTTTCTTATACGTCCAATCCACGAGTTCCTCACAAGGTGGTCCAGTGACGATCAAACGACGTGACAAGTGGCTGTGCAAGTCACACGACGGCCAGCGCGTGGAAAACATACAGGAAGACGTTGTCATAAATTATTTTAAATATTATTGTAAATAGAAACTAAATGTAGGAATATTGATTTTTTTATACTTCTGTATTGTATAGTCTTGAGTGCAAATTAAAGTATGAGAAGCATGTTTTGTGTCGCATACGTCATTTTCATCTGTTTGCCGTAACGACGTATAATAAGACTACAGTAAATTGTCATCATAGACAGCATAATATTCGGAAGCCAAATTATTATTCGCGCCTTCTTATTAAATGAGAGTAAAGTGAGGGACAGAAGTAACGATTCATTTTAGAATCAATATCTAGCAATGACTGATACTGATAGCACTAAGAAACGTGTTACCGGAATACTAGTGGATAGTGTTATCCTTGAAAAGCGATTCAAAATACACTCCTGGAAATTGAAATAAGAACACCGTGAATTCATTGTCCCAGGAAGGGGACACTTTATTGACACATTCCTGGGGTCAGATACATCACATGATCACACTGACAGAACCACAGGCACATAGACACAGGCAACAGAGCATGCACAATGTCGGCACTAGTACTGTGTATATCCACCTTTCGCAGCAATGCAGGCTGCTATTCTCCCATGGAGACGATCGTAGAGATGCTGGATGTAGTCCTGTGGAACGGCTTGCCATGCCATTTCCACCTGGCGCCTCAGTTGGACCAGCGTTCGTGCTGGACGTGCAGACCGCGTGAGACGACGCTTCATCCAGTCCCAAACATGCTCAATGGGGGACAGATCCGGAGATCTTGCTGGCCAGGGTAGTTGACATACACCTTCTAGAGCACGTTGGGTGGCACGGGATACATGCGGACGTGCATTGTCCTGTTGGAACAGCAAGTTCCCTTGCCGGTCTAGGAATGGTAGAACGATGGGTTCGATGACGGTTTGGATGTACCGTGCACTATTCAGTGTCCCCTCGACGATCACCAGTGGTGTACGGCCAGTGTAGGAGATCGCTCCCCACACCATGATGCCGGGTGTTGGCCCTGTGTGCCTCGGTCGTATGCAGTCCTGATTGTGGCGCTCACCTGCACGGCGCCAAACACGCATACGACCATCATTGGCACCAAGGCAGAAGCGACTCTCATCGCTGAAGACGACACGTCTCCATTCGTCCCTCCATTCACACCTGTCGCGACACCGCTGGAGGCGGGCTGCACGATGTCGGGGCGTGAGCGGAAGACGGCCTAACGGTGTGCGGGACCGTAGCCCAGCTTCATGGAGACGGTTGCGAATGGTCCTCGCCGATACCCCAGGAGCAACAGTGTCCCTAATTTGCTGGGAAGTGGCGGTGCGGTCCCCTACGGCACTGCGTAGGATCCTACGGTCTTGGCGTGCATCCGTGCGTCGCTGCGGTACGGTCCCAGGTCGACGGGCACGTGCACCTTCCGCCGACCACTGGCGACAACATCGATGTACTGTGGAGACCTCACGCCCCACGTGTTGAGCAATTCGGCGGTACGTCCACCCGGCCTCCCGCATGCCCACTATACGCCCTCGCTCAAAGTCCGTCAACTGCACATACGGTTCACGTCCACGCTGTCGCGGCATGCTACCAGTGTTAAAGACTGCGATGGAGCTCCGTATGCCACGGCAAACTGGCTGACACTGACGGAGGCGGTGCACAAATGCTGCGCAGCTAGCGCCATTCGACGGCCAACACCGCGGTTCCTGGTGTGTCCGCTGTGCCGTGCGTGTGATCATTGCTTGTACAGCCCTCTCGCAGTGTCCGGAGCAAGTATGGTGGGTCTGACACACCGGTGTCAATGTGTTCTTTTTTCCATTTCCAGGAGTGTACATTAGGAACTTTTACTAGAGGAATCAAGCATTGCTTTGTCAAACTAACTATTTTCTTCCGTCTGTTGTAAGGAAATACCTGCTACTGTTGGCATTAATAGTGAACCAAGAGAGAATTGTGGAACCTAATGGTGAAGATTATCTTTGGAAGTTATCGTTACAGATGACAATGGCTAATTTTTGGATGATTACGATAAAATTTGGTTGAACAGTTTTAAAAGTTACAAAATCAACATCTGGTAACTTCTCAATTGGAAAAACGAATTTGCTGCTGAGTTAGAAATTATTGGAAGATTAATAAGCAAATACTGATAAATATTAAGACGTATACGAAACTAAGAAAACCGCCTATAATGATTGCTAGTTTTCGACGTGGCGACACATGGTCATCCAGTTAACGTATTGTTGTTGTTGTGGTCTTCAGTCCTGAGACTGGTTTGATGCAGCTCTCCATGCTACTCTATCCTGTGCAAGCTTCTTCATCTCCCAGTACCTACTGCAACCTACATCCTTCTGAATCTGCTTGGTGTATTCATCTCTTGGTCTCCCTCTACGATATCTACTCTCCACGTTGCCCTCCAATACTAAATTGGTGATCCCTTGATGCCTCAGAACATGTCCTACCAACCGATCCCTTCTAGTCAAGTTGTGCCACAAACTTCTCCCCAATCTTATTCAACACCTCCTCATTAGTTATGTGATTTACCCATCTAATCTTCAGCATTCTTCTGTAGCACCACATTTCGAAAGCTTCTATTCTCTTCTTGTCTAACCTATTTATCGTCCACGTTTCACTTCCATACATGGCTACACTCCATACAAATACTTTCAGAAACGACATCCTAACACTTAAATCAATACTCGATGTTAACAAATTTCTCTTCTTCAGAAACGCTTTCCTTCCCATTGCCAGTCTACATTTTATATCCTCTCTACTTCGACCATCATCAGTTATTTTGCTCCCCAAATAGCAAAACTCCTTTACTACTTTAAGTATCTCATTTCCTAATCTAATTCCCTCAGCATCACCCGACTTAATTCGACTACATTCCATTATCCTCGTTTTGCTTTTGTTGATGTTCATCTTATATCCTCCCTTCAAGACACCATCCATTCCGTTCAACTGCTCTTCCAAGTCCTTTGCTATCTCTGACAGAATTACAATGTCATCGGCGAACCTCAAAGTTTTTATTTCTTCTCCATGGATTTTAATACCTACTCAAAATTTTTCTTTTGTTTCCTTCACTGCTTGCTCAATATACAGATTGAATAACATCGGGGAGAGGCTACAACCCTGTCTGACTCCCTTCCCAACCACTGCTTCCCTTTCATGCCCCTCAACTCTTATAACTGCCATTTGGTTTCTATACAAATTGTAAATAGCCTTTCGCTCCCTATATTTTACGCCTGCCACTTTCAGAATTTGAAAGAGAGTATTCCAGTCAACATTGTCAAAAGCTTTCTCTAAGTCTACAAATGCTAGTAACGTAGGTTTGCCTTTCCTTAATCTAGCTTCTAAGATAAGCAGTAGGGTCAAAAAAATGGTTCAAATGGCTCTGAGCACTATGGGACTCAACTGCTGAGGTCATTAGTCCCCTAGAACTTAGAACTAGTTAAACCTAACTAACCTAAGGACATCACACACATCCTAGCCCGAGGCAGGATTCGAACCTGCGACAGTAGTGGTCTCGCGGTTCCAGACTGCAGCGCCGTAGGGTCAGCATTGCCTCACGTGTTCCAATATTTCTACGAAATCCAAACTGATCTTCCCCAAGGTCGCCTTCTACTAATTTTTCCATTCGTCTGTAAAGAATTCGCGTTAGTATTTTGCAGCCGTGACTTATTAAACTGATAGTTTGGTAATTTTCACATCTGTCAACACCTGCTTTCTTTGGGATTGGGATTAATATATTCTTCTTGAAGTCTGAGAGTGTTTCGCCTGTCTCATACATCTTGCTCACCAGATGGTAGAGTTTTGTCAGGACTGGCTCTCCCAAGGCCGTCAGTAGTTCTAATGGAATATTGTCTACTCCCGGGGCCTTTTTTCGACTCAGGTCTTCCAGTGCTCTGTCGAAGTCTTCACGCAGTATCATATCTCCCATTTCATCTTCATCTACATCCTCTTCCATTTCCATAATATTGTACTCAAGTACATCGCCCTTGAATAGACCCTCTATATACTCCTTCCACCTTTCTGCTTTCCCTTCTTTGCTTAGAACTGGGTTTCCATTTGAGCTCTTGATATTCATACAAGTGGTTCTCTTCTCTCCAAAGGTCTCTTTAATTTTCCTGTAGGCAGTATCTATCTTACCCCTAGTGAGATATGCCTCTACATCCTTACATTTATCCTCTAGCCATCCCTGCTTAGCCATTTTGCACTTCCTGCCGATCTCATTTTTGAGACGTTTGTATTCCTTTTTGCCTGCTTTATTTACTGAATTTTTATATTTTCTCCTTTCATCAATTAAATTCAATATTTCTTCCGTTACCCAAGGATTTCTACTAGCCCTCGTCTTTTTACCTACTTGCTCCTCTGCTGCCTTCACTACTTCATCCCTCAAAGCTACCCATTCGTCTTCTACTGTATTTCTTTCCCCCATTCCTGCCATTTGTTCCCTTACGCTCTCACTGAAACTCTGTACAACTACTGGTTCTTTCAGTTTATCCAGGTCCCATCTCCTTAAATTCCCACCTTTTTGCAGTTTCTTCAGTTTTAATCTACAGTTCATAACCAATAGATTGTGGTCAGAGTCCACATCTGCCCCTGGAAATGTTGTACAATTTTAAACCTGGTTCCTAAATCTCTGTCTTACCATTATATAATCTATCTGATACCTTTTAGTATCTCTAGGGGTCATCCATGTATACAACCTTCTTACATGATTCTTGAACCAAGTGTTAGCTATGATTAAGTTATACTCTGCACAAAATTCTACCAGGCGGCTTCCTCTTTAATTTCTTACCCCCAATCCATATTCACCTACTACGTTTCCTTCTCTCCCTTTTCCTACTACCGAATTCCAGTCACCCATGACTATTAAATTTTCGTCTCCCTTCACTATCTGAATAATTTCTTTTATTTCATCATACATTTCTTCAATTTCTTCGTCATCTGCAGAGCTAGTTGGCATATAAACTTGTACTACTGTAGTAGGCGTGGGCTTCGTGGCTATATTGACCATAATAATGCGTTCGCTATGCTGTTTGTAGTAGCTTACCCGCATTCCTATTTTTTATTCATTATTAAACCTACTCCTGCATTACCCCTATTTGATTTTGTATTTATAACCCTGTATTCGCCTGACCAAAAGTCTTGTTCCTCCTGCCACCGAACTTCACTAATTCCCTCTATATCTTACTTTAACCTGTCCATTTCCCTTTTTAAATTTTCTAACGTACCTGCCTGACTAAGGGATCTGACATTCCACGCTCAGATCCGTAGAACGCCAGTTTTCTTTCTCCTGATAACTACGTCCTCTTGAGTAGTCCCCGCCCGGAGATCCGAATGGGGGACTATTTTACCTCCGGAATATTTTACCCAAGAGGACGCCATCATCATTAACCATACAGTAAAGCTGCATGCCCTCGGGAAAAATTACGGCTGTAGTTTCCCCTTGCTTTCAACCGTTCGCAGTACCAGCACAGCAAGGCCGTTTTGGTTAATGTTACAAGGCCAGATCAGTCAATCATCAAGACTGTTGCCCCTGCAACTACTGAAAAGGCTGCTGCCCCTCTTCAGGAACCACACATTTGTCTGGCCTCTCAACAGATACCACTCCGTTGTGGTTGCACCTACGGTACGGCTATCTGTATCGCTGAGGCACGCAAGCCTCCCCACCAACGGCAAGGTCCATGGTTCTACTACTTGAAAACAGCTTAATCCAATAATTCTGAAGAGCAGAATTTCGTCGTGAACACCACACAATGTAGCTACGTATATGCACATACCTTCGGTGGGTATGTAAATTATTAGAGGTGAAATTCTCTATGATTTGTAGAACGACCACCAGAGTGCATTATGCTGCTCGTGTTTAGTGTTGTTGCCAGTTCTTGCAGTGCGTAAAAGGAGCGCGAACAGCGTAAGAAATTGAGTGATCACTGTGAAGGATACGGACATGCTGCGTACTCATGTGAGAAAGGTTTATCATCACCTGACAGTGTTTGAAAGCAGACTTATTGTGACTACCTATGTCTCATTTGTCTAAATGTGCAATATTCAGATTTGTGGGGCATTCGAGTGTGACAGTGACCTGGTGTTGGACTGGATGGAAAGTAGGTCAAGCATATTCGTCGTCAAAGTTCCAGTCGTCCACGTCTGACCAGTACATCGTAACCTATTCATATCTGCACCTGCCGTCCAAGGACGAGTAATCTCCCTACATCATTCTGTGCCGTCCCGAGCCATTGGTCGGAGATCAGCAGCAGCAGGACTACGAGATTACCTTTCCATGTCTAGGCTGCCGTTAACACCACAACAACCTTTGGAGTGAATCTGTGGCTGGGAAACATGGACCGTTGATCACTTGTGCGCCATTGCGTTCAGAGTTGAATCGCGGTCCTGCAGGACCCCAGAAGATCATTGTCGGCAAATATGGCGGCGATCTGGAGAAAGATCCCACTCCTCCAATGTTTTGGGAGCACAGCGGTGTGACTTCAAGCGTCTTGGTGCGGCGAGTCATCGGGTATGACTTCAGGAGACGGCTGTTAGCGCTTTACAACTATATATCAACGTGTGGCATGATATAATAAAATGCAGATAGTCAGAATTGAAATGCTGGTGTTCTGATTTCGGATAGATAATCCTTTTACTTGAGTAACTGTATTAGTTTGTCGAGATGTGAAATACTTTCTTCAAAATTTTTTATAAGCGCGAAGTGTCAGTTATCAGTTATGGGAAAGAAAATTTGTACCAACCCTGTGCTGTCGTAAAAGCCTGAGCAGTGAGCAGGATGTGTTTTCTTATGAGCGTGAATGCTTAAACTGCTCCAGGAAGTCCCACTGAAGGTATCTTGAAATACTTTTACTCGATGACGCTAAGAAACATCGCATTGAGAACGCAGCAAACAGTATTTCGTCAGAAAGAAATTATTTCTGTCCGCGAACCAGGAAGATTTGATACAGATTGTTCTCATGATTCTTTTAACATTGTCATTTCACTCAATTTAATAATAGCAGTTGAAGAAAGCTCAAGATAAAACATATTCGGTATACAGATGAATAAATCGATGACACACCACAATAATCTAAAATAAACAGAGGCCGGCCGCTGTAGCCGAGCAGTTCTAGGCGCTTCAATCCAGAACCAAGCGGCTGCTACGGTCGCAGGTTCGAATCCTGCCTCGGCCATGGATGTGTGTGATGTCCGTAGGTTAGTTAGGTTTAAGTAGTTCTAAGTCTAGGGAACTGATGACCTCAGATGTCAAGTCCCATAGTAATTAGAGCCATTTGATTTAAAATAAAACAAAGTCTATATTTTAAGCGTAATTAAATTTCATGACTCAAGAATAAATCCTTTTTTTTCAAAGGCGTTTGAGATTGTAATGTCCTCTTTGGAAGAAAGAAAAACGGATCTGTAGTCTTCGGAGATGCAAATTAAACACAAGAAAGGTGATCGTTATATATAAGTACACTGTCAAATAATAATAATGTTGCGACGCATTTGATCTGGTAATATGCACGCCGATACTATTTCAGCAGAACCTTGGTATTTGACTTACCACCCTCCACTATGACAGGTTCATATTCACGTCCACCAGTTCACCTGTGATGAGCTGCA
This sequence comes from Schistocerca nitens, assembly GCF_023898315.1. NCBI lineage: Eukaryota > Metazoa > Arthropoda > Insecta > Orthoptera > Acrididae > Schistocerca > Schistocerca nitens. Next base: position 369,109,272 of record NC_064615.1, read on the forward strand.
TCTACATCTCCAGATACATCAATAGACGAACTTCACAAGCCACCATACGATGCCTGGCTAACCATTCCCTTTCCTATTCCACTCGTCTGTCTGTGTGTGATTCGGTACAAGCCTCGTCTTCGCGGTACTTATGAGAGATGTACGGTGATGACAGAACCTTTCTGCTGTAGTCGCGAATGCCGGACCTCTAAACTATATTAGCATAGTTTCGCGGAAAAAAACTTCTTCTCCCCTCCAGCGATACCCATTTGAGTTCACGAGGCATGTTTGTAATATTCATGTGTTGATCAGTCCACCGACCGAGCGAGGTGGCGCAGTTGGTTAGCAAACTGGACTCGCATTCGGGAGGACGACGGTTCAAACCCACGTCCGGCCATCCTGATTTAGGTTTTCCGTGATTTCCCTAAATCGCTTCCAGAAAATACCGGGATGGTTCCTGTGAAAGGTCACGGCCGATTTCCTTCTCCATCCTTCCCTAATCCGAGCTTGAGCTCCGTCTCTAATGATCCCGTTGTCGACGGGACGTTAAACACTAATCTCTTCCTTCCTTCAGTCCTGCCTGTAGCAAATCTAGCACCACACCTCTGAATTGCTTCGATGTCTTCCTTTAATGCGACCTGGTAGGGATCTCAAATACTCGAGCAACACTCAAGAATGGGTCGCACAAGCTTCATGTACGTGGTCTCCTTTATAGATGAACTATCCTTTCCTGGACTACTCCCAATAGCCGAAGCCGATCACTCGCCTTCCCTACAACAGACTTTACGTAATTGTTCCACTTGATGTCGCTTCGCAGTGTCACACTTAGTCATTTGATCGACGTTAGTGTGTCAAGCAGCAAACACTAATACTGTATTCGGACATTACAGGATTCTTTTTCTACTTATCTGCATTAACTTACATTTTTCTGCAACTGGGGCAACTTGCCATTCGTCACACCAAATGAAAACTCCTATATCCTTCTACAGTCACGCAACGACGACACTTTCCCATACACAATAGCGTCGTTAAAAACAGTCGTTGATTACTGTTCACACAGTCCGCCAGATCGTTATGTATGTAGAGAACAAGAGAAGTCTGTCGCACTTTCTTGGGGCGCTCCTGACTATACCGTTGTCTTGATGCACTCTCACAGTTCAGGACAACGTGCTGGATTCAATTACTTAAAAAGTCTTGGAGGCTCTAACATGTCTGAGAACTTATTTCGCATTCTCGGATTTTGGTTAGCATTCTGTGGCACTGCGTCGAACGCTTTACGGAAATCTAGGATTATGTTATCTGTCTCTTGATGATGGTGTTGAGTGGTCCCCTTTATAACCTTTTGAAGTGGAAAATTGTCAGTGCTCGCTTGGTTGTTTCATCCATAGCAACAATAGCAGATCTACTGTGGGTATCGAAATCTTTACAATATAGTGGAATAATTAAGGCAGTGGACTCGCATTAAAGGTTAGGTGGGTCCTCGTCGGACCATCCTGATTCAGATTTCCTTGGTTTCCTTAAATCACTTTGAAGTAACTGCCGATTTCCCGCCTCGTCCTGGTCCAATCTTAGCTGGTGCTCTGTGTCTAACGTCTTCGTTGTCGTCAGAACGTTGAGCCCTAGAAGGAAGTCTTCAGTTTCCTTAGAGATTTTGTAGTTAGTGTCAAGACATTATTTAAAGTCCATCCGTAAGCATCGTCTGGTAAACGCATCAGTGGGAGAAATACTGAACTAACTGATTGAGACTGGAGGGCAGCAGTACGAAAACCACTGTGACGACAGTGACCTCTGAGCTCAATATTCATGTAGACTACAGAACACGGTACCAAAGAAAAAAGTGCAGTAACAAAACGGTCATCGTATAGCACCTTTTACGTAACACCTCGCAGACTAACAAAGTGCAAAGAAATGCCCTCAGCGATGTGAGGAAGACAAAACCTAGACTACAGGTTAATGAAACCTGAATTCTATTCCAATGATTCTACTTTTATACTGACCCCTAACGCTAGACGTGTAATAAGTGTGGAGAACACCAGTAAGAACACACAGTTAAGGCTGTGGATGGAGATTCTGTAATGGTTTGGGCGGCTATGTCGTGATTTTTCAGAGGGTTCCACGGTCACGCTGAACGGAACAGTAACTTGTAGCGACACTGAAAACGTTTTAAGTAACTTGACTCAGAGGCGCAGGTATTATTCCCACGGTTCTAGGCGCTACAGTCTGGAGCCGAGCGACCGCTCCGGTCGCAGGTTCGAATCCTGCCTCGGGCATGGATGTGTGTGATGCCCTTAGGTTAGTTAGGTTTAATTAGTTCTAAGTTCTAGGCGACTGATGACCTCAGAAGTTAAGTCGAATAGTGCTCAGAGCCATTTGAACCATATTATTCCCAACAGTAGTTTGCACCTTTCAAAATAAAAATTACTCTTTCAGACAAGAAGTGTCTATGATCGCAAACACAAACCAAAGGGTGATGAAAAGAGCCTTCCCGGGCTTCATCGGTTGTTTAGCTTGGAGCAAGTTTTTACTGGAAAAATAATTAGGAGGCATTTACTCTGCTCCAGCATGTCTCATGAAATAGATGTGGCTTCTGTGTGAGAAACAATATAAAATCTCACAATACTACCTATCAGGATTTATGTCAGTCGATAAGCTGGAGATTCAGGAAACATATGATGACAAACATGGTGTTCCACCATTTTACCTGGATATTCATCTTAAGTCGTGCATCTCGGTAAAATTCCAACCGCTATGACTTCCTTTTTGTGTGAAGTCCTGCTTGCAAAGCAGCAACGCGGGTTGCCGCACTGCTCCGTTGCAGATCCGGCGACCTTGCAGGCCAACGTAATGTTTGGAGATCACGAAGACAAGCAGTAGAAACTATCACCGCGTGCAGACGGGCATTATGTTGCTGAAATGTAAGTCCAGGATGGCTTGCCATGTAGCGCAACAAAAGGAATGTAGAGTATTGTCGACGTACCGCTGTGGTGCAAGGGTGCTGCGGATGACAACCAAAGGGGCCCTACAATGAAAAGAAATGGCACTCCAGACCATCACTCCTAGTTGAAGGGCCGTATAGCGGGCGACAGTCAGGATGGTAACCCACCGCCGTATGGAGCGTCTCCAGACATGTTTTCGCTGATTATCAGGGCTTAGTTCGAAGAGGGACTCGCCACTGAAGGTAATTCTACTCCAGTCAGTGGGGCTCCAGGAAGAAAAGGTGTCTGGAGACGCCCCGGACAGTGGTGGGACACCAACCCGCCGTACGGTCCGACAACCAGGAGTCATGATCTGAGGTGCCATTTTTTTCATAGCAGGACCCCGCATCTCGTGGTCGTGCGGTAGCGTTCTCGCTTCCCACGCTCGGGTTCCCGGGTTCGATTCCCGGCGGGGTCAGGGATTTCCTCTGCCTCGTGATGGCTGGGTGTTGTGTGATGTCCTTAGGTTAGTTAGGTTTAAGTAGTTCTAAGTTCTAGGGGACTGATGACCATAGATGTTAAGTCCCATAGTTCTCAGAGCCATTTGAACCATTTGAGCCATAGCAGGACCTTTGGTTGTTACCCGCAGCATCCATACAACACAGCAGTACGTCGACGATATTCTACGCCCCGTTTTGTTGCTCTTCAAGGCAAGGCATCCTGGGCTTACATTTCAGAAAAATAATGCCCGACCGCACACGGTGAGAACTTCTACTGCTTGTCGTACTGCTTGCCAAACCCTACCTTGGCCAGCAAGGTCACAGGATCTCCCCCAACTGAGAACGTTTGCAACATTATGGATGGAGCCCTCCAACCATTTCGGGGTTTTGCTATCTACCGCGGCAACTGGACAGAATTGGGTACGCTATCCCTCACGAAGACATCGCAACTCTATCAATCAATGCCAAGGCGAAAAACTGCTGGCATAAGCGCCAGAGCAGGACCAACGCATTATTAACTTTCTCAATTTGTGAAGTTCCTTCTCTTGAATGAATCATTTTATCTGAAACTGCAATCATTTGCTTGTCTATATGTGTACATCACATCCATAGATCTTCGCCCGATTAGGACAATTCCCTAGTGCTGATTCGTTTTTATTGTCTTAGAGTGTATATGGGGAATGCAATGGCATATTTTCCGAGAAATAGAGAAAAGAGATATATACAACGGCCTGTTATATACCCATGCAGTTAACGCTGTGAAATGAAAGCGAAGCTGGCCAAGCCACCAAGGCAACTGGCTGCGGAGTGAAGGACCTGTGCAAGATTCCTACGTGTGTTCTGTAGTGTTTTCCATACGTATTTGTCTCCGTATCGAAATATTTGGGAATGTGAGGATTTATAAGAAAAATAAATTAATAACAAGTAATAACAAAGCAGATAAATAAATTTTCAAACAACTTGGATTGGTGAAGAAGAAAAATTTTATTTCTGGTCCTTTCACAATCGCTCTGTTACTTACACTGTTCCATATCCCAACATTTCTTCGAGCAACTGGATGGACATTGCTTATATAAACATACAAAACAAATATACTCGCAGCATGCCGGCCGCTGTGGCCGAGCGGTTCTAGGCGCTTCAGTCCGGAACCGCGCTGCTGCTACGGTCGCAGGTTCGAATCCTGCCTCTGGCATGGATGTGTGTGATGTCCTTAGGTTAGTTAGGTTTAAGTAGTTCTAAGTCTAAGGGACTGATGACCTCAGATGTTAAGTCCCATAGTGCTTAGAGCCATTTGAACCATACTCGCAGCATCAAGAACATATAATGTATGGATTCTTCGAGCAGCTGTATCATCCTTGCTAATATTCGATGGGAACGGCCGTGGTTCGCATTGAAAAACATCTCTGTTTCGGGAATTAAACTTGATGCGTATCACGCCTGAAAAATCGGTGATGGAAACTGATCACGAATAATGGTATGGCTCGTTTTTTCATCTGGACGATCGTACATTTTCCTAGTTTCTTTCCGGAAACGACTTGTAATTATGAAGCCTCAAAATAAAGTTTTTAACTTGGTGATAAACACCATACGGATGACACACACAGATGTACAATTTGGCAGTATTACTTTTAGCCTGCAACTTGATTGACCCTCGTTATCTATAAACATGCTGTTGTGTCGATTCCCTAAGGTCTCGACACAATGAGTGGCTAGGTGCACGCGAAACTAACGCAGACGGGCGTAAATTCTGAAACAGGAGACTGGATGAAAACTATAAAGAAAAGAAGAGAGATTTTAATATACTTAACTTTAATGTAGTCTTGTTCTTGTTGAAATACATCTCTTGCATAGTAGTAAGCAATTAGCAATGATACACATGGCGCCTTGCTAGGTAGTAGCGATGGACTAGCTGAAGGCTATTTAATCTGTCTCTCGGCAAATGAGAGGAATACTTGGTAGGTCTAGTCGCAAGCTATGTCGTCCGTACAACTGGGGCGAGGTCATGTCCGTGTCTTGTGACCTGCCCTGTGGTGGCGCTAGGATTGCGAGTACACAGTGGCGACACGCGGGTCCGACATGTACTACAGGACCGCGGCCGATTTAAGTTACCACCTAGCAAGTGTGGTGTCTAGCGGTGACACCACATTCCTCCCCCGCAAATCGGCGAACGGTCGTGAGATAAGGCTTCCGCCCGCCGTGGGGAGGACCCCATGTTGACGTATGCGATGAGGTGGGGAGCCTAACAACAGGCGAGGCTGTGCCACCCGCACCCGGCCATTCGGTCCGAGGGGAGCTAGGAAACGCCTGCAAACCTAGTCCAGGGTGCACGTCAACATGAGGTGTATGCGCACGTAATGAGACAGAAGGGTCGACCTCCATGTGGTCGGAGCACCCGACGGGCGAAGACGACATCTGGTCCGGAGCGGGCAAGAGGTCCATGGCGGAGGACGGCTGGTCACGGGAAGCAAGCGGCGGCGCGTGACCCAGAGAGGCGCGTGGCGGCTGCAGCGAAGCGTCCGCTGCTGGCGGCGCCGGCGGCGGCTGCGGCGGCGCGACGCCATGAGGCAAAATGGAAGGCATCGTCGGTAACACCTGGGGATGAGGCGAGCCAGTAGATGGGTCCCCAGGGCGCTGACCTGACGGCTCCGTCGCTGAAAGCAGACGGGGAGCGGCAGAACCCAGGCGACGACAGAGGCGCAGCTGATTGAGATGCCGACGCACCTCACCAGAGGCCCCCAAAACCAAATACATCGCGCGGCCGAGGCAGCGAAGAATGCGCCCTGCGAGCCAACGCTGTGAACCGCGATAGTTGCGATAATAGACAACGTCGCCAGGAGCAAAAGCAGGAGTCTGCCGCTGCACAGGAACCTGATGTGGCGGATGCAACAAAGACATCAGAGTTCGATGAGGACGACCATGGAGCAATTCAGCCGGCGAGCGACCATCGCGGGGCTGAGAGCGATATGAGGACAAAAAGAGCAACAAAGCGTCCTCCCGAGAATGCGACTCTTTCAACTTCAACATCTGTGACTTGAAAGTCCGGACCAATCGTTCCGCGGCACCGTTTGACTGAGGCGAAAACGGCGCGGATGTCAGATGTTGAATACCATTGGCCTTGCAGAACGACTGAAATTCTGCGGACAAGAATTGCGGGCCATTGTCGGAAACAATAGTCTGCGGAAGACCTTCAATGCAAAAGATAGCAGACAAGGCTTGGATGGTGGCAGAAGACGTCGTGGAAGACATCCGGACAACAAAAGGAAAATTACTGAAAGCATCGACCACAACCAACCATCGAGCATTCCAGAATGGACCAGCAAAATCGATGTGCAAGCGTTGCCAAGGGGAAGTGGCTTTCGGCCATGCAAAGAATTTCCGCGGCGGTGCGGATTGTTGTTCGGCACACGCCACGCAAGAGGAGCACATATTCGCAATCGCAGCATCGATTCCGAACCAAGTACAGTGCTGTCGAGCAAGTTGTTTCGTTCGCACTATACCCCAATGTCCTTGGTGAAGAAGCTTTAAGACAGAGGACTGTAACGAACGTGGGACCACGACTCGGGATTGATCATTATCGGAACGCCACAACAAAACACCACGTCGGACAAAAAGTCTCTCCTTGTGAGCAAAAAAACGGCGAACCAAAGGATCTTCGATCCGTGACTTGGACAAGGGCCATTGCGTAGCAACAAAACGCAAAACGGGAGCAAGGACAGGGTCAGCAGCTGTGGCTGTAGCTACACGACGAAAATCAATCGGAAACGATGCGACCACGTCATCGGCTTCCGAATCAATGAACATGCAAGCAAGTTCGGAAGAATCGAATGCTTTATCCTCAGCAACAGGCAAACGGGACAACGCATCAGCGTTTCCGTGCTTAGCAGTGGACCGATACAAGATATCGTAGCGGTACTGCGAGAGAAAAAGAGACCAGCGAATGAATTTCTGCGCTGTACGTGGAGGTACAGGCTTGTTTGGATGAAAAAGTGATGTCAAAGGTTTGTGGTCCGTGACGATTGTAAAGTGACGACCATACAAGAAATCGTGAAACTTTGTTACACCAAACACAAGAGCCAAAGCTTCCTTCTCTATTTGTGAATAATTTCTTTGCGCAGATGAGAGCAATTTGGACGCAAAGGCAATAGGGCGATCATGCAAGCCATCCTTGTGCGCAAGCATAGCACCGATCCCGAAATCCGATGCATCTACCATCAACAAAAGGGGTTTTCGCGGATCGAATGGCGGAAGGCAAGTATTTGAAAGTAACGCCGATTTCAACTGGCGAAAGGCGCGTTCGCATTCCGTCGTCCAGACGAACGGAACACCTTTACGGCGTAAGCGATGAAGCGGAGCTGAAATGGAAGAAGCATTGCGCACAAATCGATGATAATAATTTACCTTACCCAGCACACTCTGTAGCTGTTTTAAGTTCTGCGGTGACGGCAAGTCCTGAATGGCACGAAGGTGCTCTGGACTCGGATGTATACCTTGGGCGTTAAGGACATGGCCCAGGTACGGTAAGTCCCGAGCAAAGAACACACATTTGTCCTTCCTCAAGCGAAGACCATTCTGACGCAAGACCTGAAAGAAGGTCCGGAGATTCTGCAAATGTTCGGCTTCTGTCTTTCCTGAGATCACAATATCGTCCAGATAGTTCGCAGCAGTAGGGACCGACGCACAAATAGTTTGTAAATATTGCTGAAACAAAGCAGGGGCGGATGCACACCCGAATGGCAGTCTGTTGAAGCGATACAAGCCAAGATGCGTGTTAACCACTAAGACGCGCTGGGATTCTTCGTCCACAGGTAGTTGCAAGTACGCATCTGCTAGGTCCAATTTTGAAAAATATTTTCCCGGGCACAGTTTGTCAAAAAGATCTTCCGGGCGGGGCAAAGGAAAAGTAGCAGTCACAAGTTGTGGATTCACAGTTGCCTTGAAGTCCACGCAAAGTCTCAATTTTCCGGAAGGTTTGGGCAAAATTACTAAGGGTGAGGCCCAGAGAGAAGCCTGCACTCGTTCAATGACACCTTGAGATTCTAATTCGGCTAATGTTCGTGCGACCTCATCACGCAATGCGTGGGGAACATTGCGCGCTCTGAAAAATTTCGGTTGCGCGTTGTCTTTCAGTTCCAAATGCGCTTCATAGTTCTTAGCGCAACCAAGGCCCGGTGCAAAAATGTCTGCAAATTCTTCACAAAGACTAGAAACACTGGCAGAAGGCACAGTCTGATTCACTGATAGGACCTGATTCACTATAGACAAATTAAACAATTGAAACAAATCTAAACCAAACAAGTTCACGGCACTAGAGGAACGAAGAACATAAAATGACACAAGTTTTGTCTGTCCCTTGTATGTTGCAATAAGGCTGCACTGTCCTAACACAGGTATATGCTGTCCTGAGTAACTAGTTAACGTAACATTTGCGGCACGCAACGGCGGGGCGCCCAGTTGTTTGTACGTGTCGTGATTGAGCAATGAAACTGCAGCTCCGGTATCGAGCTGGAATGGTATCACTTTTCCTGCAAAGTCTAAGTCCACAAAAAGTTTATTGTCTTGTTGACGACAAGAGCGACTGTCTCGTGCAATTTGAACTGATACAGGTCCAGAAGCACTTGCAACTTTACGGGATTTCCGGCGACGTCGACGCACACTTTGGGTGGGACGAACACAGTCACTGTTAGCTAAAGTGTCACTGGACGGGTGGGCATGAACTACATGAATGTCCATGGGCGAAGGTCCACGAGCCTGATTGTCCTGGGTGCGATTCCGGCGCGAAGCAAAAGGCCTGGAATTATTGCGAGTGTCTGATCTAAGCTTTTTCTGGCAAACACTTTGTACATGTCCTTTCTTGTGACAGTAAAAGCAAATAGCTTGGCGTGACGGGCAATTTTCACGCGAATGTCTAGTGGCACACCGCGGGCAAGATTTCACTGCATTTGCTGGCTTACGCGGCGCACGTGGTTGCAAGCGAGGCTGCCGCTGCGAAGTCGGGCGCGAGGGCCGCTTAGCGTCCCGTGCAGCGGGCCCGGCGGGCCGATTAATGTGACACACTGCTGGCGAAGTTTCAAATGATTCCTGAGCAAAGTCAAGTGTGTCTTGCCTGTCCAATATGTCTATCACTTGTTGCAGGGAGGGATTAACTAGCTTCAAAATCTGTTCCCTTATGCGAACATCAGAAACGTTCTGTGCAATTGCATCACGCACCATAGTATCTGAATATGGGAGGCCACATTCACAGGCAAACGCGCAGTCTCTAGTAAGGCCTTGCAAAGTTGCTACCCACTCCCTATTAGTCTGACCGGCCGTACGTTTTGTACGAAAAAACGTATACCGTTTTGCAACTACATTTACTGTTTCTTTGAAATAGGCATCTAAAGCCGACAAAATTTCCTCGTAGGTCAGAGTTGCTACGTCGCGTCGGGGAAACAATTTCACTATCACACGGTAGGTAGACACACCGACACAAGAAAGCAAAAACGGCTGCCGCTCTTTACCTTGAATTCCATAAGCTGTGAGGTGGAACCGGAACTGATCGGCCCACTCAGTCCAGCTCTCGGTTGTGGCCTCGAAGGGCCTAAATGGCGGTGCGACAGCGTTGTGTGGCTGCGGTAGCGAAGAAGCGGCTGCCGCCGCATCGGTTTGCAGCGCACGTTGACCCTGGACGAGCTGTCCAAGGGCTTCCAATAACGCCTGCGTCTGCTGATTCTGCAAGCGAAAAAATTCGGACAGTACATCTGGAGATTGCGGCGAAGCCATGACACAAGCAAATTAGAGCAAGTATAACACAAAGACTGCAACGTGGGCGCGGCATCCCATCCTCGTCGCCAAAATATTTGTTGTGTCGATTCCCTAAGGTCTCGACACAATGAGTGGCTAGGTGCACGCGAAACTAACGCAGACGGGCGTAAATTCTGAAACAGGAGACTGGATGAAAACTATAAAGAAAAGAAGAGAGATTTTAATATACTTAACTTTAATGTAGTCTTGTTCTTGTTGAAATACATCTCTTGCATAGTAGTAAGCAATTAGCAATGATACACATGGCGCCTTGCTAGGTAGTAGCGATGGACTAGCTGAAGGCTATTTAATCTGTCTCTCGGCAAATGAGAGGAATACTTGGTAGGTCTAGTCGCAAGCTATGTCGTCCGTACAACTGGGGCGAGGTCATGTCCGTGTCTTGTGACCTGCCCTGTGGTGGCGCTAGGATTGCGAGTACACAGTGGCGACACGCGGGTCCGACATGTACTACAGGACCGCGGCCGATTTAAGTTACCACCTAGCAAGTGTGGTGTCTAGCGGTGACACCACACATGCTATCATATGACCCTCGTTATCTATAAACATGCTATCATACATGACGGTATCGTATTTTTCCACCCATAGGAATCCAGTATGAAACAAAACTTGTCATCAGCACGTATGGTTTTAAAACGTTTTCGAGATATATTTTTTAAATTGAATTTGTCAATTTCCCGGACTAAGGCAGTGATAGGGTGTCATGCTTGAAGTAACACTGTTTGTCGAATATGAACTCAATTTAGCACTGTTGAGGACGATGTCCATGCATGCAGTAGAACTGAAAATGACCTGTGACGATTGATGAATACAACGAAGGTATTTAATCGTATGGTGATTTTATACAATATGCAGTTGATGTAAGACAAGTGATATTATACAATATACATATGATACAAGACAAGATTAAACCTTAAAGTCCGTGTTTTTCAACCAATTAATTAAGCTTGGTGTGAGAGTGAAGAAGTCGTCGGGAATTCCAGGGTATGAATTTAGTGGACAGCGTTGGACTAGATGTTCAATTGTCTGTTCTTCTTGATTACATTCACACATTGGTGAACTGATACAGCCCCATTTGTACCTGAAGTAGCTACAACAACCATGTCCAGTCCCTAACCTGTTGAGGCGGCACCAGTGGTTCCTCGGTAGGTCAAAACCTTTTGGCTTCTTTGTGGGATCAAGGTGATGGGCTCTTGTTCCCAATGTTTTTGTTGGCCATTCATGCTTTCAGGTTTCATTTTGGTCAAAACCATTTGCGATGTGTTGTCCTGCAGTAACACTTGCTGGTCTTCTTGATCGCAATCGTTGCTGTGGCGGATGACAGAATTCCTGGTGCAGTGGTAGAGAGGGTGATGCAGAGATTTTCTTGGCCTCCATCAGTAGAGCTTGTTTCCGCCTTAAGTGAGGTGGAGGGATGTGACTCAATACAGGTAACCAGTGGCATAGGGTTGATTTGACCTTCTGTGACGACTGAAGAATACAATGGAAATGATCTTCCGTGGCTATTACGTAACCTGTGCCCATGAGAACGATGTCCTGATCATCGGTAGAGGCGATGAGCGGTGGAACGAGGATCTTCCGGGTCGGTGGTCGCACGGCAGTGTCTTGGAGCCCGGGGACGGCGCGAGGTGGCAATGACGGTGGTGTTGTAGAAGCGGCAGGCGACGGGGTCCGTGGCAGAGACTCACTATGTGCCTGGCAATGCGTCTTGAAACCGGAGTTGAACTGGCAGAGGAGGTTGTCGTCGTCTCGTTTACAGACGGACAAAGCTTGCTCGCCCTGCCGCAGAGTAAACGCCTAAGCGTTGTTCCCGTTTTTCCTAACGGGGTTGGGTGCCTTTCTTAGTGAACTGGCCTCGGTTCCCGTGAGGTGTAATTTCCTCATGCAGGTATGGGGAATATCACTCCCGCATCGCGTTGTTAGCTGTTGGCGTTCTTGTTAGACCAAATCACTAACGAGACAGTTGCAGGAGTGTCCTACCTTTTCATAAAAAAAAAATGGGCCGACTGGCGGAATCGATTCCGCGACAGCGGAATTCCAGTATCACCGTGAAGTTGGCGGGTGAAGTACATCCAGGAAAGGCGCAGCACTAGTTTAAGCACCCGATTTTGCACACTCTGCAGGGTAGCAATGTGAATCGGCGATGAACCCCCACACCACGGCCGCGCACTCTAAAACTGGTCGAACCAGTGTCACACAGAGTGCGATGCCTAGGTGAGGAATGAACGTCTACTCTAGGTTGAGAACAGGGCATAATTGGCGCTAGCGCCCCACAATTCTGCCTCTGATCATTCTCACATAAGGCAATCAGGTGAGTCTGGTCGAGTTTGTCCCCAAGATAGGTTGCTGTCTTTGTCTTTGGGAGCCTCCTGCAATGGTGACTGGCGGCAGATCTGGTGCATCTTTTGTTTGGTAAAGATGACTGCCTGACTCTTCGCAGCATTAAACTTGAGCCATCAATTGGTGGACCAGGTGCGCAGGGCATCACACCCAAGCTGGAGGCTGCGTCCCATAGTGCTGACATACTGTGGGTCAACGGTGCAGTATCGTCGGCACAGAGTGCCTACTCCACATTTGCCACCTGTGGTGCATTGGCAGTGTAGAGGGAGTACGGCAAGAGATCGTGAACCGACCCCTGCGGCAGTCCTGCATGTATCTGCCTCTCAGTCGACGTCTATTGGCCCGCCCTCACATGAAAAGTCCTGCCTGAAAGGTAGAGCCACAGGAGAACCCCTGTGATGTCGGCACCCCATGCGCAAAGAGTTTGTACACGAGGCTGCCGTCCCACAAGGAGCCAAAGGCTCTAAACACATCCAGGAATATCGCCCCGAGGTACTCCCTCGCCTTCAGAGCCGTCATTGCCGGCTCCACCAGCCTCAGCAGCTGAGGAGCGGTGACGTGGCCACACCTAGAGCCAAACTGTTCATCTGGTATGAAGTGGTCTCGGTGGATGTTCAGCAACAGTCGTGTTATGTATAGCCTCTCCGTGGCGACCTAAACACTCTCACGGTCACGTGGACTTGCAGACGCGAGTAGGATCCCTGTGACCGCAGCGCTGTCCGTTTACCGCGATCTTCACGGCTCTCAGCGGCGCGGCCTGCACCTATGGCTCAAATGGTTCAAATGGCTCTGAGCACTATGGGACTCAACTTCTGAGGTCATCAGTCCCCTAGAACTTAGAACTACTTAAACCTAACTGACCTAAGGACATCATACACATCCATGCCCGAGACAGGATTCGAACCTGCGACCGTAGCGGCCGCGCGGTTCCAGACTGTAGCGCCTAGAACCGCTCGGCCACTCCGGCCGACTTTTGTTACTCATTGGATGTCTTTCAGAACTGGTGGTACTGGAACATTTGGTCATGGTAATGGATGGATTACTCTGGCTCTTGTTAGATGCGTATCTGCTGCCTTAGCTTGACATGTGAGTTTTAATGAGAGAGATGTTATAAAGTATAAAACATTTCATATGTCTGAAACTGCTAATAAGGACTCTGGTAAAACAACATATACTAGTGATATGCTGTTAACATTGTCTACAGCTCTACACGCAACAGGCGAAAAGTGGATCCATCATTCAAAAAAATTCCTGTTATGCAGAAGAATTATTATTTTGCTTCTTCCACCATTATTATTTGTGCCACTATTATGATGGATTGTGATGATGATAATGATGGATTTAGTGCGCTTAAGAGCACGATCATTAGCGTTATTACTGGAAATCGACATATCACATCCCGTGGATTTAAGTGTTGTTCTCACACGCGCAACTGCTGCTACGATTATTCGGGAACACACATTAGCAGGTTGCTAAATATGATTATAACAGAAATACTCAGTCGCCTCTAAGAATGGAAAATAATTTAGATGATACTATGTGATTACCACTGACCACATCAACCAAACAAAGGGAACAGCGCCCATACTCTCTTCAGTCTTACTTGACGAAAGTTTAATTAAATATCTTAAGTTTGAAAATTTTTCGTCTGAATCAAAGAAAGTATATCCTTTGCACTCCTGTAGGAAGCAGGACTTTGGCACAAAAGATATACTATGTGGTAGTTTTCACACAGGGAGATGTTTCACTTTGGGCAGCTGATATCACAGAGTGATGTCAGACTTGTCTCAATTTGAACAACTATTCTTAGATAAATTTTGGTCATGATGTGTACAAGAGCGCCTTAGGAAGGAAGTGTGGAACCCAGGACCATATAGTAGTAAACAAGGTGGTATGCGTAGATATTTTGAAAATACATTAATAAAACAGGATACTGGAATGATTCCATTTCAAACATAGTTTTATTAAGAGTCTTGGAAGGGAAACTGCCGTATAACATACGTAAAAAGTTATTTACTGCTCCGAAGAATGATCTAGAGTATTTTCTTTCTGTGCTTGATTCCACAGATCTTATGTACAAAGATGACAGGGGTAAGTAAATAACAATTAAGTGCACTCGGTTTATGGAACAATGGACATACAAATTATGGCAATCACAATATGAATAATCATACATGGTATCCTAATAATTCACAGTGAAACAATGCACATGAAGACTACGGTCCAGTCACATTAATGTGACCACTTCCTATGTTCGACGTCAACGTGAAATAACCACTGGCATATGGCATGTGACAGCGCTAGAATGTCTGTCTGTGAATGCAGAAAAGAGTGAAGTCGTTGTCATAACTTGGAAACAGAGGGATTTATCTGACATCCGAATGGTTATGATCATTGGCTTTCGAGTCAGGGTGGAAGATCTTCGGAAATGGCTAAATTCGTAAACTGTTTGCATGCCATTGTGGTTAAAGTAAACCGTGTATAACAATGTGGCGCTATCCAAAGCTGGCGCCGAGGTAACTCTGCTGCACAACGGGTCATAGATGACAGGATGAACGACAACTGCAAAGATGTGTACAGGCAAATAGACGTCCAACTATTGAGCAGCTGACCAGTTAGATGAACCAAGGGGCTACCAACAGTGTTTCGTCAACGTCGGTTCACAAACGTTGCTGCATGTGGACTTTCATAGGGGGTGCCTGGTTCAGTTATCCATGCTGACTGCTGTTCATTGACGATAAAGGCTGGAATTTGCAAGCCAGTAAAGCAACTGTACGTCCAACGGCTAGTGACAGGTGGCGTTTTCGGACGAATCACGCTTTGTGCTCCATGAGCTTGAAACGTCTGAAACCAGACACTCTGCAATAAGCGTTGAATATTAGATTTGATTAGATTAGTTTTTCGTTCCATAGATCTGTACTGAGGAGATCCTCGTGGATGTGGAACATGTCACTTTTTTTTAAGTTGAAATAACAATACTAATAGTATGACTATACACTATGCATCATTTTTTCAGCTGAAATAACAATACTAATACTATGAGTATATGCAATACATCATTTGTTTCTATTGAAAATTCGTCAATGGAGTAGAAGGAGTTGGCCACTAGTAAGTCTTTCAGGCTTTTAAACTGATCTTTATTTGTAACTAAATGTTTTATGTTTGCTGGCAAATTATTGAAGATGAGTGTTCCTGAGTAGTGGACCCCTTTTTGAACTAAAGTAAGTGCTTTTAAGTCCTTGTGCAGATCATTTTTGTTTCTGGTATTGTATGTATGAACTGAGCAGTTTGTTGAAAAAAGAGATATATTATTTAGGACAAATTTAATTAAGGAGTAAATATACTGAGAGGCAGTAGTTAGTATACCCAGTTCTTTGCAGAGGTTTCTACATGACGTCCGTGAATTTACTCCACAAATAATACGTATTACATGCTTTTGGACTTTGAAAACTTTTGTTTGACTTGAAGAGTTACTTCAGAATATTATACCATATGACATTATGGAATGAAAGTAGGCAAAGTATGCAAGCTTTTTCATTTTTATGTCGCCTATGTCTGCTAACACTCGAATTGCAAATACAGATTTGTTAAGGTGTTTCTGCAGTTCTGTGGTGTGCTCCTCCCAACTGAATTTATTATCAAGTTGTAATCCCAGGAATTTAAGACTGTCAACCTCTTCTATCTGCTCTTCTTCAAACTTTATGCATATGCTGGATGGAAACCTCTTAAAGGTTCTGAATTGCATATAGTGAGTCTTTTCGAAGTTTAATGTCGGTGAGTTGGCTTTAAACCATTTATTAATATCCATGAAAATATCATTAGCAGATCTTTCTAGAACTACACTCGACATACTATCCATTGCAATACTTGCGTCATCTGCAAACAAAACGAACTCTGCTTCTGGTAGTGTAACTGATGAGAGATCATTAATGTACACAAGAAAAAGCAATGGCCCTAAAATGGATTCTTGTGGGACACCACATGTAATTTCTTCCCATTCTGATGATGACTGATGACTTAATTCACTAGTCCCTTGCCCTGACACCCTTTGTTTCCTGTTAGCGAGGTATGACTTGAACCATTTTGCAGCACTGCCTGTGACGCCATAGAATTCTAATTTATTTAAAAGGATGTTGCGGTTCACACAATCAAATGCCTTTGACAAATCACAGAAAATACCTGCTGCTTGTAATTTGTTATTTAATGGCTTAAGTACATTTTCACTGTAGGTGTAAATAGCCTTCTCGATATCAGAACCCTTCAGAAATCCCAACTGTGTTCTTGATAATATGTTATTTGTGGTCAGATGGTCGAGAAGCTGCCTGTACATTACTTTTTCTAAAATTTTTGAGAATGCTGGAAAAAGTGAAATCAGGCTGTAGTTTGATGGTTTCTCTTTATCCCCTTTCTTGAACAGAGGCTTAACATCTGCATATTTTAGCCAGTCAGGAAATGTCCCAGTTATAATTGATTGGTGGGACATTTCCTGACTGGCTAAAATATGCAGATGTTAACGAAAGGGTCCAGGTAGGAGAAGGGAGTGTTATGGTGTGCATTACGTTTTCGTGGCATTCGCTTGGTGATGCCGTCAATCTGGAAGGCACAATGGATCAACATAAGTATGCATCTGTCTTTGGGGACCATGTCCACCCCAACGTGCAGTTTGTTTCTGCTCCGCACAACTGCATCCACCAGCAGGACAATGCGGTGTCTCACACAGCTTGCAATGTATGTGCATGGTTCGAAGAGCACCGGGATGAGTTTATCATACTGGCCAGTAAACTCCCTAGATTTAAAGCCAATTGACAATCTGTGGGACCACCTCGATCGGGCTGTTCGCGCCAGGGATCTTCATTCAAGAAATCTAGCGCAGCTAGCCATGACGCTGGAGTTGACGTGGCTCCACATCCTCGTCGGTACCGTCCAGAAAGTCATTGACTCTCTTCCTGCACGTCTAGTAGCCGTGCGCCCTGGAAAAGGTGGTTATTCAGGCTTTTGACTGGTGGTCACATTAACGTGACTGAACAGCGTATAATGCTTACGATCGTCGCTGTCATGTAAATTTCTTTTGCGAGTCAGAGTAGCTATTTACAATCGACAAAGGCTTATCGATTGTCGACGAGAACTCCTCTCGTTGATGATGGCAGACAACCTTCCAGAACAACCTCTCTTATATGTACTTGTTGGAATAGTTACGTCGCTCTGGAGCTCTGATTTTCTGCAGCCTATGACTGTTTGTGATGCCTGCAAGAATTCCCATCCGAGAACAAAATTATGCTTGCATCTGTCAAGACGGCAAATTCGAAAAGCTGCGTTCTGTCATTGATAATAATTCTTGCAATATGTAATCCCGTCTATTGGTCGTAGTTTCCACTTGCGACCTCTACCACAAACGATTTTGTGTAACAGAGCTTAGTCTTTTTTAGATGACGTTGATGAGCATCCGATATTACAGAAAAAGAAGACCTCGAATCGACTAGCTTCCAGACAGATTGATATCAACTTCAATGAGATTTCCTGACATCTTGGTGACTGTCATCAATGGAGGATTTTCATCTGTGGCACCGTTACGTCCATGGATGGTCGCCTTGCTTAGTTTCCCTGAATTTGGCGTCTAGACGAGCGGCTAGTACCTGTGTACGCCGAAGAGGAAAGGTTACGGAGTGTTGGGAAACGATATCGGATCTCAGTCAGCGTACGGAAATG
This sequence comes from Schistocerca nitens, assembly GCF_023898315.1. NCBI lineage: Eukaryota > Metazoa > Arthropoda > Insecta > Orthoptera > Acrididae > Schistocerca > Schistocerca nitens. The sequence goes on from NC_064615.1 coordinate 369,127,510, forward strand.
GGCTTCGACCCACAGATCACCTGTACTATAATCGACTGCAGTTGATGGGCGTGAATAGGATTGTTCTGATGGTCTTGCGATCTAATAGTCATCAAACACTCGGCTTCTCTCTGCAGTAACATACAATCCGTCCAGGGCACCCACAGTGAAAACATACTGGTGTAGCGTCTTCTATCATCTAAATGTTTTTCTCCAACTTGTTTCTGACTTTTAGAGATCCGTGCCTCAATCTGTCAAAACGGAACTCATAGGATAGCTCTATTGTTCGTCTGTCCATCTGTCTCTCTGTCTGTCCGGCTGTTAAGAACCCTTTGTCTCTTGAACGAGTAGACATATCAAGTTCGCATTTATGTTAAATATTAAGATCTTTGGTCCCTTGACGGTGTAAAAATGTTAAGCTTCTACATCAATACAGTCAAAAGAAACGGCCGTTTATGCCACATATTTTGACACTCGAAAATTCACTCATCAAAACCTATAGTGTACTTCCCACTGAGCAAGAATCATGAAGTTCAGCAAGAAGCTAGGTTTCACAGTACAAATAAAGGAAAAAATCCGAAATTGTGAATTTGTAATTAAAGTACATGAAAAAATTCTTTTATCATGTACTATCCGACTTCAATATTGAAAGTAAAACATTCTAGAAAGTCTTGGAATCCCCGAGACTGATATCTCACCAATATAAATATCGATATAAGGCACAAGTCGTCAATATCATCAATTTACGGAATGGATAAGCTGTCTACACATACAATAAAGTTTGTTTGGAACCCTCAGTCCGCGAGTCCTAACCGGACCTGGCCAATTTTTTTCTCTTTACTTTTTCCTGTCTGTCTTTTCTTCTGTGGAGATGTTTAGTTTCTTGAGCTCTTCCTTGGTTTCCTTTATCCAGTTGATTTTCACTGTATTAGTCGTCACAACGTTAAAAATTTTCTTGGTTAGTTTGTCTTCATTCATCCTATACATGTGTCCACTGAATTCTACATCTACATCTACATTTATACTCCGCAAGCCACCCAACGGTGTGTGGCGGAGGGCACTTTACGTGCCACTGTCATTACCTCCCTTTCCTGTTCCAGTCGCGTATGGTTCGCGGGAAGAACGACTGTCTGAAAGCCTCCGTGGGCACTCTAATCTCTCTACTTTTACATTCATGATCTCCTCGGGAGGTATAAGTAGGGGGAAGCAATATATTCGATATCTCATCCAGAAACGCACCCTCTTGAAACCTGGCGAGCAAGCTACATCGCGATGCAGAGCGCCTCTCTTGCAAAGTCTGCCACTTGAGTGTATTAAACATCTCCGTAACGCTATCGCGGTTACCAAATAACCCTGTGACGAAACGCGCCGCTCTTGTTTGGATCTTCTCTATCTCCTCCGTCAACCCGATCTGGTACGGATCTTCCTTTCCTGATGTTGTCTGTAATCATCTCCATTCTTCTATTGGTCTTTTTATTCAGATCCTCTCTTTCTGAACTGACCTGTAGATCTTTCTCAGTATTTTCCTCTCTTGTTTTTCTATCTCTATTTTCGTCCCTCCTTTGAATGCTCGTAAGACTACTGTATTTTGCTGTGTAGTCTTTATGTACCGGCCCAGATCAGATCACGTAAGATGTGATCTGGGGTACCGGGACTTAGTTTCCAGTGGGTGTTAATCTGTGGATAGTGTGACCATTTACTAAGTTTTTCATATGAAATTTGTAGTCCTGTTTTAGCTGAGATTTTATATAGCGATAGTGTCTCTAGAGCTTCTTTGGTTTCTTTTTTGTTGTTTGTTGTGATGACTATAACATAAGCAAAGGCTAGACCTTTTGTGTTTACGGTTCTTTCCCTGTGTTTCCCCATTTGTATCCCACTTACTCCTTTGTCCCATGTTCTGAGTTAAATAGAACTGGCGACAGATCATCTCCCTGTCTCACTCCTGTCTTGATTTCGAATGGTTCCCAGATCTCTCCCATGAATTTCACTTTGGTTGCTGTGTTTGTTAATGTTTCCTGGATTAGCTTTCTGATCTAGATGCCCACCTTCATTTCTATCAATATGTTGAAGAGTTTTCCTCTATCTATGAAGTCTTGGACCCTCTTGAAGTCCTGGACTTCTTCGTTGTTAATATTGCTCTAAGGTACCAGATCTGTTCACTGCATGATCTTCCCTTCCTGAACTATCCTTGCTGTTCTCCTATCGGTGGATCTATCTGAGAATTTTGTGTGTGACAAGTAACAATGAAATTCCTCTGTAGCTACTTGGGTCTGTTTTGCCTCCTTTCTTGTGGTGGTGCCGTATTAGAACTGACTTCCATTATCTGGTACCTTTCCTATTTCCAGAGTTTTCCACTGATTCTGTGTATTTTGGATGTAATATTTTCGTGGTCTAATTTCCATATTTCCAAAGTCAGTTTAACATCTCCAAATGCTCTGTTATTTTTCAATGATTTAACTATGTTTACGATTTTTTCTTGTGTTAGGAGTTTGAAATTACAGTTAGTTTTCGGCTTTTCGAATTGTAGTCCCTGCATCTGCTTATCACAGTTGAATGGTGTGTCAAAGTATTGTTCTAATATCTCATTACCCTTTTTTCGGTTTGTCTCCAGTGTTCCATCCCGTCTTTCGAAGCATAAGCTAGGCGGTTGATAGTTTGTCATATTTTCTCTGAATGCATTGTAAAAATATCGTGTGCTATTTTTGCTGAAGTGCTGTTCTACCTCCTTCAGCCTGTTGATTTCGTGACCTTTCTTTTCCGCGTGGATTACTTACAAAGAGGTCTTCCGTATCTTGTTGAAGTCTTCTGTTTTTCGAATGTTTTGTTGGTGTTAATTTTTTCTCAGACTTGTATAACATCTTCTATAGCTCTGTCGCTTGACATGTTGCACCGTCTGTGTTTCCATTTTCTTGGTTGTTGTCCCAAGTTTGTCAGTTCTTTTATCTTTTCTGACTGTTTGTCCAGGCGTTATTCTCGATTATCTCATTTTTTTTCTTTATGTCCTTCTGTTAAATCGTAGATGCTCGAGGTCTGTTCTGAACATTCTGTTGGTTATTTTGATTCTTCTTGTGGGTATACATTTCGCTTTGATTTGGAGTAGGTGATGACTGCACTCTAAAATTCATAATTTCTCTGGGGTTTTTCGTGGGTATCCTATGTGGTCTATCTGAAATTCTCCTAGGGCGTCGTTTGGGTGATTCACAAGTTCGTAGTTTCTTGTGTGGTTTCTGAAATTGCGTTAACAAGACTCAAAACTTCGCGGTCGAAATTCCTACAACAGTTTGTCACGTTTTCTCAATTCTTGTTTATACTATTGAGGGCTGAGTGTTTTCGTGTTATGTCTCTGGATTTTCTTTCCCTGTCTAATTGAGCATTAAAATATCCTAATAAAATTTTGCGGGCTTTGCGGGGATTTTGTTGGTTTCTTCTAGATCTTCCCAGAATTCGTCGTATTCTACAGGATTTTCATGTTGTAGCTATCTGCGGGAGCATGTGCATTGATTAATGTATAGGCTTCGTTTCCGAACCGTATCATAAATAGTGATTTCTTTTCTGATTTTGAGGTGATCTGTTACAGCGTCCATTATCGATTGTGTACTACAAATGCTGTACCGAAGAGTTTGTGATTTCTTCCTGAAATGGTTTTGGTCGTTTTTTCCCCTTTTATATTCTGTAATTTTCCGGATCAAAATTATTCTCATCTGAGAATCGCGTTTATTTCGGATGTCAACGTAATTCTGAATGCATACACACCATCGCCGGGGATGTAAATGATTAAGAGTTGGAATTCTCTGTGACAGATAGAACAGACATCAGAGTGCATTAGTGTTATTCATGTTTAGTGTTGCTACACAGACCTAGCAGGATATAAGAGACATGAACAGTGTCAGATGTTGAGTAATCACTGTGAAGGACACAGAGATACCGACTAGTCGATTGAAACAGCGTTGCTATCACCTGACAGCGTTTGAAAGAGGTCTCATTGTTGGTGTCCATTTAGCCAGCTGGTCGAATCGTGCAATATTCAGATTTGTGGGGCTTTTGTGTGTGACAGTGTCCCGGTGTTCGACTGTATGGGACATGAGGGCAGGCTTAGTTGTTGTCTATCAAGTCTGACCACCTCAAGGGGAGATCGCCTAATGGCACCAAGCCAGTCCCTTTACATCTGTACCTGCCATCCGAGAACAAGCAATGGACTCCCTACAACATTCTGTATCATCCCACACCATTGGTTGGATACTAGCGAAAGTCGTCGAACTGTTCGTGCAGATGGTTGTTGTCTTGCAAACGTCCCCATCTGTTGACTCAGGGATCGAGACGTGACTGCACGATCCGTTACAGCCAAGCAGATAAGATGCCTGTCATCTCGACTGCTAGTGATACGAGGCCATTTGCAGCAGCATGGACTATCAGCTCGGAGACCATGGCTGTGGTTACCCTTGACGCTGCATCACAGACAGGAGCGCCAGCGATGATGTACTCAACGACGAACCTGGGTGCACAAATGGCAAAACGTCATTTTTTCGGATGAATCCAGGTTCTGTTTACAGCATCATGATGATCGCATCCGTGTTTGGCGACATCGTGGTGAATGCACATTGGAAGCGTGTATTCGTCATCGCCATACTGGCGTATCACCTGCCGTGATGGTATGGGGTGCCATTGGTTACATGTCCCGGTCACCTCTTGTTCGCATTGACGGCACTATGAACAGTGGACGTTACACTTCAGATGTGTTATGACCCGTGGCTCTACCCTTCATTCGATCCCTGCAAAACCCAGCATTTCAGCAGGATAATGCACGACCGCATGTTGCAGGTCGTGTACGGGCCTTTCTAGATACAGAAAATGTTCGACTGCTGCCCTGGCCAACACATTCTCCAGATCTCTCACCAATTGAAAACGTCTGGTCAATGGTGGCCGAGCAACCGGCTCGTCACAATATGCCTGTCACTACTCTTGATGAACTGTGGTATCATGTTGAAGCTGCATGGACAGCTGTACCTGTAAACATCATTCGAGCTCTGTTTGACTCAATGCCCAGGCGTCTCAAGGCCATTATTACGGCCAGAGGTGGTTGTTCTGGGTACTGATTTCTCAGGATTTATGCACCCAAATTGCATGAAAATTTAATCACATGTCTGTTCTAGTATAATATATTTGTACAATTAATACCCGTTTATCATCTGCATTTCTTCTTGGCGTAGCAATTTTAATGGCCAGTAGTGTATATGTTCAGTTAATGGAAGGCCATAACATTTTCTATTTTATATTGTTTGTTTAAGTCCATGACACATTTCGGCCTTCACATCCAGGCCATTTGAAGTGGATTTGAGATTGGCATTGTTAATGCATAATATGATGGATATATAAATATTATTATTAAACTATATTACATATTATATTATAATGCATTATGCATGTACACTGGCAATGGCAAGAACAGCGTTTCTTAAGAAAAGAAATTTGTTAACATTGAATATACACTCCTGGAAATGGAAAAAAGAACACATTGACACCGGTGTGTCAGACCCACCATACTTGCTCCGGACACTGCGAGAGGGCTGTACAAGCAATGATCACACGCACGGCACAGCGGACACACCAGGAACCGCGGTGTTGGCCGTCGAATGGCGCTACCTGCGCAGCATTTGTGCACCGCCGCCGTCAGTGTCAGCCAGTTTGCCGTGGCATACGGAGCTCCATCGCAGTCTTTAACACTGGTAGCATGCCGCGACAGCGTGGACGTGAACCGTATGTGCAGTTGACGGACTTTGAGCGAGGGCGTATAGTGGGCATGCGGGAGGCCGGGTGGACGTACCGCCGAATTGCTCAACACGTGGGGCGTGAGGTCTCCACAGTACATCGATGTTGTCGCCAGTGGTCGGCGGAAGGTGCACGTGCCCGTCGACCTGGGACCGGACCACAGGGACGCACGGATGCACGCCAAGACCGTAGGATCCTACGCAGTGCCGTAGGGGACCGCACCGCCACTTCCCAGCAAATTAGGGACACTGTTGCTCCTGGGGTATCGGCGAGGACCATTCGCAACCGTCTCCATGAAGCTGGGCTACGGTCCCGCACACCGTTAGGCCGTCTTCCGCTCACGCCCCAACATCGTGCAGCCCGCCTCCAGTGGTGTCGCGACAGGCGTGAATGGAGGGACGAATGGAGACGTGTCGTCTTCAGCGATGAGAGTCACTTCTGCCTTGGTGCCAATGATGGTCGTATGCGTGTTTTGCGCCGTGCAGGTGAGCGCCATAATCAGGAATGCATACGACCGAGGCACACAGGGCCAACACCCGGCATCATGGTGTGGGGAGCGATCTCCTACACTGGCCGTACACCACCGGTGATCGTCGAGGGGACACTGAATAGTGCACGGTACATCCAAACCGTCATCGAACCCATCGTTCTAGCACTCCTAGACCGGCAAGGGAACTTGCTGTTCCAACAGGACAATGCACGTCCGCATGTATCCCGTGCCACCCAACGTGCTCTAGAAGGTGTAAGTCAACTACCCTGGCCAGCAAGATCTCCGGATCTGTCCCCCATTGAGCATGTTTGGGACTGGATGAAGCGTCGTCTCACGCGGTCTGCACGTCCAGCACGAACGCTGGTCCAACTGAGGCGCCAGGTGGAAATGGCATGGCAAGCCGTTCCACAGGACTACATCCAGCATCTCTACGATCGTCTCCATGGGAGAATAGCAGCCTGCATTGCTGCGAAAGGTGGATATACACTGTACTAGTGCCGACATTGTGCATGCTCTGTTGCCTGTGTCTATGTGCCTGTGGTTCTGTCAGTGTGATCATGTGATGTATCTGACCCCAGGAATGTGTCAATAAAGTTTCCCCTTCCTGGGACAATGAATTCACGGTGTTCTTATTTCAATCTCCAGGAGTGTAGATTTAAGTGTTAGCAATTATTTTCCGAAAGTATTTGCCTGGAGCACAGCTGTGTATGGAAATTAAATATGAGTGATAAACAGCTTATACAAGGATGGAGGCTTATGGAGTGTGGTGCTACAGAATAATGCTGTAGATTAGATGTGTAAATTGCATAACTAATGAGGTACTGGCGCACTGAATAGGATTGAGAAGACAAGAAATTTGTGGTACAAATTGACTAAAAGAAGGTACTGGTTGATAGGACACATTCTGAGACATCAAGTGATCACCAATTTAATATTGGAGGGAAATGTTGGCTATAAAAATCGTGGAGGGAGACCAAGAGATGGCTACAGTAAGTAGATTCAGAAGCATGTAGGCTGCAGCAGTTTTTCGGATATGAAGAGGCTTCCATAGAATAGAGTAGATGGAGAGTTTCAGCAGATCAGTCTTCAGACTAAAGACCACTACAACAACAACAACAACAACAACTTGCATTAACAGTGCCAGTTTCAGATTCACTTGAAAATGACTGGGGAGTGAAGGCCAAAATCAATGGTAAATAAAATTAAATATAGGCTATACAGTCGACTCTCGATGATTTGGCACTAGATAATTTGAAACTCACAGTAATTTTAATTTTTTATAGCCTCTTGAAGAATATTTGATCAATTGAAAAAAAATCAATGTTTTCGTCCCCTGTGTGATCTGAATGAGTAGTGATGAGGGCATCTCGCCAACAGTTTATAATTTGAATTCAGGACTACCACACTCCATATAATTTGATGTCCCCTACTTCTGTGATTCCTAGTACAGGCTCAGGCCATCTGTCGTTTGTTTCTCTGATCTATATCCCTTTCAGTCTGCATTCTTCTTTCACACTGCATTGTAGTCAATCCATGTTTCTTCAAACTATGAAGGAACAAGTGTCTTTCAATTGATGAAAAAAAAGCTTTGTTACTGAAGCAGGAGAGAGTCGAATTTCGAAAAGCATGTTGCAAAAAAGTTCGCTATTTTATCATCTACATTTTAGATGATTTAAAAAAAAAGAAAAGAAAAAGATGGTATCACTGGAACTGTCTTAGGAACAGGAAAAAAATGGTCACATCAGGGTGAATTTTCTCATCTTGAGGAGTGCTTGCTCAAGTGGGTAGAATCAGTGTAGAAGACAAAACGTTCTTGGAATGTTGAATGAAAAAGTCAAGTTTTTGGCTCCCTCTTTCGGGATCGAACTATTTATGGCAAGTGAGGAGTGGTTCTCAAATATTAAAAAACGTCACTCCATCTTGTTAAAGAAAAAAATATATGGAGAGAGAACCTGCGTGGACAATTCCCTTTGTATTGAATGGATTGATGAACTGAAACAACTTTTGAAGGCTATGGCATATTCAACGCAGATGAAACTATATATTAATGTCTTCCTGGTCACATCCTAGCATTCAAATATGAAAAGTATCATGGAGGAAACCTGAGCCTTCTCCTTCTAGCATCTAAGGTAGGCGGATCTGAAAAGTTGAAACCACTCATAGCAAGAAAATTTGTGAAACAACGCTGTTTTACAGGAATAACATCGATTCCCACAACTCATCTCTCAAACTGTCATGGATGACAACATAATTTCTTAATGGATGGATGACTTCAGTTAATAGTGATATGAAAAAGGTAAACACAAAATTGTACTGTTTTTGGACAGTTGCACCCTATGTAACAACCACTACTGTTAGATCGCATAAAATTGATTTTAATTGATTTTTTCACCACACAACTTGACATCAAGATCGCGGGCCAAGGACGAGAGCATAATACAAAATTTTAAAACCGAGAATTTGTTTCATTTGTGCCAGGTAGCATTGTAAAAGGTAAGAAGCCGATTAAAACAGTTTTGGCCGCTATAATCATGATAGATAAGTCCTGGAAAAATGTCAGTGCTACCACTCTTTATCAGTCTTTCAGAAAATTTGGGTTTGTAATGAAAATAGAAAACGCGAAACAGCCAACCATTCGCTAGAATTAACTAATTCGATGCCATCAGACTCAGGGTGGGAACTTCTATCCAGCTGTGATGAGTCAATCTTTCGGGATTTCGTTCATGTTGACGATGAAATCGGAGTCGATAGTGTTCTAACTGATGTTGGACTGTTAGCCAATCCATATGAAGATGGGGAATGTAACGAAGAACACCTGTCATCTCCAGTCACACTGAATGAGGCAAGGTCCTCTATACATACCGTAAGCTCCTACACTTTCAGAATTGAAAATTGAAAAGAGTGAAGATTTGTTGTAAGCCCTCATCGCCATCGAAAATTCGCTTGACAGAGTACTAGATACAAGTTCCTCTCTCAAAAGAAAATAAAGGACTATTTCAAAATGATTTCGTTGGTGTGTCCTTCATATACTGTATGTACAAGCCGTATGTGTTTATGTATATATTAATTTGCACATTATTAAAATAAAGATGAATGTACATATGGATGTAATATGTATTTATTTTTTTATTTATATCTGACATTTACTGCACAACTTTTTCTAAATAAAGTTGAGAGAATAATGTTACATATATGGACTATACATAAAACCAATTTGACATTGGAATACTCATCTATTGAATATACAGGGTTGTTTAGGAGCCATAATTTTAATTTCTTTTTTGTTCTCTAATGGGCAATTTGGAGATATTAGGATGGAAGCAATTGAGTAGTTTTATGCCTGCATAGTGAGGGCTTTTCTCATAAAGTGTTGTTCTACGAGAGATGTTGTGGGGTCTTTCTCTACCTGTAGTGTTGTGATCATGTATTTCTTTATTAAGTGTTTTGTTACTGTTTACTGCCATAATGATTATCTTAAGTACATACAGGTTATGAGCAGTTAGTATTTTAAATTCTTTAAACAAATTTCTGTAGAACTCCCTGGCACATTTTTTTCCATAATTCTAAGTGTCTTCTTTTGTAGGGTAAGCGCACTTTGTATATTACTGCTGGATTCCCACAATTCTATCCCATATCTTAGATTGGATTTAAATAGTACAAAATATATTTGCATCAGAGTGGTAATGTTACAAATCAATTTTCTTAGGGCATATACAGTAACAGATAGCTTTTTGCAAATACCATTTACCTGATCACACCAGTTTAACTCTGCATCAAGTGTCAGGCCAAGAAATTTGGTCGAGTATTCTATTTTAATGTTTTCATCACCCATTAAAATTTGGTTTTCACCAGTTTTTTGCCTCTCAAGATCAAATTCAATAGAGAATGATTTATTTGTGTTTAATTAAAAAGAAATGTGCCAGGGAGTCCTGCAGAAATTAGTTTAAAGAATTTAAAATACTAACTGCTCATAACCTGTATGTGCTTAAGATAATCATTATGGCAGTAAATAGTAACAAAACACTTAATAAAGAAATACATGATCACAACACTACAGGTAGAGAGAGACCCCACAACATCTCTCGTAGAACAATTAAAATGCTGCAGTATTGGATTCCACTTCGAACTGAGAGTAGCTGGGATTGCGGCATATTAACGTGGTATCGTCTGCATATAAGATAGTGTAGTGGGGTTTGTTATAAACTGAATATCATTAACATAAATAATAAAAAGGAGTTGTCCTAATATTGACTCCTATGGAATACCAAAATTAATGTCAGTGATGTTTGACTTGTATGCTGCCTCTGTAGTGCTAATAGACACAAACTGCTTCATATTTGTCAGGTAGGATCTAATCAGATTATGGGCCGTGCCTCGAATGCCATAGTTCCACAGTTTGTCCAGCAATAAGATCACAAAACACAGTCAAATGCTTTTTTGTAAGTCTAGAAAGATGCCACATACAAGTTGTTTATTATCTATTGCTTGAGTGACATCTTCGATTAAGTTGGAAGCTACTATAATGGTGGATGACTCATTGAAAAACCCGTACTGACCCTTAAGCCGGGTTCACACAGGCAACAAAAGTAACGCCACTGCTAATGGCGAACTGCAGTTGCTTTGGGGTTGCATGTGTGAACTCCTGGTTTTCGGTTGCGCCATTTAAGAAGCACAACTTTTGTCACGCCACAAAAAGTTGAACTTGGTTCTACTTTGTGGCGCCATTTTGCCTTCTCCACAATCGAATAACGTCATTCGATTGCTACCTCGCGGCTGGATTCAAACCTTTCTAGTGCGTATTCGTTCGCAGATAGTGCTTTGTTTGTGCGTTTGCTAATAATATGTCGAAAAAGTGGTCAACAGCGACAATTATGAGATTCTTGGAGGTGCATCAAGAACGAGAATGCCTTTGGAACCACAAAAGCGAATCATACAAAGACAGAAATTTGAGAGATGCTGCATTAATTGAAATAGTAAACAGTATGCGTGAATATGTACCTGGAATTGATGTAGTTACAACAAAATTAAAAATTCGAAGCATTCGAAATGCTTACATGAATGAACATAAAAAAGTACTGAAATCACTTAAGAGCGGTGCGTCTACAGACTGTATTTATAAACCCAGCCTTGCTTAGTTTGAAGCTGCAGACCGGTTCTTAAAACATGTAGTCGAGACAAGAGAGACGAGAAACACTATGGTCAGTAATATTTTACATATACAGGGTGATTCAAAAAGAATACCACAACTTTAAAAATGTGTATTTAATGAAAGAAACATAATATAACCTTCTGTTATACATCGTTACAAAGAGTATTTAAAAAGTTTTTTTTTCACTCAAAAACAAGTTCAGAGATGTTCAATATGGCCCCCTCCAGACACACGAGCAATATCAACCCGATACTCCAACTCGTTCCACACTCTCTGTAGCATATCAGGTGTAACAGTTTGGATAGCTGCTGTTATTTCTCGTTTCAAATCATCAATGGTGGCTGGGAGAGGTGGCCAAAACACCATATCCTTAACATACCCCCATAAGAAAAAATCGCAGGGGGTAAGATCAGGGCTTCTTGGAGGCCAGTGATGAAGTGCTCTGTCACGGGCTGCCTGGCGGCCGATCCATCGCCTCGGGTAGTTAACGTTCAGGTTTCATAACTAACCTTTTTCGTAGGACTCTCCATACAGTTGATTGTGGAATTTGCAGCTCTCTGCTAGCTCTGCGAGTCGATTTTCCTGGGCTGCGAACAAATGCTTGCTGGATGCGTGCTACATTTTCATCACTCGTTCTCGGCCGTCCAGAACTTTTCCCTTTGCACAAACACTCATTCTCTGTAAACTGTTTATACCAACGTTTAATATACCACCTATCAGGAGGTTTAACACCATACTTCCTTCGAAATGCACGCTGAACAACTGTCGTCGATTCACTTCTGCCGTACTCAATAACACAAAAAGCTTTCTGTTGAGCGGTCGCCATCTTAGCATCAACTGACGCTGACGCCTAGTCAACAGCGCCTCAAGCGAACAAATGCACAACTAAATGAAACTTTATAGCTCCCTTAATTCGCCGACAGATAGTGCTTAGCTCTGCCTTTTGTCGTTGCAGAGTTTTAAATTCCTAAAATTGTATTCTTTTTTAATCACCCTGTATTATGTTTCCAAAATATCTTATTTACAGCCGTTTAATCTGTCTAGGAAATCACTTCGTAGTGTGTGCAGGCCCGAATCATTTCAGCTGAGACAGGTGACGCCATTTTGCAAACTGCGCAATTACGAAGAATTTGTGGCGTCCTGTGTGAACGGTAGCTCACAGCGGCACTCCAGAATGACTTGACTTGTGGCGATACTTTCGTTGCGTGTGTGAACCCGGCTTTAGAAATCCCTGTTTTGCGTACCAGGAAGTTCCAGATTCTTATGTATATTACTTTCTCATAGATTTTGGATATTTAAAGATTAAAAACAGTCTTCATCACAACTTTATTTTTATTGGATTGGCCGGTTTCGATTCTATTTAAGAACCATCTTCAAACTCTGAAAAAACATATTATCAGATAGAGGGATCGTTATAATAGGAAGTATATAAAACAAAATGTAGAAGTAATAAATAAATATACCCAGAACGGTGGGTTATCTCCGTGGTGCAAGTTGCGCCGACCCTCGACGCTGGAATAACTGCTATCGAACTAGTTTTTTCCGCTTATTGAATTTAGATTCCCCCCTAGCCAATCAGAAAGACGCCTATGACTAGATAAGCACAAGAAGTAGATTAAAAAGTGCGTTATAGTTAATTTACATCGTAACATCATTATAAATGATATTTTGGATATTATTGGACGAACAGCTATGGGTCGAAAGTTTTCTACTAGATTCCTGTTTCCTTTATGTATATACAACGGTTTACTTTCAATGAACTCACTTTTATTTGAATTTTTTCCTTCACCCTCTCGATCTTTTGAAGTACTATTATTATGAACTCTCTGCTCCCTTCAGTTTCAAATTACCAGGAGTCGACTGTACCAGCAACTTGAGCGGTCTATTCTACATGGCATGCGAATGTTGGCTGCTCTCGTGGTTGCCTTGGTGATACTCTGTTTACAAATGGAAGACGTAAATTTGACGGAATGGAAGCTGTAGATGAGCAGTGGAAAAGTGGTGTTGTGGGACGTCTTTCAAATGCGTTGCAGAGCGATGACAAAAGACACAGGAAAAAGGCTCTGGAAGAAATTTCAAAGGAGATGTTATGTGAGAGATCTGAAATTAGAAACAATCTTGTTCCAATATTGAAAATGTGTCTTCGATGTTTTTCTGACAAAGCAGAAGTTTGTCGGGAAGCAGCAGTCCGCATAGTTACCGAGGCAGTGCAGTTAATACCTAATGTCGATGAACATATTATATCCTATATATTACCGGTGTTACTGCAACGAATTGGAGATAAGGAAATAAATGAGCCGTCAGAAGAAGTGAGGTTAAGTTTAGTGATTTTGTTACGCAGTGTCATTGTTAAATGTTCTGACAAGTTAGTACCTTTCATCGAGGATGTAATAACTATTCTTTCGCGAACCATTCCTGATCCATATCCAAAAATCAAAAAAGAAAGTTGTGATTGTGCTACTGAGTTGTCAAAGTTGGTCCCACAACATGTTCACGAACACACGGATCTTTTAATAAAGCCACTTCTCCAGAATTTCTTGTTTCAGCAATACCGGATTAGATCTGCTGCCATATTCACAGTAGGTAGGTGCAAGTGAACAATCTTGAGTTCTAGTAAAACTAAAGCTGTATTTAGGACAATCCATGGTTTGCAGTGCTGTGTTTAGTTCCTTCAATATTGCCGTGTATATTCTCATCCAAGAAGATAACTGCTCAGGGCTTGATGTCAACGAGTGCAGTGCAGTTTTTAAAACGTGCCTCAGGTTTACACTTGCCAATAATATGACTGTGCTGATACAATATTTTTAATGTTCATATTCTTAAGTTGAATTTGAAGTTGCAAAGTATAAATACACAGCAGTGTTATTCATAATTGAGTTAATGATTTGCTTTTACACTTGCATTTCATTTTGTGAATAATTGTTTGTTTACAACACTACTAAAGATGAAAATTACTGAGTGATGCTTAGGGTCATGTTGTGTGGCATAATTTGGGTATAAAGGAATGGCATTTATAAGGTTAATGGCTTATTATCATGGTACAGTTTTCCTGACAATTCCTCACATGTTAGCAACGTGACCTAGATGATTCTACTACATTTTCAAGTATGGTGATCCTTTCTTATCATAATAATAAAACTGAGTTTGAACTATACCCAAATTATCCCATGGATGGGGGGAATTTGTGTATAAGTATACTATTAAGTAAAACAGACTATGATGCTATGAATACCCCAACAAAGAGTAGGTCCATGAAATCCACAATGTACAGATCTCAAAGTTTCCAAAAAGTTTGATGAAAATTAATAACATGAGATACATGACAGGATAAACAGATAAGTCTACTTCATGTCATGCAAGAAAATTTGAAATATTTTCCAATAAAATATGGTGCAAAAAACACATTGTCCTAAATCAATCCATTTGATGTCGGTTGTCTCAGGAAAAATGTAGCAGTGAACACCCCCTAGCATTTGGATAAAAGCTTCACTGATTATTTGTTTTGCTTGTGTGGTTCTTACACTGTTACCTTTGCCCCACACTCCTTCACTAACTTACCACATTCATTTTGGTAATGCACTGAAACCCTTGATCATATTATTATTTTTGAATTTTAGTTAGTTCTTGTAATACAACCAAGTCTTCACATAACTAGGCCTAACAAAGACCACCTTAGTGTTTTGTATGGAACGTTGAATATTTTTAGCAGCATTGTACAGATTTTTATTACTTCTCTGGCCTTATCAAGATCACTTGAGTCATATCTGGCCGTTCTTTTCTTGACATACATGTGGCAAGACCTGGATGGGAAAACCAAGAGCGTTGTGCCACCCTCGCCTACAGTTATACCCAAATTACTCTACATTCATAAACTATAATTTACTAACAAACTGTTAGTGATATATTACTAATTTTTATTAAAACTGTGTTGAAAAAGTATGTAGGCCTAGTTTGAATTAGGTTACTGTAGCACAGCTGGTTTCTTAGCAAAATATCTTCAACTATCATTGTTGGTCTTCATTGCATTGTTAAGAAAAACATACATTTATTTCAAAATGACATTATCACTGGGACCAACACAAAGGACTGACACCATATTATAGCCATCTGAGAAATCTAGAACATTTGAATATTTAGAAAGATTAAAATTACCCCATTAGGCTACCTCAACTGACCCTACAATGATTTGACTGTGCAGTTACCATTTGCTATTATGATCCAGACATTAAGAGTTCGGATGAGTAAAGTGCCTTTAATAGTCATTACATTGGCATTTTTGTGGTTTACTACTTCAAATAGCAGGACACGTATATGTAGATTCAGAAAGGCTTACATATTATAATAAAGGTTGTTAGTTTTTGCTGAAAATTTTTGCAACTTATCCATATCAATCAGCTAGGATATTTTATTTTTTTAGTATGCTGTAAAGGCATTGTGATCAGTAGTAACTACAAAGTTTGGTTAGAGTCTCATAGTGGCCAACTCACATTATCATTTGGATACAGGTCCATTCACCAACTTTTTAGATGCATTTTGAAAGTTAGAAAAAAAAAAAGAATGTCATTGAAGACATAGTTATATTATTTTCATAAAGTGTATTTATCTGACAGTTATACGTTACAGGTACTGTGATTCGTTATGGCAAGAGTAAATGTATAGAGACTGTGGCTGTGCCACTGGCAGAGCGTCTCTTTGATTCAGTGCCAGCTGTACGCCGAGCTGTCACCCAGGTCGTGGCAGACTGGCTGTGCAACCTACCAGATCGTTATTCATTTTTTCATCGTTTGGTGCCTCTTGTCTTAACAAGGTAAGGTTCACATATATTTAAAGGTAAGATTCCAGAATTAGTTTCAGTTGCCAATACCAAAGCTCCCTTTACAGCATCAGCTAAATAGAGAGAGAGGGGGGGAGATTGTGTGTGTGTGTGTGTGTGTGTGTGTGAGAGAGAGAGAGAGAGAGAGAGAGAATCTGACATTTGTACATAATCAATACAGAAAATAAGCTAAGAATTGAAAACTGTAGCTGGAACTTTCTGCTTTCTGATAGATTTTGCAAGTGGAGTTGTGGTTTGTTTTAGAAAAAGCTTTGAAAATGTATGAATGCATTGTCTTATGGTGATATGGATTAATAAAATCTTCTTGAGTTGTCAGCTGCATCAGGTGATTAAAATCTCATGAGCTTTCGACTGAGCTCTCCTCAGCCATTGTCAGATGCATGCAAAATGAATGCTTGTTGGTGTGGCCTCACTGTTATGTAGCGACTCTCCTGGCTGTGACATCATTGGTGCTCTCTTCCTTGCCAACTGCAGTGATGTTTTCATCCCTTGTCCGCCACGTCCACTTCAACCCTGTGATGGCAGAGTCCCAGGCTGTGCTGAGCTGCAAACTGCCATCCTTGTTGATGGTGTTTTCAGATTTTTTTATTTCTGCCACTTCTTTTGTGATGCGACCCTATAATCCTTGACATTTTCACTGGAAAACCAGTGGGCACCTCAGCCACAGTGTGTGTAGGGAAACTACACACACCCATCCGGCACAAAAATGTGTTGTTCTGAACACCCTCATCCACCATGCTAAAGTCGTCTCAGGCGGTGGAAATCTGCACTACAACTAGAACTACGCCACATCCAAAAAGTCTTCCACGAAAACGGTTATGATCACCAAAATGCATTACAGACTACTTCTGGTGAGACAGGCAGGAAAAACACCACAGAAGAAGAGAACAAGTGAATAGTATTTTCGCCTATGTCAAGAAAGGTTAGCCAGCTCCTGGAGAGGCACATCATCTCATCAGTGCTAAGGCCCCCAGCAAAAATATGACAGCTCTTGAGGCCTGTGAAGGACAATCTAGGGCTTGGAATGCCTGGAGTTTACAAAATACCATGTCAGTGTGGCTGCTACTACGTCGACCAAACAGTATGCATTGCGGAGCAATTTCAGATGGAACACGAGAGGTGCTTACAACTATGCTAGCTTGAACAATCAGCCATAGCAGAACATGCTTCAGAAAATCAACATCGAATTCTATTTGAAAAAAAATCTGTCATTTTGAAGATGAAGGGATTTTGGGATAGCATCATAAAAGAAGCAGTAGAAATAAAAATATCTGAAAACATCATCAACAGGGATGGTCGTTTGCAGCACAGCATGGGCCCGGGCATCGTGAGATTGAAGCAGGCATAATGGACGCAGTATGAAAACATTACCACAGTTGGTGAGGATGAGAGCACCAGTGACATCACAACCAGCAGCACTGCTGTATAATGGTGAGGCCGCAATGACATGGCAGTCGTTTACCATTTGACAATGGCCGAGTAGAGCTCGGTCGAAAGCTCATGGAATTTTAACTGCCTGATGCAAATGGAAGTCTGAGAAGATTTTATTAAGCTTTAAGAACATTGTGTACAAATTTCCTAAGGATTACTTGGTAACAACATGCATCTTCATTTTTCCAGCTAGTGATTGTCAGAGCAGTGTCTTACAACTGGAGTGGAGATCAGTGTAATTTGTTTGTAAGAGTGTTGTAAGAATGGTGTTAGAAAATTGGTCCAAGAAACAAGTGAGTTGATCTACTTAAGGTGTTAGTCTCTCAAAGATCGCCTGTAACTATGCCTTTAATCCGTGAGCAATGATAAAGTGCATCAGAAAGATGATAATTATCCTGCCAAGATGAAACTGGTAAGAGCTTGCATACATTGGCCGCCTCTTTTATGTATCTGCGACATAGGGGTTGGAGCTAAAGTGGTGCACTTACACTGCGTGTTGATGTTGGTAATTAGTTGCTGCTGGTTATAGGCAGTCAGGTAATAATATAGGGTAGTGAATGAAAATTCCTTAATCTAATGATATAATTAAAATTTTCCTCCCTTAATTATCTGAATAATTTCTTTTACCTCATCATACAGTGTTTTAATCTCTCCTCCATCTTCAAAGCAAGTTAGCATAAAAATTCATACTGTTGTGCTAGGGGTTGACTTCTTGTCTATCTTGTCTATGATAACGCATTCACAGTGCTATTCATAATACCTTATCATCTTCATATTTTCTTATTCATTATTAAACCTACTCTTGCATTACCCCTGTTGTGTAATTAACTTTCACTAATACCCACTATATCTAACTTTAACCTCTCCATTTCCCCTTTTTAAATTCTCTGACCTACCTACCAACAAATTATGGAGTCTAACATTCCATGATCTGAACCATAAAATATCAGCCACCACCCCCATTGATAACATCCTCCTGAGCAGTCCCTACCCAGAGATCCAATTGTGGGGGACATCTTCACCTCCAGCATATTTTAGTGAAGAGGATGCCATTAAAATTAAGCCATACAGTAGAGATATATGCCCTTGGGAAAAATAACATATATAGTTTCCCCTTGTTTTTAGCTGTTAGCAGTACCAGCACAGCAAGGCCATGTTGGCTAATGTTGCAAGGTCAGATCAGTCAGTCATACAGACTGTTGCTGCTGAAACAACCGAAAAAGCTGCTGCTGCTCTTCAGGAACCACGAGATTGTGTGGCCTCTCCACAGATTCCCCTCTATTGTGGTCACAGCTATGTTACAAATATCTGTATCGTTAAGGCACAGAAGCCTCCCTTTCTTGACATGGTCCAATGTTCATGAAGGGTGTGGGTTAAGGAGGGTGTTAAAATTATTTTGCTACAGTGTATGACAGGAAGCAAATTGCAGATTATCCGAGGAAAAGTCAACTTGAAATACTCATGCCTTTAGACAAACGTGGAATGTTAGTGAATAAAATTAAAAAATACACACAAAATGCTTTAAACAGTAATTTGCCAGACATAGTGTTGAGGAATAGGAATGAGCCTTGTCATGCAGTAACCATGTTGGAATTTGTTTTGAAATAAGAATTTCCTCACAGTTTAAACAAACTGAAAGCCATGTTGACAAACAAAAGTGGAGCAAATCTGGAATGAGCTTAAGGAGAGCAATGCAAATAGTGTTTAATGAATTATATAGTAAAATTTTTCCTAACTGATTTTGGGAGGTAAAAATGAAGTTTCTGTGTTACATGAAGTCATTAAACTGATCTATACAGTCACCCGGTGCTCATACTGGGACCAAAATGGAAAATGACGAGTTGAAGGCCAAAATGTTGAAGTTATACTCCTGCAGATGTTTATGCAGTTTTTCTTTTCATTCATCATTCAAATGCCAAACTAACAGCCCTTGATTCAAGTGATCACAAATAGAAATTCAAATAAAACTGTTCAATAGAAAAAGGACTACTGTACCTGACGAGATACCTATACAACTATATACAGATTATGTAAAATAACTTGTTTCCCTTCTGGGGGTAGTTGATTCTTGGTTGCTGGAGCAATAAAGTGTTACAAGCAATTGGAGAAAGATTTAGATCATTCCTGTTTTCAAGAAAAGTCATCACATATATGTACATAATTATAGGCTTATATTGCTGAGGTCAATCTGTTGTCTCCCCATGTTTTATGACTGTCTTGAAAAAACAAAAATTACCTCTGTGGGAAACAACATTTATTCCACAACTGTGATTTTTTAAGTAGACCTCACTCTGTTCATCAGTGACACTCAAAAGGTAATCAATAATGATGCCTAGGTTGATGCCATGCTCCTCGAGTTACACAAGTCATTTGATACATTTTCACATTGCTACCTAGTGAACAAAATGTGAGTTTATGTGATACTGGACCAGCTCATTGTTGGTTTCTAGATTTCCTAGCAGACAGGACTCAACACATTGTTAAATGACTAAAATCATCAGATGGGAAATAGCTTTGGGAGTTTTCTAATGGAGTATTACAGGATTGTTACTATTCAGGATGTTTATAGTAGCTCATTTTGCCACAGATTCATTTAGTAAGTGAGAAAGTACCACAGAGGTGCTCAAGAAACTTCAGTGGCAGACAGTACAAGAGGGGCTTTGTAAATCACAGAGAGATTATGTTCATGAAAGTCATTCTTCCCACACACCATTCATTAATTGAACTGGAAAGGGGAGAAAATGATAGTGATACCCCAAGTATTGAAAACTTGCAGCTCTTCATTCATGAGACTCAGTGGGTAGTTAACAACAGTTCCTTGCCAACCAGAAGGCATTCAAAATGATTCCAACCTGTGAACTAGGAACAAAACACGAGCTTAAAGAATATTGGTCCAAACTTCCTGGCAGATTAAAACTGTGTGCTGGACCAGGACAGTTCCAACCTAAGACCTTCGCCTTTCATGGGCAAGTGCTCTGCTAGCTCACAGATCTACTTCCACCAGTACCTCATCTCCTACCTTCCAAACTTCACAGAAGTTCTCCCACAAGACTTGTGGGACTAGCACTCCTGGAAGGAAGGATATAACAGCAACAAGCTGTGAGGATGGGTCATAAGTCATTCTGGGTAGCTCAGTTGGTAGAGCACTTGCCCACAGATGTCAGAGATCACAGGTTAGCGTTCTGGTCCACCACACAGTTTTAATCTACAAGGAAGTTTCACATCAGCACACATTTTGCTAAAGAGTAAATATTCATTCTGGAATGTTGGACCAGCTTTGTGCTTGTACTGAAGACACAAATACAATGCAGCATGTAATTTTATCAAGGATAAATTGTCAGATGTCAAAATAGTTCTGGACCTGCCCCAAGATGGTGATATAGGAACATTAACATTTACAGTACCAAAACATAGTGATGACACTCCGAAATACCAGCAGGGAGTTGGTGCCTGGAGCAGGAACTGGCATTTGCCTTCCAAAATTAATAAATGTATCAAATCGTACACAAAAATAGAGAAAGACCAGTTGTTGTTTTATTACATGATTAATGGTTAATCACTGGTTGCAGTCACCAGCTGTTAGATATGTAGGAATTGGTTTCTGAAGGGAATAAAATGGAATTACAATATAAAACTAGTTCTAGGAAAGGTAGATGCTGGGCTCAATTCTTTGGAAGAATTATAATGAAATATAATTAACTTACCAAGTCGATCATTTACAGTATCATCATATGAGGTGGTCATCCAACACAGTGGCAGGCACTCAAAGAAAGGCATTGTACTTCACTAAGAGGTTTATGTTAACATTCTGAGAGTGTACATTCCAAGAAGAGAGAAGGAGTGTATTAATTTCTCCCATACATATTTTGCTAAGTTACTGTAGTGGTAAAATCAGAGGAAACTTGTTCATACATATGCTTACCTATACACTGTTGTGTTGGTAACAAGAAAGGAAGAAAATGGTAATGTTATATAGAGTAACCTGTACCACTCACTTTATTAAAGTGGGTTGCAAAATAGACATGTATAGTAAGTGTAAAATACCAATAGTAGTTTGTCTTTTATGGCTTTCTCACTACTGTGCAGAATTAATTCAGTGTGTACATTGCTCTTTCTTCTTGCAGCTTAAGTGATGAACTTGAAGAGATTCGTGTGGAAACATGGCAGCTTTGGGAGAATATTGGGCTACAGTATGCTAAAGAAAATGAAAATGACTTGAAAGACAAACTGGATTTCTTGGCGGAAAGCTGTGAAGATTATCCCACTGGTCGTGAGTATTATTATTATTTTAAGTATATTAATAGCTAATTATAAAGTCAATAAACTTTTCTCTTTTGTGCATCCAATAAAAGCTTACAAATAAAACTACAGACTTTTGCACTTCATTCTATAACTGTATGATGCTGATGTATATAAGTCACTGTAACAGATTTAATACTATTTATCCATAAGCCTCACAGCAGGTGGATGTGTCTCAATCTGTTACAGTGTGGTCGAATTCTGGAGTGCTGGAGTGTCCTACCAATTTTTTCTCCCCCTCCAATTATCCATCTAAATGAGTGTTTCTGGCTGTTCTTAATTTGTGAATAAAGGAGACCACCCACCAAATAGCAGAAGTATTAGCCATCAACTGACACACATAAAAGAATGAAAACTTTTTGAGTTCATGTGCCTGCACACACACACACACACACACACACACACACACACACACACACACAGAGGATAGGCACAGGGTAGCACGTACATGGACTAGGCATGTGACATACAGCACCAGAGCTGGTGAGGTGTGGTGCATGATGAAGGTAAAGGGAGGCATGGACTGGGAAGGGTGAAAGGACAGTGGAGGAGGAAACTGTTGGGTAGCGGGTGTGTGATATTGGTTAGCAGAGACTGTATTACAGGAGCAAAGTGTGTGTTGCAAGTATAGCTCCCATCAAAGTAGTTCGGAAAAGCAGGTGCAGAGGGAAGGATCCAGATGGCATGGGTTGTGAAGCAGCCACCGAATTCTAGCATGTTGTTCTCAGTAACATTTTGGGCTGCTTGATAGTCAACTCTGTTTTTGGCATAGTTCAGTGGTAACTATTCTAGTTGGTCAGCTGGTTGGTGGCTACGCCCACATAAAATTCTGTGCAGATACTGCTGCAGAGCTGGTATATGACACGACTGCTTTCACACGTGTCCCTGCCTCTGAGGGGATAGGATAAACCTGTGATAGGACTGGAGTAGGATGTACTGGTGAGTGACTCAGGCAGTTCGTGTACTGTGGTTTTCCAGAGGAATAAGTGGGTATAGAATAGTGATGGACCAGAATGTTGTGTAATTTGGATGAGCGATGGAACCACTTTAGAAGGGCTGTGAAGGATAGTATGTAAGACGTTCTTCATATCTGGGTGTGATGGCAGTCAATGCGCTGGTGAAGGATACGGTTCAGTTGCTCCAATACAGAGCGATATTGGGTGGCTGGGGGGGGGGGGGGGAGGGGGGTAGTGCCTTTATGTGAAAGCCTTTGTTAGACCATCAGTATAACTGGGCAAGGGAATTCTTGTCACTACAAAGAGACCATTCCCACTCCCAACCCCTTGCTACCTTGCTGTAGAAGACCCAGGTGAAAGACATGCCTCATTCACCAACCCTGCCCAGCATATCCTACTTGACTCCTGTCACAGGCTTACCCATCAGCTGCAGGATCATCTATGAAAGCAATCATGTCATATACCAGCTCTTTTGAAATTTCTGCACGTCATTTTATGTGGGCATGACCACCTTCTGCCAGTTGAGAAGCTACTTGATTGAGAAGTAGCTACACCACTCAGAAAAACTGATAAAGGCTGGGAGAGTGGTGTGCTGACAGTATGTCCCTCTGTATCTGCATCCGGTAATGCCTAAGAGCTGAGGATGACACGGTGGCCGGTTGGTACTATTGGGCCTTCAAGGCCTGTTCGGACAGTGCTTGTTTTTTTTGTGTTTGTGACCACCTTCCAGTCATCCACAGACATTGCATCAACAGTGACG
Organism: Schistocerca nitens; assembly: GCF_023898315.1. Classification (NCBI taxonomy): domain Eukaryota; kingdom Metazoa; phylum Arthropoda; class Insecta; order Orthoptera; family Acrididae; genus Schistocerca; species Schistocerca nitens. The sequence continues at coordinate 369,151,174 of NC_064615.1, forward strand.
AGAATTATCTTGCCCAATAGATAACAGTAGCATGGTGGTGTAAATGCAGTTCTGTCACCTTAAGACATACATAACGATAGCATGTAGACGTAATCAGTGTTCTAGTCCTGTCTAAAGGCCACTTACAACACTCACGGTTTCTACTCTTACCATTACGTTTAGCACTTCAGATGTTATTCTAGCTTCGGTAATTGAAGCACTTAAACACAACTACCTCCTTAACAACCACTAGTGACCTCAGATGCCGCATAATGGATAAAGCTCGGCCAAATGTGAAGTTATCGTATAGTCTTGGTTGCAGCTTTTCTATTCCATCAAACTACTTCTTGCGAGTGATAATAATACTGAAAAACATGGTCGCCAGTTTAAATGATGAATCGGTTGACGTTATTCAACAAATTCACCAAATTTGGTCTTTACTATATTTTGGGTCTTATTAAAACTTTTTCTCTTTTAATAATTTCTATCACTGAAGGAACAGGCTAATGCACATAGATAGCTGAATAATGACTGCTTTCAGAGTAGGTCACACGCGCACACTTAGAAAGTTTTGGCCCATGAAAACAATGCTCAGACGACAATAATACCTACTTCCGTTTCTGAAGGTAAGATCAGCAACACTGGCTCTGAAAACATGTGTTATACACAAGTAATATTTTACGATACTTTTGTAAGTACCAAATTGATTGCTAAAGGTTTTGTACTTGGTTTTTCTCAGTTTTATTGAAATAGTTGCTTTACATAATTTCTTGGACAGAAGGTCCCATTAACCATGTTCACACACTAGGTAGAATTGTTATTTACTTTACTTACTTTCAAGGCAATCTAATATTCTCCACATTTGCTTTAATTGTTGCACTTGAGTGATAATTTAAATTTACTTTGCAAGAAAACACTCAGTTGCCCAGTAATTGGATTCTCAGTTTCATTCTCTTTAGTATAGGAAAGGAACCGTACTTGGAACACTTTAGGTTAGATGGGTAGATTTGTGTGTGTAAAAAAAAAATTATTGAACAAAACACACAAAAACTTGGCAACACGGCTCGTATGCAGAACTGTCGACGGTTAATTTCATTAGTGTTGTTGTGAGCACAGTTGCTGGAGATTTAGGTGCTTTGAAGGCAAGTACCGTTTTGCAGTATTTTGTCTTCGTGGCATCAAATTATGTGACTTATACCATCACAAATATGAGTTTGGCTTTCCTGAGGATCTGCGGCAGACTAAGTAATAGATGCCTTAGACCGTTTCACATCCAGGAACCAACACTCATTACAGACGTAAGTTTGCATCTCCTCTAAAGTGTTGCAAACTTGTACCTTAGCACTTCCCCTTCACTCACGTCTATTAAGCAGTTAAACTTTGACTTGTTTAAACAATACTGTGGAGTACAGCGCGCATCAGTTTTCATCACCTGCCTCAACAGTGTCTTGCGCCTATCTGACTCACTCCACTTCTCCCCTCTCCTACCTGCTTCCGTTAGCAGCAAAAAATCTCCACCTTTTCCGAGCTTCCAGAACGTTAGTAAATCCCTACTGGTTTTCATCTATATTTGACTTTAGCCCTGAGCTGGTGTTGACCTCACTTTACAAACAATTATACATAGTTAAATAAAATATATTCATTGTTACTTACATAACATTATAAACATTTGTTAATTACATACAAACATTGAACTTCACACCGTCAAAGAATATTGTCTTCTGTAGACCCTCTTATACACTGTATACTGTACAAATCTCATTCTTTGCTACATTAGTGCAAAGTCTCTTGACTCTAAAAAGGTCGATAGTGTTACAAGTACACTAAAGGTCTCGCAAAGGTCTTCACAGATAGGCACTAACTACACCCAAACCCTCCTCCCTCACGCCAGCTATTATTTCTCTTTGTACTCTCAACTAGTGTAGATTTTAGTTTGTGTAATGTTCAATATTATGTTTCTTATTACAACAAAACTAGTTACATTAGAAAAGTCTGTAATTTTTTCTTTTTCTTAACTTTCAGAGAAAATTTAGTAATCTATATTAACACTAATAGAACCTTAATTGTACTTATTGTTAGCTTTATTATTACTCTGAATGCTACAGTTTTACCAAATTATAGTTTATAAGTCTGACACAAGTTACATAATGTTTGTTGAACTCTGTTATATAGTTTTATTATTACACCTTAATATTGTACCTTACCTTATTTCTCTCACACATTTTTTTTGTATTTTTAATGCGTACAACTTGTTCTATACCTTTCATACGCTGTACAACATAAGATTCATGGGACCAGAATTACGAAATAAATAAAAAGTAAAAATATGTTCTCTAAAAGGGAAAAAAGTGCCAAAACTAGTGTGCAAGAATCTGAGTTTCTGATGAATGACAGAATGATTCTATCGTTGTCTTCAATTATATGCCAGGAAACAGAAAAACAGTTGCAGTATTTAAAACCACACTGCATGACTTCTTCCTTATTAATAAATTACACAGAAATGGGAAGGATGAAACTTTTTAAGCAAGCACATATTACCATATTGTTGATTACTTGTTACTTAGCATTTAGCTCTGAAATTTTTATGTAGACATATTCAGTGTGAGAGAAATATGGCAACTGGAAAAAGTACAATTTTAGGCTCATAATTATTTTCTGTGAAGTAAATAGTGAATTATTCATGCTGTTAGTAATAAATTTGTCTGTATTGTTCACTAGAGGTATAACTTGTTATACATCAAAGGTGGGGCAGTAGTCTGTGATATACCATCTTATGTGGCCTACTGCTTTTACTGAACTTTTGTGTATTCCTATTATAGAAGTTTAAATAAAGCCATGTGTTTGAAATGGCAGTACATTGTAAATACTCCCATTGTAGAACAATTGCCATAGTTGGACTTATTGTGTTGTATAGGAACAGTATTTGCAATGTGTTGTAGGTTTATACTGCATCCTCCTATTACAGTTTTTTGTTGCCAGTATTATAAATGCAAGCATTGCAGAAAGTGCTGTATTTATTATAGAACTCATGCTTGTCATTTCTTACTGTAACAGTTAGACGCCCTAATCTGGGATGTCGCGAGCTGGTTCAAAGGCAGCTGATGAAAATAGTGGCTGCTGTCTGTGGAGATATTTGTGACTGGCGCGCAGATGTGCGGATACGAGCAGCACAGCTGGTTGTGGTATTGTTGCAACATGCAGAGCAGCATATCATGCAGCACTTGGCACGCCTGCTTCCCACACTTGTGCGCACAGCTCGTGATGATGAAAGTGTGGTTGTTGAGAATGTTAGTAAGACTTGCAGATTTGTCACTATCTTAATTATTGATCTAACAGTGTGTCCCAAAAGTCTTTCCCCAAAAACAAACATGTATAAAATAGAAAACACATGTCTTTTATTTTGAAATGCAGGAGACATATTCAAGTTTTTGTGTACATATACGCAATTAAAATAAATTTTGGTGTTTGCTCCTTTTACTGCCTCTCATCTGAGAAGAGGGCGTATTTCAGATAGTCATCATCATCCACAGTCTCAGCCAGCATGGCATCAGGAAAGTCATAACAAATGCAGTAACCCATTGGTTGGAGGGATTGCACTATCTGGACTTTGTATGCCTAGGAAAGAAGTTGTTTATGTAGGATGCGATGCACTGATGTCTTCGGAATCTGAAATTCACAAGAGGCTCTGTAGTCTGACTTCTTGTGACTGCTCACAAAGGTGTGTCTCACTGTCTGAATTGTCTGCGCACTAGGTCCAGGTCTGCCAGTCGTAGGACACACCCTTGTTTCCTTAAACTTTGCATATCACATCTTGGTGATTTTAACATCTGGTGGCTGTTTGTGGTGTGCCATCTGGCTCTTTCTCTTGACTTTTTTTGGTGATTGTCTCTCATGATACTAGAGGACACATTAGGCTTTCCTCTGGTGTGAGTGCATGTTGCTTGCAAATGGTGTACCAATTCTGCTGTTGTTATGTTACTGGACCCTGTACCAATCAATGTAACAGTAAATATGTATGCACACAAAAACCTGAATATGTCACTAGCAAATTCAAGATAAGAAGTACTTGTCTATGATCGTATTTTATGCCTTTTGAATATTTGTAATTAGAGAAATACTTCTGGGACACCCAGCATATTAATATCTCCTCTCAAATGTTTGAATCACCCACGGTGTTTCCATGGTACTGATAAAAACTTTGATGGACGGTGGTGAAAGGCAATTACATTAATTTGAAACAAAGAACTATGATGCAGAAACAACCAACTTCAAAAATTACAAAGTGAAGTAGATTTGTGATAACTCTGTCAGTGGAATGTTAGCACCTATGCAACCTAGGTTCTCTGTACTTTGTAATAAATTGGTTTATTATGTTCATCAGCAGGCCAACAGTAAAACTGAAATTTAATAATTTTTGTTTATAATGTTTCATTCAGTTGCTTCCACACCGGAGCTCCTCTTCTCAAGCTGGTAAAGTTTCCCATATCCATCATCTATAGAAGTTTATGCACTGAGTGGACAAAAATCACGGGATAGTGATATGCACATATACTGATAGCAGTATTATCACATACCGAGGTATAAAAGGGCAGTTCATTGGTGGAGCTGTTATTTGTATTCACGTGATTCATGTGAAAAGGTTTCTGATGTGATTATGGCCGCACAATGGGAATTAACAGACTTTGAATGTGGAACAGTAGTTGGAGCTATATGCTTGGGACATTCAGTTTTTGAAATCATTGGGGGAATTCAGTATTCCAACATCCATAGTGTCAGAAGGACGTGGTGAGAATTCCAAATTTCAGGCATTATCTCTCATCCCGAACAATGTAGTGGCCAACAGCATTTGCTTAACAGCTGAGAGCAGTGGCATTTACGTGGCATTGTCAGTGCTAACAGATAAGTAATACTGTGTGAAATCAGTGTGGGACACACGACAAACATATTGGTTAGGACAGTGCGACATAATTTGGCATTAATGGGCTATGATAGCAGACAACTGGCAGAAGTGCATTTCCTAACAGCACGACATCACCCATAGTGCCTCTTCTTGGCTTGTGCCCATATCAGTTGGACCCTAGTGACTGGAAAACTATGGCCTGGTCAGTTGGTCAGAGCTGATGGTTGAATTCGAGTGTGACGCAGACCTTGCAAAGCCGTGGACCCAAACTGCCAACAAGGTATTGTGCAAGCAGGTGATGGCTCCATAATAGTGTGAGTTGTGTTTACATGGAATGGACTGGGTGCTCAAGTCCAACTGAAACTGACTGGAAATGATTATGTTTGGATACTTAGAGACTATTTGCAGTCATTCATGGGCTTCATGTTCCCAAACAGTGGTGGAATTTTTATGGATGGTGCACCATGTCACTGGGCCACAGTTGTTCATGACTGGTTTGAAGAACATTCTGGACAATTTGAGTGAATGATTGGCCACCCATATCACCCAGAATGAATCCCATTGAACATTTATGGATCATAAACAAGAGGTCAGTTCATGCACAGAATCCTGCATCGACAACACTTTTGCAATTATGGATGGCTATAGAGGCAGCACTGATCAGTATTTCTGCAATGGATGTCCAGTGACTTATTGAGTCCACGACATGTAAAGTTGCTGCACTACATCAGGCAATAGGAGGTTTGACATGATGTTAGGAGGAATCCCATGATTTCTGTCACCTCAGTGTACTGTCATAATGAAAACATTAATGTGAGCCATCTGAAATAGTTTCTGATTTCTTCTCAATATTGGCATCCTTGTCTCAAAATATTGGTTAATTATAGCGGAAAGGTGTATACAGAAAGACAGAAGTAGTGATACTTCTAAAAATGTTTCTATACTTGAGCCTCATCAGAAGCTTGATATTTCTTGGTGTGTCTCCACTTTTGCTGTTACAAGAGTAAGTTAGGGCATGGAATTTTCTCAAGTTCTATAAATAATGTCAGTTGCTATCCATATTGCAGGTGGAACGTGGATGTGAACTACTAGGACATTTTGTACCTGCTGAACTATGGATAAAACTGCTGTTACCACCACTTGAGGATTCTCCAAATGATGGTGCACTTCGTATTCTGGCAGCAACAGTTCGTGGAGCTCAGCCCTCTAATTTTAGAGAACACATACCTGTAATTGCTGAATTTCTTGCACACAAAAATATCTGCTGGTCGAGACAGGTACTATTACTCAAAATAGAATACCTAACTTTTTACAAGATTTTTTTTTTATGGATATTTTGTTTGATGTAAGCACAAAATATGATGATTGCGGTTGCCCGTGAAACCATGAACCCACGAGAGCACCTTTCTTTCAGAGCAAATCGATGGGCAGGCCCACATGTTGCCAGGGTTATTTTGACTACACTGCAGAAGTTTCACCAGGAAGCCCTTACACATCATTCATACAGTCCAAATCTCTCTCCATTTGATTTCCATATTTTTCGAATCCAGAAGAAAAAAATTCTTTGCCATCAATTGGCTTCAGACAAAGATGTGCATGCTTGGATACAATCGTGGTTCTTCAAGCAACCGCAAACATTTTTCCTTGAAGACAACGACCATCTTGTCTTACAGTGGGATAATTTTTTTAACATTTATGACAATTACTTTTGAAATAACAAACATTTCTCTTACTTTTTTGTCATCTGTCTCATTTTCATTTGACTACCTTTTATAGTTACAAATTCTGCCTCCTCCTCATTGGATCAAGCAAAAATATGATGTCACACAGATAGAAATTCCATAGCAATGGTGGTACTTATTATGATGATAGTTCGCAGTGTGTTGTGAAAATGAAGAAAGGCTGCACCAGTTTCACACAATTTCCCACAGCAAAACACTGTGTATTTTTCTTGATATAAATGTGGCCATCTGACAGCTGTCTGTCTTGCACAAATTCCACCTCAGCTGGTACGAGAAACCTACTCAAAGTAATGATATCAACATGTTTGGGAGCAACTAATCTTAGTTTGGTAATATACGTTGATGAACCAAAACATTACAACCACTTGCTTAATAGCTTATTTGTAATCTTTCAACGAAATACATTACTGATTCTGCTTATCAGGGATCCAACAGTTTGTTGGTAGGTTTGTGGAGATATGCAATTGATATCAATAATGGGTCGTTGATGTGCGTATGCGGTGATGGCACCCAATAGCAACAAAGATGGGTTCCATAGGATTTACATCAGGCGAATTTGGTCACTGAGATGTCAGCTTGAGCTCACTTCAATGCTCCTTAAACTACTACAGCACGGTTCTGGCTCTGACACATGGCAGTCATACTGCTGAAAGATGACATCGCCATCAGAGAAGACATCAAGCATGAAGGGATTCAGAAGGTTCCCAGCTATCAGTGTGTCTTCAATTACTACCACAGGTCTCATGTAATGCAGGAGAATGTCTCCCATAGAATAATACTGCTCCAAACAGCGTATGTCCATGGCATGCTGCAGGTTTCGAACCACCATTCACCTCGATGACGGCATTTTTGGAGACAACCATTGACCTAGTGTAGTAAAAATGTGATTCAACTGAAGAGCCAACACATTTCCATTAATCCCGATGGTCCTGTGCACACTGTAGTTGTTTTTAATTGACAGTGTTGTTTGGTCAACATGTGAACACGTAGGGGTGGTCTGCTGTGGATCTCCATTTTCATCAATGTATGATGAACGGTGTACTCTGAAACACTTGTGCATGCACCAGCACTGTGCTCTTTTGGCAGAGATGTCACAGATCACTATCTATCCTACTTTACAGAGCAGACAAGCCTCCAAGACCCAAACTCTGTGAAGAGTCATGAATGTCCAACACCTAGTGGTAGTTTCACTGTCCTCATACCTCTTTCTGTAGAAGCTCATGACAGTAGCACATGAGTATTCGACCAGATTTGCCGTTTTTGAGATACTCGTTCACAGGCTTTGTGTAATAATAATCTGTCCTCTTGTCAGAGTCACTTATCTCAATGGATCTCTCCATTTTCTGCCTATATCTTTGTTAGGGAGATCTTCCATCTGTGTCTGCTTCACTTACATACTTTTGTTACCACGTCTAGTGCCCGCAATGCTGGAAGGCGGCATCGAATGTCATAATGGGCAGTGATCATAATGTTTTGGCTTATCAGTTTATAGTAACCATTCTGCTGCTTTAAAGGGCTAAGTAACAGTCAACATCTTATGTAAGTGTATACATAGACCATAATCAAACAATGGGAAATCCAGGATGGAATCTTGGGGGGCAGACAGGGCGTGTCTCCTCCAGTTTTATTGGGTGTTCGTTTGTTGGCGGCTGGACTATGGGTGCATGGTGTTTGGGTCAGTGAGTCCCTCTTATTTGTGGATCATAGACGCTGTCCACCATGAGGAGATTCAGCTGGTCACGGGTGCTTATCGTTCCAGTCCCTTACACAGCCTCTGTGCTAAGATGGGGGAACCGCCACTTACCATGTGGCGCCAGCTCCTCATGGTGAGCCAAGCATGTAAGTTCCTTGCAGCTCCAACTTCACACACACACACACACACACCATACTGTTGTTTGTCCACATCTGAAGCACCTTTTTTAACTGTCTGCCGCCCTGGTTACTGAAGAGGTGTAGAGTTATTTTAGATTTGGTGCAGTACAGGAGAGATAGCACTTCTGCTTCCGTTTTTAATGTGGTGAAACAGCAGTTTTATCTGAGCACCACAATCATGTAGCTGTTTCTATGGATGGGTGTAAGCAGGTTGACTCCGTTGGTTGCTCTGTTGTTTTCCTGGCTCGTGTCCTCAGACTGCCTTCCGAATTTACGTTCTTTGACGCAGAATTATATGTGATCTTGCGGGCACTAGAGCAGATGAGACATTCTCACAGTGTTAAATTTCTCATCTGTTCAGATTCTTTGAGTGCCCTTTACTTTTTGCAGTGTTTGTATCCAGCAGATAAAGTAATCACGACTATCCAGGATGCCCTCCTCCATCTACAGCGACTGGGGGGGGGGGGGGAGGAGGTGTCTCTCTACTGGGTACCAGGGTACATGGAAATTGCAGACAACAAAAGGGTAGATCGAGCAGCCAAGGAGGCGTGTTGTGATCATCAGGTCTTTCGGTGTGCTTATCCCCCTGCATGCTGTCATCTCGCTTTTGAGGTATAAAGTCCTTTTTCAATGGGAAGATGAGTGGCAAGAAGTGACCGACAACAAGCTCTGTGTCATCAAGCCCACAACCCGGCCATGGAGTACTTCCTTCCAGTCATGTCGACAGGATGAGGTCCTTCTTACTCGTCTTTGCATAGGCCACAGCCCTCTGATGCATGGAGTTTTATTCTGGTGAGAGGACCCTCCAATGATTGGTGTTTGTGGCGTGCAGATCACGGTGCGCTACATTTTATTGGACTGCATTTTATTTGCCGACCAGCGGACTGCGATGGATTTGCTGGAGGATCTGCAGTTTATTTTATGTAATGATCAAATGAATGTGGTTCATGTTTTAGTTTTGTGAATTGTCCAATGTTCTAACAAGATTTTGGGGAGATGTTTTTAATGTGTCAACAGGGTGGCTGGCTCACTCATGTTTTTTGTAAGTGGTCAGCCAGTTACATTTCCCTGTGCTTTTCTTTTAGCTTTTCTGTGTTTTGTTTTCCCTCTGTTTTAATTTCTTGATTAGCTATCTTCCCTCCTCATTGATTTTAGTGCATGTGAGATAGAGTGACTGTGTGGTCATTTTGAGTGCATGCGTGTATGATAATTTTAGCTCTTCTCCACATTCATTTGTTTTAATAAGTGTCAGGGCACTGAGAACCTCGCCATTGGGCACCCATAAGACCCTCCTAAGACACCACATAGGGGAGATGCTGAGTCGCAAATAGGCACAACAAAAAGATTCTCACAATTACATGTTTTGGCCATTAGGGCCTTCATCAACAATAGACGCACATACATACACACGCATACTCATGCAAATGCAATCCACACACACGACTGCAATCTCAGGCAATTGAAACCACACTGCGAGCAGCAGCAGCACCAGTGCATGATAGTTCGCTCACTGCTTGAATACTGCTCAGCAGTGTGGGATCCGTACCAGATAGGGCTGATAGACGAGATAGAGAAGATCCAACAGAGAGCAGCGCACTTCGTTACAGGATCATTTAGTAATCGCGAAAGCGTTACGGAGATGATAGATAAACTCCAGTGGGAGACTCTGCCGGAGAGACGCTCAGTAGCTCGGTACGGGCTTTTGTTAAAGTTTCGAGAACATACCTTCACCAAAGAGTCAAGCAGTATATTGCTCCCTCCTACGTATATCTCGCGAAGAGACCATGAGGATAAAATCAGTGAGATTAGAGCCCACACAGAAGCATACCGACAATCCTTCTTTCCACGAACGATACGAGACTGGAATAGAAGGGAGAACCGATAGAGGTACTCAGGGTACCCTCCGCCACACACCGTCAGGTGGCTTGTGGCGTATGGATGTAGATGTAGATGATGGGAGTGGCAGCTTGGTGGGAGTAAGGAGGAGGCTGGGGTGAGGAGGGGGAGGGATAGTATGTTGGGGGTGGCGGATACAGAAGTTATCACTGTCCTCACCCGTCCATCCCCTTCCCTGTTCCCATTCCAGCACTACACAGCCGTCATTCCACCACTGCACCCAGTCTTTTTATCCCTCTTTTTTTCCGCTGCTTCTCCCCCTCCCCTCCTCTCCCACCTTTCCCCTGCCCTCTGTGTATCCTGCAACACTTCACTGTGTGCCACCCTCACCATACTATCCCTCCCCCTCCCTGCCCCAGCCTCCTCCTTACCCCCACCAAGTCACTACTTCCATCATGCACTGATGCTGCTTCTTGCAGTGTGGTTTCAGTTGCCTGAGACTGCAGTCGTGTGTGTGAGTTGCATTTTCGTGTATGTGTGTGTGTGTGTGTGTGTGTGTGTGTGTGTGTGTGTAAAGAATACTCTTATATGTCTAAATCTGATCTGGGTTATGTATGAAATATTAAACCACAAATATCATTAAAACCTAATGCTTCATTTTACTTTTTGACCTACGCCCGTGCCTTTTGCTGTGATGGGAGCAGCTAAAGTGGAATTTAAGGCATGAGATGTTGTGACACCATTCACATAGTGTTTGTTATTAAAAAACCTAAAGGCAGAATTCAAATTTGTAGCAGTATTGAAGCATCTGTTAATGTTTAGTCTAATACATATGTTTATATGATTCAGTGTGTGGAAGATTTCCTGCCAAAGTTACTTGGGAGGCTAGTTTTCTTCTAACAAGGGGGGACCTTACAAACTATCCATCTTTGATCTTCTTCATAATTATAGGATTTGCAATTTCTTAAAGCAGTATAATGTAATCTCCAAAAAACTAGAAAAATTTGTCATTAAGAACTAGAAGATTTCCAAGCAGTGTTAAGTATTAAAATTGTAATTTTTTAACAAATTTGTCGGTAGCTTAACACTAGCATAATTGGATTGTAATCATAAAGTCACTGGTTCAGACCTTGCTTGGAGCATACTTCTTTTTTGTACTTTTTCTTTAATTCCTTATTTATTAACAAATGGAAATGATAAATATGGAATTACAATTATTTAATGAAATTAACATACTTTTATTTTTAATTACTCGCCTATGAAATCAAATTAAAATTTTACAAGCATGCAAAATGCCTTTTTGTTAAATGAAAAAAAAAAAAAATTGTATACATCAGCAATAGTGTTAAATCTCTAGAAATAAAAATCTTGAATTTTCTCTTCGTGTTTTGCATTTTTGTAAAAAGTTCTAAATTTGTTGATAATATACTTGCAGATGTTATTTTATTAAAAATTATGGTTACATATTTGTTGCTTGCGTATATGAAAGGTGTGTGCTTCTCTTTTGCTGATGAATGCTGTGGCCGAAAGCTTTGTGTGTGTTAATTGTGCCTGTCTGCAGCTTAACGTATCTCGTTTACAGTAAGTAGCAATCTATCTTTTCCTACATTATCAATATTCCTAGCTGGAGTTTCTATTTTTTGGTTAAGATTTCATTTTTTAATAAATTTGGAATTTAAAAAATTAAAATAAAGTATGCTTTTACCAAGAAACTGTGATTACAATTCGATTATGCTATGTACTGAACTACCAATAAATTCATTAATAAACTACAATTGTTTTATACTTAACAATGCTCAGAAATCTTCCATCATTCAAAGGCAATTTTTTTTTAGTTCTTTTGGGAACTGAATCATAATGCTCTAAGAAATTGATATCTGGACACTGACCTACAAATCTTGGAAGTATGAAGAAAATTGACAAGATCTACTCCATAAGATCCACTTGTGAAATAGTTTTATCTGGCACTTACCTGCTATTACCATTAGGTGCAGAATCAAAGTGTTGTGTGGTAACCGCTGTGATTCTCAGGTTATATCAGTACAATAGCTTACATTTTAGTGTTGCAAGTTCTCACCCAATATTTAAAAAATTCTTATAGCGGCTTATACAGAGGGTTACCGCAAGCTGTGAATTATTTAGATGACGTTACACTCACTTTGTCTACCAGAGAACAATAACTAAACAACTAGAAACATCTGTTTAATAGACTTAGTGAATGGGAATGCAAACCACACACTGCATAACGATGATTGATATTCCCCGTATGCCAAAAAATTTGAAGGAGTTCCAGTCATTCTTAGACAACATAAATTTCTATGGCAAATTTATACTGAATGTTGCACAGTTATCACACTCTCTAAATCACCTTCATGTAAAGGGAATCAAATTTCAGTTGTTTGCCTCTAGACCGGCAGTGTACTGAAAGCTAAAATAGTGATTGAATTCTGCTTCCTGCATGGTCTCACAAACCAGGAACACATTTCATCCTGGCAACAGATGCCTCTCAATTCGGGGTTGGGATTGTTCTGTCGCATAAGTCTTCCAGTGGCACAGAACAATTGATTGCATACACTTCTAAAACAGTAACAGTGGCACAAGTAAACTTCAACCACAAAGCAAAGCAGGCACTGGACAATATTTACAGTATCAAAAAATCATGTTTCCTTATTCAGAATAAAATTCCACCTGCTCATGAACCATAAGTCATTAGTTTTGTTAGGCCCCCAAGCAAATCTACCGGATATGATGCTGCTACAATTACAGTGTTTTTGTCCATTGACTTGGTGCCAATCTTGCTTTCCACACTGTGTTGTCATGCCAGTTAGCTGCCTAGTTTGTGTCAGTATGTTTTAATAATCCTTACATATGATTTTCGATAAATGCTCCACTGACACATATAACATTGTCAGTTCTACGATTACTGTCTCATCCCCTTCATTATCCCACTGTTTACAAAACAGGCACAGTGCCTTAGACAAATTCAGAACTCAAAATATAAACACAAGTTCGAGCTCTACATCGGTGTTTTGTTGTATCTGACGAGACACATTATTCCCTTCTATCTGTACCCACATATCATGCAAACACTAGTCATCCAGTAATAGCCAGAAACTTTCGATTTTTCTTAGTTGGAAACTTGTTACAAACTCAGTGTGTTCCTGGCTCTATATCGCTTGCTTTTTGTTCAGAGCCTGTTTTAAATGTAGAGATGAGTAAATGATCGCTATAATGCTCATATCCTATGCTTTGTGTCTGTATAATGCTTTTTATATTCTGACATTTAAATATCTGTATAAAGTAACTATTGCCAGAATTAAAAGCAAAATTGTTGTTTTCTGCTTTGCTATTGAGGACATACAGGTATGGTTAAAACAATGGAGATCTGAGATGATCTTTTTTACTAATAGGCATTGTGGTAATGAAAACTACTTTAGAAAATGTACATTTAGTTAGTAATCCTGATTTTGCAGGCAATATGTAGCTATTCTGCCGCGCGGGATTAGCCGAGCGGTCTCAGGCGCTGCAGCCATGGACTGCGCGGCTGGTCCCGGCGGAGGTTCGAGTCCTCCCTCGGGCATGGGTGTATGTGTTTGTCCTTAGGATAATTTAGGTTAAGTAGTGTGTAAGCTTAGGGACTGATGACCTTAGCAGTTAAGTCCCATAAGATCTCACACACATTTGAACATTTTTTGTAGCTATTCTAAACAACATACATTGTATATGATTGGAAAAGACGTTTTTAGTGACCTTTAGTGAGGTAAAACAGGAGTCTAATTCTTCTCATGATACACACGAATGCATTTGGAATCATCCATGTTGATAAACCGATTGGTATTCTTTCAGTGTTCTCCCCAAGTTAAAATACTTTTATGTTATAGATGTACAAGTGAGTGTTAGTTTACTAATTGTTAGTCTGTCCTTCATAATCCAACTTATTTGTTTGGTCTTCCATTATTAAATTATGTAAGTACTTTCCTGAATGGCTTGTGATGTTTCAGGCTGCATACCAGGAACAGCTGCTACGTTGTTGTACAGCCCTTATCAGTATAGATGCAGAGAGCATTTCCACTGCACACCAACATCTCTTCTTTGTTATTATTTCAGCTCTTGGACTGACAAATGAGCAGAAAATTGCAGATGATGCTGTAGGTAATGTTTTTAACATTTTTATATGTAAGGTTGTTAAGTCACATTGAAACAATATTGTAAACAGATTAATAATGAGTTGTGGTATTCCAAACAAAATACAGTGTGTAACAAGTATCAAGGTAAAAATGTTTATAGGATAATAGAGATAAGGCAGAATGTGAAGAATTGAACTAACTGTGATTCAACAGGGAATATTTTTATATTTGTTAAATGAAATTATTATGGCTAAAGATGAATGAGTCTTTATTAGAGTGAAATCTAGTGTTGGTGCTATCTTTGATAAGAAAAACACAAGATTGCCATTGGATATAGTGGTTCAAAGAAAGCAGTGGTCTATGGGACTGGAGAAACCATCTCCACCTCCACCCCCACCTGGCTCCTACCATTCTATACTCACTTGCTTTCTTAGACATACACTGTTTACATGAAAACCCAGGCCTAACATGCTGAGACAACACCCCATGAGCTGAATATAAAGTGACAGCTACACACTTTTTAAGTCTACTGCATGTAGTGTACCTCTCCTCTCATTCCTTACAAAAGGGATTGTATCCATGAAAGTCCAAAAGTTGTGTTTCCTTTCATCTACATACTTTTGGCTCCCTCATTAACGTTTCATTTTAAAGAATATTTGCAGTTTTTTTTAAATTTTGTTATTTACTTATTTCTTTTCTTTACCCAGTAGCTTTTTCGTCTTATCCGTTCAACCTTCCCCTACTCCATTTTCTTCTTCCTATTTATGTAAGCCATATGTTGCCTCAGCCCATTGTGAACAGTTATGTTGTATACTATATTCTAATTGTTGTTCTGAGAGCACTGGAGAGAGATTTGTGCCACTTTCTGTTCCATGGCCATTGGCTTTGCAAATTAGAGTATATGTATGATATCTGTGTGTTTATCATAAAGTATATCTCATATTTTTCATTGTATTGTGATCATTTTGTGTAACTTCAATTGTAGTTATCAGCTGCTTTTAATCTGAACAGAGTGGCTTTCTTACAGTTTTGGAGATGAAAGTTTCTTTGGAGAAATGGGAGACTATTAGGGACAATGTGAATTTTTCCATGCACAGAATTTATACGGGATAGGCAACTATTCTTCAAGGTACAATAGGAACAATTGAGCATTTGGAGGGATAGGAAGAAAAATGCTTCCATGAGGCAGACAGATATCAAGCCAGTAGATGTAACAAAATTATAAAAGGGATAATTGCTACTCACCAAATAGCGGAGATGCTGAGTCGCAGATGGGCTTGTTGTGTGTATCTGTGACTCAGCATCTGCGTTACGTGGTGAGTAGTAACTATCCTCTTCATAATAAGTCATTAGATGTAGTTGTTAGCAGAGCTGTTCGGCAAAATAGAGAAACAAAGGGAGGAGGAGGAAGAAGAAGAAGAAGAAGAAGAAGAAGAAAATTGGAAGTAATGACTGGGAAATAGGATAAATAATGCTTAGTCTGCGAAGAAAAAGAAATTGGAACATTATATGGAGGAGCTAGCACATATCTTCTTTTACTTCCTGTATCTTGCACTGCATTATGCTCATGAGCAACCTGTCGTCTGTATGAATGACCACACTCAAACAGTGGACAAGGCCAAGTTTTTTCTGCAAGTTGCAGAGCTTGCTGCTCAAGTTAGTATTGTCAGTATCAACTGTTAGATTTAAACAACATGCTAGGTAGAATTCTGTCTTCATAGTAGATGGCTGTTGTTCACATGATATGTCACTAAAAATAGAAGAAACTGCCGAAAAACTAGAATGAGAGAGGGGTGAAAATGTGAGATAAAGAAGGAGAAAAATTGTATAATAATCAAAAATAGATTTCTTAATTCCTTGAGAAGTACCTCTGTTTATTTTGGTACTCATTTTTCTTTCTAGTATTTTATCAGTTCATACTTTAAAAAAAATTTCCACTTCCCCACCTCTCTCCCCCTCTATTCTCCATACATCTACACTATTCACAAAACAGAGAATTCAGAATCTAGTCACACTGAACTTTATGTTTTATTAACAGCTTGTCATAATACCTGTAACATGGATGATTAATTGTCTCTGATACCTTTGTTTATTTAACATTAAGTACACCCATCTGAAAAGTCTTTCCCTGATTACATAAATTGACAACTCAGGCTAGAAGTAAGATACAAATATGAAACTGGTGTCTAATTGTTTACAAACTATCAAAGTGTTTTTCACACATCAGTAAACTTCCACATGAGTACGCTTGGTAGCACGTAGCACATCTAGGCGAATTTCAATTTCTGTCCACACATTAGCCACCATCACTGGAGGGATCGATTCAATGACTGTGGTTATCCGTTGCCGCAGGGTTTCAAGATCTGGTACACGTGTTCGGTAGACCTCGTCCATAAAAAGAAGTCTAATGGGGTTATGTCAGGAGAGCGTGGAGGCCAAACCGTTGGCCCATCACGACCAATCCATTGCCCAGGAAAGGTCATATCGAGATAGGCACGGACGTCCAAACCCCAGTGAGGCGGTGCACCGTCTTGCTGAAGCAAGACATCCGGGTGATACTGAAGCAGCTGAGGAACAGCATACAGTTGAAACATGTCCAGACACATTGCAGATGTGATGGTAGCCTAAGCGAAGAAGAATTGCCCGATAATTCGATCGCGCAATAGCGCGCACCAAACATTTACCTTTGGACTGCCTCTGGTGCACTCCATGAGCTCGCCAGGGGGTTGTGAAGCCCAAATGCGCACATTATGGCGATTCACTACTCCACTGACAAAAAAGGTCGCTTCATCGGAAAAGGCAATTCGTCTGAGATAACCATCATCATCCTCAATACGTGATAGCATTTCGACTGCAAAGTCATATTGACGTGTACTGTCATTGGGCAACAATGGAAGTGGAAGTTTACTTATGTATGGAAAAAACTTTGATAGTTTGTAAACAATTAGACACCAGTTTCATATTTGTATCTTACTTCTAGCCTGAGTTATCAATTTATGTAATCAGGGAAAGACTTTTTGGACACCCTGTATTTCACTTATTGTTTTCATACAGCTTTCATGTTTCTGTTTTCTTGTTGTAAAATCTTGACTTCTCTGTGTACCAATATCACTTTTTTATTGATAAAATACATTGTCCCCATCAATATCCTATGTGCTTCTTTCTTGAAATGTGTATTTTACTTTCAGAATTTATCAAATCAAAGTTTTCTCCTGTGTGTATTCTTTCTCAAAGTCATACAGTGACCAAAATTTAGAGATGTTCTGGTTAAAAATGGTACAAAATGGTCATTGTTTCTCATCTAGGTGTGCTGAAGCTGCTGGGCAATAATGAGAAATGTGATTTAGAGGGGCTATTTGAGAAATATGCATTGTCAGTGTTAGAAGATCTGCAGAGAACAGCAGAATCATGGTCTGTATGCAGTTCAGAGCGATTCATCTTTGAAGCCATATTGAGACACTCAGGTAAAGAATTTTGAATCTGAAATTTTATCATCACCATTAAAACAGCATATTTTTGATACTGTTTCATCATACTGTATGCAATAAACATGTGCATCAGTGATTCCCGACCTGGGGGTATTTATCTTCTGAGGGGTGGGTAAAAACAAAGAGGTTCAATTGTGTTTTGGTCACAAAACTAAATTATTTTTAAAACATCATTACTGTTTCATAAGACTGTTATACTGATTACATAAGTTACCAATAATTAAATTTTTTTTTTTTCAGATATAGCATTAACATGTGATTCAGTGTGGTAGAGGGTACAGCTTATTGAATGTATAACATTTTCACATATTCCATGCACTTTGTACCATGCATCTTTCTCAGTAAAACAGACATACACATCACTTATGCTTATATGTCTCATGAAAACACCTCCAAGTTGTGCGTAGACCAGAAAGTACTTCATTAAGCTAGGTATACACAAGGGTGTTTTTCATTCTACATCTACATCTACATGACTACTCTGCAATTCACATTTAAGTGCTTGGCAGAGGGTTCGTCGAACCACAATCATACTATCTCTCTACCATTCCACTCCCGAACAGCGCGCGGGAAAAACGAACACCTAAACCTTTCTGTTCGAGCTCTGATTTCTCTTATTTTATTTTGATGATCATTCCTACCTATGTAGGTTGGGCTCAACAAAATATTTTCGCATTCGGAAGAGAAAGTCGGTGACTGAAATTTCGTAAATAGATCTCGCCGCGACGAAAAACGTCTTTGCTGTAATGACTTCCATCCCAATTCGCGTATCATATCTGCCACACTCTCTCCCCTACTACGTGATAATACAAAACGAGCTGCCCTTTTTTGCATCCTTTCGATGTCCTCCGTCAGTCCCACCTGGTAAGGATCCCACATCGCGCAGCAATATTCTAACAGAGGACGAACGAGTGTAGTGTAAGCTGTCTCTTTAGTGGACTTCTTTTGTGAGCAAAACTTGTTGTGTAAACAGTGCCGAGTTTCAGCTCACCAGTAGTGTTAGAGAGTGGGTCTAGATCTCGGGTAGTTGCACTCTGTGAGTTTAGACTTCTTGTGTAGGTGGCACCTCCATGTGTTGAGAGCTGTTTGCCATAGCTCCCAGACAAGAAAAACTGTACCAGCATTGTTGGGAAGGCTGAGAGTAATACTAGGTGAGTGCTCAACAACCAGTTGCATCCAGGATTTGTGCTGTATTTCATAATTTTTATGCTACCGTTTGTTGACAATATACTCATATTTTGCCATTCTCGCGCTCACGATAAATGAAAGCACTCGTGAAATTGCATATTTTGAGCCATAATTTGTGCCCATGGCATGTTTCCGAGTGAATATATCACCCATTTTACCTCCTACATGAACAGCACAAGCAGTTAACCTATTTTGAAAGTTGTAGATTTCCAACACAGCAAAGAATTTATGAAAACAACATGGACAAATTATGTAGAACCAATAAACAAAAAAATTGTCGCCAAGGAGACTCAATCCTTCATTAATATGAGCAAGAGACTGGCATGTTAGCCATTGCGCTTCATAGACACTCCAACTAACTGCCCTATAAACATGTAGCGGCATTGTCAAGATAGTTGAAACTGCTGTCATGATGGATATGCACTGTGAAGTGATTGTTAGCGACGTGTAGGCAAAAAAAGTGATGGAGATAGCTGACAGGAAGTGGACTCAGGATGAAGTTGTGAATTTAATTAGCTTGTACAAGAAATGGCAGCATTGTGGAATGTACAGTTACTACACTATGGGAACCGACGTGTGAAGCATAGTTTGTTGACTTAAATGGCTACAGTTTTTAATGCCTCCAAAGAAGATATATACCACATTAGTCACCATTTAAGAAATCAGGCGAAGTAGTTTTATAACATAGATTAACTGATATAAAGAAACAAGTGAAGCTATCTTTGAAAGTACAGTGTGGGGCAACTAAAAGTGGCCCAGAGAACAGAGTTCCAGGTTACAAAGAAACACAGCACAGGAAAGAAAATACAATTCTATCCTGACTATAGCAGAAGTTGAAAGTGACCACCATTCATCTCCTGACACTTTTGGGCCATGGTCAGCAAGTTGCTGAAGGTGGATCAAAGCTGAAGTGTTGGAACTGCTACAGTCTCATCAAAAATGTTCTGCTGTAGTTCTTGACTACTATGAGGGTTGTTGCAGTATGCCTTAGACTTGAGGGCTCCCCACACAAAGTAGTCACACACTGATAGATAAGGTGACCTGGGTGTCCAGCTAGGGCCATAACCAGATTGACCTCTGCTAACGACTCTGTTAATCATGAAAATTGTGTGAATGTGCTCCAAGGTACAGCCAACTGTTTGAGCAGTTGCTCCATCCTGTTGGAAGTAACTGCAAGTCTTTTCCTTCTCTGTTAATGCTGCCACAAATAGTTTCAAAATGTTGGCAATGTAACATGCCAAATTTAACACATCCAATAATGTGGCATACAGACACTGCACACCAATCCCCAATATTCTGATCATGCAACAGTGTTTTGTGGAAGCTATGCAGATTCTCTGTTGCCCAGAACCTGTGATTTTTTTGAGTTGATGTAACCACTCAGGTGAAACCAGGCTTAATCAGATATAAATATGTCCAAGCCATTCATTGTTATCTCAGTTAAAAAACCACTCACGAAATTGGAGGCACTGAGGAGCATCTACTGGTTTTAATGCAAGGACAACAGGCACTCTGTAGGGATGGATATGCAGTTCCAGGTGGAGTATTTGTCCTCACGATCGATGTGATATGCCAGTCTCTTGTGATAGGCATTAGGTTGATTTGGTAGATCTCTGGAGCATTTTCTGGTGAAATGCAGCCACATTTTCTGGTGTGCAAGCAAATTTCAGACTGGTTTTTTGACTTGTTCAAAACAGACCTTGTCTTACGCCATTTATGGTCTAAGTGTTGCACGACACTTTTTCTTTGACACCACAACAGACCACACCATTTCCACGACTCTGTAGTCACATAACTTTCCACAGTGAACACCCGCTGCTCCACTGTGAGTACCATCATCCTCTTTGCACTGCTGCACTCACACTGACCAAGCTGCACTACACTCTGAACCAGTCTGGATCATGTGGTGGGCATTCACATGCTGTGTGCATCACGAGCTGTGGTTGTATGCACAATCACATCCAATTGTATCCACTAGTCTGGTAGGACTGCATCAAAATTAAGTACCGCACCCTTGTTATATTGCCACTTACCATCACAAGCAGGTTGTTCAATATTATGGTGCGGAACTGAGGATTTGACTGGTTCTTTTACATTTTTGAAGTGCTCTTTGAAGTACTGTTGAAGTAATTCACCAAATGTGTTTCTGGAAATTATGTTTTTTGTAAATATTGTGAAAACAGCCCTCAATTTATGGACTCATCTGCTCTTTATTGCTGTTGACAATGAGACAAATATGGTACAAATTTAAAGGATATTTGAAATGTCTGACTTGCTCTCTAAAATGCTAGGGAGAAGTTTTTAATGTCATAATGGTGGCTGACTCATTCATGTATTTTGAAAGTATTCAGGGAGCCACACACCTCTGTCATCTTTTTTTATAATCTGTGTTAAAAATTTTTTAGAATGTTGTACAATAGTCAGTCTTTTACCATTTGAGTGATAGCGAGAATATGTGGATGTATGTGAATAAGGAATATAGAGAGTATGTTAAAGGTGTAGTGTGTGTGTGTGTGTGTGTGTGTGTGTGTGTGTGTGTGTGTTGGTTTTTCAACAAAGTTTTTTGCCAAAAGTTCATTTTGTAACAGTCTTTTTGTTGTGACTCAGACATTTTAATGACATTTTGAAATATAGTTGACCTCCTCTTGGTTATTTAATGAATGTGTCTTATCAGTTTTAAGTTTAAAAAATTAAAACTTGCCTTGCACAAACCTTCCCAGATAATTTGTTTCTGCACTTTAAGTTCACCAAGAGAAAATACCAACCAAATTCTCAGTTCTGCTATGTAATATAGAATGACCTGCTTGTGTCAGTAAATGGCAAACTAATAGGGTTGCAGGAGTTAATTTTGACACAGACCTGTCTTCAGTTATTGCATCCCTGAAGTCTGATGACACATTTTTGACCTGATAAACATAACTTTCCTCACCTATGATGTAGTTGTGGTTACGCTGTGTTCTCATCTGTGCACCTAAATGAATCTTGCACAACTATGAAGACATTCAGAAAGGGGTTGGTACACCATTACAGAAAGTACAAACTAATCTGGTAAAGTCATCTATATCATCAAACTCCTTTGTCCTCCAGTTAAGGTGGCATACAGAATTTACAGCATTTATGAAAGTAGATGATAACATTTATCAGAATTCAGGGAGCTTGTGAGACTGAAACTAATTCCAATTGACAAAACATTTCTGCCCTGCCAAATTTTATCTACTTACACAAAAGATTATCATCATTTTACTGCCCTTCCACACAGGACTTAAACGGCAAATATACTTTTGGAATCTGCCAGCTGTAAGACACACAATTTCTCCAGGACACAAACTACGCTCACCTGTCCAGTCTCACCCAAACATTCACCATCAACGATCTATAGCAACACTGGCCAGAACCAAACTAAACTAAACTCTGTCTGAACAGACCTTGGAGGCCCAACAGTACCGACCAGCCTCCATATCATCCCTAGCCCACAGGCCAGTAGACAACTGAATAATTAACTTCATCCCACATACTGACGGTTGGATGATGATGTATGAAACATCATGAGCTGTGTTCAGTTAAATTACTCTATCCAACTCTGTAGATATTGCCACCAGAAAATTATACTTCGAAACATAAGTTAAAATCACCTCCTAAGTGACTGTATACATTGAAATGTATTTAACCTAAAATGACGAATATAAAGCATATAATGTAACTAAGGTGGACTGCCATCTAATATCTGCTTCCATAGCCCATTAACGCCAGATTTTGCCACGCTGTCCTAACAGATACATTCATCATATGTCCATATCGATTTCCTCGACTACTTCACAGTTTTGCTTGTCTGTGAGCACTGACAACTCTATGCAAACGCCACTGCTCTCAGTCGTCAAGTAAAGCCATCAGCCACTGCGTTGTCCTTGGTGAGAGGTAATGCCTGAAATGTGGTATTCTCGGGACACTCTTGACACTAGCTCTCGAATATTGAATTCCCTAATGATATCTGAAATGAAATTTCCCATGCGTCTAGCTGCAACAACCATTCTGCGTTCAAACTGTGTTATTCTCATCTTGCGACCATAAACATGTCTGAAACCGTTTCACACGAATAATCTGAGTACAAATGACAGTTCTGCCAATGTACTCCATATTTATACCTTCCACACGCAAAACTGCCGCCCTCTGTATATGACTGCGTATTGCTATCCCGTGACTCTTGTCACGTCAGTGTATATATTCTTACGTCATACCAATTAATCTGAACTGCAACTACATATTTGTAAATGAAATTGATAATAACTTTTATCAATAATATTCAGAATGGTTTTGTCACAAAAGCATCACACACAATGGTTAACCATTACAAAACGAAAATTACATCCTGTTAGAAAAACGTATGTTAGATTTACACGAATTTTGCTAATGGTAACAGTTGCTAATATTCTCATAAATGCCTCAGTCAATTCCCGACGCTTTGTCCCCCACACAGTGGTCTGTCGATCCTACTTATAACTTGACTGTGCTGTGATGTCAGACAAGCCACTTGTCAATTATTTTTCTGTCAAAATTGTAATGTCTTACATTGGTTCCTCCAGTGGAAACTGTAGGAACACTACAGGAAATAATTCTCACTTCATTCCCATTCTTATAAAATGGGTTTTTCTAGTGAGCTGCTTTTTTTTTCTGCAGCCGTCCATTCCATGGACTCAACCTTTTGCTGGTTTCCAAGGAGTGTCTGCCCTCGGAAATTGCCCCCGTACTTTTAGTTTGTGCCTTTTCATGTATTTACACCAGCCACCTGAAACTTTCCGTAAACATGGTCTCAAGTCTGCCACGATGACATGATGTCCTTGGCTGCACTGCAGCCCTACCAACACAACAATGGTAGTTACTGGCCTTCACATGGTCCCAAGAAGTCTAATTTCAGTGCTTAATTAAAATTGAAATATCTTGTGATCTACCACTTGGATCACGACACTGGTTTCACCGAACTTACTGTAGTAAAATTTCACATATATGTCTATATCATTCCACATGATTATTTCTCCCGTACATTATTTTAATTTATTAACTTACTGAATTGGAGAGCAATGAGTTTCTTCTGTGGAATGACTTATCACTGCCAAACAAACCCCACCCCCACTGTTTGTAAAATTTCCATTAGTTTTGAATAACAAAATGAAAAACACCTCTTTTCGTTATTTCTGTAACACATGGTTATATTTCACTTTTGCCCATTTTCTTTTTCCCCTCACCCATTTTCCTATTACCGCAAATATTTGGCTATACTTTGCAGACTCTAGCAAGGGTGGCAGCACCTCCCTCCACAGCAGCATCTCCATCCCCCAGCTACACTCTCTCTCTCTCTCTCTCTCTCTCTCACACACACACACACACACTGTACCAAAAATTTTTCATAGTGGACAGTTTATATTGGTAGCCTTTGCTTTAGTGCTATCATGTTACTGTGGTCAAGTGTCTTCATTCTGGAACAGGTATCAATGCAAGCTTTTGCTCCGTGTGGTTTATTTTGGAACTCAATACCAGATAAAACATGTCAGGTTTCTGTCCACTAAAGACATTGGCTCTTGCAAGAGATTGTAATCCTGCTGCACAGGTTAGTGAAAAAAACAAATCAGAAATATGTATTCTTCTTTTGTAATACCTGTAGACTTTTGGCCCTTCAGGTGCCCTTTTACCAGTAAAATATGTATGGCTGTAGTTCATGCTGCAGTTAGGAAATCCAGTCACCGTACATCAGCACCAGTAAAAGATTTCCACTGGAGATTACCTCATCAATAGTCATAACAGATTATACTGTATATACATACATCCTTCCTCTTCTCATTCTTTATTTGCATCCTCCGTTGCAAGTGAAAAGTTAGAGGTCTTTGTTTGCGTGGTCATTATCCACAACAAAC
Organism: Schistocerca nitens; assembly: GCF_023898315.1. Lineage (NCBI taxonomy): Eukaryota > Metazoa > Arthropoda > Insecta > Orthoptera > Acrididae > Schistocerca > Schistocerca nitens. The sequence goes on from NC_064615.1 coordinate 369,176,212, forward strand.
ATCATTACAAATATTAGTTTTATAAAGGAAAACTCCTTTCCCTTGCTGAAGTCTATGTTCATTTGTATTCCAGATGCACTTTACATTTTAAATTAAGGTATCGAAGGTGAATTTAATATGGGATAATACATTATAGTTTTTATAAGTGGTACTTGTAGATGAAAACAGTTTACATCACAATTGTTACATTAATAATTTATTACTTACAGTTACTTGTTTTTTCAGTCGAATTCTGCATTTCCTCTCATCTGGTCATAGGTAAGAGGTCGCACTGTCACTTCGTTTATGAAACATTGACACATCGTTGTAACTAGATGTTCATTTCATGTCTTTTCTCTTATGCGTTTACATAAGTGTTGTGACTCTCTCTCTCTCTCTCTCTCTCTCTCTCTCTCTCTCTCTCTGTGTGTGTGTGTGTGCGTGTGTGTGTGTGTGTGTGTGTGTGTGTGTCCATCCTCCTTCCTGTCTTCCCTCCCTTCCCCCTCTTCTCCCAGAGACAAGGCTTAGGATTTGAATTGAACTGCTGAAAGGAGAAAATATAAAAATGCAGCAAATGAATCAGGGGAAAGGGAATACAAATGTCTAAAAAAAAAGATTGACAGGAAGTCCAGAATAGCTAAGCAAGATTGGCTAGAGGACAAATGTAAGTCTTGAGAAACATATATAACTATGGGAAAGATAGATTTTGGCTACAGGCAGGTTAAAGAGGCCATTGGAGAAAAGAGAAGCAGCTTTATGAATATCAAGAGCTTACATGGTAAACAATACTAAGCAAAAAAGGAAAGCTGAAAGGTGGAAGCAATATTGAGAGGGGCTATAGAAGAGAAATTTAATGGAAGGCGGTATTGTAGTAAGAGAAGAGGAAGTAGATGAAGATAAGATGGGAGATATATGGTGAGAAGAATTGGACAGAGCACAGAAAGACTTAAGATGAAACAAGGACCCTGAAGTAGATGACATTCCCTCAGAACTGCTGGTATCTATGGCTGAGCCAGCAGTGACTAAATAATTGCATGTAGTGTGCAAAATATATGAGACAGGGGAAATACCCTCTTACTTCAGGAACAATATAACAATTCCAATTGCAAGAAATCAGGTGCTGACAGGTATAAATTATCGTTTAATAATTCATACTTACAAAATACTTACACAAGTTATTTACAGAAGAATGAAAAACCAGTAGAAGCTTACCTCAGGGACGGTCAGTTTGGGTTTCAGAGAAATGTTAGAACACGCGAGGCAATACTGGCCTTATGACGTATTTTAGAAGATAGGTTAAGGAAGGACAAATATATAGTATTTGTAGATTTGGGAAGGCTTCTGACAATGTTAACTAGAATGTTGTTGTTGTGGTCTTCAGTCCAGAGACTGGTTTGAAGCAGCTCTCCATGCTACTCTATCCTGTGCAATCTTCTTCATCTCCCAGTACCTACTGCAACCTACATCCTTCTGAATCTGTTTAGTGTATTCATCTCTTGGTCTCCCTCTACGATTTTTACCCTCCACGCTGCCCTCCAATACTAAATTGGTGATCCCTTGATGCCTCAAAATATGTCCTACCAACTGATCCCTTCTTCTAATCAAGTTGTGCCACAAATTTCTCTTCTCCCCAATTCTAGTCAATACCTCCTCATTAGTTATGTGATCTACCCATCTAATCCTCAGCATTCTTCTGTAGTACCACATTTTGAAAGCTTTAAATTTCTGAAGATAGCAGTGGTAAAATAGAGGGAGCAAATGTTATTTACAACTTCTATAGAAACCGGACAACAGTTGTAAGAGTCTAGGGGAATGAAAGGGAAGCAATGGTTGAGAAGGAAGTGAGACAGATTTGTAGCCTGTGCCCAGTGTTATATAATCTGTACATGGAGCAGTTTTTGGACTGAAGATAATGGCAACAATGACAATAAAAACACCACCACCTGATTTACATACATGAGAAAAAGAAATAGTCCCAGTATCGATCCCAGTGGCACACCCTGCATTACAGTTTCTCATAGATGGAATATTGACTTTTGTCACCCTGTTTTGATAATTTATGTTTATGTATTGTTTATAGCTTTCTAGGTATGTGGACAGGAGTCCAAGAGATGTGTGCATAGTATTGTATGCCCTTAGTGGCTGCAAGAGAAGTAGGTACTAAACCAAGATCTAAAAATACGTCGACTGAGCAAGAGCTGGACTCACACCCTAGAGGACGATGGTTCAAACTCATGTCCGGCCATCCTAATTTAGGTTTTCTGTAATTTCACTAAATCATTTCATCCAAATGCTGGGATGGTTCCTTTGAAAGGGCATGGCCAACCTCCTTCCCAGTGCTTCCCTAATCTGATGGGATTGATGGCCTCACTGTTTGGTCACTTCCCCCAAATCAACCAACCTACCTTTCGAATAACAATATGCCCACGGCATTCTTTTCTTCATATAGGTAGGTGCAGACATTGTGCAAACATTCTGTAACAGCTCGTGGGGAGTTGAGATCTTTTTGAAATCGACATTGGGTTTCCGCGAGGAAACTGTTTTCATTGAAACAGGCATTGAGCTGTGCCAGCATCACTAACACAGGTATCTTGCTATTAGTGGGAATCAGTGATGGCTCTCTCAACTCACTGTGTCCTTTTAATTAAATTTGCAGTTGGTCTCATTCTGGCCACATGCTTTAATGTTTGTGTCCATGCAGTCAACTTTGAACATAAGGCAAGGGTCAAACAATGCTCCCAAATTTTTGACAGCTTCATGGCAACTCTGCAAGATGTTGCCAAGTGGATCTTATTTATGTAATGTCATCACAATTTCTTTAAAAAGCGATGTATGTAAAATGAATGAAAAGATGTATCCTGCATGTTGACTGAAAGTGTTGGTACCATAATTATATATATATAAAATTAAGCCAAAATTGACTGACAGAAAAAATATCACAACAACAAAAAATAATTAATGGAGAGTAATGAAATTTCGTGAATACATTTGTCTAGTAACACATTTATGTGATTAACGTTGCCAAGATCACAGGTTACATAAATGTGAGATAAACCATTGCAAATGTGAAATGCTGGTACAGTAATTGGTGTAATCACCAAAATGTTGAATGCAAAAAAACATGAATTGCGTTGTACGGATTCTAGACATCAGTTTGTGGATGGAGTTCCATGCTTGTTGCAGTTGGTCAGTACAGGGACAGTTAATACTGCATGTGGATGACACTGCAGTTGTTGTCCGATGTTGTTCTGTATGTGCTCGATTGGAGACAGATTTTGTGATTGAGCAGACCAAGGCAACATGTTGACACTCTGTAGAACAGTTCGGTTACAACAGCGATATGTGGCAAGTGTTATCCTGTTGGAAAACACCCCTGGACTGCTGTTAATGAATGGCAGCACAACTGGTTGAATCACCAGATTGACGTGCAGTTTTGCAATCAGGGTGCTTGGGATAATCATGAGAGTGCGACTGCTGTCAAATGAAATCGCAACTCAGACGATAATGCCAGGTGTAGGTCCAGTGTGTCTGTCATGCCAGTGTGTCTGTCATGCCAGTGTGTCTATCATGCCAACAGATTGGTTGTTCACCCTCAACTGGCCGCCTCCTACCCAACACACAGCACTGAGGCAGAACCAGCTTTCATCAGAAAACACAACAGACACCTCCTTGCTCTCCAACGAGCTCTCTCTTAACACCACTGAAGTTGAAATGGCGGTAGCTGGGCATCAGTCTTTATTTGGTGTGGTACGTGTAAGATGAACATGACTGGACTTGGCATAAGTGCTAAAGGAAAGAAAAAAAAGGTTTGCTAAAAAAAAAAAAAATGTGCTAACAGATGGTTTAGTAACAATCAATATAAAATATCAAGAACTTCTGAAGAAATATCAGGAACTAGAAATGAAATATAAAGTATTTGACGAGAATAATCAACTAGGCCAAAACAACATTGTTGTTAAAGGTAATTCCATGCAAAACTATGGTGTTTGCTGAACAATACAAGCAAGCAAGCAAGCACTGTGTCTAAGTACTTCTGATTAAGAATCAAAAAAGAAATTTCTGATGCCAAAATGCACCAAATGGCTCCTTCCACATGCCAGCAGTCATGGAAAAGCCTATCCACTCTCTTTCATGAAAATGTACATTCGAAGCCATTCTGTTTTTGTGCTGCTTTAAATGCAGTGGTGGGGAATATTTCAGCTGAGACAGTCATGTAAAAAGAGATGACCATTTGATTATAGGAAATGTCAATGGCATGTATAAAAATGAAAGCAAGACAGCCCTGTGATATGTTTTCAATACTTATTGCCAAAGCTATTTCATATGAACATCGTCATAACAGGAGTGCCAGTGCCACAGTGGTCATTTGAAAATAAAGAAATTCAAGACTTCCACTCTGAGCTAAATAACTGTGTGAAAAGTTAAACTAAGTACATTTGCTAGACTGAAGTGAAATGAACCATGATGAACATAAAAGCCATGGATTGCACACAAATACAAAGGGGAAGGACAAGCTAGTCTCCAATATAAGTGAACTGTGGCACATGGATAGGAGGGGGTCCAGTTGCTTTGGACTACAACCACGAGACTTCTTTTTAGAATAAATGTCCTTCAGACCACTGTCCAGAGATGCAGTTTGGATGTGCACGAGTCCCATTCACTTGAAGAAAAGCTAAATTTGAAATGAATTACACAGTTCTTCCATGAATCTTACTGTTCTGCTGGACCAGAGGACGCAGATTGCAGGTATATTTTTAGGCCTGATGAAAGCATTTGACATGTAAACGACAGTTAGTTTCTAAAAAACTCAGTTATGTCATGTTGGGGATCCATCCATGAGTCTTCTAGGCACGTACTGTTGAATGCACACATACAAGCTACCCCTCCAGTCACATTCAAGTGATCACCACCTATATTCGATGTTAATGTGCAATGACCACTGACAAACAGCAGGTGGCAGCACTAGCAGTGGAGGGTATATAAAGCATGTGGATGGGGTGGGAAAAGCAGTGCTGTCAGTGTCTTACTGTGGCAATGGAGCTATTCATCTGACATCCAAAAGGGCAGCATTATTGCCTTTCAGGCTACAGGTGGATGCATTTCTGGAAGGGTTAGTTTGTAAACTGTTTGTGTGCTGCCGTGCTTAATGTACACCCTGTATGCCAAAGTGGCACTATCCACAACAGGCACTGAGGCAACTGTGGTGCACCATGGGCCACAGATGATGGATGAAGATAGCGGCAAGCCTGTGTATGGGCGAATAGATGTACAACTGTGGAGCAACCGACTGCCCAGATGAACCAAGGGGCTACCAACAGTGTCTCCTCAACAACTGTTCAGCACACGTTGCTTCATATGGGTCTCCCCAGCAGGCACCAGGTTCATGCACCCATGCTGACTGCTATTCATCAGTGATGATGGCTGGAATGTGTATGCCAGTGCCGCCACTGGACTTCTACTGATTGGTGGCAGGTGGCCTTTTGATATGGTCATTGGCGCGTAGAGTGAGAAACATCTGGAAGCAAACACCCTGCAACAATCATTGGGAAGGTCCGGGTCAGAGGATGGAGCTTTATGGTGTGGGGAATGTTTTTGTGGCATTCCGTGGGTGATCTCATCATTCTGGAAGGCTAATGGATCAACACAAATATTTATCTCTCTGGTATTATACATATAGACTGAAGCGGTGAGTGAAAATTTGTACTAAGTCCAGGAATCGAACCCAGGTCTTGTATTTACTAGGCAGGTGCGTTAACCACTAAGCCACCTTGGCATGGCAGCTCACACAATTGCACGGATTAGCCAAGCATGCCTCCCCCATCGATCCAAATTCTCACTGCTGCCACAGTCTACTTTAAATTCCCCCTTTCACACAAACAGAATTGCCAGGGCTCTCCATGTTCTGGAATAACACCTTGGCATCGAACATAAATGGGAATCCAGCCTGAAACCCTGATGCAGGTACTTACACAAATGAAATATTACAATATCAAAGATATTTCTGATCTCATACAGATACACTATGTGATAAAAAGTATCCGGATACCTGGCTGAAAATAACTTAGAAGTTTGTGGTGCCCTTCATTGGTAATAGACGTGCAATACGGTGTTGGCCCACCCTTAGCCTTGATGACAGCTTCCAATCCTGTGGGCATGTGTTCAATCAGGTGCTGGAAGGTTTCTTGAGGAATGGCAGCCCATTCTTCGTGGAGCGCTGCACTGAGGAGAGGTATCGATGTCGGTCGGTGAGGCGTGGCACGAAGTCAGCATTCCAAAACATCCCAAAGATGTTCTATAGGATCTAGGTCAGAACTCTGTGCAGGCCAGTCCATTACAGGGATGTTATTGTTGTGTTACCACTCCACCACAGGCCGTGCATTATGAACAGGTGCTCGATCATGTTGAAAAATGTAATCACCATCCCCGAATTGCTCTTAAACAGTGGGAAGCAAGAAGATGCTTAAAACATCAATGTAGACCTGTGCTGTGATAGTGCCACGCAAAACGACATGGGGTGCAAGCCACCTCCATGAAAAACATGGCCACACCATAACACCACCACCTCCGAATTTTACTGTTGGCACTACACACGCTGGCAGATGACATTCACCGGCCATTTGCCATAGCCACACCTTGCCATCGGATTGCCACATTGTGTACTGTGATTCATCACTCCATGCAATATTTTTCCACTGTTCAATAGTCCAATGTTTATGCTTCTTACACCAAGTGAGACATCGTTTGGCATGATGTGTGGCCCATGAGCAACCACTCGGTCACGAAATCCAAGTTTTCTCACCTACTGTCAAACTGACATACTACTTGCAGTGGATCCTGATGCAGTTTGGAATTCCTGTGCGATGGTCTGGACAGATGTCTGCCTATTACACATTATGACCCTCTTCAACAGTCGGCGGTCTCTGTCAGTCAGCAGACGAGGTCGGCCTGTATGCTTTTGTGCTGTATGTGTCCCTTCATGTTTTCACTTCACTATCTCATCAGAAACAGTGGACCTAAGGATGTTTAGGAGTGTGGAAAACTCGCGTACAGACGTATGACACAAGTGACACCCAGTCACCTGACCACATGTTAATTCTCCTGCGCTTGCAACCCTGGTTAATCTCCTCCGTTGTCATACCGTACGTGTCGGCAACAATTAAATTAAACTACATAAACTTTTAGTCCCATGTCCATTGTTTCTATTTAGCTTCCTATTTACTTGTACACAGTTGAACATGTTTAAAACTGTATTGTGTAACAGGTTGTGTGCCGTGTCGCCCGAAAAAAGAAATGTTGGTTCGTGGATAGGTGACCATCCTGGGACATTTACATATGACAGAATTGTTCTATATTGTTGAGTCAAGTCTTCATATCGCAGGAATGCAGAAGAAAGGACCAAGACAACAACTTCTGACAACAGCTAGTTGCAGTAGCAGGGATGTGTCCAAAGGTAACCAAAAAAGTCGGTTACACAGGGATCTATATGAAGCATCCATTGAAAGCAATATTTGTCTTCACAAACTTACAATTCCTATTATCAAAACCTTCATGCACAAATTTTGCTTAAATCAAAATATACCAGATGGATCAACATTGTACCAAAAAATTACATACTGACAATTTACGTGTATGTTCTGTGAGAAATATGCATTGGACTCAAGGACACCATTATCTGGATTTCAGTGATTGAAACTACAGACATTTGTGGCTGTTACATTGTAAGTTTCATTGTTGGTGCTTTAAAAGAAGGGCCTTCTTCTTGCTATTTAGTGACCAACAAAGAACTTGAAAAAGTAAATCATTCTACGATCACCAGATTTGTGAATGAGGATATTAGAAAAATATTTCCAGAATGTTCTGCAAATGAAAGGGTGTTCGTGTTTATTTCAGATGCTGCTCCCTAGCAGGAAACTAATGAGGAGGTATTGAATAGAATTGGGGAGAAGAGGAGTTTGTGGCACAACTTGACAAGAAGAAGGGATCGGTTGGTAGGACATGTTCTGAGGCATCAAGGGATCACAAATTTAGCATTGGAGGGCAGCGTGGAGGGTAAAAATCGTAGAGGGAGACCAAGAGATGAATACACTAAGCAGATTCAGTAGGATGTAGGTTGCAGTAAGTACTGGGAGATGAAGAAGCTTGCACAGGATAGAGTAGCGCGGAAAGCTGTATCAAACCAGTCTCAGGACTGAAGACAACAACAACAACAACAACAACAACAACAACAGCAGCAGCAGGAAAAGCCCTCCAAGTATTTTATCCCAATTTGATTCATGTGACACGCTTTGCTCATGGAGTACATCACCTTGCTGAAGAAGTACGTTCCACATTTGTGAATGTAAATAAACTGATTTTACCCAAAAAAAACTGTTTCTAAAGGCTCCTGTTCACATCAAGCCCTACAAAGAAAAACTACCAAATTGCCTTTACCTCCCGAACCAGAGGTAACTCATTGGGGTATGTGGATCGAAGCTGTGTTGTTTTACAATGAACATTTCGAGACCATTATAGGGGTAGTAAATGACTTCAATAGTACAGAGGCTTTGGCAGTTTTCCAGTGCAAGGAAGCTTTTAATGATTCCGGTATTACAAAAGACATTGCTGTGATTAACACTTATTTTTCCCATATATCTGCAAGTACTAAAAAGCTTGAAACTCAAGGTTTGGTGTTGAATGAATCTATTCAGTTAATGAATAAAATTATTCTAGTGAACTCTTCATTGCTGGAGGAATTCCCAAGAAAACTTAAAGAAACTTTGAAAACATTTTAAACAATAGCCCAGGCTTTGAACCCTTGTGCCAAATTGATAGTTTTATTAAGGGGATGGGTGAACTTTAACCAGAAACAATAAGTGCCAACATAGCACCCAAATTCAAATACTGCCCAGTTACCTTAGTTGATGTAGAATGGTTCTTTTCTGCTTATAAAAATGTTTTGAGTGATCGAAGACACATTCTTACTACCAAACATTTGGAACAGTACTATTGATAATCATTATAAAATTATGGTAAATAACCCTTGTAACAAAATATTGGTTAAAACACTAAAGTCGGTGGTGTTCATAAACAGAGCACAGTAGGCACAAAATCTAAAGCTTGTTGCTAACAGGGAGTTCACTCAGTTCAGGGAAGTCTTGGGTGAGAAAGAGAGCAGAAATTATCATGTTATGGAGCATCTTGAGGAGGAATTTTTTACGTCTGACATCAGGTCATACGAACCTAAGACTGTGCACCTAATAGTATGTCACGCAGAAGTAACAATGATTACTGAAAGCCTATTATAGAAACAGCCATCTTCAAAAGCATTGTTTATGTTTTTAAATGACTGTGAAATTGAATTAAAGCTGTTGTAATAATGCAGTGAGCAGAAGGAAGGTTACTACTAGAGTCACTATCTTCAGATCATGATTATCATTAAGGCAGTGACTCGACACACTTTCCCACCCTGCCAAACACTGCAAACCTATAATACAAGTGGCTGTGACCAAACATGGCAAAAATGAAAATCGAACTTACCACCCTAGCACTATGTTACATGATCAGTAACATTGCTTATAGTGTGCATTTTCTGCTTTGTTCCAATCCTGACTCTGAACAGGAATATGATGCCCTTTTTGCAGAAAACTTTTGCTGTGCCTAAATGGTGGATAACTTATGTAGTAGTAGTAATCAGTGGTGCCAGTGCACAGCCATGGGAAGACAATGTTTCTCCAACCTCATTTTTTTCTCATTGTCACTAAAGGCCATTTATTTTGCAGCAAACACTGTTTTACCAGTGTTAAGTAGTAACTCAGTGGTAACTTCCTAACCACCTCCTTTTGGTGGAAATGATTATTTTTTGCTGTTAGACTAATGCAAGGCTTGCCTTCAGTGTGAGTTTGTTCAGATTGATATGCCTAGTCAGATTAAGGACCTGCTCAAGACATGACCTCCTTGGTTGGGAACCACCTAACTTCTATGTAAGAATATAATCAACATGTTCAGAGATAAAGTATCATATTTTACAAGGTTTTGTAATGATGGCAGAGGACTGAAACTGATCTGAGGCTTTTTGAATCTTAAAAAGTGCATTCCAGGCTTTAATAAGGGTACAGCCATAACCATTAGAGGAGAATATGCTTGTGACTGTCAACTTTCTCCATCTATAAGTCTACATCTTTATCTACATTTATACTCCTCAAGCCACCCAACGGTGTGTGGCGGAGGGCACTTTACGTGCCACTGTCATTACCTCCCTTTCCTGTTCCAGTCGCGTATGGTTCGCGGGAAGAACGACTGTCTGAAAGCCTCCGTGCACGCTCTAATCTCTCTAATTTTACATTCGTGATCTCCTCAGGAGGTATAAGTAGGGGGAAGCAATATATTCGATACCTCATCCAGAAACGCACCCTCTCGAAACCTGGCGAGCAAGCTACACCGCGATGCAGAGCGCCTCTCTTGCAGAGTCTGCCACTTGAGTTTGCTAACCATCTCCGTAACGCTATCACGGTTACCAAATAACCCTGTGACGAAACGCGCCGCTCTTCTTTGGATCTTCTCTATCTCCTCCGTCAACCCGATGTGGTACAGATCCCACACTGATGAGCAATACTCAAGTATAGGTCGAACGAGTGTTTTGTAAGCCACCTCCTTTGTTGATGGACTACATTTTCTAAGCACTCTCCCAATGAATCTCAACCTGGTACCCACCTTACCAACAGTTAATTTTATATGATCATTCCACTTCAAATAGTTCCGCACGCATACTCCCAGATATTTTACAGAAGTAACTGCTACCAGTGTTTGTTCGCTATCATATAATCATACAATAAAGGATCCTTCTTTCTATGTATTCGCAGTACATTACATTTGTCTATGTTAAGGGACAGTTGCCACTCCCTGCACCAAGTGCCTATCCGCTGCAGATCTTCCTGCATTTCGCTACAATTTTCTAATGCTGCAACTTCTCTGTATACTACAGCATCATCCGTGAAAAGCCGCATGGAACTTCCGACACTATCTACTAGGTCATTTATATATATTGTGAAAAGCAATGGTCCCATAACACTCCCCTGTGGCACGCCAGAAGTTACTTTAACGTCTGTAGACGTCTCTCCATTGATAACAACATGCTGTGTTCTGTTTGCTAAAAACTCTTCAATCCAGCCACACAGCTGGTCTGATATTCCGTAGGCTCTTATTTTGTTTATCAGGCGACAGTGCGGAACTGTATCAAACGCCTTCCGGAAGTCAAGAAAAATGGCATCTACCTGGGAGCCTGTATCTAATATTTTCTGGGTCTCATGAACAAATAAAGCGAGTTGGGTCTCACACGATCGCTGTTTCCGGAATCCATGTTGATTCCTACATAGTAGATTCTGGGTTTCCAAAAACGACATGATACTCGAGCAAAAAACATTGTTCTAAAATTCTTCAACAGATCGACGTCAGAGATATAGGTCTATAGTTTTGCGCATCTGCTCGACGACCCTTCTTGAAGACTGGGACTACCTGTGCTCTTTTCCAGTAATTTGGAACCCTCCGTTCCTCTAGAGACTTGCGGTACACAGCTGTTAGAAGGGGGGCAAGTTCTTTCGCGTACTCTGTGTAGAATCGAATTGGTATCCCGTCAGGTCCAGTGTACTTTCCTCTGTTGAGTGATTCCAGTTGCTTTTCTATTCCTTGGACACTTATTTCGATGTCAGCCATTTTTTCGTTTGTGCGAGGATTTAGAGAAGGAACTGCAGTGCGGTCTTCCTCTGTGAAACAGCTTTGGAAAAAGGTGTTTAGTATTTCAGCTTTATGCGTGTCATCCTCTGTTTCAATGCCATCATCATCCCGAAGTGTCTGGATATGCTGTTTCGAGCCACTTGCTGATTTAACGTAAGACCAGAACTTCCTAGGATTTTCTGTCAAGTCGGTACATAGAATTTTACTTTCGAATTCACTGAACGCTTCACGCATAGCCCTCCTTACGCTAACTTTGACATCGTTTAGCTTCTGTTTGTCTGAGAGGTTTTGGCTGCGTTTAAACTTGGAGTGAAGCTCTCTTTGCTTTCGCAGTAGTTTCCTAACTTTGTTGTTGTACCACGGTGGGTTTTTCCCTTCCCTCACAGTTTTACTCGGCACGTACCTGTCTAAAACGCATTTTACGATTGCCTTGAACTTTTTCCATAAACACTCAACATTGTCAGTGTCAGAACAGAAATTTTCGTTTTGATGTTTTAGGTAGTCTGAAATCTGTCTTCTATTACTCTTGCTAAACAGATAAACCTTCCTCCCTTTTTTTGTATTCCTATTAACTTCCATATTCAGGGATGCTGCAACGGCCTTATGATCACTGATTTCCTGTTCTGCACATGCAGAGTCTAAAAGTTCGGGTCTGTTTGTTATCAGTAGGTCCAAGATATTATCTCCACGAGTCAATGAGGCACATACCAAAACAACATATATAACTGTAATGGAGAGAAATTTTTTTCTACAACACTCTAATATAATGGTGGTAGCTTCTCTGGAAAATCAGGACCTCTCAGGGAAACTTAATTTACCAGAAAAGTCAGGAAATTCCGAAAATCCCAGGAATTTCTGGTATTCTAGCCCTGTGAGCTTGAAAGCCTGGTGGATGGCATGGACCTCGATGACAGTTAGATGGCCCTGCTATAATCTGCAGGTCCTGCTGTCACTGCTGCAGCACTTATCAACAGAGACACCCAATGTGTCTGCCTACCAGTACTCATGGCAGCCATTTAAAGCCAGCAGCGCAGCCACTCTGTCCGTCAGTCATGATTTCACTGCACTGTAGTAGTGCTCTCTCTACACATAATTATTTGGTTCTAGGTTCTCTACGCCTTAGATTTCTGATCTCAGTTTATTTGTTGGACTCATTCTTCCACTTACTTTTGGTGACTCACTGTCCATGCCATCAACTGGTCGGCCAGTCCCTGAAAGTTTGAGTTTCAACACCAATGACAGCAGCAGCAGCAAACTGAATAGCTACATCAGGAAATTCAGCTTTTGAAGGTTCGGGGTATCCAATGTGTACAGGCAATGTTAACTCCTCAAGCAGAGTGGTGCCCACCCATGTTTCCACCACTTAACAATGCCAAAGAGGATTGGGAAACATATTTGCAATGGTGGAAACAGCCCATTGCCACATTTCTGGTTTCTGATGACTTGCCATATTTCGACTCTCCCTCTTTCCAGAGATCGCTCTCTCCAGGGGTTGCGTTTCTTCTCTTGGGCTTTCCTGTAGACATTTCTCTTACTAAAGAAGTTGGGTCCATTCTCAAATCCTGTCACACTCATATTTGAGGAGATGTGTTCCTTGCTTTCGAATTATTATTCGCAATGGTTCCATGTGTTTGCTTCATGTCTTGAGTTCCACTGATACCAAAAATGATCCAAACTGTCATACTGATCATGGATGATGGACTTGCATGGATTGAGCCGGCGTTGTGATTTCACTTGTTTGAACTGGGCATGCGAAACTTCACAGGTGGTTTCTTTGATTTGAGAGATAATGGTCCAATTGGCTTCCATTCTGGATGTACATACTGCAGCCCTTAAACTGGGCAACCGTGCATTGCATGATGTTTTGAACATCATATGCTCTTTTGAGATCCTGCAAGCAGGAAATAGACACCTCATGGCTAGCTCCAAATAACAATTGTCCAGCCACCACCTAGGGGATGGAATTCTCATAAGTCATTTTACTGATGGTGTCATCATGATTCATCAATTTCAGATGTGTCCATGACCTCTGTACATCCAGTCACACACTGTCATTGTCAGCAGCGTATCACGTGTCACATTGTGACTGTTTTGTAGCTGTCCAGATCACTTGGTTTGCTGCACCTGTTTTGGAAAGATGGGCATCTCCAAACTATCAAAAACTGTTGGGACAATGGGATCCCTCTCATCACATGTGTTAAGGGGCATTTCCCAAACTTACAGTACTAAGTTGTCAATGTCCGTTTCTAGGTGGACACAAGAGCTTCAGTCTCCTTGGTAAACCTCCACATGTATGCTCATTTGGGTTCCCCCGTCTTGGCCCCACCCTGCCATACAATGGACACATACAGTGACAGATTCCTCTGTGGGATCAGTTTACAATCAGTGCCTCCTACGAAAAGGTCACATGGTGGATAATACTGTTTGTTGTCGACAGTCACTTGGCCAGCAACATTTTCAGCCCAGATGCCTTCTCACTGTTTGGAGTCTCCATCACTAACAATGTTCACATTGTCTCATGCACAATTACCTTCCAAGAACTCAATGACCTAAGCACCGCCTTCGCACCTCTATTTGAACCTGGCCTTGTGTGTGCAATGGATTTTCTGGCTCATATATCCTTATGTACATCTACAGTGCCCCTTTTCTGCCTGGCACTTTCTGTTCCGTCTCCTTACAGATAGCCATTAATCAAAAACTCAGTCAGTTCCATGAACTCTGGGTGATTTAACTTGTTAAAACCAGTGTTTGAACCACACTCCTGGTAGTGGTCAAGAAACTCGGTGGCTCCTTCCGGGTATGAGGAGACTTTAAAATGACAATCAATGTCCAGGCACAAATGGATGCCTAGCTCATTCCGTGTCCAGAGGATCTCCTCGCAAAACTTGTTGGAAGTGAATATTTTTGTAAGAAAAACGTTGTCGATGTATATTTGCTGATTCCGCTGATGAGCAATTGCAACATATAGAGATCACCATGCCTTTTGACTTATACAAATACAAGTACATGCCCTTTGTGATCTCTTCACCTCCATCAGTCTTCCAGATGTAACTGGAACAGTTAACTATATCCATCATTTCTTGTACTCACAATCTCAATGACTTAATTGCCACATACGCTACACAGCAGGAACACCTGTTTCACCTTTGTATCCTCTGCTACATTGCGTGATGTGCGGCTCAAGTAACCAATTTCAAAAATGACAGTTTTTTCAGGAGCAAGTAGAATACCTCAGACATTTGTTCAACAAAGAAGGAGTCCAGCTCACTGACCACAACATATGTGCTATTGATTCTTTTCCCCATTCTCAAGACTTACAGGAACTGCCAAATCTTTTTGGGAAAGGTGAATTATTATTTGAAGTTTTCCCACAAGCAGCCCACATCATGCACCCACTCAACCAATCATGGAAGAAGGGCATTCAGTACAAGTGGACGGCTGCCTGTGAGCATGCTTTCACAGAGCTGAAGCATTTGCTGCACTCAGCACCCATCCTTAAACCCATTTTCTCATCACATCCTCTCGATTTGGCCACTGATGTTTCTCACTGTGTTATTGGTGCAATGCTGGTTCATAAGAACAATGGTGGTACTGAGCAGTTGATTGTCTTTGCGTCAAAGACACTGACACCCATTCAAAATGAATACTCGCAGATTGAAAAAGAAGCTGTGGTGATTGTCTTTCCCATCAAGAAGTTCATATTTACCTCTTTACAGGGCCAAATTTACCTCATTATGGACCCAGAAAACACTGGTAGCTCTCTTTGGGTCAAATTTCCAGCTTCCCAAGTTGACGGCAAAATCACTTCAGTCTCATGCACTTTTCCTCAGTTCCTACAGTTATGTTACTAAATGCAAGCCCATGACACAGCACACAGATGCAGCTGTCCTCTCTTGTGTAATCTTGGGACTTGACCAACAGATAATCTGTTTCCACATTGACATGGAATTACAGCCCACCTTGGACGGGTTTCCCATTACAGTTCCTTATATCAGTGTAGACGCACACAGTGACCCTGTCTTAAAGCATATCATGTACTATGTGCTCCATGGGGTCCCACTTATTTTTTGAAGTCTGCTGATCCAGAGCTCCAGACCTGGACTTGTGTCTCCCATCATTTGTCAGTCACCTCCAATGTTCACCTGCTTGACATGGAGGCAGATACTCACCATGTTCTCATCCTGTCTATCCTATGACCTCAAAATTTGCAACTCCTACATCATGGACATTTGGGTATATTACAGGTGAAAGCCCTTGCAAAGCGACATGCATGACCAAAGACTTGGAGGCCATAGTGCGCAGCTTTTCTACTTGTGCCTGCCACCAGGCTCCTCTGTCCCACCCTTTCAGCCCCTGGCCCACCCTCCATCACACCTGGGTCCACATTCATCTGGGCTTTGCTGGCCCCTTTCTAGGCTGTATGTGGCACAACTTATTCTAACTACCCCTATCTGCCCGCCCGGCTAGCCGTGCCATTTCCTTTGTAAATTTGCTTGCAGCAACTGTGTTACAAGGTGTTGTAACTGAACACTATTTCTTGAATAGTAAAATCAATAAAATCATCAGTTTAGTATACATGTTGTTTTCAACTGTAGCTGAATTTGAGATAATCACTATTAAGTACAGGGCAACTCTAAAAATTTTATTTGTGGCCACGGAAACTAGTAAAGTTAATCTTGCTCTTGCATATGACAAAAATTTCTTCAGGAAAATTTGGTATTCAGCCTGGAAATTTCAGGAAAGTTGTTTGATGGAACTCAAACTGCCATCCTGAAAATGCTGTGGGATATAGAAGAACAAAGGTAAATAATCTGCTGAAAGTAGGAAATATGAAATATATTTGATCCAAAATGTTGCCATGGCAATTGAATAGTATCATTATTTTCTCCCAAAATGGGTTACTAAAGTTGGTCTTCATCTTACATTCATGTATTACTCACATAATGAAACTTGCCAGTGTTGTCTCTTTCCTTGAGGTACACTTAATAATCTCTAGCTTTTCTCACTAATTTTAATGTTAGTATTATAGTTAGTATTAGTATAGTTAGTATTAAATATGTATTATTTTCATGTTCAGTAAATTGGAGGATCAAAAATAGTTAACATGACACACAAAAACAAATTCACATAATAAGAGATTAAACACTGTGATAATTTATGAAAAGGATCTCAAAGTTAAAAATGTAACACAGATGTTTTTGCATTGAATTTTTAAATAACACAAGAATTTTAATGCAAGAAACAAACTTACTTGTGTAGTATACTGATAAAAAGAAAAATCCCAAAGTTGTAAGATTTCTGAATGAAAGAACAATGTTAACCAAAACTTGTATTTTGTCAAAGGGAGAATGCATTTGATAAAACTGTAAAATTGCAGTGAGGCGTACTGAATTAGCACTCATCTTCAGGAGGTGAAATTCCAGTAATGCTGATAGACACATTTAAATGTAAAAATACTACTGGTAGTTTTTGGGACAGTTAACTCTTTCCTCAGAATCAAAGATGTTTGGAAAGGTTGAGATGGGGGGTATATTGCTCAGCCTCCAGATTGAGAGGGATCTACAAAATATTTATCCCCCCCCCCTCCCCCCTTGCTTCATCACTGGTGAGTCCTCGACAACCTGGGGTCTGAGTGACCTACATCTCCTTCCCAAACCTTTCCCTCTTTGTTCTGTGAGGAAGAAAATAGCAGCACTGAAATTTAGGAGTAGTATTTTCACTCTTAAATGTGTACTGGAATTTTGCCCCGTGATAGTCGTTGTTGGTCAACAATTCTGTCTCTTTGTAATTTTATAAAATTGGTATTTTATTAAATCACATGACTTCCTTTTCAATTGCAGGGACTGTGTTTGGTCTTCATGCAGATACCATCCTCTCCATATTAAAAGCAACAATGAAACCAGACAATGATGCTGAAATGAGATTGAAGAGCTTCACCATTTTGTCGGACATCCTCAAGGAGAAAGAGAAGAACTTGGAACGAGCCCAGGATGCTGGTTTATTTCTAATATCCTTTCTTCAAGGTAATTTTGAGAGTCTTAGGTATATTACAATATTACAAAAATATTAATATTGAGTTAGTTGACAACTGTATGTATAATGAAACTAGTGGAACTGATGAAGAAAGTTTTTCTTTGTGCATTTGTGAAACATTTTAGGATAATTTCCTCACAGGGTCATCCACTGTGATGCCCTATTTTTTTTTTTTTTATTCCCAAGATATCTGGCCTTTTTTCTACTACATGCTCTTACATTTCTTCATTGTTAGGAGGATATATTGTCAAAGGGATTGATGACAACGAGGATCATAGCTGATGTGTGTAGAAAATGTAATTGGCATTTCTTTTTTGTGGTAAAGCTAATTTATTTAGTACATTCATAGTTTTCTGTGGTAAACAAAACTATTAGCATGTAAACAATGTGATATTTGTGCCTCATAATATGTATATCAGTGTAATTAGAAGTAGAGTCCTGTGTTTATAGTACATGGGATAAAGAATAGGTCAGTGCTATGCTGCTGCTGCTGCTACTGCTGCTACTACTACTACTACTACTACTACTACTACTACAGTTCAGTGCCTCAGCAGGTACTAAGTCAGAGTTGCCTGACAAGAAATTGGGGCAAAGGAGAATTTCTGGTGCACACATTATCCTCTTATGTACTTTCGGTTTTCCTATATACTATATAGTGCATGATTAATATCATTTATTACAGTGGAATCATGGATGGAAAACAGCAGTGATATGGTAAAGACAGTCACTCAACAAATAGCATATACATTTACAGAAGGAGTTTAGGATTTAATATTTCATTCATTCGTTAGAGAAAGATCGCATGTGAACCACTTACTGCAGAAAGGCAACTAGTCTAAATTTAAACATTTCTATTTTTTGATGATTATGGTTCCATGTGGATCCATGCATTGTACACTGCAAAAAAGAAACCTGTTTACATGATAAATGTTGATCTGGAAACACTGTCAGTTTTCCATTTACTGCAGATAGTAACTAGTGCGGGACATGTTGGTGGACAGAGGAATGATACTACACAGTGGATGATGTTGAACCTATAAAGAATTCCTCAGAAAACAACAAAAAGTTTTCCGTTGTTCACGTGAAGGTGGATTCTTTGATTGACTACAATTCCTGGTGGCCTACATTCTATTAAAGAACCTGCCTGAACGATGATTCGTATGGTAAATCAATTCCCAGACACCTGAAAAGAATTCTCACTATTTCAGTATACCATTAGATGACCTTTCCAGCTGAAAATCAGAATCCGCATAGTGTTACACACAGCTTGAATACTGCTGGCTTGACTATGGACACTTTTAGGCTGAGAAAGCTGTACAATCTTTGGAACTCCCTATAAAGAAAGCATATGTATCTCTACTGCCTACACATAACAACAAAATAGATTAGATAAGGAATATTTGGTCTGTATCACTTAAGATAGATGCAATTTAGGAATTCATCATGGCCAGCAAAAATGGCATCTCATGATGTAGATGAAAATGACTGGATAATGCAACCATGCAAAACCTCAAATATTATTCAGAAATATAAAGCAGTGTTCATTACACTAAAAGACAGTTATATGTACAGTTCTATTTTAAAATGAGTAACTTACACCTAAAATTAATTTGAAAATCCAGTGTATTGCAGAGAGGGAACGTGTCCAACACTAACGAAGTCATCAGTCATCCTCTTTTCCCCTGACATCATACTTGATTTTTACACATATATAATAAGCAAGTATATCTTCACCAAGAAACCAGAAATACATGTCAGGATACAAGTTGCACTGAACTGGTTTTATTCAGTGTGGAGCCCCCGGTTTGAATGCAGTGTCCGGCAATGAAGGTAGTGAGGGCAACGGTAGTGATGTGATGGGGCTGTCCATCTCGGGAGGTTGTTGTGGCAGTGGCCACACTGGGAGGTTGACGTGGAACTCCTATAGGTGGTGTGGGCAGACGAGGCGTCGGCCCACACGTGAGGATGGAGCGGTGTGGGGAGGGACTGTGTCCCCTGCATGATCAGCTGGCAGCATCCGAACTGTAACCCTCCCTAGGGGAGTCACCGTAGCTCGAATGAGCATGTAGTCGACCCCTTGTGAGAGAGGGTGGGAGCTGGCAATCGACTGCTGAACCAGGTCCCCGGTCTGGTGGGGCGAGTTGTCTTGCAGCAGGATGAAGATGTGGTTGTCGTTGATGAGGACAGTGATGTCCTCCACAGGTTCAAGCGGGATGTCAATTTGCAGAACCACTAGAGGGTTTAGCAGGGAGGAGGTAGAGAGAGAGAGAGAGAGAGAGAGAGAGAGAGAGAGAGGGGGGGGGGGGGGGGGGGGGCAAGAACTCGAGGAACGGCAGGTGCTTTTGGGTGATGACTGCGGCGGCAGTTTTGAGAGGTCATAGCTTCAGTGCGAGTCCTCAGGAGTGGGAGACTGCATAATGTCTTTGGGCGTGAAAGATGCTGAGTCAAGGTGTGCCAGTTTCATGCGAGGGAGAGAAACAGTGAGTGCAAACCTTTAACTCGGATGTCCATCGTGTTAGCAGTGCAGTTTATGACCTCATATGGGCCTAAATATGGTGGGGAGAGCGGAGCCGGGACAGTATCGTCATGGAGGAAAATGAACTTGCATGAAAGGAGATTGGATGGCACATAGGAGTGGGGGGGGGGGAGTATGGCTCAAGGGGGGGTGGTCAGGGAAATATTTGCAAAATGCATTCTGACCCGGCTTACGAAGTCAGGAATGGGGGTGGGAGCGGCAGGGAGGGTGGATTGTAACAGCTCCCCAGGGAGGACAGGGTTTTCACCATAAACAAACTCACTTGTGGTGCCCTCGATATCTGGTTTGTACGATGACTGTTGGCCAAGGAGTACCCATGGGAAGCCCTCGGTCCAAAGATTGTCTTGACACTGCAGTGCTGTCTTGAAAGTGTGATGCCAACATTCTACCAGTCTGTTTCCTTGGGGGTGGTAGGCAGTGTTGTGACTTTTGCTTATGCCACACAGCTGGCAGACTTGGGCGAAGAGTGCTGATTCAAACTGCGGCCCTGGTCAGTGGTGATGGTACCGGGGCAGCCAAAGCAGGAAATGTAGGGGGAAGCAAAAGCCTTAGTCAAAGTTTTGGCGGTTATGTTGGTGAGAGGTACAGCCTCTACCCACAGAGATAAATCATGATGCAAGAAAGAACATAACAGAAGCCCTCTGAGGGGGGAAAGGGGCCGATGAGGTCCAGATACGTACTGAAAGTGGCCAGATGGAATGTCAAATTTGCGGAGAGGTTGAACAGTGTGCCTGGTGACTTTGTTGCGCTGCCAGGTGATTCAATTCTGGGCACAGGTCTGACACTCATGCTTCATGTCTCGTCACATGAATCGTTTGTACACAAGACATAACGATGACTTAATTCCCGAATGTGCCAGAGAATGTAGCGTGTCAAACATTGAATGGCAGAGGGAGGTGGGGACGAGGGGGCGGAGGGTGCGGGTGGAGGAGTCGCATCAGACCTCCTCTCAGACATTGGCAAATTTTGCTTTGGTGAAAAACAGCGAAGCGGAGTTGCTGTCTATCCTTTTCTGGTTCTGTAGGGACAAAATGTCGGAAAGGTCAATGACTGTTGGGATGGGGTTAATGCGGGAAAGGAAAACTGCAATGATGTTGAAGGCGGCTTTTATATGGTAGACGTCAATAGAGAACTGAGAAATGAAATCGAAATGCCAATAGTGACGAGGGGGGGGGGGGGGGGGAGAGGTTACGTATGACGTCTGCTACTGGTTTATGGTTGGACAGGAAGTGGAAAGGTCAGCCCTTGATGTTGGGGTGGAAGTGTTTCACCGCCTCATTAACTGCTAAAAGTTCACAGTCGAAGGCTGAGTATTTTTGCTAGGCACGTAAAAGCGTCTTCGAAAAGAACCGAAGTGGCATGACCACGTTGTTGTGGCATTGTTGTAGGACCGCACCTACTGCGGAGTCACTGGTATCCATGGTGATGAAGAGTTCAGCATCCGAGATTGGATGAGCGAGGCTGCCAGCTCATGTGAGAGAGTCTTTCAGGGTCTGGAAGGCTGCATGCAGTGGTTCGCTCCACAGAATGTGGCGTGTCCCTGAAGTTTGCTTACCAGAGGGGTCAGCCTGGGTGTCAGCTGCTGCAGGCAAATGACGACGGTAGTAGTTTATTGTTCCCAAGAACTGTGTGGTAGAGAGTGGCATGGATGAGATTGATTGCACCTTCAATTCAGGAGGGTGTATACCGTCAGCCGAGACTGTTTACCCCAAGGATTGGACAGATTGTTGACATATTTGCAGTTGTCAGTGTTAATCTAGACTCTGTTAGATGAAAGAGTGTCCTTTACTACTACGACGTGGTGTTCGTGATCTTGTGTGGATTTGCTGAAGCTCAGGATATCATCGAGATATACGAAACAGAAGTCGAACTGGAGCAAGAGAGAGTCAATAAAGTGTTGCCATATCTGTGAGGCATTACTTTAACACGATTGTCATGAAATGGTACTCGTACAACTCGATGGGGATGATAATTTCGGAATGTCCTTGGGTGTGACTGGGATTTGGTGGTAAGCGCATTTGCAATCACGTACACTGAAAATTGTAGCAGCTGCGAGAAGGTGAGTGAAGTCGGAAATGTTCGTACAGGATAATTGTCCATCACAGTTCTAGCGTTCAAGCATCTGTAGTCACCACACATATGAAAGGAGCTGTCCTGTTTAGGGTTGAGGTATATGGGCAGTGACCTGTTACTATTGGAGGGCTGTAAAATTCCCGCCTCAAGAAGTTCCTGAATTTGCTCAAGAGCCGAGCGCTACTTGAGTGGGTTGAGGCGGTGAGCCTTGAGGTGAATAGGTGGGCTCTCGGATGTGACGATGTAGTGAACAGTTCCATTCATGACGGTGGAAACTAAATATTCAATGACTGCGTGCAGGCGGGCCAAGGTGTTGGTTGAATTTTTAGGGACACATGGCTTGGAAGCAGCATAGTTGTCTGCTCGAGAGGGGGAATGGCAGTGAGAAAGTCACATGTTTGTCATGTTTATGCCAGCGCAGATGGCAATTTGAGAGTGCGGAGCATGTGGTGGGCACCGTGAGCGGTGTGCATAGAGAATGTCTGTTGTATGTAGTGTGTGAGAGAGGTGCGCTCGGCAATGGTGGCATTGCTGGCTTGCGTGGAGCTCTCAGGTATGATTAGATGTCAGCACTGGCATCCACAAGGAAGTTGTGACTCAAAGAATAGTCTTTGACGTAAAGGCAGCCATTTGACGGGGCAGTGGCATGTATGGAATTTAGTGTGGTTGGTGCTTATCAGATGATTGGTGTTTCACATGCTTGCACAGAGGGTGGCACTTTTTTGCATCGTCACCGTATACGTTGTGATACCAACAGTGAGGGTATGTTGGGTGAGGAAGCAGCCGATCATCCTCAATGTGTTCGGGTTCATACACCAGGGCATATGGAGCAGGTGCGATATGCAGTGGTTCGGTGGGTGGAGAGTGCATGCGTTGTGTGCCAGGTGGTGCAGCAGTCTGAGAAGCGAAGCATGGCCTTCCCTGCCAGAGGCTGGGAGAACTACCAGTGCAGGAATGCCAACCTGTTGCATGAGCTCCTGCTGATGACGCTGGTGTGTGAGCAAATAGTCCTGATCAGTCATTTGATCTGCACACGCGAACCAATGGATTCCAGGGTGTGGGGGAGAAGATGAATCTGAAGATCTGTAGGCAGTTTTGAAACAGGATTTCACCCGACATCATCTGCTCTCTGACCAGGAGGCATTGCCGGTGCCAAAGCTGGGATGGGCTACAGTTGCCGAGATGTTCCTCGTACAGTTTTTGCAGAATAAACTCTTGTGGGGAGCGCAAGAGGCACTCAGTGATAGTCTGTTTTGCAAAATCGTACTTTGAAGTTAGCGGCGGCATCAGAAGTAGATTGCAGATCAGGTCTATGTGCCTGTGCAGATGAGTCACGAGGCACAGGAATTTTGATTTGTCATCAGTCATGCAGTACAGTTTGAACAAGTTGTCCACCAGTGCAGTTGCTGGGTTGTCCTTGGATAGAGGGGACAGGGTCAGTAAGCGGTCTGGTGGTGCCGACGAGGGCCCACCTAGTTCTGTATCTGAGTCCCTCGTTCTCTCATATGCCATGGATGCTGGACCAGCACAGCTGATACAGATGGCCATGCTTAGGGTGCGAGCGAGTAGTCTGTCAGAGCAGATGAGAATGGCACTGAAGCATTAAGAAATGTTGCTGTAGAACTGTCCGACGCAAAGCTCACAGCACGGAAGTCCAACACGGAAGGCATGGCTAGAGCCATGTGAATAGTGAGCGGGTGAACAGTTGCAGCTGAAACCCCCTGAAAGTTTACTTGTGGTGACATGGGAGCGGAGAGTGGTGGTGGGGGAGGGGGGAGGGGAGCACAGTTAAATGTTGCCACCAGGCTGTTGACGTGACGAGCCGGGGCATGTTCGGAGGTGCAGAAACCACAGTTAATATCACTGTGCAGCACATTGCTCACGTCAGGTGGGGGCCCATAAAGTGTACTGAGGGGCCGAACGGTCACTGGGGGCGGAAACATGCCTGGAAATGTTCATGATATACAATGGGCGTTGTCCACTTTGTAAAACGATGAAGCAGTAAAGCACTCAGGCATTGCGGGAGCACGATCGGTAAACGTGGTCTGTCCTAACAAAGGCGAGGTTGCGCACGGCACTGTTGTAACGGTTGCTCAGGTGGCCGACGTCTGATACATAGTTTGTGTACGAAATGCAGAATCCACATTAGCATGATGAAATGCAGGAACTTTGCTCACCTCATCATCATTTTTGAAATGCACATGTTAATGTATACTCGCTGGAGAGGTAAAGCCTGAGTCTACAGTCACATGTTGCTCTGTTGAGTGGCGAACGTGTTGAGGCGATGAAACTGCAGGAAATGTGTTGTAGAATCCAGGTGCTAGTGAAGTGACAAAATGTCACATTGTGCGTGTAGGAGTTTTGACATCAGTGTACTTCGTGGCAGTATACCTTGAACAAAGAAAAGTGTGAAGTTATTCACATGAATCCTAAAAGAAATCCACTACTTTTTGATTACGCGATAAGTCACACAAATCTGAAGGCTGTAAATTCAACTAAATAATTAGAGATTACACTTAAAAATAACCTAAATTGGAAAAATCACATAGATAATGTTGTGGGTTGAGCAAACCAAAGACTGTGACTCATTGGCAGAACACTTAGAAGGTGCAACAGGTCTGCTAAATAGACTGGTTACACCACGCTTGTCCGCCCTATTCTGAAGTATTGCTGTGCGGTGTGGGATCCGTATCAGGTGGGACTGACAGATGACATCAAAAAAGTACAAAAAATGGCGGCTCATTTTGTATTATTGCGAAATAGGGGAGATAGTGCCACAGACATGATACGTGAAGTGGAGTGGCAATCATTAAAACAAAGGCATTTTTCATTGCTATGGGATCTTCTCATGAAATTTCAATCACCAGTTTTCTCCTCCAATTGCGAAAACATTCTTTTGGCACCCACCTACATAGGGAGGAATGATCATCACGATAAAATAAGAGAAATCAGGGCTCACACAGAAAAATTTAAGTGCTTGTTTTTCCCATGTGCCGTTCGAGAGTGGAATGGTAGAGAGACAGTTTTAAGGTGGTTCATTGAACCCTCTGCCAGGCACTTCTTTGTGAATAGCAGAGTAATCTTGTAGATATAGATGTAGGTACATGGACAAGTGGAACGAATGAAGGCGCAAACAAAGCCAACGTAGTAGACAAGAAAATACTTACACTAGAGGAAAAGGCATGCAAATTCTTATTCAGGGTCACCACTTTGTGAATTATGTTGGGTTGTAGCCCAAGGAAGACACACTTAATACATTTTGTATCGGTAAGTACAAATGTCCACATTACAGAAAGTCATACAATGAACAGAATAAGCAAGATGGCACGGGCCGTTAGGTTAGAGTCCAAAATCTTGTGATGGCAGAGATATGTTGTTTGTACTTGTCGATGCCACACATTTAACACTGGACTTCTTACTATGACCAGTCACAAAAATGATGTCTGTCACTGCTGATATTGTTGAATTTAGAAGAAAACTTCTCAGAAGATAACTTTGTGATGAAATAGACTTCAGTAGTTATACCATGGTATGGTATGGAACTGGGGACCTAGAAATGATGGAGAGGTTTCGTCCCACAACAGGCTGCAACAGTCCAATCACCCCACCGCCGCCCCACTCTGAACCCAGGGTTATTGTGTGGTTCGGCTCCCACCACCCCCCTCCCCCCTCTGGGAACGTCTCACACGAGATGAGTGTAACCCCAATGTTTGCGTGGTAAAGTAATTATGGTGTACACATATGTGGAGAAAATGTTTGTGCAGCAATTGCTGACATAGTGTAACTGATGTGGAATAAGAGGAACCAGCCCGCATTCGCCGAGTCAGATGGAAAACCGCCTTAAAAACCATCCACAGACTGGCCGGCACACTGGACCTGGATGCAAATCTGTCAGGCCTTCCCGCGCGGAAAGCAGCGCATTAGACCACATGGCTAACCGGGCGGGCAGTTATACCATACTCAGTCTTACAGATTTTGCAGAATATCATTTGCATCATTAACAATAATATTTAATCTCAAGCATAGAAACTAACAGAAAAAAGAATATGTCCCTGAATATTGTTTATTGCTTACCAAAAATGACTTCCAGCCATGTGGTTGTACCTTTTTGGTTTACTTAGTGGACTCAGTGACTAGGCACAAAACTTGCATTTGAAAAGAGTGGAATTCAAATTTTCATCTATATTTTCCCTAATTTTCATAAATCACGTAAGATAAAAGCTTATGGTTGTAAATAACTTGTATGGCATGCTACCTGGGTGCTGAACTGTGGCTTGATAACATTTGTCATTTGTTCACATTGCATGTTGGCATGAAACAACATAGAGATATACTGCCACAGTGTCTCCTTACTTTTAACAGGCAGTAAATTAAACAGTTCAGATAGTCGCCATGATCATGTTTGATAAAACAAGTGGGGCAAGAAGGAAGTGGATGGGAGAAGGCATATGTCAGTGGAGCCTGCTTCTGATGAGGTTTTGTTGATGCAGTTTTACAGGCATGCTGCACTGCTGCTATTTCTGCCTCACTGAATGTGACAGAGCACGAGCACTTATTGTGGTCACTGTTTACTGCTGCAACATCTGCTGAGGACTCTTATCTGGTGGCCAGGCGCTCGCAAAACTTTAAATAACTGAGCAAGTGTTACGACTTCTTCATCAGTGGGGTCATAAAAATGTAAAGTCTGTTGGCAGACCTGTTTGTCTGGTGCCAAACAAATGATTGCAACCCTGACAATGATATCTGCACATCACTCTTTGTAATTTATAGTGACAAATCTGCACCTCCTACTAGGCCCTTGTAATTCTGCTGCCGAAGCTTGTTATGTTTGGTTAGGTTGCTTCCCACATTAATAGAACTGTACCCTCGAAGATATCACATGAGCAAGGTGGTGATTGGCACGGAAGTGACACATTGCCCCAAATTATAGCAATGTGGGTTCCATGACGAGAGCCAACTATCCATGATAGAAAGAGAGCTTTAATGCTGCCCTTGAGTGCTGTGAAGTGTTGCTTTTTATGACTCCCAATCTTTGGCTGATTTGTCATAGGCTTGAAATTGTGGTGGATGGGCTGCCTTTTGTTGCTTTTTGGCAAATACTACTGTCGGCACCTTTTCCAAAATATCCGTTTTTACTTGCTGTTTTGGTTCCAAGCATTGCTGGGACTCCAATTACTGCTGTAGCAGGCTTTGAAGTACTGTTACTAACAAAACAATTGTTGTCATCATAGTACTTGTTGTTGACACACGTGAAAATCTGGATGTCCACATTGCCACTTTTGTGGTAACTAAGAACACTTAAAAGAACGTACAGCAGTTTAACAGTTTTAATAATCACACAAATTTCACAGTACAGTGCAGGCATTATAATAAAAGTCTCAAAATCATAGCAAATTTAGTTTCGCAAGAGGAGATTACAACATAAGAGTTGTAACAGTGCCAACGAGAGAATGAAAGCAATTAGTGCGTGCTCTCAGTTATATGCTGTCAGTTTTGTAACTCTGAGACATGGCGGAACTGGCACTCGGATGCTACCTTGCTGCTGCACTGTCACCCTGCAGCTGTCAGCCACCATCTGCCAGCATGCTGTGGTAGCCAGGCTGCTGCTACTGTCCACAGGAAATGCTTATATTGGCATGCCCATGCCAGTGTGCTGGGGTCAGAGGATCACCTCCTGTCACCTCCAGTAAGTCTGTTTTAGATGTGCTGAACTAGGCCTGTTCATGTTCACCAATAAAGTGTTATATCAACTGATTGGCTGCCTTCTTCATTTACTCCATCACCAACCTCCACCAGAGAACTATTTGCTCACTCCTACCCAGCTGTAGATAGTATTGTATATAGGTGTGTTACCACATGATCCATGTATTTAGGAAGCTGATCTGCCATTGCCACCATCAAAGACCATTACTTTTCCATTGGTGGTTGTCATGTCGTCTGAGTCACCTCAAGGGCATCAGTTCATTACATGGGATATAAATGGTCTTATTAAGGTTATAGGTGAACTCAAGCTACTTGGAAAGCCAGGATTGAATTTCATCATTAAATAACTGACAGTTACAAATATTAGTAAACTGCTACCCACAAATTTACAGTATTGTTACATGAGAGCAGGAAAAGAGCCAAAATTTATAAAATGACATTAAAAAGTGCTGATTTCATGTCTGCTGTGTGCCGTGTTGCCAGAAGGCAAGTGCGTAAGTGTAGGGGTGTGTAATCATCAGCAATTGAAATATTCAGTGAATAACAGTATCCACAAGGGAAGTGTCAGCAAAGATTGGGAAGAATCAACTTATTCATTCTTTGTGTATGCCTGGAGGTGTCATTGAAGAGTCTGCTTCAGAAGCCATTAAGAGAACATGTTGCAACAAACTGCAGATTTTTTTTAAGGAAAATATTGTTCATTGTGGTCTGTAAAATATTTCATTTGTTTCCTGCTATTGGCCAGTTTTGACTGTGCAGTCATTATCAAGCACTTACAAAAACGTACCAACCATGGAAGAGTAAATCACATAACAAATCCCAAAAGCTTAAAAATATAATAAATAGCACAGTTATGGATTCAACATACGGTACTGTCTAGTACCTACATACGTAGTATCTTTCTACATTGTGTTGTAGGAAATGTGACACATAAATTAATCTATCAGTCCACATGTGAAACGAGATCGTTATTGGTATGATCTGTATCTAATGTTACATATAACTTAATTTAGACATGCAGCTATGAAAGTACACACTTGTTCCTTATTTTTCATCTCATCTTTAGCTAGATTGAAATGAATTCATAGTTTTTAACACCGTCGCACACTGAATGCATATGCTATTCATGTAATTGTCCACCACCAATGATGCTAAAAAGATTTATACATAGATATTATTATTCTCACTATATAGAGATACAGTTATCACTCTTGCCATAAGTTTCTATTGCCCTGACAATGTAGCTAATGTTGCATGTCGTATATTTTTGGCATGTAAAATCGAATTATCACCATTCTGTATGCCAGTGAACTATCTGCTATGCTTAGGTGCACAGTTTTGATATACATGTGTAATGTCTTTGATTGTATCTTTGGTATAGACTATATTAGACTGCAGTATGCATACGGATGTAACAAATGTATAAGTTGAGGTCATATGATGATAAAATGTGGTTCCTCAGTCAACAGATGTCGAGTTCATCTCTAATCTATATTTTACAGGGTTCTTCATTTTACCATCTTTCTGTTCATATTTGATACAGATCATGCCAATGTTAATGTGTGGGTCCACTTGTGGACTAATAGATTAATTTATGAGACACTTCTCCTATCGCATGACGTATAGAAATACCATATAAGTAAGTACTGGATGTTGCAATTTGTAAAATCCACAGCTCTGCTATTTATTATATTTTTAAGAGCTTTTGGGTTTGTTATACAAGTTGTGTGATTCATTGTTCCATGGTTAATATGTTTTTTGCAGCTGTTTGATAACAAAAATAAATGAAAAATTTTATGGCTTATGACAGTGTGTTCTCTTTTGAAAAATATATTGAGGCAGTGGGCCCTCATGCAAACAAGATTTTCAACTGCAGATTGTGGTGCGTGGTGCCAGTCACCTTGGGTCATTACTGTGACTGGTAAAGAGGGTTCAGAAGACCAGCCTTCCTTGTGAAGTTTCAGTTAAGCCTGATCTGCAGTGTTGTTCCCAAAGTGGGTGCTCTGGAAAGCTTGAGCCAGAGACATCAAAGTTTTGTAACAGACTGAATTGTGATTTCGTAGCCTTATGAATAGGATTGCAAATTGTAAGGTCCGTCAAAATGAGTCAGGGGTACACTACACATTGTGCTAGGTTCTTTTAACTTAGATGGCTGTCCGTCCATGCCAGATAGTGACAGCTGTGAACTACTGGGTTAAGACCCAAAGAGACTGTCATCAAAGATAAAATGACTAAAGTCCTATTAATCAACTGCTGAAGTTTTCACAACGAAGTGCCAAAATCTGAAGCAGTTGTGAAAGGCAGTGGAGCTCAAATTGGATACATAAAGCTAGCTAGAAACCAAAATTGATATCAGTGAGATTTTGTTGGGTAATTCAAAGGTATATCGAAAGTATAGGCAAATGGGAAATGGAGGCGGTATATTTGTCTCTGTATACAAGAAACTCAAATCCGCTGAAATAGAAATTGAAATTCCATGCCACATTGTTTGAGCAAGACTCACTATTAAGATTCAAATATAAATTTATAACTGGATCTTCCTATCAATGACCAGTTTGACTTCCAGAGTTATCCAGAACCTTAGTTCACTAGTATACATGTTTCCTAATCAAAATGTCATAATTGAATGAGACATTAATCATCCTACAAATGATTAGAGTAATTACAGTTTTGTAAGTGGCAATGTGAGAAGACATTCTGTGAAATATTACTAAACGCCTTTTTTGAAAACTGCCAAGATGAGATAGTTCGGAATTGTATATAATGGTGGCAAAAATACCTGCCCTCTTTGAGGCTGTCCCCATTGGAACTGGTATCAGTTTGTAATCTTCCCCCCCCCCCCCCCCCTCCTTTCTTCTTCCATCTGCATCCACATCAAACAATGTTAAGTCCAAGTAGTTAATAAGCAAAGTCTTTTAAGAAGATTTGAGAGGAGCGAAGACTGCAGTAAACTTTCAGGTTTACTTAGATTGTGATGTTGAGATGGCTGCAGTTTTTCTTGTCTAGGGGTCTGATTCTTGAAGTTGAAAATCTAACTACTTGTCCTCATGGTTCGTCTGAACTAAATAAATTGGAATATTGTTGTTGCAGAATTTTTTACGTAAATATATTTTCCACTGATTTTCTCACATTTTAATATATCATACAGTACTTTGATTTTTCACATTAAGAAAGCCAAAATTACATTGTTCACACCTATTATACAAAAATACATGTGATCACATCAGAGGCAGGCTTACTACTCTCACACTCTGTGGAAATAACAATTTTCCAAAGAGTTTATAATTTTTCTTAACAAATGAATTCCTACTAGTTTTCGTTACATTATCAATTTGGATTATTATTCCATAAATGAATCCAGAAATAAACATAGTAAACAGTACAGAATTACATAATTAATAGTAGAAATTTTAAATGTGTAAATAATTCGTAATTTCAAATGTTCCTTAAAAAAAAATTTTAACTGTACATTCAGAACTAGTAATTATTTATTATAACATACAATTAAATATTTGTAAAGTAATTTCTTTTCAGAAATTGTAGCTTGAAATATAGCATATTGTGTATAAAATTATATGAAAGTTTCCTGAAAAGCAACTGAGATAATATTAACTTGTCCAAAATTCAAAAAATAATACTGGTATCGATAACTACTGTTGAGGAAAAGTAGTGCTAGAAGAGAGTATCCCTTTACAAGTTATACCAATAATGATTACCAAAATACAAAAGGCAGCCAAAACAAGTAGGCAGTTTTAGTGCAGGCAACATTGGACTGAGACCACTGTTGTTTTTCTATCCCTTTGTCAGTCAAATCCAATCAAACCAATGGTGACAAAGTGACCCTTTGAGGATGTCCATATTGAAACAGGCATCTATGACCATGAGGTAATTGTTGCCCTGATAGCTGAGTGGTCAGTGTGACGGATTGCCGTCCTACGGGCCCAGGTTAGATTCCTGGCTGGGTTGGGGATTTTCTACACTCAGGGACTGGGTGTTGTGCTGTCTTCATCATTATTTCATCCCCATCCGGCATGCGGGTCGCCCAATGTGGCGTTGAATGTAATAAGACCTGCATCAAGGTGGCCGGACCTGCCCTGTAAGGGGCCTCCTGGCCAATGATGCAAGACACTCTTTTTCATTTTCCATGAGGCAATTGTAGCAACAGTGATCACTCAAAAAGTAAGACAGCTAAAACAAGTAAGCAAGATAAAATTAAGTAGGAAGATTTGCATTTTCAATAAGCTAAACTAAGAGGTAGTTATGTCATTTCTCAAAGAACTGAAGACATTTACATCTGGGCAAGAACATGTAGAGAATTGCAGCTCAACTTTAGCTGGATAGATGCTCATGTACTGAATAGACATATACCTAGTAGAACATTTCATGGTGGGAAGGACTCTCTAAGGCACGCAATCACTGTAAAGAAACAGTGACAACTGCATAATAGCTGTAAACAAAGCATAGAGATATAGATACATGCAAAATGGAACACATTTGGCTGTCGAGAGAGCTGTGCGTGAATCCTTCAGTGACTCCCACTGAAAAAACTTCTCAAAATCCAAAGAAATTCTGTTCATATGTTGAGGTTGTGTCACCAAAGTTAGTGTCATGACACAGTGCCTAAGAGAAATGGAAAGTAGCAAAGCAAAAGCCAGAATTCTGATATCAGGGTTAAGTGTTCAGTTACTAAGGAAAGCATAGATATTCTGGTGTTCAGTTATTGTAGGAAGCACAGTTCACACATCTACAAAAAGGGTAGCAGAAGTGATCCACAAAACTAATGTCCAATCTTATTGATGTCCATCTGCTGTAGATTCCTAGAACATATTCTAAGCTCAAACATAGTGAGATATCTCAAACAGAATAACCTCCTCTGTGACAACTATCATGGGTTCAGAAAACATTGGTTATGGGAAACTCAAGTTGCACTTTTCTCACATGATATCCAGAAAGTTATAAATCAAGGCAATCAGATGAATGCAATATTTTTTGATGCCCAAAAACATTTAACTTTCTACCACACCAACATTTATTAACAAAAATAGTGATATATGGGGTACAAAACAAAATTTGAGAGAGGATGGAGGATTTCTTGGTTGGGAGGACACATCATGTTGTATTGGATGGAGAGCCTTTTACAGAAGTAAGAGTAACTTTGCACACTCCTCAGGGATGTGTGTTGGAACATTAGCTGTACACATTGAATATTAATGATCTGGCAGATGGTATTGATAGTAACCTTAGACTTTTTGAAGAGTATCTATAGTGAAGTGCTATCTGGAAAAAAGCTACACAAATATCTAGTCAGATGTGGATGAAACTTCAAAGTAGTTCAGAGATTGGCAGCTCACTTTTAATGTTGAGAAGCATACTCTTGTGCATTTTTCAAAATGATGAAGTACCCTATGACTACAGACAGCATCAATGAGTCACAGTTGGAATCAGTCAACTCATATAAATATCTGGGTGCATCTATTTGTAGGGATATGAACTGGGATGATCACTTGTACTCAGTCATAGGTAAGGCAGGTGGCAGGCTTAGGTTCATTGGTAGAATACTGGGAAATTGCTGTCAGTATACAAAGGCTGCTCTTAATTCAGCCAATTGCCTTTTCATGTCTAGCCTATGCTCACTACTCAAAAGAAATAAAGCAAAAATCATAGTAAATTCCTATGTAACCCTGCCACTTTTTCTCCTGCTAAACAAAAATGTAGTCCTTTTACCTCATCCAGCTGTTGCCTTCTACCTTGTATATAAATCTATCCCGTTATTACCTTGCAATATTTTACAGTGGCTCAAGCATCCACTTCAGTATCGGAGATTCAAAGCACTCTACTTTGCATACATTACTACGTCACAAATCACAGTTTTAGCTCTGTCATATCACCATGATCGATGTGCTGGCTCAGGCAAGAACTACTTTCAATTCAACCATAATTACTAAAATGGATAAAGGGACGATGCTTAGATTCTTTACTATGACAACCTCCAATTTTAGCAGCCAAAATACAGTGTTTTTTTCTTGCAGTTCCTTTAACTGCAGCTATCACGTGGTAGTGTTATCGTGAGATAGCATCCATGGTCCATATTACTACCACCCTCACTAGTCATCTCTGCTCTCTCAAGCACCATCCTAACCATGCTTCATAAGAAATAACAGCAATTAATATACATTTGAATACAAAATCATTAAATTTACATTGATTCTAACAGGAAAGAGTTTTTAATGAGTGGCCAAAATTTTGATGGGTGAAAATATGATGTCAGTCTGTAAAGGAGAGCGCTTACAATCACTTGTGTGCCACATCTTAGAATATTCCTCAAGTGTTTCGGACCAACACCAAACAGAACTAATAGAAAATAGTGAACATACAGAAAGAAGGGCAGCACCGATGACCACAGGTTTGAGTGATTAACAGGAAAACATCATGGAAATGCTAAAATATTGTGACTGGCTGACACTTCAAGGTAAATGGCAGTCACATCACGAAAGCTTATTTCAAAATTTCAAGAGCCAGTACTAAGTGAATGATTGGGATATATTCTTCAGATACTATGTATTGTTCCCATAGGGGTTGTGAAGACAAGATTAGACTAATTACAGTGTGTACAGAGACACTTAATCAGTCATTCTTCCCGCTCCATATGCAGGCAGAACGGAAGGAAACACTAACATGTCATACCACATTGTTTGCAGATTTTGTATGTGGATGATACTATATTCAAAATTTTAATGTCCTTATCTATGAGGTATTAGCATTGATAAAAAGAAAATCAATAGCTGTACCACAAAGCATAATTTATGATACTACATTTATTTCTTATGATCTGTATGTCATTATTCACTTTAAAAAGGTGTTTAATGTTTTTGTTCTGATCATTACTTTATTGTTTACTTGGACATAGGTACATCTCTTTTTGTGTAGTTACCATAAAATATGTTTAATATCAATAAAGCTAATTTTTCTATCTCTGGCACTAGTCCTCTTGCTGCTTAAGCTTTTCTGCCACATCACAGACTGTCTGATGGTATGTCTCAAAGTAATTTGTCTGAGGAATTTCCATTAGTTTCAGAGGCTGTGATTTCCACAAACAGTGTCAAATATTTCATCTCTTCATTCTGGACTTTTTGAAATCCAGTCTGCTAGTGTATCTTATTTCTGCACAACTTTAATTATTACTACAGCAGTGTTGTAATACTTTGTGATGTCTAAACATTTGGTGGTCCATTTTTAAACCATATTATGAATTGACTAGATTTTGTATGTTCTCTTACTGCTTGCAGTTGGTTGAATCTCTCATAGTCTCTTTAGTTGTACAACTTATCCTTTAAACCTCTCCCGTGTTTCTCTTCAGTAGTCATTCTATCTGTCTACTGCAACTTGAGAGACACAGTACCCAATTTATCAAATAAATGAGCAAGTCAAGTGTTGGAAACAGAGAGGGAAGAAATATTAGGTGAAAAGCTAAGAATCTTCATATGGCTCAAAACTTTAGTTTTATATTCTGAAATCTGCACTTTTAGGACATGATATTCCCAGTTCTGTATTTGGAACCTAAAGAGAAGTCAGAAGAGTGACAATTTGGAGGGGAAGATTATTCAACCCTAAATGTGGAATAAAGAAAGATCAAACAATTCTGGAGAAAAATGGTGATGTATGTATTGTTGGTTACCAATTATCTACAAAATTGTTGTTGCAAAATGTATACAAGAGATTTGATTTTGTCCTCTTTATCAAAAATATAATTTTTACCATTCGTGGTGTGTGCATTTATCATGCAGTTGTTGATTATTCATGCTCGTATAGTAGTGTCATTTATAAATTGGAGAACTGGTGACTAAGAAGAACCACTAGTTATAGTGAGGAGGATGAGAGAGACAAAGGAGACACAACAGTATATCTTAAATAATCATTATAGAGCCAGGCATGATTGATGAAAGTAAGGTTATATTATGTGTTTTGAGATTGTCCTTAATAATTGTATATTTATTGTGACACATGCACAGATGTGGCAGTTCCAAACATGGCATGGCGTGCAGGCCGGTCAGCAGAGGCTGTGCGTACTGCATGTGTGGCATGTGTATGGGCAGCAGTGAACCCTGGAGTCTGTGGTGCCCTTTCTGATCCACGTGTTCTGGCACCAGTTGGCTCTGCTCTTTTCCCAACACTGCTTGCTTTAATTGAAGACCAGGTACGATATGTTGTGAAGCTGAATGCCATAGCAATAGATCAGTTAGCAGATACCAATGCTCTTTTCTCTATATCATGTATTTGATCAATTGTTTTGAAGAAATGTTATTGTTTCCTAATTAATCAACTTCTTCTTGTTGGTTTTAGTGGTGTTTGTGCCTTGTATAGATATGTTTCCTAGCAATCCCTATTAAGTTCAGTTAATGGACATTGCTAAATGTTGCTGTTTCTTACCTACAAGAAACAGGTTCCAGTGTAATGAATCACTGTTAATACATTTACATTACATGGTAGAGAGAGTGCTGATCACGGTGGTAGGTTCACTTGTTCATGTAGTCAGGTAGTGGGCCTGTCCAACCATTTAAGAAGAGACATACCATGTAATGTTTAATGTGTGATCCAATCTGTGGTGTTTCTTATCATATTTCTCATGCACAAATAATTGCCAAGTGTAGAAACCATATAAATTTTAGTATATCTTTACACCAACCAAGCTGGTCACTTCACAGTGTAGTGGCTGGCATCGCTAATTACTAATGCACAGATTTCGGGCTCAGTTTCTGGTACTGGAAAAGTCCTGAACGAAGTCTATTCGGCCTCATTCAACTAGATGTGTAGCTACTTGGATAAGCAGCAAAATTGATATGCAAACTGTTAAAATAGGACCAAAATAAAAGGCTTCAACCAGGCTTGGAGTCATACAACATTTATTTGTGTACCTGTCGGAAACTGAATTGGAGTTCTAGGTATGAACACAGAAAAAGGTGACACAGTGATAAGGCAATTGACTTGTATTTGGGAAGACAGGGCTTAAATCCCTATTTGGCCATCCAGGGTTAGTTTCCCTGTTGTTTCCCTAAACACTTCAGACAAATGCCCAGATGGTTCCTTTTAAAGGACATGGTGTACATTCTTTCCTGTCTTCCTCAACTCAAGCTTGTGATCAGTTTCACTTCATAGTTGACTGTACATTTAGCTCTAAACTTCCTTCCTCCTTGTGATTATTGGCGTAATGCCGTAACTAAGTCATTTCTTGATAACCAGTTTATTACTTTATTTTTCAGTTTCTTTACTTTATTCACCTGAAATAATTCAAATACCTTACATTCATTCTGACACTGAAATACAGGATTTCTCTGAATAAGCCGTGACTGACTTTCTGGATTTGCAGGCCATGTGTCTTGAATTCACCTATGTGTAGATTAACATATTCAGGTTTTGTTCTCAGGATTTCTGTTGTAAATTGGTCTGCTTAATTTTCTTATTTTGGTGCTCAAATACATTGGAAATCTTATCACAGTTGTGTGCTGAAAATTGTGACATTTGTGTTGTGTTCTCCAGTTGAAATGTCTCTGAATGTTCTCTGTGCAAAAAAACTCAAATTTTTCTAGAGTTTTTCTGTGTTATCCATACTTACCATCAATTCATATTTTCAGTTTGCTTGTTTACCATGTTTACTTTCCTCAGCCATACACAATTCAACAGTACACAACATTTCATTTGATTTAATCATAGCAATGATGTTTTGAAGAAATGTCGCTATTTTACTGTATACAAATGGCCTGGTGCAACCCACTGTCTTAGAATTGCGTACATTTTATGCTGCCCCAGTGTGCTGACATTTATGAAGACTCAAGTCTGTATACAGATTTATAGTGGAGTACCTGTGTTGCAAAAGATTTGAAAGATGATTATAGTGCTACATCCATATAAAGTTTACAGAGTCTTTAAAATATAAACTAAAGAGCAGTGTGTACTCTAGTCCTCAAAGTTTGTATGATTTTCTACAATTACTATGCACCTTTATTATAAGTTATGTAAATGAAGTGGCTTATGCTAATAATTCATAGTTAATCTTCGTAATTTGGCACCCATAAAACATATTGAACATAGTCTTTAGAAAAAGCAGTCACTTCTACAAGAGGGGGAAGTAGTAACAGACTAAAAGATGCACTAGGGCAGAAGGAACAACAAACTGATTCTCTGCACCTGCATGTATTTCTTGGCTGCATGCTTCAAATAACTTCTTTTTACTAAAGCTACTTGTATGACTTTCCTTCATATTTACATTTTACTCGCTGCCTTTTCCATCCTACAGGAAAGTACTAATGTCTAAAGGCAAAATTTAACACATTATTCGTGTTAATAGAGACTTTGTTGTGATCATTCCTCTTTTTGACAACAGGTATTCTTCTCTTTCTGTTCATAGTTTTGTAATTGTAGCTAATTTGCCCAAAAATCTGCAATACTTGCCCTATGAACTGTGGCTTTCACATCACTGGAATACTAAGGAACATTCAGCCTACCTGAATTATTTGCTGTGATAGAAGGCAAATCTTATAAAAGACCTATCTTACATGTGATAATAGTTACATACTTAAATACCTTTGTATTTGTATGTGCAGCATTGTAATGTACTGTTTTGTGTATATTTCCGTCATTCTATTTATTTAAAAATGCCTGTCAAAGTACTTCATACATTCAGTACAAAAATGAAAGATCAAAATGTAATTTTCTGTTGATTGATAGGCCCACCGAAGTCGCCTTCTTGCGTTGTATTCTCTTTGTCGACTGATTGTGATTAGTAGATCTGCAGGGCTGTTCAATGCAGAACACATACGGCAGATATATCCAGGTTAGTATGAGTTATTTCCATTTGTGTATTCATTACTGCAGAGAACTCCTCAGAAGGAGATGTCAGTTTTTTTTA
Organism: Schistocerca nitens; assembly: GCF_023898315.1. Taxonomy (NCBI): domain Eukaryota; kingdom Metazoa; phylum Arthropoda; class Insecta; order Orthoptera; family Acrididae; genus Schistocerca; species Schistocerca nitens. The sequence goes on from NC_064615.1 coordinate 369,215,148, forward strand.
TAGCTTTCAATATGATAATATTAACTCACTTTAAGAGAAAGTCCTATTACAGTTGATGGAAACCTGTTGTTTTTCATATTACACTAATGTGAGTTATAAAAAAATAAACAGTATTTCATAAAAGTGAAATTTTTAATACTGCCAAAAGAATCACTTCAAAAAGTTGCAAAAAACTTTCAAGGCTTTATATTGAGAGGGACCCATAGGTTGTGAGGCCTCATTACAAGATTGCAGGTTTAACTTCACACTGAGTGACCTTTACTGCCTTTCCACCCTTTCCCAACTAATTACTCTTTGCTCTCTGGTAAAGGAACAGAAAAGTTCTGAAACCATGGAAAGTTTTTCTGTTTTTAAGTGTTCCTCTTGGCAGTATTGGAAATTTTGGCTTCTGAAGATAGGTAAGTAATGGCAAGTATTGGCCAGCCATTTTATTTCCTTGTTTTCTCAATTGAATTTTCTGGTGACATAACATAACATTTCACAGTAAGCTTGTCTGTGTTCCTTCCTTTTTTACTTCCCTCTCCATTTCTTGCTTTTCATATTATTATTAAAAACTAATTATTGGATTTTTCATCCAGTATAACATGTCTGATGGCTTGATAAAGTTAGTAATTAGTGCATGTAGAACTGGTTTAATCTGGTCGGAAATCCTACCACCAATGAAAGTTTTCAAATTCATTTCAAGTCTTTGCTCTGTCAAAGCAGTGAGGACTCAAAAAGGTTCAGAAACATTTCTAATTTTGAAAATACTCATTATTCAAATTATATAATTCCTTTCATTTAAGAGACAATTATTTATAACTCAATGTTATGTACATTTGTCAGCTTACATCATATTTGTGAAGAACCTTTTACACAGAAACATGCAAGTTCAACTATGACAAAATAGTCTTTTGTCAAAATGGAGCATTTTGGAATGCAATTGACACTATAGTCATGCGATTGTGACCTATACCATGAAATGCCCTCTCCTTGGTCATCTGCACAATCACATCTTTATCCATTTTTGCTGTTGCTTAGGCAGAATACAAATTCTGTGAACGTGTACAGGATAACATGAACAAATTAAAAATAGTTTTTACTAAAAAAATTCCATGATTTCAAATCTCTCAAGTACACTTCCCTTTTTGACCATTAGTTGGTTGTGGTATCTTAACAGTAATACATTGACATGGAGACGATCATCTGTAGATGGCCACTGATTCTATTCAAAGAACATGTTAGACATACTTGTGATGCAGGATGCTACTTGTCAGTCATTTTGCAAATGAAAGATGTCTTATCCATGGGAGCAACTGCTACTGGGCACTAGGTCCATTTACAACTTTCATGTAATTCCTTTCTCGTTTGTATTTGTCTAATCAGCGAAACATTGCCCATGAATGAAGAACACAGCTCAACTGTTATTTACAATCATTCAAGGCACAGATTGACACTCCAGTCCATTGTGAATCCATTAAAAAATTAATTGCAGAGAAATGTTCCCACTTTAGGGCCAATGTTGATAGAGAGTGAATAATGTGTGAAGCGTGTGAGGGAAGGCCTATCCATCTCTTTTAATCTTCAATATTGTTAACACATGGAAATTATGGCTTAGGTCAAATGTTGGAATTATGTCTTTCTTTGATGCTTGACAAGAGACCAGAACCAGTCATTCTAAAAACTTTCAGACTGCACTCACAATATATAAACTACAATACATTTATCAGAACTAATACTCATTCAACTTAAGTTCACTCTGGTCTTGATTTCAGTGGTGTTAAAGCGGCTAGATGATGTTAATGATGAGGTACGAACTTCAGCTGTGGAAGCACTTGTGCTGCTGTTTAATGACCTGCCAGCTGATTATAGTGTGGAGACTTCCATTGCCCACATTGAGACACTGTACAGCACTATGCTCATTCACCTAGATGATCCAGATGAAGCATTCCGTGACATCATGTTCCGTGAGTCATTTAGCTTACTTTTTTTACTTAAGTCGGGGTATTGAGTACTGGAGTCATATGTCTACCATTTGTAGATGTAAATAGAAATAGGAAAAAGAGTTTTATTCTATGGCCAATGTCAGTATAATTTTTTGCCAGTTTAGGTGTTATTTTTCACCAGTTTAGGTGTTATTTTTGACAATTTTAGTGCTAGTCCTTCATTTTTGGATTATTTCATTGTTTTTCAGTTACATCGAAGATGAAAGGATGTGTATCAATCATAAGGGGTGAAGGAAAAGTACTGTCGAGATTTAGGAAATGGGGAAAGTTATGGAAAAGTTGCTCAGAACCCTTTGTCAAGGGAGACTTACCTGACAGGATTAGAATGAAAGACGAATTGTTGGAGATTGCACTGGATGAGATTTGAAAACCTGAGAGCTTAACAGTGGAAGATAGGCTAATAAACAAGATAGTGAATACTGACAAAACATCATGCCAAGAGTTAATAAGAACAGAAAAGCTAAGTGCTTTATACATGGTAGGTATGTGAGGCAGATTAACATAAATTATGGTCAGGTGGGAGGTGAGAACCAAGGAAATGTAATGCCAGTTTCCACATGCATAGTTCTGAGAAACGGGTCACCTACATGGCTGAGACCTGCCATTCCAGGAACACATAACAGACAGGTAATCATGCTGGGATTAACAGAGTTTCCCATTATCATCTTAAGGTTAAAACAAGTACCTTGGACAGCAAACACAGACTTGCATGGATTTGTGGTCTTAACAGTTGTTAGCCGAGCATTTGAGTGTGCTTCAGGTTGTCTGCACCACTGGCTGGAGGATTTGCTCTTTCATGTTTTTCAAAATCTTGCTGGTTTCACCACCAAATATTACTTTTCCTACAGTGGTTAAACAATTTTCAAACTCTTTTTAACCTGTAAAAAAGGTAGTGCTTTTACACGGTGACTAAAACTGTTGCCAGAGTGCAGTTCGTTGGAATCAGTGTATTTTTAATTAAAATCACATCCTGAGCCACAAACAAGAAATGATGAAATGTTATTGCAAGAATATACATAGACCTCAGCCTTGAGAAAAAGTTAAATCAGATTTGAGCATTCAGTAACAATCAGTTACCAGTATTAGCTAACTGCTAATCTCAGATTAATGACATTTTTCCACAGGAATGGGAAAAATGACAAATTTAACAACATTTTATAAAAATTATCAATTTAACATTATGTCACTTTTTTGTGATAATGTTTACATGAAATTTTCCCATCCTTGATATAAGTTATCAGTTATGTACACAAGAATTGTTACAAGAGATGTTCATTGATAAATTGGGATAGGCAATGGTGTTTTGATGATGACATGTTAATGTGTACATTCTGGTCAGTTGTAAACCACATTGTGAACAGTGTAACTGCAGCTCTGCAAATACTACATAATAAAGAATGAGCTACGTTTTCATTGCACTAGCCACAGTACAACTTCACAATGAATACTGTTCTGAGGGAAATCGCTCTGACTGCTGTCAGGTGATTGGAAGCTGCTGTAAGTGTGTGTGTTGGTAGAGCTTCTGAGGGTCCTGTACTAGAGATACCAAAGGTACCTCAATTACTGTCCCCTCCTATAGAGACTGTCTCCTCAGCAGTTAGTCCAGGATTTGTCACTACTTGTTCATTTGACTGTGAATGGCATGTCAATGGTAGGGCTAGGCATCCTGTACAGCGGAGACGGGGACCAGAGAAAAGTTAGGGTGTTCCACCCATCCCCCTAACTAACAAGTTCAAGGTGCTGTCCACAAATGAAGCTGAAACTGAGCTAATAGGCTCATTCCAGGAGAAGCAAGCACAAGATGGTACAGATGTATTATGTATTGGAAGTTCAAATGTATAGCAAACAATGATACCTCTTAGGAAAAGGTAGAACAGGGTGGGAAAGAACTTCAGGTGAACTCATTGCACATGCTTGGGGCCTCATTGAAAATGTTGAGGAATATGTTCAAGTAGCCATTGAGGGAGCAGGATGCAACCGGCTGCGGATTGTGCCACATGCTGGGAAGGGGGGAAAAAAAAAAATTAAGTGTTCATTGAATGCATCGGCTAATGGGAAATGAAGATGGCAGGTGTATTTGTTGCAGTAGACAAGAAACTTAAACTCACTAGATAGAAATTGAAGCTGCATGCAAAACTGCCTGGGCAAGACTCAGTATCGAGGATAGGCACAAACTTATAGATGGATTCTTCTATCGACCACCAGATTTGTACCCAGATGTAATTGATAACTGTAGAGAAAACATCAGTTTGCTAGTATGTAAATTGCCCAGTCATATTGTCATCATTGGAGGAGACTTTAATAATCTGACAATGGATTGTAATAATTACAATTTTGTAAGTGGTAAGTGTGTCAAGACATCCTGCGAAATGTTACTGAATGCCTTTTTTGAAAACTGCCTAGAACAATTAGTTTGGAAACACAGTCATGATAGAAGGGTAGTGTGTCTTGGCCCTGAGCCTAGATCATGAAGATATCATCAATGAACCAGAAGCAGACCAGTGATATTTGGGGGGGGGGGGGGGGGTTGGAGGCTAGGAATGTTTTCTGTAGATGGACCATGAACAGGTGAGCATAGGAGGGTGTCATGCATATGCCCATGGATGTGCAGTGGATATTTTTGTATCTCCTCACTTTAAAGAAGAACTTGCACAGCCATGGGCACCTGTATGGCACCCTGTCCTCATTCCTTCACAAGCTCAGCATCTTATCTCCTATCCACATCACATGGTCCTCCTCAACCCAGTGTGCCACCTTCCTGGACATAGACCTCCTCCTCTCCCATGGCTGCATCCACACCTGTCTACATTAAACCCACTAACTAACAACAGTACCTGCATTTCCACGGCTGCCATCCCTTCCACACCAAAAAATACCTCTCATACAGCCTGCAGTGAAAAGAACTCCCTTGCCCAGTATGCTGAGTGTCTCAAAAAGGCCTTTACAGACAAACACTGTTTCCCAGACCTAGTCCACAAGCAATTTTTAGTGCCATATTCCCACACACTCCAAATCCTCTCACCACTGCCGAGAACAAGCTACAAATAGGATCCCCTTCATCATCCTGCCCTGATATGAGGCACTTCATACCCAGGATACATCCCACCCTTCCTAAAGTTCTGTCACCCACCCAACCTCTATGACATCCTAATCCATCCCTATGCCACTCCCTGTATAAGATTCAGGTCTAAGACCTGCCCAATCCACCCATCCAGCACTCCCTATACCAGTCCTATTACAAGCTTATCCTACCCCACCAGACGCCAGGCCACCTGTGAAAGCAGCCTTGTCATATACCAGCTCTGCTGCAGTCATTGCACAGCCTTTTATATTGGTATGACTACCAACCAGCTGTCCACAAGGATGAATGGTCACAGCAAAGCTGTGGCCAAGAGCAGAGTGAATCACCCTGTGGCACAACATTCAGCTGAACATAACAGGCTTGATTTCAATGGCTGCTTCACAATCCGGGCCATCTGGATCCTCCCTTCCACCAGCAGCTTTCCTTAACTGCGCAGATGTGAGTTATCCTTACAACGCATTCTCCATTCCCAAAATCATCTCAGCCTCAACATACAATTATCTATTGTTCCAACACCCTCCACCCAACATTTTCAACCCCCTTTGCCCTACCCCCCCCTCCCCTCCCCCTCCCCATTTTGTGTCCCATCACCTTTATTGTGCGCTGCTGTCAGTTCACTGAAAGATCTTTTCCTCTTCAGTGCTTCTCTCCTTTTCCGTTCCCCATGCCCCCCTCCTCTCCCTCCCGCCGTCTAGACCCTGCACAGTCCAGCAAACAGTGCTCTTCTCCACCCACCTCCCCACTTGTATTTTGCTATCCTTCCCCCTCCCCCTTCCCCACCCTGCTCCAGATTGCTGCTGTTCTTGAACACGAGAGATACATTCTGTCCGCAGCAGCTGGAGATAGCAGTCGTGTGTGTGAGGTGTGCCTGCTTTTGTGAATGTTCTCCTCCACTCCCCCTCCCGCCCTTGTGTGACAATCTTTTTGTTGTGCCTGTCTGCATCTCAACAAGTCCTCTTTATGATGAGCAGCAATTTATACTTTTAAGAATATTGTTGATATACCAACCTGGACTCTGCACTGTTTGACTGTGTTGAAAATACTCATTGATACATTCTTCTTACCCTGAAGTACATGTTACCGAGTACAGTGAAACCTCTCTGTTACTCTATTCAGGGGTCTTTAAAGAAATTGCAAATTATGGGAAAATGGAAATAGTGGAAAATTACTTTTTTTATGTACGTATCCGTATATAAATTTTACATCTCATGAACACATTGATAGTTTATACTTTTGATGAAAAAAATGAGAATTATAGTTTGTTTTACTAACTTCTCATGAAATTTTTTGTCAGGTTTTCTAGTTTATCAATACATTCAAAAGTTTTTGTTTACATCAAAAATGTAGCAGAAGTCTGAAACCAGTTACAAAACCTAGATGTATGTTACATACATATGTATGACATTGAACTGTAGACAAGAAGTATATCTGACAAAAAATAATAAAACTTGCTACAGCATATGCTAAAACCGAGATACAGAATAGCGGTTGGCAACAGGTGGTATTGACTTATAACTTTAGATGGAGGACTTAATGACAGAGTTACATTCTAAAAAGTTCATCATGTACATGTGCATATAGTGAAATATAGTCCTGTTGGATATCATATACAGCAGGAAGAACATCTGAATTTTAACTGGTCTGTGAGGTCGCATCCTAATCGACATCTCAGGAATCGGGATGCATTTCAAAAGAAGTGCCAAAAGTAAGAGACAATTATAGTAGTATGTAATTTTTTTAGGCTGTTGATTTCCAACCTAAGCACCACTTCAGAAAGCACTACATTCCTGGAAAAAACTGAATGTCATTACCACTTGATAACATGTTACTTACAAAATAATAAGTCAACAGTTTTCATTTCATACTTTTCTCACAAGAGGCATCATACCTGTTACTATTTGAAGGAACTTTGTGTATTATCCAGAAGAGGTGCTACCCTACCTCTTCTTCATCTTTGCCAACTTTCCTTCTGTGTAGATTAATTCTGAAGTTTTAGCCCAACCCAGCACCTCGATAGCAAACAAGACTCCCCCACAATATAGCTATTGTTAGGTTGGCAGTGTTGGCACACAAACCATTAGTGGCATGAATTTTTCTGACTTTAACAACCACTACTGTTTTAGAACTAGAAAACACATGTGACTTTCACCTGCTTTATTTCTTCGTTGTTAGTCCTCGGTGTCAACATACTGCATTGTTATACTAACTACTGTAAATGATGTAGCTGACAGTTGCACAATTGCGTTTCACAGTTCTTTACTTCCACTGTTCACAACCCTCGCAATATTACATAATTATATGGCCAGTTCACTATTGGTAAAAGTTGATAAGCATCATTAATAGGTTGCAGACAACATCAGCACACTGCTACAATAGTCTGCTGTTGAACATCTGTGAGCAGTAAAAATCTAACCACACAATTCATAGCTCATGCATAATAACATGGTATGTGTGACACTATTTTTCAAATAAATTAAACAGACATTTTCATTAATTGTTCTAACAAACAGCCTGTTCGTGTTACACTTATTCCACTGTTAAGTAGATTCATTGTTGTTAATCTAACCAATACATGTTTCATGTCTAAAATTCGGCCATGGACTGACTGACTGTCTCAGGACCAAAAATTGGTCCTTTATATACAATAATAGGCACGGAAACTATACATGTTCGATGTTTAAGTTACAGAAATTACAATTAAAACATAACTCATTCAATTAATTGAATCCAGTGAAAAATTCCTTCTTTTTAACAGTTCCTTCTACCAAAAAGGTTAGGCCAAATTATTTGTTTAAATATTGAAATTAACGGATATAGTTACACAAACAGTATGTTGACAAACCTGGTAATTATTTTGGAATTAATTAAGGGCTGGATTTTCTAATATGTTTTTGAATAGAGCCAAATAAATACTTTAAGAATCCTAGTAGTTCTTCCAAATATTTATGATTAGTACAGAATTTATATTTGTTTATGAGTCAATAATAGAATCTGCCATGAAACAATTACTGATTTCACCCTATAATTATCTGTAGCAAAAGATATTAACAAGGAATGGTCAAAATAATTTAGGAAATTAATTACATACACAAGACTAAGCTCAAAATTAGATGTGGTGCTATATTCATTAAGACTTAGGACACCTTCCTCTTTTATGGATATGTAGATTATACTCATGCATGTTAATGTTAATTAGGCAAAAATGAATTTAAGGAGACAAATGGCAAAACATGAGAGGAAGTAAAGAGATCCCAACTTGCTTCATCACACACGGAGCTCAAGAAAGTTTATTGCATGATATTTGCAAATACTACTTAAACACTAACACCTTGTCAGTGTCATTGTATCTCAGTTTCATATTCTTCCCTCTTTATTTGTTTCATTAAGTGTAAATTGCAGGAAATTTGGAAGTATGATAACGTCAGAGTTGGTGTAAATTATCATTCACGACATAGAGGATTTAAAGGAACCAATAAAAAATGTTTCAAACTGGAGGAAAACATTAATTCTAGAAATGTAAAATCTATGTTATACTGTATTTAGAAACTTATTAGCTGAAGAACAACTTGTGCCTTATTGGTTGTGTTTATTGGAGCCTTGTACTCCAGCAGTAAAACCGCTGTTTGCAATTTTCAATCCATCATTCATTTGATGACCTTGTGTAATTTAAGTATAACTTCAACACAGTTTGCCACATAACTATAGTTCCACATGATAGATATTCTACCAGTAATGCACCCACAAGTTCTTAGAAGACTGAAGCCACTGCTTTTACAGTAGACACAAATATCCAGAAGTATTTTTAATTAGATATGAAATTTTTTTCAGAGTCTGACCAAAAGTATGAAATCAGGCTTCGTCTATTTTTGTGTTGGCAGAAGAGCCAACACCGTGTTACGAGAGGAGGCCGAAATGCACGCGTTTTAGCTCACACAGGTGGGCGTGAAGAGGGAAGAACTATACTGACATGAGATCTGGAACATGACAAGGAATGAGAATTCAGAAAGCGGACGTAATAAGTTTGATACTTAACTTTAATCCATTAATAATGAACGTCGCTCTTGACGGTACATGATTCACAATATTATCTGTTCAGGATACGTAGTAATTGAATATGGTACCTTGCTAGGTCGTAGCAAATGACGTAGCTGAGGGCTATGCTAAACTGTCGTCTCTGCAAATGAGAGCGTATGCAGGCAGTGAACCATCGCTAGCAAAGTCGGCTGTACAACTGGGGCAAGTGCTAGGGAGTCTCTCTAGACTAGACCTGCAGTGTGGCGGAGCTCGGTCTGCAATCATGATAGTGGCGACACGCGGGTCCGACGTATACAAACGGACCGCAGCCGATTTAAAGGCTAGCACCTAGCAAGTGTGGTGTCTGGCAGTGACACCACAGTCAACAGGCACTATTCAGCGCAGCAGTGTGCTGCTAGAGTTGAATCAAACTGTAGAAATCTACATTTACACAACATTGTGTATACACAATTGATTTTACTGATGCACAATTGACTTCACTGAGTCTAAGTTATTGGGTCAGAATGGAATCTATACTAGTGTGACACCTTTTTAAGAGTATCTCCTATTGCACTAATAGTGTATGATTACTCAATGTCAAAGAGGTCTTGAACACAGCAGATGTTTATCTTAATGATGAATAGTGAAAACCACATTATGCAGTCTTATCATCAGTCTGAGGTGTGTTGTCACCATTCACAAATCATTTTTCTCCCTTCTAATGACTGATGTCAAAATTGTGATTAATGAAATTGTGAAACAGTAGTGTTCGTAGTTAGAATTCTAAGATCAGGACACCTTACAAGACAAGAAGATTTAGCTACAAAAAGTGTGTGCTTGCCTAGCAAGTAGTTGGGACATAAAATTGTTAAGCCCCTGTCTCTGATATCAGTATCATGTATTCATACATTATTGACTGGGATGTCTGTTGTAGAGTGGGGTACTTCATGATTTTGTGAAGTCATGATTTTGTCTCTTTTTTGCTGACAGCATTTTTATTAAAGTGTAATGTCCTTAAATTCTGTAAATTTATCTCTCAGCATTCATGATCTTTTCTGTGAGCTAAACATGTGAAATATTTTATTCTTAACATCGCAGTCATTGTATATGAAGAAAGATCAATTTATAATTGTGTTCAGCATTTTGTTCTAAGACCCCAGACCTAATTACCACTGATGTGGCTACACAGATTGTTTACGTATTCACAGTTACATTCCAAAAATTTCTGTTATCTTTTTTCAGTTTCTCTAATATGACAAATACTAAATATACACTTGACTGATCACTAGTTTGTAACCACCTTTCCAATCTAAAGACTCAGTTATGCAAGCACATTAAGTCTAACAATGAATCTCCATATTATCCTTAGTGCATAGCTGCTAGAATCTTCATTCAGTAGATAATAATTTTCAAGAGTTATTGAGAAATTAAATAATTTATCAGTATTTCACAGTAGATCATGGAGGCCCAGTTAATTAGTCTCCTCAAAAGTTATTACTATTGGGTGTTTCGTAGCTGTAATAGAAAAAAAAGTATTGTGGTATCTGTCACTATGAAAAGACAATGAATTGTCAACAGAGCTGTGTAGGGTATAAATGCCATGGTTGTATGTTACGTACTATGGAACTATTAAGAAACCTTCTGCAGTTTGTCACTAGTAAGCACTAGGTATGATAAACCAAAAATTGATAGTAGATGTACCAGAGACTTTTATGATACATTAATTCATCAGTCTTTCTTTCTCTATGGTGACCACTTTTTCAGAATTTGGCGATTTTATTTTATTACTTAACGTGTGGCCAGATGCCATTCTTTGCACCACAGTCATGAAAACAACCTAATGGAGAGAAATTGTGTGCACCATGTGTCTGTTCTCTGTGTTATCATATTTTTAGCTGTTTGTATTTCATATTCTCTGAACAGATATTTTGGGACTAGCTCTGCATTTGCCTGAACGAGTAAGGGAAAATGCCTAAAAACCACATTCAGTTTGCCCAGTGATCAGAGGGTTGTTAATCTGATGTGTGGATTCAGTCTCATGTCTTGCTGTCTAGTTCATTGTGTGTTATGCAGTATGAGCAGGTCACTGTAATTCTTTGGTATTATTAGTATTTATCTTTCTTGGATCTCGAACATGTCTATTGTGCTTGCAGCTTAGGTATGTAGATCCATAGCTGAACAGATGGCTGAAAGCAGGGGGTAGTGCTCAGACTATTGCAACTGTGCAAATTCAATGTTACAAGCTTATGTGGCTGCAGGATAACTAAGAATTATAATCTCAAAATAACAATGGAAACAGTTGAAGGGTCAGTGGAAGAAAATGCTAATCCTCTGTTTAGTAAAGATTAATTTGCTCATGTTATCTCGTATGTTTTTGAGTATACCATACAATAATAACAAGTGGTTCTGTATACAAGGTGAACATTAATAAAATCAACAAATTGCAAGGATAGATTCCTGACTGGAAATGGAAGAAAAAGGTCCTGTGTACGCGTGTCTGGAAATGCATCTTTGCCACGGTAGATGGCGCTGACGAATGAAAGTTTCTCTGACCACGTGCCGTGTGTTCCTTGTGTTTTGCAGACTGTGTGATTGATGCAGCTACTGTAAGCAGCAGAATGGTCCAGAAGTCATGTCAGGAACAAGATGAGTTTGTGTACAGCCAAGCAGATGTAAATGGTAGAGAGGCAGCACGGCTATACTAAAACAAGTACCATCACACACACCAACCACATCGCACAAAATTTCAAGTCGTTTTTGGGTGTTTGTGTGATCATGCATCATTTTGAACAGGAGAATGTGCAGGGAGGTGGTGGACTGTGCTTAACCAGATTTGGAGGACCGGATTTCTACAGGATACGGAGATGAACCCTAGGACAAGCTCCAGGCAAGTGGCCCACCAACTTGGTGTTGGCCAAAGTACAATTACATATATCCTGCATGACAACCACTACCATCCCTATCACATGCAATGAGTGCAGTGATTATCAGCAGTGGATTTCCCTCTGTGGGTTGGATTTTGATGATGGTTTTTGCATCAGACCGTCACAATTATGGGATTGCTGTCATCATTCCTCTTTACCGATAAAGCAAACTTTACCAGAACTATGAACACTTGCATTGCAGTCCATGGTCACTTTGAACATCTGTTTTGATGTGGATGTGGTGCAGCTCTGTACAGTGTACTGGGTCGATTTGTCGTTGTTGGACGCACACCGTCCATTTCCAGACGCATGTTCATAGAACATTTTTCCTCCAGTTCCACTCAGGAATCTGTCCTGGCAGTTTGTCAGTTTTAATAGTTTTCAACTTGTATATTGCTGGAATATCCTGTCTACAATATAAATTGCTTTGTGTTCTTGTATTTATGTTGTTGTCTTTGAATTTAACTAAACATATAACATGCAGTAACACTAAATGTGCTATTGTGTGTTAGCATTTTCTTCCATCAACCCCTTCATTTTTGAAACAGATTATGATATTGAATAATCATTGTGTCATTTATTACAGAACAAGTACACAAACAGAACTCTGTTGCAGACCTAATGATCAAGATTTTCACTTGTGATAAAGAACAAAGTCTCCAAAATGCATCATCACCAATAAACCTAAAAATAAGTGACTGGTTGGTATGCAGTCTTGTTAACAAAACTATGCCAGTAATGCTGAACAATTCAGCAAAACCGTATCTGTAGTTAGTGAAACAAAATTGAATAACCAATAATTCAAGAAGCAATCGATGAGTCAGGTCATAGTAGTGTTTATTAAAGCTGTAATATTTATGAACATGGCTGGAAAGTTGAGAAGGGATGGTGAACAAACTGTAGACAAAAGATGAAAGTAAGGAGGCAAGACAAAATATTTATTCAGAGAAGTGGAAATAGAACAGTAAGCTTAGCAGGAAGAGCATTTTTAATTGGTAAGTAATTGTATGCCTCCAACTACTCACTTATTTATTGGAGATCATTTAACAAATGTACACTGCACTGTACTTCTGAGCCCCATCCATCTCCTGGCATACCTAGTATGAAAGATGACTGCAATGTTGATAATAATATATTATCAGCATTAACATTAAAATAAAGTCTGACAGTAAAGAAATTATGATTCTTCAAAAGATTAGTAAAAGCAAGAAACATGAGGTACCTGAATGTAATATGTAGATTGCAAAATACCACTGATTTGAAACAAATCAAGTTGATGGTGGAATCTGAGTTAAAGCAACAAGATGATCATGACCAAGAACTGAAAGCTATGGGTGGGAGGTGGTCTACTAGAAGTTGAGGAAAATGTGTCTGGAGGAAAGTCAGATGCAGCACAGCTAATAGATTAGATTATGTGCGAGGATGTGCTAAAAAGGAATGCTCCAATTTTTTTATATGAAAACTCTTAAAGCCTTTAAATAAAACAAACTGTACTAACATTGTACATCATTGTTCCTCATACCTACATTTAGGTGTGATCAAAAAACAATGCAAAGCTTTGTTTTTCATAAAGAAATTGCATTTATTCATCAGCATCGACACTATCCCCTTCAAAGTAAGCCCCGTCAGATATAATGACTTGTGCAAGTGCATTATCCAATTTTGGAAGCACTTTTGGAACTCACTTTTCACTATGGTTTTTACCTCCATCAGTGATTCTGTTTTTATATCATCAATGGTGACAAAACGACATCCTTTCATGATTCTCTTCAGTCTTGGAAATAGAAAAAAGTTGTAGGGGGCTATGTCCAGTGAATACAGTGGATGAGGCAACATAACAGTTTTGTTTTTTCACCAGAAAATCAAGGACAAGCATTGAGATGAGAGCGGGAGCATTATCATGATACAATTTCCACGAGTGGATTTGCCACAATTCGAGTTGGTTTCTTCAGACTGCTTCACGCAAACAACACATAACTTCCAGGTAGTATTCCTTATTGACTGTACAACCATAAGACAGGAGCTCATGATGTACTGTGCTATTGTAATCAAAGGAAATAGTGAGAAGAACCTTCACATGTGATCTAACTTGTTGAATGTTTTTCAGTCTTGGGTCTAGGTAATTTCCATTGGGACAGTTGGGCCTTGGTTTCAATGTCCTAGCTGTATACCCAAGTTTTTTCACCTGTTACAACATTCTTTAAAAGCTCTAGATTGTTGCCAACTCCATTCAGCAATTCCTGTAGAATGTCTACGCGATATGGTTTTGGTCAAAATTCAACAATTCCAGATCAAAGTTTGCTGCTACACGTTTCATACCCAAAAGAGCCAAAAAAATTGCTTGGTGTGAGCCAAAGGGTATGTCAATATCCTCAGCAACCTCCCTGATGGTGATACAGCAATTTTTCCAGAACCAATTTCTTTACTTGTTCCACATTGTCATCAGTAATTAGTATGCTAGGGTGTCCATGGTGGTCGTCGTCGTGTACACAATCTTCTCAACTTTCTTTGAAATGTTTATACCTCTCATAAATTGCTTGCCTTACTCACAGTAAATTCACCAAAAGCCCCAGTCAATATTTCAAATGCAGTGCTGCACTTTATTCCATTTTTCAAGCAAAATTTAATGCAAAACCCTTGATCCATCTTTTACGAAAATAAAAATTCACTGAGCACTCAAAAGTGCATTGAACCTTCTCAGCTGTCAACAATGAATGAACATGTGCAGAGTTGAAAATGGGATGCATAAATTTAAAAAAAATCCCTCTACTTTTTGATCACAATCCATATTTGTTTCTCAACCTAGTCTCCCTGGTGACCAACACATTTCTCCCAATGGAAGACCAGTTTGTTCATACCGTCACTGTAGTATGTTTGAATTCGTTAGCCACAACTTCACCTCTGTTTCATCACTATCAAAGTGAAGTCCTCAACGGTGTTCTTTAAGTATTGGAAACGGCTGAAAACCGGATGGGGCCAAATCGAGACTGTACAGAGAATGATCGATGACAGTAAATCCACGGCATTAGATCATTGCAGATGTTTCAGTACTTGTGTGTGGTCTGGCATTGTCATGCTGAAGGAAAGGGTTCTCCACGGGTTGATGAACTCTTTGAATTCATGCTTTCAGATATTTAATTACAGCATGCTTTTTCTCACTCACCAACATAGTTACATTTCACACTACCATGTTATACGCTACAATTCAGAGTCCTCTAGCAGCAGAGAGTTGCAACTTGGATCAGCAAAGCAGGAATGTCAGCCAGATAATACGCATGACATGTAATACCACAATCGATATTGAGAACAGAATAAAAAATTCAAGGGCATTACTTTTCAGCAAGTCCTCATAGTAACGCAGAGAATGAAAAAGTAGTTACAGAGGAACACGAGTTTGTCTGTGAGTTTTATGAATGCCATCTACTAGTGTAAAAGTGAACAGTAATTTAATCTTGGATTACAGGAATAATAATTTGGCACACGTGTGGAGAACATGCGCATTGGAATGTTTCCACGGTACAGCAATTTGTGCCATTAAAATTGTGACCTGCTACACTTATTTTTGATGGCTACACAAATGACAGTGACAGAAAGCTACAAACTGTTGTGGTACAGATCTACATCTACATATACATATATTCCACAAACGATTGTATGGTGTATGGCAGAGGGTACATTGTACCATTACCAGTCATTTCCTTTCCTGTTGCCAAAAGAGCAAGGGAAACATGATTGTCTAAAAGCCTCCATATGAGCCCTAATTTCTTGCATCTTATCTTCATGGTCATTAGCTGAAATGTAAGTCGTCAGCAGTAGAATCATTCTGCAGTTGGCCTCAAATACCAGTTCTGTAAATTTTTGCAATAGTGCTTTGCAGAAAGAGTATCATCTTCCTTCCATGGATTGCCATCTGAGCTTATGAGGCATCTCCTTAATCCTTCTAAGTTGATCAAATCTACCAGTAACAAATCTAGTGGTACTGAACAAATGGTCATGCTAGCATTCTGTATGCCGTCACCTTTAAGGATGAGCTATCCTTTCCCAAAATTCTCCCAATAAAATGAAGTCGAGCATTCGCCTTCCCTATGACCAACCTGATGTGCTCATTCCATTTCATATTGCCGTGCAACTTTAATGCTAGAATATTTAACGAAAGTGATTTCAGCGAGCTGCCCTAGTAATGCTGTATTCAAATGTCACAGAACTGCTTTTCCTACTCATCCACATTATCTTACATTTTTCCACATTTAGAGCAAGCTGTCATTCATCACACCAGCTAGAAACAGTGTCTATGTAAAGTCTTCGACCCACTCACATACCTGGGAGCCTAAACCATATGCTTGGATCTTCGTCAACAATATGCAGTGGGGCACCATGTCAAATGCCTGTTGCCATCCATCCATGGTTTGTAGGATATCAAGTGAGAAAAGGGCAAGCTGACATTTGCACGAACAATGCTTTTTAAATCTGTGCTGATTTGTGGACAGAAGCTTTTCTGTCTCAAGTAAATTTATTATATTCAGACTCAGAATGTGTTCAAGAATTCTGCAGCAAACCAATGTTAAGGATAATGGTCTGTAATTATGGGGGTCAGTTCTTTTACCTTTCTTGTATACAGGAGTCACCTGCACTTTCTTCATTCGCATGGGAGTTTTCGTTAGGCTAGTAATTCATAATAAATTCAATGCCAATGCTGTATGATACTTCCTGCAAAATCAAATTAGGATTCCTTGTGGGCCTGGTGACTTATTTGTTTTCAACTCCTTCAGTTGTTTCTCTACATAACGGATGCCAATTTCTGTTTCCTCCTTGCAGGAGACTGTATGACAGTCAAATGATGGTGTGTTTGCATGATGATCTTATATGATTGATCTCTTAAATGCGAAATTTAAAATTTCAGCTTCCCTTTTGCTGTCTTCTATTGCCACAACAGGCTACTTCACACATAAAATCATTCAACCTGCTTAGTGATTTTTACGTACGACCAGAATTTTCTCTGGTTCTTGGCAAGATCATTCACTAAGGTATGACAGCGGAAATTGTATCTGAGCACATTGTTCTTCTTATGGACACACAAATTTATGCTAACTTTTGCCTGTTAACATTTGTATGCTCTTTTTTTGAACCAAGAGTGTGACAATCTTTGTTTCCTCAGCATTTTCCAAATTTGATTATTAAACCACGGAGGGTCCTTTCCATCCTTAATCCATTTAAGGTGCATTTACATTTGTGTGCTTTGTGGCCAGTCATTGTGCGGCTCTAGCTTGCCAGACAGGGAAGTAGACGCACACGTTGTGAAAATGGGTGTGAATGGAATCACTCACATGCGCATATTGAGGAAGAGGCATACAATGTACCTGCATGTGGGGTAAGCACAGTCACACTTCAAATAGGCACATGGCACACAGGTGTAACCGCATCATTAGTTGGGACGTACACCTACAGGTGCAATTTACAATCGGTTTAAACTTTGCCCATAATTCCTCTACATCCATCACAGGATGATTAGCCGGCTGAAGTGGCCGTGTGGTTAAAGGCGCTGCAGACTGGAACCGCAAGACCGCTACGGTCGCAGGTTCGAATCCTGCCTCGGGCATGGATGTTTGTGATGTCCTTAGGTTAGTTAGGTTTAACTAGTTCTAAGTTCTAGGGGACTAATGACCTCAGCAGTTGAGTCCCATAGTGCTCAGAGCCATTTGAACCATTTGAACAGGATGATTATTCATTGTCTGAGTGGGATGCCAACAACTGCTTATGTGCTTTTTCTAGCGTAAATACTTTGCTAGCCTTCTTAACAGATTTATTAACTTAAGTAGTCATTGTCATTATGATGATGTTGTGATCACTAGTCCCTGTCTCTCTACGGATGCTGTCAATAAGATCAGACCTGTGTGAAGCTTCAAGATCTAAAATATGTCCATTGTGTGTGGGTTGTCTAACTAGTTGTTTGAGGCAGTTTTCAGGAAACGTGTTCAAAAGTACATCACAAGACTATCTGTCTGTGCCACCTGCATTGAATTCATAGATGTTCCAGTCAATACTCAGTAGATAAAAACCACCTCCACCTAATATTGTGTGATCTGAGTATTTCCACACCATTGATCATAGACTTTCTTTGAATGACTCTAAAAACAACCAACAATTAACTTGAGTTCAACTAGGTCTGTTATACGCGTCCAGATAACTTCACATACACACTAAAATTCAACCTCAGTAGAGACAGTGTTTTTGTCAATTGAACATTCTTCCTGCCTATATAATCTAATCTGTCTTTCCGATATACAGGGTGATTATAATTAAAGTTAAACTTTCAAACCTCTGTAGAAATAATACCACTGCTCAGAATGACGTCAATTTGCAACAAAATATTATCGGAGAAGGGGGAAAATGTATGGCAGAAGAAAACTAAATAGTTAATGTAGCAATAGATGGTGCTGTAAGCATCATAATTTAATAGTGGTCAACTAAAAATGGCAAATTAATCATACAACAATGCCTAAGGTGAATGTCTGACATTAAACAAACTGTACTACTCAGTGTGCATGGGTGTAAAGATGTGATACTGTTAGTTACGTAAGCCCATCCATCACAGCAAGGTCATGTCACATCGGATGGGAAAAATCGGCTTTTAATTGTCCTGAGGCCAAAAACCACATAAAAAGCATCAATCAAAATCAAATCAGATTATTAATTTCTGTGTGACTGTTGCAAAACATGTTCAACATGCTGCCCACCGTTTTCTGCAACAATTTCAAATCAGAAAACAGTATGTTTCACAACTGATCAAAGTGTTTCCGGTGTCACATTCATAATGTGTTGCGCAATGTTTGCCTTCAGTGCAGCTAAGTTTGCAATTGGAACACTGAACACAATATCTTTCAGATAGCCCCACAGCCAGAAGTCACACGGATTAAGATCAGGTGACCGGGAGAGCCAGGGTGTAGGGAAATGGCAGCTGATTAATTCTACCATTTCCGAAATTGCGCTTCAGCAGCTGCTTAACTGGATTTGCAATGTGCAAAGGTGTGCCATCTTGCGTAAAAATGATACCATCCACACATCCACGCTGTTGGATTGCTGGAATGATATGGTTTGTGGAAAAGACACTCGTAGCGCTTACCAGCGACTTTACAGGTAACAGGACCAGAAGCACCTATCTCTTCGAAAAAATATGGCCCTATGATAAATGATGCTGTAAACCTGCACCACACAGTGACCTTTTCAGGATGAAGTGGTACTGGTTGATTTGTGTGTGGATTTTTCGTGTATTTGACATATCCTGTCAGGTAGAAGTGGATTTCGCCTGTCCACAAAATCTTCCACAGCCGATCATTGTCCACCTCCATGCAAGCAAGAAATTCTAAAGCAAAGGTCTCTCTTGCTGGAATGTAAACATGAAGCAACTTGTGCGCTTGGGTAATTTTGAATGGATAGCAAAAAAGGATGTTTTGTAGGTATTTACGCACCGTGCTCACAGGTATGTCCAACGTTTGGGTAGTTCTCTGTGCACTACACATTTGCACACTGCCACTCGTCTCCTCCTGCATTGCTATGGCCAATGCTTCCATTGGCATCAAATCAATTCATTTCCTCCCTCTACAGGTTGCACACCAAAAGAACCCGTCTTTTCAAATTTCCAAATCTTTTCTCCAGACCCAAGGCAGTCATCGGACCAACGCCTTTTTTCAAACCCTTAAGTGTCCGGAACTTCTGCAGAGTGACATGCCCACAGTCATCATTCTTTTAATACAGCTTTACAAGCAGAGCATGATCCTGCATTGAGACAGTCACGGCAAATGTCACAGACGTGCCAATGTGTCGTGTGCATGACAGGTGTTTTCATTTACGTATTCTGACACATACAGCGCCATCTATTGATCAATTTTCACACTATTTTTTTTCTTCGGCCATACTTTTTCCCCCTTCTCCGATAATATTTCATTGCAACTTGACGTCATTCTGACCAGTGGTGTTATTTCTACAGCGTTTTGAAAGTTTAATTATAATCACCCTGCACATTCCATTGAATTGCTACTTCAGGCTTCAGCCAGCGTTTGATCCTGAGAATAATTTGAGTGTATGAAATTTTCTGAAGGGCAATAAATTTGGGAACTTTGTTACAAATATGTCAGTATTGGTGCTAATATATTTCTGGGTTGCATGTACCATTTTTGATGGCAAGACAAAGTTTTTGTGTGTAGCTCATTCCCTTTAGGAAAACTGGAATGTAGTTGTTTATCTTCTAGCGCTACTTTCTGTTCAGCTATTCCTATTTTAATATAATATTTTGTATTGGAATGAATTTGTTCATGTTCTCTGAGAGGCGTTTTTGATCAGACTTTTTTATGCTAACATTGGTTTTACTTCTATTTGGGAAAAGATGTCCATAACAGTAGCCTATTACCTCTCGAAAGAAATCCGTTTTCAAGGTTTGCACTGACCTGCCACACATTATTGATGCCTTGTATCCTATTCCTTTTCGGTGTGAATGTAATAGGATTGCAGGGAGACAGACAAAAAGATGAGTTCATGAAACTTCCTGGCAGATTAAAACTGTATGCCGGACCGAGACTTGAACTCGGGACCTACCAACTGAGCTACCCAAGCACGACTCATGCCCTGTCCTCACAGCTTTACTTCTGCCAGTACCTCGTCTCCAACCTTCCAAACTTTACAGAAGCTCTCCTTCATTCTAGAAACATCCCCCAGGCTGTGGCTAAGCCATGTCTCCGCAATATCCTTTCTTTCAGGAGTGCTACTTCTGCAGGTTCGCAGGAGAGCTTCTGTAAAGTTTAGAAGGTTGGAGACTAGGTACTGGCAGAAGTAAAGCTGTGAGGACGGGGCGTGAGTCGTGCTTGGGTAGCTCAGTTGGTAGAGCACTTGCCCGCAAAAGGCAAAGGTCCCGAGTTCGAGTCTCGGTCCAGTACACAGTTTTAATCTGCCAGGAAGTTTCATATCAACGCACACTCCACTGTAGAGTGAAAATTTCATTCTAGATGAGTTCATACTTGACTCTTTTTAAGGTCTTCACGAGATCTTAGACAGAAGTATGCTCTTTCATACTTTCATATTGTACAGTGACACCCATTATTTTCTTTTATTTATTTATTTATTTTTTCTTTTTTGTTTTGCATCAACCCTGTCTCTACATACATACATCTCCCAGCCAGTGAAAGA
This sequence comes from Schistocerca nitens, assembly GCF_023898315.1. NCBI lineage: Eukaryota > Metazoa > Arthropoda > Insecta > Orthoptera > Acrididae > Schistocerca > Schistocerca nitens. Next base: position 369,236,330 of record NC_064615.1, read on the forward strand.
TAGTGGATATATTTCTCAAAGAATTAACCCCTTGCTTTAATAGATGTAAGGATCTCTGTGTTCATGCTAACCTCATCTTAATATAATTATTCATTGTTAAAATCACTGCCTTAGCCTAAATGCTATTGTTCTAATATGATTTTATATTCTTGTTCTTGTTTTACTCATTAGCATTTACACACACACACACACACACACACACACACACACACACACACACACAATGGATTGCTCAAATGTGTCAGGCACTAATATGCAGGTATATATCTTTAAGGCACATTACCATAATTTTAATTTTTATGATGAATGACATACCATCCATTTCTGTGATTTCAGGGGCACTGAAGGACTTGTCACATTTGAGTCCAAGCACACTTCGGGGAAGATTAGAGTCCATTCTGCACAATTTCCGCAATGAGAAGGCTTGCAGACAGTTACTCGATCATTTGACTAACATACCTGTACTGGAAAGTACCAGTTGATGAATATTGAACAACAGTGCTCAGTGTACATTAGTTCTAAAGCAGAATGCTGAAGTTATACACAGTGGAGTCAATAATTATTTTATGTAAAATATTATGTAGGTAATTCCTTTGTAAGAAATAATGTTTCAAAGTGAGGACTGTTTGCTTGTAATATCCATAAAAATATTTCCTTGTCTGTTACCAGAAAGAGGATTTTTTAAATTGTTAATAAAGAAAATGAAGCAGAAGCAATGCTGCATAAGTCAAACACAGGCAAAAATAGGTGAGAATACTGCATAACTGGAGTGTTGTGGCTGTGTTAAACAATTTCACATAAATGCAAAAGTACACACAGCCACAGAACATTGTTATTGCTTGCTACGTATATCTCCATGTTTGAAAGCAGTTGTTTATAGTTTTAGCTCATGAAAATGGGTTGTGTTTCACCAGACAATCCTTACCGACGAAGAAAATGTTTCTCAACTTTCAGCAGATATTCCTTCCTGAGAGTGGTTGACAGCAGTAAGAAAATTTTTTACATTATTACTCTCACATGAACAGTGATCCAATATCACGACAAAACCTAGTAGTATCTCATCTGTTTTATTTTATTGCTTTGACTGTTACTTATTATTATATGAAACCAAATGCCTTAGTCATTTCTGACAAAGATTTTTAGAATATTCACGTAACTGTAGGCTTTCCTGTCAATGCAGAGTGAACAGCGTGCGAGAACAGTACTAAATGCAGTGAAGTTCTTTACGCAGAAGAAGAATTAATTTTGCATGTGGAGTTCTCAATCACTTTTTATGAATAATCCAATAATACAGTTAGTAGTGTTAGTGTAATCATTGTAAAGTAGGAACTTTGGCTTCGTTTCAGTCTTCTTAACCTGTTAAGTGGGTAGTTTGTGTGCGCGCGCCTCTTCCACAGTGGGTAATATATGCCAGCGCGCCTGTTCGCGGTGGTGCTGCGCACTGTTCTCACATTTTCCTTTGCATTTTCATTGTTAAATTTAAATTGATATTGGGTGGAAATGAATAAAATATATTGCAGAAGGTAACAAAACTGTATTTTCACAATATTACATATCGTTTTCAGTGTGAAACATTTTAAAACAAGGTGCTGCACACAAGGAAACTTCGCATTCTGCGCACCAGTATGAAGTCTCTTTGCGAAGGCCTTTTCTCGTACATACCACACACCTCCTTGTTGGTCTTTTCTTCGTTGTGGGTGGCAGAAGGTCTGGAAAATGCCTGGCTGTAAGGCTTGTTTCTTTTGGTGTTCGAGGTGGGCATCCTACTGATGTCCCTTGATGTGGTGAAGATATGGTCAACAGTTCATGAAGACTAATCAGGAAGCTCATTCTACTTTGTTCGCCACCATGCTTCTTGTACAGAATGTATGCATTGTAGCGTGCAATGTCCAACAAGTGGCAGAAAAGCTTCTGATAGTATTTTTTCAGCCTGCTTCTGGCCATCTGGTAGCTTTGTAACTGAGAATCGCACCTATCCACGCCACCCATATTCTTGTTGTAGTCAACAACAACTTGTGGCTTTTGAACGATTCCCTTCTTAGAGTTTACATTTACAAATGTATCGTCATGGAAGGTGCTGACCATAACAACGTCTCTTTTGTCTTTCCATTTCATTACCATCTGCTTGCCTTTGAACCCTGTTATGTACTCCCCTTTCTTCAGTTTTTCCTTTTTTACGAAGTCAGGGAACCCCATCCTGCCTGGCTGCATTGTGCCGACAACATCGGTGTTATTGCTGGTTAGTTTATCCACCAAATCTGTACTGGTGTACCAGTTGTCAAGATAAATACAGTGGCCTTTCCCGAGTAGATCCTGTGCAAGCTCCAAACCAATTCTAGAGGTTACTTTTTCGTCTGGATAGTGGCTACCATAATTAGTGTCCTTTCCAGTGTAAACAATAAAGTCCCATACATACCCGGAACTGCTTTCACAGAGTTCGTACAATTTGATGCCAAATCTGCTACGCTTTGATGGAATATATTGCTTCCATCCAAGACGTCCTTTCCAGAGCAACAACGATTCGTCAACGGTGATGTTCCTTTCTGGCATGTACAGTGATCTGAATTTACACCACAGATGCTCCATAATGGGGCAGAATTTTGAATAGTTTTCTGCTGATAGTGCCTAGTGGATCATATGAGGTATTGTCAGCAAAGTGGAGGAATTTCAATAGAAAATGAAACCGCTTTTCACTCATCACTTTCCTGAAGAAAGGTGTGTCAACTGATTCCCTCTTTGAAAAGTACATTTTGTGGTCTAGTTTGTGAAGAATTCCTTGAAGTACAAGCATTCCAATAAGTGTTTTTACCTCGTCGCGTGTAGTATTCTCCCAACTGTGAACCCTGGAGTGTGCTGCTAAATTGGGATGAGAAGCTATGAATTGTTCTGCATATAAGTTCATCTGTTCAGCTATCATTGTGCACAAAGCATCATCCACAAAACGCATAAAACAACTCGTCACATTGTTTTGTTTTAGAGGCACAACTGTACCACTATTACCACTGAACAAATATTGAATACGAACTGAACTAGCACGCACAAATTCACTAGGTACTGTCTGCTGCAGTAGTGTCTCGTCATCAGATGTTTCTGAATCGAAGCCACTTTCACTAGCCTCAACATCTGTATCTTGAAAACTTTCAGAACTGTCACTGAAATTATCATCACTTTCTAAAAGCAGCTTCTCAATCTCCAAATCTGATAAACAACTTCTTTTTGCCATTGCAAAAGATCACTCACGAACGCTGCGGTAAACACATATGACAAAGGCAGGCCAATAACTCGTCATTCCCACTAGCTACTAGCCACAGAATGCAGTGGACGGATATATCCGTCGAACCCACTGTGCAATTGCAGAGCATGGACGGATATATCCGTCATGCCCACTTAAAAGGTTAAGCTGATTTACAAGAAACTTCAGTGGCTTTATCCAAGAAACCCCAAAATGCTACTGCAGTCTCAGTTGCCACTGGATGTAGCAGTGATTCCTCACACTCATTTCTAGATGCTGATGCTGAATTATTATGAGAAAAATCTGGAGAACTCTTTGGAAGATGACAAAACTAAGGATGTTGAAAGTCAAGGCCAAACATTTTATGGTGACAAGGAATGACCTTGAAAGGAAGTTCGAAGCCTTCTCCAGAGACTGAAAGTGAAACATCAATATAATGCTGTGAGATAAAGGCATCGTGGCATTACTCACAATACTTGCAGAAAGCCACAAAAATGAGGTCCGATGTGTACTTTGAAAGTGTGTAAAAAATATTTTCAAAAAAGTTTTATGAATTTTCTGCTGCCAGTAGGCACGCAGTGCTTAACACATTCTGGGCTTAGAGAAGTATTTGACTAATCAGCCATGTGAACATAATTCTAACCAAATCCAGAAGAAAAGGCAGAGTGATTTTACATTTTATAAATGAGATGGGAAAACAAATAATACAGAAAATGTATTTCAATACTCTTGCAGTTACAGGATTGACTGCCCGATATTGGCTATATTATTTCACATAGGGGATGAGCCCTGATTCAGGAAGTCAAATTATTGATTAAAATAAGTGAAGAAAAATGATGAGAAAACATTTATGAAAGAATATCAGGGCTTCCTTCCAAACCTGTCATTGCATTATTGCAAAAAATCCCCCTTCAAGCTGTACCTTGAACCTGTTGCCGCCCTGCCCATATTACAACTGTACAGACTGGGAAAAAGAAATATTAATCTTATCTTAACCCTTTAACTGCTCTGGATATGTTTACGCGCACGCCTTTGTACCTGTCCCTGTGTGCTCTGAACATGTTTACACGCGTCTACGTGTAGACATGTTCAGTGTACCAGGTAGAAGGACTGGTGGCGCGTGTAAACATGGTCAGAGCACACACCCCACCTATGTCCCTGTGTGCTCTGAACATCTTTACATGCGTCTACGTATAGACATGTTCAGTGTACCAGGTAGAAGGACTGGTGGCGCCTGTAAACATGGTCAGAGCACACAGGGACAGGTACAAAGGCCCGCACGTTAACACATTTAGAGCATTTAAATGGTTAACCCATCCCTCCACCCCCCCCCCCCCCCAAAAAAAAAGGAAAAAATTCGATTTTTCTGACAATTATAAGTTTGTAAACTTGAGTAAAGATGTCTGTAAGCAGCACATAGACCAGAAAATGCAGGAAAGACTGCTAAAAGATGAAGATCAGGAAGATGTACAGCAAAAGCTCTACTGAGTGTCCAACATGTACTTGCAGGCCATCAAATTAGCTCCATATTTACAGGCAAGAGGAACTTTTACTAAAGGTGAGTTACACATGAAACTAGAAGTCACTTGGCTCAATTTATTTACAACAAGAAATAAATGCAGAATGCTCCTCAGAGAAAATGCAAGCTAACTTAAGTCTGTATTCCAAAGCAAAGTCCATTCCACACCATATCAAAGTACCACCTATAACAGAGTCCACAGTATTAGCATCAGACACACATTGGTAACACACTTGCCTCACATATCACAGATCGCATCACAGCTGACTGAGAACAACCCTGGACCAGCTTATATGCCAGATTCTGGCGTGGTCCCATCAGAGGCGACTCCTGATGACCTTCTGGGTAATAGTGCCAGAGTGGATGACAGTAATGTTCCGCCAGCTATTTGATGTCAATAGTACATCAGGCAGTGCCATTACATCTCTTCCTTACCCTTTAACCCCCATCCTGTAATGGCCACTGGGTGAGAAGTTGCAGATGGCGCATGGTCCAGAGATACTACCAGCAGAAAGGCAGTGAGTCAACATCAATAAGCATCACTGTGAAAGGCAGGCTCTATGGGGGATGCAAGATTCACTATGGGGCCAGAGAATCCACTAAGGGTGGAGAAACAGACAGCTGCTGACCGGGATGGAAGAGGTAAACTTGATTTTGGTAGCAGCACAGATGCTGCAGACGGAAACCACTGCATACATTATGGACACACAGTGGATGGAGATCATCTTGTTGATCTCATGGGTCCTCACTGACAACATGTACCAACGATGGGAACAACATTTGTGAAGGAGTGTGGTGAGGTTTGACATGTAGCCGATCCAGGTCAGCAACTTGGTCACCCCACTGCGGGGCTGTAGCCTTCAATCGTGATGGCCCTATAAGTTGCTAGTAAATCTCAGAGGGCATTAAGTGTGGTGTTGGACTGCATTTCCTTGTATGTGGCATCTGCAACATAGTCTTCCTCTTGTTTGACTCCAATGGCTGAGAGGTTGAACCCTAAATCTGTCAGGCAGTTCTTGGTCATCTTAGTCCTTTGCTGATTCATGAATTATAAATCCAAAAGGGTGAAAAGAGTCTGTCCCAGAAATATTGCCCTCTGTAGGATCAGCCACCACAAGAAACTGTAGGGGAGAGTAATGACCTGATTGTCTATAACATGAAAGCTTTCCCATCAGGGGCACACAGTGATGTCCACAGATCAAAGATTTACCTCTTCTGTCTGCAAAGGTGGTCATAATTAAGTGGTTCTGGTTTAGTAATTACACAAAAGCACCGGTGTCCAGAACTAATTTCATAGGGAGTTTTCCTGCGAATGTAACATTTACTGGGTTGTGACCTGAGAAGTCTGCATTTCTGTAGCTTTATCACTCACTTGGAACAATTCCATAGGTTGGGATGTCACTGCAGTGGAACTGCTACAACATACCTCTTGCAAGTGTCCCTTTTTGTCACACCTGCGGCATGTTGTATGCTGTTGGAGGCATATGGAGTGTGATGGTGAAGAAAGCAATGTTTACAGTCAGGCCCTGGCACTGCCACCAACGTGGTTCATTGTTGCTAATGTATTTTTATTAGGCTGTCAGGGCCCTGGAACACATAAGATGTTGAAAGCTGGCTGTTGCTATGTCTTCTCCCACCATAAACAAACTTTGGGGTGCGTGCACAGTTTCACAAACTTTAGCTATTCTCATTACTTCTGAGACGGATCTGACTCCCACAATGTGTTTCTCACTTCTGAATCAGTGGTAAGACACACTATAATGTCAGAAAGTCTGTGTAATTCTGCCCAAACATACATCTGAAATTGCAATTCCTAGTTAATCCACGTAGGTTTATGGCCCAATCCACACAAGATTCATTGGGGCCCTTTTTCTGCTGGCAGAATTAACATGGCAGTGATAAGTCATCTCTTCACTGAAAAACGTTCTTGCAGTAAAGATAATAATCTAGACAACTTTAAGTCCTGCCAGATTCATTAACAACTCTGGTTTCTGTATTAGGTGTTACAGTACAGGATCTCCTGGCAAGAACATGGCTTTTTACCTCTGTGTGTCTGAAATTCAGCAAGCTATAAAATTTTACTGTAAGTATCCCATTCTTCACTTTGTTAATTAGTGGAAATTCCATAAGCTTGGGTGCATGGAAGACATACATGTTACACTCACTAAGGCTTGCACTGCCTGTACTATTTCTGCCGTTAGCTCATGATAGCATTATGTAATTTGTGTTAGTAGTTGTTATAGTTCCTCCATGGCTGAAAAACCCACTGTCTTGCCTAATTACAAGACAAAGTGAACTAGTTGCATCAATTTTTGCCTTGACTGCAATGGATCCCTTGTTCATAACAAATAAGGAAAATCATGTCCAAGTCATTTTGTATTATGAGGGTTGCATTTGCCAGAATATAAACATGATATTGCCAAAAGCTCTTTTAAGATTAGCATTTGACATGGGGGTTTTGATTACACATAAGTTTTTGGAAAAAGGTCATGCTCATATGGAATGTGACTCAGTTAAGGGTTCCATTGAGTGCAAACTTCTTCAGTATGGTATGATATTTAAAGAGACGAGAAAAAGTCTGCAGCAAAGATTGTGGCTGTATGATTCAGTTTGACACGAAAGAGCAGTAAGAAAAAAATGAATGTACCAGAACAGACCTGAAAGGGATACGGTATTGTCTGGATGGTATTGTTATTAAAAGTGCACTTTCAACAAAGACAGGCAATAATCTCCAAAAAACTCTAGAAGATTTCTTGAAGAAGGTCACTTAGAGATGCTGAAAAAGACTGAAGATCAGGGAAGCTAAATTGGATCATTTAGAATGACTCAAAGCAGTTCTTCCTATGGATTGTCATGGCTATTATGATATTATTCTTAATGAATGAATCTCTTCTCGGAGGTCACTGCATGAGCAGTGTCAGTGTAACGTTGTGCTTTCCTACTGCCAAAGGAATTTGTTACAACATGTGATCACAAAGTAACCTCTTGAACTTTGTTTTGAAGAAAAGGAAAAATCAACATATAGACAGTATCAGAACCACAATAATAGTGTCTGTATTTGAATTATGTTGTTTCTTTAAGTTCATTCAATAAAAACAATTAATCTGTCCAATGCAGTCTTGTTAGCTGATTTTTTCAGAGCCATGAACATCGCACACAGGTACAGTGTAGAAGACATTTGACAAACAATGACAGTGTAAGTAACATAACATATCATAGTTTTAATACCAAGACAGTACCATGTATCTGCCACTACCATAACTAAGCCTTTGAAAGAGTCTATTGTTTGTTTCACATTTTGATGTGATACAAAATTTCATTGTGGTGCTAAAATGCAATTTTTCCATTTACAAAATTTTTCCCATATTCTAAATAGCATTTTCCTGCATGTATAATTTGTGTTTTATTAATTACTTGAGACTGTTTTTTTTTGTGATGTTATACTCTGTACAGATTTAAAATCTACTAACTGCTTCCACATCCAAGTGAATTGTTTCCATACATACATCTACAAAACAGTTATAACACAAATAAAAATAAATAAAAGAATATTTCTCCTATAAAGGCAGGAAGGTTGCCTAAACTTATCTGCTCAGTTGCCTCTTATGATGAACCCATTGACAGACAGAGAGAGAGAGAGAGAGAGAGAGAGAGAGTGTACATACACTGCTGCTAATTATTTTTATGTAAAATGTAAGTAATAGTTGAAATTGTCATTATGGTGAGTGGAAGAGTTCAGCCTGTCTCATGACTGGGGCGTCATCAGATCTTGTACTGGCCTTCAACAAAACAGTGTATTGAAGGATGGGGCAATTTTTGTGATAGCATTGCTTTTGCCTATGGCTAGATCATGGTTACACATTGCATGTCTGAGGTCATGGGTTTTCTGTGTGCCCTATGTCTAGCTACCTTGTTCTACGAGAATGATGTGGTTTACTGTTGATCAACAGGCAGGCCACAATGCAAGAAATCAAATAATTGAAGTAATTGAACCTATTTTCTGGCAGCTATTCCACAATACAAGAATTCAGAAGAGCTAACTGGACAACTAAATAAATTAATGCTGTACAACAACCACAGTTGTTCAACCAGCCAGTGACAGAAGAACCAATTTGTAGAATGATATGCTTACTGAATTGAATAGAATGGTAATATTGCTTTCATATCTGTACAGAATACTCAAAAAAATGTTAAAAAAAAACTTGCATGGCAGTGCAAGAGAAATGCACTACTACTAGAAATACAATTTGGATTCTTTAAAGGCAATGATATGATTGACATGGTCATGTACTTTTGACCTGCTCAAAAACGACAACAAACGTAACTGTTGAGACTTGAGGATAATAAGTACTTCCTTGTCGCATGCATAGATATTTAGAGAGTTTAAAGTAATGCATCATCTTAAAACAGTGTGTCATTAGTTGTCCTTGGACACGAAACGCAACTACATATTAGTCCAGAAAACTTCTATACTAGCCGGATAAAGTTAATATCTAAGATGTTAATTATTGAACACAAAGATATACTTTTTGGACTGTCAACTTCTGGTGAAATGTTTTTCTTTCCTTTACTGGTATTTGGCCATCGCCATACAGCTATCCGTAACATTTGCAGAATGTCATTCTTGGTTACCTTACTATGCATTTCATTATGTGCCATTTATAGAAAAACTAATGAAGACATGAATAAATGAGTAAAATATGACACTACTAAAAATATTTATAAAGTAATTGTATCATTAATGAATTTAAAAAATAAAGTTGTACAAAACTTCATAAGCACAGAATCTCTAGGTGCCGTATGACTAGGGCCTCCCATTGAGTAGACCATTCACCGGGTGCAAGTCTTTCAATTTGACGCCACTTCGACGACTTGTGCATCAATGGGGATGAAATGGTGTTGATGAGGACAACACAACACCCAGTCCCTGAGCGGAGAAAATCTCCGACCCAGCCGGGAATTGAACCCGGGCCCTTAGGGTTGACATTCTGTCACGCTGACCACTCAGCTACCAGGGGCAGACAGTCTCTAGATAGTAAACAATTCAGATGATGATATTTTAGGCTCCACTTCACCATAATGCAACCCTTTCCAGATCTTAGTCAAATCTTGCTGTGTTTGCCAGTTGTTTCTTACTTTAGATTGTTTAAGCTCAACAGTTCTTGGTAAGGAGACATATCGTTTAGAATGTCACTGAAGCTCATTGGTCATTTAGCTAAGCTATCCCCTGTGTCAGTATGAAAGATGCCACTGTGCACTTGAATCCACAAAAAATTTATTACTATCCCTGCTTGCTTATCTGTAGCAATATCTTTAATAATTTCTATAATTACGGGCAAATATCCTTCATTCCATGCTGGTTTTTAAGGCTCTTCAGTACACTCAGGGTATTGGGTAAAATCATCATACTGCTTTGTATGCAAGATCTGCCATGTTTTACTGCTTCCCTAATTTCAGAAGCTTTCACAGAGTAGACTGTCGCATAATTAGGTAGAGAATATAGCACATGAAAATTTTGTACAGGCTTGTATATTGTGCATCCTGCTTTGTCATCATCAACAGTCTTTGGTCCATCCATATAAATTTTGACTGAATTGTTGAAGATAGTATTGAGCGAAACTCTGATCTCAGTCTCCAAGGTTTGAGAATCGTTATATTGAATCATATTATCGAAGAATAATATGTTTACATCTCAGGAGGTGACTGGAGCAGGTAAGATTTCATATTTCTGTAGTTTATTTTCATACAAAGCCCACCACTCCAGTGATTTCATAATTACTTTCTTTCCACATTTTCCAGTGCAGTATTTACATTTTTCAGTGTCTGTCAGATTCTTAAATAATCTCATGATGAAAGGCTGTCCTGTCAGTGACATTCATTGCAACACGAATATGATCCTAAATTTTTCCTTCCTGATAATGGTTGTTCTCCTGCCTCAACAAGGATAGTATTTGTAGGTGTGGATCACATGTCTCCACTGCAGATTCAAACACAAATGTCTGAAGTCTGTCCAACTTGGATATCAAATTTCTTGTCTTTCAGCATAAAATATGCCTACACAATCCAAGAATTATCTCAGTAGAGTCCTATACAAAGTGTGCAGCACTCAACCACTCATTGGTGTTTCATTGTATAACCTACTTGGTAAGGAAAGTGCCTCAGATTGTTTTGTAATTTATTCCTATGTTAGCTGTTGCTGTATTGGATAAATTTTAAAAGCATTAATCAATAATTATCACTCTGTCTAAGAGATACACAGTTCATGCTGTTTCAGTCCCATGAAAGTAAACATAGTTGTTTCGAATAATGGCTGATACAGCTGTTCATAAACAGCTCCAACCAATTGATTTTTAGTTCCTACATCTGTAATATCTAATCTTTTGCCAGACCCCTGTCATTTTGGTATCCCGTGTATCGAAAGCCAGCTTTCCCTCATGTGTGCCTTCAAACTGTTTTTTATTTCTTTCTATTTGGGTTATAAAACATTTTCTGACATTGGTGTCTTTCTGTACTCCAGCTGTGCTAATCTTCTCTGTTCTATACCTCTGAAGCATTCTTTATGTTCCTCTAGACAACTATCTGGTCTTTGTCTATATTGTTGGTTCATAGGGGAGCTATTTTCTGCTTCTTTCAGTACTGATATGAAATTTATATACCCTTAATTTCCTTGAGAATACAGAAATTTTCATTTATTTCTTCTGACTTTCCCATTTTGCAATGATAACATTCCATCCAACTGTGGGATATGTGTATTGATAGTGACTATTCACACCCAGTCTTCATTATTGTAGTACAATGATCCATTCCAAGGGTATCCTGAAATGCTTGCTACATAGACGTTACTGTAGTGTGAGGGGAATATAGGTTATTTTTGATACAGCTTTTCCTAATCACTTCTGGGAACTGTCAGATTCAGTCCTTCTGTTCCCTTTTCAAGGGGTCATATACATCTACATACATGCTCCAGAAGCCACCATTTGTTGCATGGCAGAAGGTATCTTGTACCATTACTAGTGCTTTCGTTTCCTACTCTACCTGCAAATGGAGGGAGCACCAAACGACTGTCTGTACTACTCCATACCAACCCAAATTTCTCTTGTCTTGTCTGCATAGTCCTTTAGCAAAATGTGCATTGCTGGTAGTAGAATCATTCTGCAGTCAGCTGCAAATGCCAGTTCTCTAAATTGTCTAAATAGTGCCTTGTAAAAAAATTAAAAAAATAAATAAAAAGATTGTCTTATTGAAGCTTCTCTGTAATACTCATATGTTGATCAAACCTACTGTTAACAAGGCTAGCAGCACACCTCTGAATTGCTTCGATGTCTTCCTGACATGGTTGGGATCCCAAACACTAGCAATACCCAAAAATGGATCACACTAGTGTTCCGTAAGTGGTCTCCTGTCTAGGTAAGCTATACCAAGGTTGATCATTTATCTTCTCTTCTATTACCCTTATGTGCTTATTCCATTTCACATCACTCTGTAATGTTACACCTAGATATTTAATTGATGTTACTGTGTCAAGCAGCACACTGTAATAAAGTTGCAGGATTGTTTTTCATGTCATCACAGCAAGTAGAAATTCTGTCTAAGTCATCTTGTATATTCCTGTATCCTCATACAGTCATTCAATTATGACATCTTTGTGTACACCACAGTATAAACAGCAAACAGCCACAGATAGCTACTCACCCTATCAGTCAGATAATTTATGTAGATAGAGAACAAGAACAGTTATCATGCTTCCATGGGGCACTCCTGACAATACCTGCACTTTGATTGCATTTATCATAAGTCTCTTGCACACTCACTATCGAGGAACATGTACTGCGTTCTATATTTTTAAGAAGCCTTCGAGCCACTCGTGTATCTGGAAACCTATACTCTGTGCTCGGGTCTTTGTTAACAGTCTGCAGTGTAGCACTGTGTCAAATGCTTTTTGGTAATCTAGTAGTACGGAATCTGCATGCTGCCCTTCAGACACAGTTTGCAAGAAATCATGAGAAAAGGGCAAGCTGATTTTTGCACAAGTGATACTTTTAAAATCCATACTGATTTGTGGACAGAAGCATTTCTTTCTCAAGGAAATTTGTTATATTCAGTTAGATATGTTCAACAATTCTGCAGAAAACTGATGTTAAACACATTGGTCTGTGATTTTGCAGGACTATTATTTTACCCATGTTATATAAATGAGTCACCTCCACTTTTCTCCAGCCACTTGAGACTTCGCACTGTGCAAAAGATTTATGATAAATGCAACCAAAGTAAGGAGCCAATGCCTTAGAGTTCTCTCTGTAATACGGAATTGGGAATTCATCCAGATGTGCCAACATGTTCGTTTTCAAGTCTTGCAGTTGTTTCCCTATGCCAGGGGTGCCTATGATCCATTGGTTGACACAGCCAAGTATTTTCCTTGTTTAGTTTTCACTGAATTTTTTCCAAGAATTATTAGCCGAGTGCTTTTTTGTATTATCTATCTATCCAAGTTTGCATAGTAGTTTCCTGGAAATCATTCTTCATTTGTTGCACTTTCAGCAGCTTCCTGGTGTCGACATCCATTGGTACCGTTTCATAACTTACTTCCTCTTAGTCTCCTAGTGCGTGTTTTTCTTCTTCTGTTGTCTATATAACTTCCAAGAGCACTCTGACACCGTATTCTATATGCAAGTACTCCCTGTCCACATCACTGTGAGAGTACAATGCACGATGAATTTTCAGATGTTTTCTTATTTTCTTGTCCAGCTCAGCTTATCTTCTGTTCTCAATGCTGGCGGTGTATGTTATTACAGGTATGACCCAAGCATCCATAGCCTTTGTGATACTGCTCCCATTCACTTTGCTTTACAAGCTATTTCTGATGTGTATGTAGTCTTTGCTGAGCACTTTGCTTATGCTTGATGTTGTCCATTTGCATAATGTCCAGGTTTTTAAAGGCTTCAAGCTGATGGCACTTAACAGCTTATCCATTTGGCACTGCCATGCTTTCCTTCAATTAATTCTACTGTGGTGCATTTCTTCAAGTCGAATTTCATGTTACATCAGCACTGAAGATTGCAAATGTGTTGGTCAGTGATTGGATTGCAATTTCTGACTCTGCATAAGTCACCCATGTGTAGTCTGTGATAAACTTTCTGTGAACTTCTATCTTTTTGATAGCCCAGGTTTGTATTCTGTCAAGTTATCAATAATTGGACCGTTGCAATTATGAACACCAGTAAAGAGAGTGAGTCACTTTGAGAGACTCCTCACTTAATATTGACCAATCAGTAACCTATAGTTCCACAAAATATTCTGACTTCTGGTGCTCCATAACATTTTCTTTGAACTTCCTGATGATTTTGGTGACTATAAAAATTTCCAGGAACATCATGATCTACCTCGAGGCAGTAAATCAAAGGGCGTTTTCTTTTGTCAATCTGCATTATATGCAGTTTAGTTTTCCAGATTTTACATTTCTGCAGAATCATTTTGTCAGTCAGGAACTGATCTATTATACCATTTCTTCGTTTGTTGCCTTTTTGCTACGTTGACAGGAAGTTATTTTTCTTTCAAGTGGAAGCTCTGTCAGCAGTTTAAACTAAGTGGGCTGACATGTTATTGGCCTGTAATTCTCTGGCATTGCTGCTTTTGTTCATCCTTTTGTATTAAGTCTTTTCCTGTCGGTAGTCATTCACAATACGTTCTCCATCTGGCAGTTTTATTATAATCCTTCTTACTCTCCCAGATATCTTTTCAGAATTGTGTTACTACTACTTTTTCTGGTTCTCAACTTTTGTGTCTATTTCCTGGCTGAAGTTCTGATGGAACTGCATCAGATTCAATTGAAAAATTTAGTTTTGCCTGTACTGGATGTTCCTTGCTTCATACCTTTCATTGTTTCCAGAATTTGCTATTACTTGTTGCTTCACAGTTTTCTAATGCTTTCTCAATTTTCCTCATATTTAGCCGGTACTTTTTGACCAAGTTTTATTTGGTTTTCAAGAGTTTCTATTTCTGTTTTTCATGTTCTTTGGGTTATTTGCTTCTGATCTCAAGGTTTGGTTAAACTAACCCCCAATTCTTGAGTTGCTGTGTCTGCTGTTCTCCAGGCAACCTGGTTCGTTTATTGGACTGACATAATCTAGGCAATCACTAAGCCATAACTGGCATCCTGCATCAGCAGAGGCGGATTTTTTTAGGCACAATTTTCAAGATTGACAGTCATCTCCTTTCCACATTTGATGAGACATTTTGTCTTACAGTCCTTGTTGTCTTTGAGTCAACATGTCAGGCATTTCATAGTCCTCCCTCTTCTTGCCATATATCCAAATTTTCATCTGATAAACTGACACTGATTAAACACCCATGGTTATTTTTTATTTGAGTCTGGACATTTTTGTTTCAATAAGTGGCACATTTAGTCCTGGTAACCATGTTTTCCTGGTTGTGATTCGGAGTAGCACATCATAACATTGCATTTGTCTGATATACAGTATTGCTGCTCTTTTTGAATTCATTTTATTTCTGTAGCCAACTTGTTGAACGTATGCCAATGCTCCTCGGCTCCCGGGATGGCCCATTTATCCTGGCCAGTGGCCACATTATGGTAACATAGACTTACTTTTGGTTTATTGCTTCACTGGGGTACATTCATTTAGTGCATTCTGTCTTTCTTGCCTACTGCGACTTCTCTGTTATTGTTGAAAACGTCAGTATCTACATCTATGTCTATACTCTGCAAACCACCATTATTAGGGGTTCTTCCCAATCCATTCACAAATGGAGCACAGGAGGAATGGTTGTTTGAATGCCTCGGTGCGTGCAGTAATTACTCTAATCTCATCCTCATTATCCCTGTGTGAGTGAAACGTAGGGGACTGTAGTATATTTCTAGAGTAATCATTTAAATCCGGTTCTCGAAACTTTATTAATAGACTTTCTCAGGATAGTTTACGTCTATCTTCAAGAGTCTTCCAGTTCAATACCTTCAGTTGTTTGCTTTGTGCACAGTACAGCTCTCAACTTCAGTGAAGGAGTTAAGCTCTTAGTTATGATAATGTAGCACCCCTTCAGGGTGGTATTGCTGCTGCTGCTACTACTGCATTCGCAAGATGTATTTCCATTAAAATGCATTGTATTCATCCTTATGTCCTCTGTACACTTGTCTTTCATGAGAGTAATGTATGTGAGACAGTCAACCAAATTCAGGAATTGTTTAAAAGCATTTTGACTCATATTACTGAAAATATTATTTGAGGAATTCAAAAACCTGCACAAAAAATTTAAGAAATATCAAGTATGTTTCCACACAACTTTTTTATTTGCAAAAAGCGTTTTACAACATTCTTTTCTGTAGAATCAAAAAATAATTTGATTGAATGAACACTGACATTGAGAATATTTAATAGCAGTTGGGTCTCCAGCAACAGTGTGTAAAACAAATTGTTTCTCAGATTCGTATTTTGTGAAAATGTTATTGTAGTTCTAAATGAATTTGACATCTATTTCTGCAACAACAACTTTTTGAATTTCACTTCTGTTATGAGGGTCATCTTCCGATGTTGAAGGGTCTTTGTGCAGATAAATGGTACTGATAGAAAACCTTGTGAAGAAAGTTTTTGTGATAGGTGTTACAAAAGGTGAAGAGCCAATAATTGTAAAAGAAGGAAGGTCGTTTTTGTGTATAATATACCTTTTCTTACCTTTTATTCACCTTCTTCCAATCCCAAGATAACTTCAGCCATATTTACCTCGACCTTTGTTGGAACATTGTCATCAAAGTAAGCTAAAGCCACAAATTCCTGGACCAAAGAACAGAGGTGATTTGAAAATTTGCAGCAGCCTTACTGATTACTGAATCAATATCGTGATAATTTATCAGTTGACTCATGAATAGGAAATAATGATGTGATGCCTTAATAGCATCTGTTAGCAGAAAGTACTTCTCCACATCAGATAAGTGTAACTGATCTTGAAACATTGCCTGAACGCTTATATGGCCTTTGTCAAATACCTAGTATGAGTTACAGGCCCTGGGATGCAAAATGACATCCCATTCTTTAGAATGCCACCAAGGAAGATCATCGTTAACTCCAGCAGTCTTTGGCAATAATCTCACGGTTTTTTCTGCATAGAAAGTTGCTTTTCAAGAAATCTGAGAATACTTGACCATAAATCATTGGATACTTCAA
Source organism: Schistocerca nitens (assembly GCF_023898315.1). NCBI lineage: Eukaryota > Metazoa > Arthropoda > Insecta > Orthoptera > Acrididae > Schistocerca > Schistocerca nitens. The sequence continues at coordinate 369,253,254 of NC_064615.1, forward strand.
TGCTGTTGGTTAGGTAAGCTTTCTTGTCAAGTTTTGACCAAGTTATTCTATATTTCTTGAAAAACTCCAGGTTCAGGTTGGAAGTTGCCCCAGCTAGTGAGTTGAAACAGGTCCTCAACACCAGCTCAAGAATGTAATGATAGCAAGGGAGGTGTAAAAGGTCACAACTGAACAATTATTCTAAATTTATACAACTGACATTCACTCAACCTGTACTGCTTGCTGTCATTCAAGCTAAGTGCCTGAAATTTATTAGCTATACTCCACTTTCTACTGCCTGGTAAACAGCCATGGCTTGAATCTTCTGCAGAAGATATTGGGATTTCAGTTACTCCTTGCCTTCTGCTACGCAAACAGCCATGGCTTGAATTTTCTCCAGAACATATTGGAATTTAAATTGCTCCTTGCCTTCAAAAGTTATTAATATTACTAGTCTGTCTACCTTTTCAACACGTTTGAACACTGGAGCAACTTTCCGTCCAGTGCAACACAAACAATAACATAGCAGACAATCACATGCCACTACCACCACAAAAATTGCTACCAGTACTACAGAAGTCTCTTTGTTTGGTTTTAAGTGTTCATCATTAGGCTGCAACACACTCTAAATCAATAAAAGGAAGAGGCCAGTTTTACTCCATCTGGCTGCTACCACTGTCTCTATTTATTAATGTTTTACTATCAAGCAAGGTGGTGCAGTGATTAGTACACTAGACTCACATTCTGGAGTACGATGGCTCAAATCCAGGTCCAGCCATCCTCATTTAGGTTTTCTGTGATTTCCCTAAATCGCTTCAGACAATTGCTGTGACAATTCCTTTGAAAGGGCACAGCAGCCAATTTTCTTCCCCATCCTTCCCTAATCCAAGCTTGTGCTTCGTCTCAAATGATCTCGTTGTCATTGGGATGTTAGAGACTAATCTCCTCCTCCCTTTTCCAATGTTTTTCTATTAATAAAATTTATATTTATCATATATTACATTATTAGGATCAAATTCTTAAACAAGGTTATCAGAAATAAGAATCTCTAATAATAAGACTTTATTTAATAATGCTAATAATAATAATAATAATAATAACAATATAAAAAACTGCAAAACAAAATTCACACAGCAATTTTCAAAACTTCATGGTCGATGAGGAACACCCTGCAGTTGTCAAATTCAGCTAAAATTTGGCCATATCTTTTTTTATTGATTGAAAGTTGAGAAATAAGGGTCACCCTCCTGTGCAGTGTATCTTTTGATTATGATAGTGTATTCTATTGGCAGAATGTGCTTTTTTAGTCTTATTGGTATAAATTAATGGGACCATTTCCACATGATATTTCAAATATTATTTTCTCTTCCAGTTGCCATTAAGATAAACCGGAAAACTGACTCCATGTAACTTAGTGTTGTACAGGTAGGTCGGGCAATGATTTCTTCTGGCCAATTTTTTTCACTTTTAAGTTTACACTGGTGACAGGTGTGAAGAGGATTTACAGCAGTTTGAGTTGACATTATGAACTTTGTTAGTCTTTACAAAACTCAGTTTCATTTTTCTACTTATTCCAGATGATGTGATCAATAGGTTATGATTTATTGTGTGTGAAAAGTTAAAACATTCAGCCAACGTAGTTTACACTACATGAAAATGAAAAGCATATACATTTTCCTAAAGGTGGTTACTGCACGACATCATTGGAGAGCTTTAGCATACTTGGTTGTATTGAACAAAACAACACAGCTTGCTAAAGACTGATTTTTCAGCTATAATGTAGAATGCAGACTTAATTTCTCACGGCTTGGTGGCTATTGGATGTCAGACTATAAATCCAGAAGCCTAACATTCCATCCCATTTTATGTTTTTTTCCTGTTAGTTATGAGTTCTTTCATCCTTGCCAGTGATTTATTAATGTTGAAATTGTCATGTTCTACCCTGTTTCTTAGACTACATCAAACTTTAAGTCTCCCCTGAATGGCTGGGTAAGTAATTCCAAAAGGTCAGAGGAATGTAAGGACACATAAGAACACACTTGTAAGGACACACTTGTGCCTTCAGACCAATGTTCTGGTTGAGAACAGCTTTTACCTTTGCCTGTGCAATCATTACTGTATAGGTGCCTACTCTGTAAAGAGTATAAAACGAATTAATCAGAGATATAATGACTTCCTCCCCACTTCAGTGCTCTTGATTGTCTTCACTGTTTGTAAGTCCTTAGCTGAGAAAATAAATTTCGGGAAACTCGCCTAGCATTGGCTACTTCACATTTTGACTGAACATTTATATCCTGCTAATGTTTGTCATGCTATACATTCCAGTTCATTCCTTCATTCCATAGATCCCTTTAAGAATGGGGATCCTCTGGGATGTGGGAGGAGTCAAGACACAAATTAAAGACTACAAAATCATAGAAACTTAATCTGCATACTATATTAACAGTAAACTCTCACTACATTGCTTAGTGCTATTCGTGCTTATGCCAGCTAAAGTTAATCAAATAAATTAGAAAGAAATCTGGTATTTGCAAAAAGAATCTGCCTCATACTAAATAGCTGCTGTCTATCTTCCATTGGTAGCTTTATGTTTACTTGATTACAGTGGTATTTTTCAGTGAAAGTAGTTATCAACATCTGTAAAAACTGTGTCTTGCCTACAGTACATTACTGCTTGTGTTGCAGCTTAACAGCATATAGTGATACTTGCCTAGTAGTTAATGTGACTTTTAATTTCTTGAATACAGATATTAAGAAAAAGTGGCTAATGAGGTTTGGTGTGTGCCTCCCCCCGTCGGAGTTTTGAGTCCTCCCTTGGGCGTGTGTGTGTGTGTGTGTGTGTGTGCGTGTGTGTGTGTGTGTGTGTGTGTGTGTGGGTTGTTCTTAGCGTAAGTTAGTTTAAGTTAGGTTAAGTAGTGTGTAAGCCCAGGGACCGATGACCCCTGCAGTTTGGCCCCATAGGACTTACCACCAAATGAGGTTTCGCTTTATGTTTCTTCTGAAGTTGTTGGGATTCACACTTTGTTTCATTATATTCTTGTGATTTTATTTTGCATTAGAATATGTTACTCCACACTGAGCTATCAACAAGCAGGCAAAGTCTACATAAAAATTGTTTGACTCTTGTATTATGATTATGTATTTACACAATTGAACTAAAACTAATTTTTATTAAGATGAAAGAAATGTATTGAGAAGTGAGTGTAACATTTTCAAAATCTTTATAAGCTTTTCTGCAATATGTATGGATTTTACGAAATTTACTTTCTGCTTGTGGTACTGAATAAATACTTTATTTACTGTAGGTTTACTGCCCCAGAAGATAAATCTACAATCAAATAAATAGAAAAAATGTGTAAAACAAAACAACAATTTTATCTGTTAAGTCTAGACAATCGGAGTTGGTTCTAAGGGGAAAACATGCTGGACTGAGCTTCTGATTACTTTACCTATGTATGGACACCATTTAAACCTGTTATCCAACTGGGCCCCCAAGTAGTTTTACACAGGATATTTAATTTGTCTTTAGCCATTAAATTCTACTTCTGAGCATGTAAGTTTTGCTTGTCTGAAATTGCATTATGTCAGTGTTTGTTAACTTAAGAAATTGTTAGCTGTGAACTGTTTGTATGCCTGTCCAGCTTACATCTAAACCATGCTTGGTAAGGGTGAGTTTGGACCTTCGATTAGTATGCTTGTGTCATCAGCAAACATTACACATTTTGTACCACCCTTTTAAGCCATTGGAAGGTAATTTATGTAGATTAAGCACAAGAGTGGGCATGGTACTAATACTTCCTTTTTTCTGTTTATTTATTTACAGCATGCTCCATTGCAGTATATGTATGTTTGTAGAGTAGTGTAGTGTAGTGTTTGTGTTGGATGGTGATGAAAGAAGGGAGAGGCTGAAACCTGGTGCTGGCACAAGCCTCCTACTCATGAATAGCACCAAGGGTGCCACCAAGCTTAATGTCAATGGACAGATCATATGCCCTCACTTCATGAGACACTGCAGAGAGGTTTGGTATTTAAACTAGGACATTGGAGCAAAGTGATGAGGAACTTAACACCACAACCTCTCCTCTCCTTGCTGGGCAAATAATGGCAGTGAAAATTTTTTCCACCTCCAGAATTTGAACCAGCTTACTCTCAGGTCCAGCACCACTGCACGAGCGTGTGTTAGCAACCTCAGCCATGGGGACGGGTCTACTGATAAAAGTGGGACAGAAACTTTTATGTTCCTTATTCTGTGTGTAGTTTCGCACCTGTGACAGCCTATCAGATAAGCACCATCTTTTCAAGGAGGATGCCAAATCACTTTAGTTTATCAAGCAGATCGACACAATTGAAGACTTTGTCAGTGTCACAGAATACGTCAACAAGAGATTTTTTCCCTTGTCTAATTTTCTGGTTTAAGAATTGTTTTATTGCTTCCTCTGTGGAGAGTCAGTTAATTACATTGTAGAGAAAATGTATCATCTTTACTCATTTCAAAACGAACTAGACAGTGAGCTCTGACTATTCCTCAAGCACCAGCATTTCAGCAGTCTCTTTCATTTAAACCACATGTCTAACGATTTTGTATTCGTTTCATAGGAGACTTTATCAGATGTAAATTAGTAAATGACAGAAAATTCGCAGGTGGTATATATAATCTTACCAGTTTCATCAAACTGGAACTAATACAGTTGTCACAGTTTGCATGTGTCACATTAATTACTTTAGAAGAGACAACCTATATCATAAAGCATAGTTTTTTGGTTATAGTCTTAAGGTAAAATAGACGTTCAAGCCGCCAAGTCTCCATTATAAGGTGACCACTGCAAACTCGCGTCCTTCGCGAGTGTGCCCATGGTATGCATGCTAACGAGTATCACGGTAGCGCACATATGAAGGCTATCTGATTAAAATGCTTCGCATGAGTACTGAGCGCGTTGCGTGCAGCTAAGCAATACGTAGTTGCTTGCGAGATATAACCATGCAATGCCCTTATTATCACCACAAGCTAAGCAAACCATTTCATGTTGACTGAGCTCGTATTCTAGTTACACTGCATGACGAACATCAATGTGTTGTACCTTGCCGTAATGGTGGAAACGTCTACTTTTATTTGGTATATGAATATTATGTTTTTGTTAGAAAGGGGGCGATAATATTTAAGAGAAAGTGTGCATTTTCGTGTAGTTTTGGGCGAGTGTCAATTTTCAGGAGTTATACATAGAAGTTGGACCATAAATAGGAGAAACATTTCCCCTGCGCAGATAAAACTACAACATTGTTCTATTTGTAGGCAGATTTGCGTTATTTTTTGATCAGTGGGCTCATCGGTGTAATGTCACGTGCAAGACGCTACCATCGAGCTTACCGTTGTAGCTATTCCGATGGAGAGAGCATGGGTGTAAATCTTGAATGTTTATAGTTACATCGTATGTCAATACTAACGAATACTACCCGTGTTCGACAGTTATAGAGTTTGTAAAGTAACTGCAGTAGTAGCTGCAATACATGCGAGGCTTTAGTGGACCATAGTTCTCACGTCAACGTACCGTCACTGCTACAATACGCGGTAAGTGCCTTTCACCAGCGAAGAAAGGCAACTACGTAGTCGCTTGCCAATACAGCACTGTCGCGTTAAGTTGCCGCTGCGATTAGAGGATAATAATTAGTAAACTGCAAGTGAACGCTTGGTGTAAAGCCGTTCACAATAAATGTACAGTGAATTGTATTGTACATTTTAACAGAAAATGAAAAATCGATTCGCTGCAAAAGAATTTGCAAGAAAGAATGATGAATGAAGTAAGACACACCTTAACCGCTTTCGATGCTGCTATTATAGTCGTCTATCTTGAATCAGCGCCGCTTTTGTATCTAAATCTACATACAAACTCCGTTTTCATGTACGGTGCGTGGCGGAGGGTACTATAGTCCTTTCCCTCCCTGTCCCATTCGCAGATAGAGGGTGGGAAAAATAGCTGTCTATACGCCTCCGTGCGAGTCCTAATTTCTCTTATCTGGGTGGTCCTTGCACGAAATGTGCGTTTGCGGCAGTAGGATCGTTCTGCAGTCAGTTCCAAATACCGTTTTTCTAAACTTTCTCTGCAGCCTTCCTCAAAAAGAACTTCGTTTCCCCTCCACTTCCCACCAGGGATTCCAGTTCGAGTTAACGAAGCATCTCCGTAATACGTGATCGAAACTACTGGTGACATATCTACCATCCCGGCTCAATTGCTTCGATGTCTTCCTTTGATCCGATATGGTGGGGATCCCAAACACTCGAGCAATACTCAAGAATGGGTCACACTGGTGTCCTGTATGTCCCCTCCTTTAAAAATTAACCACACCTTTCTAAAACTCTCCCAATAAACCGAAGTCGACTATTCGCCCTCCCCACTGCAATGCACACATGCTTGTTCCATTTCCTATCCCTCTGGAAGGTTAGACGTAGATATTTAATCGCTGTAACTGTAAAGCTGCACCCACTAATGCCATATTTTAACATTATGGATTCGTTTTTCCTACATATCCGCATTAACTTACATTTTTTTTACATTTAGATATGAGATGCCCCTGCTATCCCATTATTCCACAAAACTTTATCTTTCGTTGAATAGTAATTTGGTTTATCTTTTGCTAAACAATAATATCATCAGCAGATTGCTGCTCAACGTTTCCGCCAGACCATTTATGTACGTAGAGAATAATAACGGTCTTATCACACTTCCCTGGCGCTTCCTGACGATACCCTTCTCTCTGATGAACACTAGTCGTCTAGGATAACGCGCTGGTTCCTGTTACGTACGATATCTTCGAGCCACTCACATATCTGTGAACCTATTCCGTATGCTCGTATCTTCATTAATAGTCGGCAGTAGGGCACCGTGTTAAACGCTTTTCGGAAATGTTGGAATATGGAATCAGCCTGTTGCCCTCCATACATAATTCGCAGGAAATCATGTGAGAATAGAGCAAGCCGAATTTCGCAACGACGATGCTTTCGAAAAACGTGCTGGTTTGTGGAAAAAAAGCTCTTCCGCCTCAAGAAAATTTATTAAATTCAAACCGAGAAAATATTCAAGAGCTCTGCAGCAAGCCGATGTTAATTATATTGGTCTGTTCTTTTACCCGTCTTATATACAGAAGTCACTTGCGCTTTTCTCCAGTCGCTTGGGACTTTTTTGCACGGAGCGAGCGATTCGCGATCAATGCAAACTAAGTAAGGGGCCAATGCTGCACCGTGCTGTCTTATTTGTTTTCATCTTTTTCAGTTACTTGTCTCCGCCAGGGATGCCTATTACTATGTCCTCCATACGGGAGTCTGCGATATTCAAACGACGGTATGTACGATCCAACCACGTGATCGATTTCTTAAACGCGAAAAACTTCGAGCTGGTAGATAGGCTCTTTTTTCAAGTCTGTGTACATGAGTCAAATCCTCCACACATTTTGACGATTGGGGAACACATTACAGAGCGGAGCAACACAACAGTAAATTATCGTTTATCTTATAATTCTTGTTCTCCTTTGCTAAGTTGTTCTTGTCAAATCCGCAAATAAGTTCAGTGCCGATGAATTCGCAGTGCTACACAGGCAACCACAGAAGTTTAATTTCGTTGACCTTGTGACCTGAAGTGCGGTCAGGCGTGTTGCTTTAGGCCAGCTTTAGTAAATTTCTCACATAATGTGGGATTAGATGGCTCTGCATCATAGCTTTCATCCATTCAATAATAAGTGGGTTTCGTGATCTAGGATTTATCCTCGTGTGTTATGGAGCGTTGGCTGAAACAATCGCAGGATTGTTTGATAATTTTTCGAGACCGCTCCTAAATCGCCGTTCATCTCAGAATGATAATGTGCACCTTCTTTGTGTCCAGTAAAACATAAGCCAGCATTTTGCACAAAACCATTTTCTTTCCCAATGAGAAACATTATAATTCTTTTTCCAAAATCGTGTTGTGTTTGAATTCCTTCTTTCCAGCCATTCCACTGTTAAACACGCCTGTGCTAAGCGTATGCAATGTCTGTTGCGTAAGGCATTCTTCGTTCTTACCATCCAAACTTTATGGAACGATTTGCATCACACCAACTCTCATGAATGTAATAAATTGTCCATCCAGTGTTTCGCCGGTGTTTTATTTCCCGCAAGAACTCCTCTCTTTTTTCCTGTTACTCATTTATTTTCCATTAGCAAAGATTTTTTTTGAACCTTTTTAATCTGAAGCCCAGTTTCCGAATAGTCCGCCAAATAGTGTTCTCTCATATCAGGTAAGTCTTCCACTTCTCTTAAGACACATTTCCAATACGTCTGTAGGGAACTGCTTTTCCACACCGAAGTCGTGCATTTTCCATCTTATGACTCCCTGTGTAATGTTGTCCAACGCAATGTGGGGGGGGGGGGGGGGGTTACGAGACATACCGATAAGTCAGAATTTGTCTTTGATACGAAACTACACGCGCCCTGTCCTTTTTGCGGCCTCACAGTAAGCTTCTGCGCTGATCACCATGGACTTCTCACAAATCCGTGAATGATGCTTGGTTTCACACAAGTGCAAGGCAACTAATTATGTTACGAGGAATGTGTCACACGAATACACAACACCGAATGGGAGTACGATTGCTTCCCATCCGACGGTAACCCACTACGTAAATACGGCAACAATGAAGTGGAAGTACAGTTCGGAGGTCAGGCAACATTGCATTCGCGAGCATGAGGCGCTTAAGGATGTAAAGGCAAACAAGTTATAGATGTGATATTAACGCTTTATGTAGATTTATGTGCATAAAACATAACAGCTATGAAAGGCACAACAGAGCTTGAATTCACACTCTGTCTTGTATTGCATAATCAGTACGTAGCATCAACAGGTTAGTGTTAATCACGAACGTGGTTTTGCAGTCAGTGCAATGTTTACAAATGCGGAGTTGGCTGATGCCCATTTGATGTATGGATTAGCACGAGGCAATAGCCGTGGCGCGGTACGCTTGTATCGAGACAGATTTCCAGAACGAAGGTGTCCCGACAGGAAGACGTTCAAAGCAATTGATCGGAGTCTTAGGGAGCACGGAACATTCCATCCTATGACTCGCGACTGGGGAAGACCGAGAACGACGAGGACACCTGCAATGGACGAGGCAATTCTTCGTGCAGTTGACGATAACCCTAATGTTAGCGTCAGAGAAGTTGCTGCTGCACAAGGTAACGTTGACCACGTCACTGTATGGAGAGTGCTACGGGAGAACCAGTAGTTTCCGTACCATGCACAGCGTGTGCAGGCACTATCAGCAGCTGATTGGCCTCCACGGGTACACTTCTGCGAATGGTTCATCCAACAATGTGTCAATCCTCGTTTCAGTGCAAATGTTCTCTTTACGGATGAGGCTTCATTCCGACGTGATCAAATTGTAAATTTTCACAATCAACATGTGTGGGCTGACGAGAATCCGCACGCAATTGTGCAATCACGTCATCAACACAGATTTTCTGTGACCGTTTGGGCAGGCATTGTTGGTGATGTCTTGATTGGGCCCCATGTTCTTCCACCTACGCTCAATGGAGCACGTTATCATGGTTTCATACGGGAGACTCTACCTGTGCTGCTAGAACATGTGCCTTTACAAGTACGACACAACATGTGTTTCATGCACGATGGAGCTCCTGCACATTTCAGTCGAAGTGTTCGTACACTTCTCAACAACAGATTCGCTGCCTGATGGATTGGTAGAGGCGGACCAATTCCATGGCCTCCACGCTCTCCTGACCTCAACCCTCTTGACTTTCATTTATGGGGACATTTGAAAGCTCTTGTCTACGCAACCCCGGTACCAAATGTAGAGACTCTTCGTGCTCGTATTGTGGACGGCTGTGATACAATACGCCATTCTCCAGGGCTGCATCAGCGCATCAGGGATTCCATGCGACGGAGGGTGGATACATGTATCCTCGCTAACGGAGGACATTTTGAACATTTCCTGTAACAAAGTGTTTGAAGTCACGCTGGTACATTCTGTTGCTGTGTGTTTGCATTCCATGATTAATGTGATTTGAAGAGAAGTAATAAAATGAGCTCTAACATGGAAAGTAAGCGTTTCCGGACACATGTCCACATAACATATTTTCTTTCTTTGTGTGTGAGCTATGTTTCCTGAAAGTTTGGCCGTACCTTTTTGTAACATCCTGTATATCACCAGTAGGCGAACTGCGACAGTCTTTATCCATCATTATTAGGACAAAACGAGTAATCGGATAGCAAAGAAAATTTTGCCTGTAAGTAGAGAATGTTTTCATCTTTTAAAAATGTAATTTTTCTCCTAATTATACTGTGACTTCTATGACTCCTCAAAGTTGACACTTCACAAAAAACGCTCGAGAGGGTACGATTTCACTAAGTATTCCCGCGTATGTCGCCCTTTTCAAGTAATATGTTACATTCACACACCAACTAATAGCAGACATTTCCACAAAACCGACAAGATACAACACATCGACGTTCGTCGTGCAATGTAACCAAAATATGAGCTCAGTCAGTGGTGAATTGTTATGAAATGGATATGTCCCAGCCATTATTAATAGTCAAGGTACCTCTTTAAATCGATACATAAGCTTTAAAACCAAACGGAGATTAATATTGTGTCGAATACTTTGTTACTTAATAGTTCTGACAAGAAGAACCAGCGCAAACCAACGTGTAATTAACGTCGTTAGTGCTAAGTGACGACTTCAGTCGCGCAAAGCTGCCAGGTATGACGCGCGATTCCCTTATACGATAGACACGAGGACAGAGTTGTGCTAATAAGGCGGGAGAGATGAGCTTAATTGGATATATACAGTCCTTCCAATGGACAATGGATACCGAGAAATACTGACAGGATTGCTCTTTAAAGTCGCCTTCTGGCTCCTTAAGTGGAAAGCAGTTAAAGCAGTTTACTGTGTAAGTGTACCGCACGCGTAATTTTTTTTTTTTTTTTTTTTTTTAATTTACATAGCGGTTCCGTCGGTGAAAGGCAAGAGCTGGAGCACTTATTCTTCAAGACGCACTAATTCAGATAGTTTGTGACAGCACTAGCAGTTTATCACTGTATCATGTGATGGACCTGATGAGCCAAAATGGTCACGTAATCCTTGGCAATAATGTGACCTTGCAAAGTAACCATGAGGCCCGTGGAATACCACGATGTGGCTCCCCACTTCATCATCGAACCCCCTCCATGTTTCACTCTTGGGACGGAAATTCGGCCATAAGTTGGAATAAAATGTGAAGCCAGACTCATCCGACTGAATGACTTCCTTCCATTGCTTTGTAAGCGCAGGTTATGTTGCTTTGACACTACGTTTACCCGTTACGGGCACTTGCATCACTGATGAGTGTTTCTGGAATTCCAACTCGCCGTGCAATTTCCTGCCTCTGGAGTCTCTTCGTTTTTTTACGACATTCAGTTCTGTAGTGACTTTTGCATCTGTCGTCGTCGTATTTTTTGTCACAATTCTCTTCAATTACCGTCTGTCACGGTCACTCGACTCACACTTTCGTCAGCGCTGTGACTTAGCTGATAATGGTATTTTGCTCTCTGTGTACGCGGTATAATCTTCTAAATTTTCGATATGGCGCCTCTTGAAACATCAAATACTTTGGTTACCGAAAAACCAACCGTAGACCTAGAAGCACCAACAATTTGCTCACTTTCCAATTCACTTAGCTCCGACATAATTCACTTACAACTACCCGAAATACTGTCCTGATGACGACTGATTCTTGCAGCGTCTTCAGGACATTGCACAGGTGCTGTTCGTTGTTAAACACGACAGCATCTGTATTTGTGTTAAAGCATAAATTTCTCGTGGCGCTTCCATATTTTTGGCCAGTCCCTGTATCTTTTGATTTTTATCCGATAATATTCCTAACCGTTAGGTTCCTACAATCGTTAAGAAAATTAAACTTTTTCCTAACTCTTATACTCACAGGCAGCAAATAATAAACTCAAATTACAAAAAAGTAGGAAATTATATAGTGTCTGTTACTGTGTTGAGAAAGCTTAGCTACCAAGACTAAAGCTACACAAGCAAGATCGTACCCACGAACTGGACTAAGAGGAAATCACAGTTTAGTGGTAGGCGGAGAGCTTGAAATAAAACACAATTTCTTACAAAAAGAAACTCAAAACTTTTAACTTTTGAAGAAAAGTGTTTTTTATTCATTAAATATAATACATAATCTACTACCTACAATTTATCTGACGGGAAAGTATAGTTTGTATGAGATTTGTACGTATTGTAGAAGTAGTAGTAGTAGTTACGCAATGAGGCGGGTAAAGTTCAGATACATGTAAATAAATACTTGCTGGATTAGGAATTGTAGTAGTTCTTGACACTAACTGGTAACATGTTGAGAGAAACAGGTCGGGAATTGAAGGTTCAACGCCACTGGAAGATGTTAGAACCCAGAGTATCTGTCATTTACTGTTGCAGGAAGAACAGCGGCGAACGGCGAAATAGTTTTGAGATTTCATTGCAAATTGTCCTACGTACATCCTACCACTCAATGACCATTACATGTTCTGGTCCAGGGTTTCTTCAAGCTGATTCTGAATTGATGAGTATGTTATGTGAGGTGGGACAGGATGCCAGTTTGGAAAAAAACAATGTTGTGAAATAAATTAAGTCTATTGTCTGCTTGATCCGTGGGATAGTATTGTTTATACAGTTTTTCAAAGTGGTCAAAAAACAGGAATACTGCACCGCCATAAAATTCTTTCGGGAAGCTTACCGCCAACGGAGATCTGTCCAAAGCTGATTTAGGGAGTCTTCCCTTTATTTTCAATTGTTAAGATATGATTGACTGAATTCAAACGTGCCATTACTACGCTTGAAGATGATGGCTGTCCCAAAACTGCAGTCAAAGGTATAGGAGGTCCACAATATTGTATTGTATGATCGGTGGTCGAAGATGCGCCATGTCAGTTGAGAAGAAGGAGTTGGCACTTTTTAAGTGAAGAATTAACTCTGATGAGACATCAGCAAATGGGCTTGGCATAGACAAATGTGAAAAAGAATTCTTCGGCAGTGCTTGGATGGTAGGAAAAACAACTGATTTTGTACGCCAATTTGTTACCAGTGAGACGTGAGTCCACCTTCGCGCGCCAGAAGTAAAACAGAAATCTAAGTAATAGGTGGGAGCTATCGGTCCCGCAGCGTTAAAGGCAAAGTCCATTTCATGTGCCAGAAAAGTCATGGCCACATTTTTCTGGGATGTAAATGGGTTTCTTTTCATTGATTCCTGTATAAGTAGTAAAAGCCACATCGTCTGTGTGCTACAGTAGCAGCTGCAGCCTTCTACTCGCACACTCACCCGGAATCTATAGTGCCGTCCCTCGCGTGACCGGAAAGGTCAGTGTTACGCAACCGTAGAGCTGCCGGACTAACAATGAGTGGAAACGTGAAAGCAGGTGTGAGTGTCCGTCAACGTCAAAGAGTGCAGTATCAGCGTGAAGGGAATTATGACGGGTCTCGAGAAAATGAGGTCGTATAGTTTTGAGATTTCACTACATATGGCCCTAGGTACACTAGCTACCACTCAAAGACCTTGTATCATCACGCTGCTACGACAGTGATTAATGTGTGAAACAAATAGAACAGAGCCGCGTACTGTAAATGTGGACCACACAGTGTGATGGTGGTATTGGCTGTATGGTTATTAAGGGGAGCTGGAGGTGGTCAAATCCAAAAAATTACGATTTTTTTTTTTGCTACCGAAAATTAATTGGAACATTCCTCTTTAATGTAAACTTTGAATTATTGTTCTACTCGCCCTAGAAGTGGAGTTATTACCATTTTCCCCCACGCCTGCAGAGGAAATGGGCGGCCGCTGAATGCATCTAACACCCTCTCGTGACTTCCTGGCGAACTGCTTGGGATTTTCTCGGCCTGTTACGCATACAGCGCCTTATGTTACGTATACAGCGAGTGTGCAAGGGTTGGCTACATTGTTTTCTGTGACAAATGAAGCGCTAAGAGCGCGGAACATCGTCTCTCTGCTGTTTACCGTTTCGAATTAGTTCAGTGTTGCGCCTGTTGTTGGTAGTATTATACTTCTTGTGTAAAGCGTTGTTCTGGTTACGATGCCACGGTTTAGTAACCGTGTATATAAGAAAAGGAAGAACGTAGGGAAAAGAAAATTAACACTAATACCAAGTTGCGATACTACAATTACTGAAACAGTGCGTTCTTCTGCTAAGCAACACATGACCGGCCATAGCCCTGTGACATCTTATAGCAAGAAGCTGACTGGTGGAAGTGACAGATTTCGTGAATATGTTAGTGACAGTGATGATATTAACGAAGTACTGAATGTTGGATTATTATCTTCTGTGCTGAAAGAAAGTGTTCTGTGCAAAATGTGTTCAAGTGTAGGAGTGGGACTAGAGATAACAAAGCACTTTGGTTTAGCTTGTGAGATGAAGATAATCCGTGCATGTTGCAAGTATCAAGTGACTTTCTACAATTCACATGCCAGTCTCTTTGGTGAAAATGGACGATCTAGAGTGTTTGATGTGAATGTTCGACTTGTGTATGGTCTTCGATCCATTGGAAAAGGGTCTGCTGCTGGTAAACTGTTTTGTGGTATTATGAACTTGCCATCGCCTCCAAGCAAATTTGGGTACTACTGTGAACTGGTAGGATCCTCTGTTGAAGATGTGGCTTTGAAAACCATGAAGGAAGCAGTGGAGGAATCTGTAGAAATGAATGGTGGTTCTAGGGATTTGCTAGTGGCATTAGATGGTTCCTGGCAAAAGAGGGGTCATAAATGCCTGAATGGGGTTGTAACTGCTACTTGTGGTGATAGTGCAAAAGTGATAGATGTTGCAATATTATCAAAACATTGTAGGTGCAAAAATAAAATCAAAGGAGAGCGCAGTGGAACCTGTGAGGCAAATTTTAGTGGATCAAGTGGAGCAATGGAAGTGGATGGAGTGAAACAAATTTTTGAACGTTCAGTTCCCAGATACAATGTTAGGTACAAATACTACCTTGGGGATGGTGACTCCAAAGGTTTCAAGACTATAGAGGAACTGAAACCATATGGAAATGAATTTGTAGTTGAAAAGTTGGAATGCATTGGGAATGTGCAAAAGCGTATGGGTGCACGGCTTCGAAGGCTCAAACAAACTTTGGGTTCAAGTAAGCTCAGTGATGGAAAGACAATAGGATGGAGAGGCAGGCTTACTGATGAGGTGATTGAACGTCTACAGAGATACTATGGGTATGCTATAAGGCAAAATACTAGTAATGTTACTGACATGCGAAAAGCAGTGTGGGCATTGTTCCTTCATACTGCCTCTTCCAATGAATACCCTCAACACAACCTGTGCCCAAAAGATTCCTGGTGCAAATATAATGTAAAAAAGGACTATGATCACAAACATGGTTTGCCAGCAGCTGTGATAAATGCAATAAAACCAATTTTTCATGACTTAGCACAGCCAGAATTGTTACACAAATGTCTACACGGAAAGACGCAGAATCCTAATGAGAGCGTAAATAATTTGATTTGGAAAGTGATTCCTAAAAAGGTGTTTGTAAGCATAAAAACACTACACTTTGGCATTTATGATGCAATAGCAACCTACAACCAAGGGAACAGTGTGAAGTTCTGAAGGCATGGGGTAGGATTTACAGCTGGGGTGAACACTGTACGAGCACTAAGAAATATTGACAGAGAAAGGAAAAGAGGAGCAGAAAGAAGAGAAAGGCATATGAAGTATGATGGAACAACAGGCCAGAAAAGAAGACAGAAGAGGAAGCTTTTGGAGGATGAAGAAGAAGACCCTGATAATCCATCCTATAGTGCAGGAATGTATTGAGAAACTTTGATAGCCATTTCCTGTAAATTATAATTTTTCGAATATAAGGAACATTTTCTCAAAATCCACTCAAGCTAGAGAGATGAAATTTTTATACAGCACTCCTAGTGGTCAAACTTACATTGTAACACAGCCATTTGGCAATATGTTCAGTAGTTTCATTTCAGTTTAATTATAAAGCAATTTTTTTAAAAAAATTTGGGTCATTAATAAAAAAAATAATTGGAAGGAAACTAGAAAAGATACTCCAAAATCCCTCTGTCATAACTGCAATACTAAACCACTCTATATGTAAAAAAAAATTCAAATTTTTCTATTTGGTAGTTTATTCATAAATGTTCCTCAAACTTAGTGATTTTAACATGGGCAGCATAGGCACCTCCGGCTCCCCTTAACAGACATACAGCTCCGTCCACAGTGCTGCTTGGCAGCAGATCACTGCAATGAATCGAGAACCGCCTGCGACAACATTTCGATCTTGTGTCCCGTGAGCTACACTGGTACCGCACATTTCATGTAGGAAAAATGAATACTTCGAAATCGATAGCACTTAATGTGCAAAATAGTTAGTACAGCTGAGCAGATAAAAAAAGTACTTATTTTCCTCTGGAAAGTTCTCATCAGCTGACGTCCCCATCATCACAAGAATATGACACTTAAATAATTGGGTTAGCCAGCTTCCATTGACTAGAATCCACAATCGCCTCACCCTGAAATTGGCATGTGAACTCTGTAGTTGGTGTGTTGAGTGGGAAAACAGTATTTCTGAACAAGTTTCGCTTCAGTATGTCCTGTAATGACAGCCATATACGCGATAGATGGTACTTGATGATAACAGACTGGCAGCTTGTGCTGTCAAGAGGCACATCGGACTAACAGCAAATGTAATTGATGGCATGGGACTCCATTTGATACAAATGCAATTTCGACTTCTAAGTGTTAAGGGTAATATGAGTAGCAGGGCAAGGAAAGAACGAGATTACCTCCAAATGACTTTTGGGGTCATATTACAGCTGAGGCAATTGTGCATGCTAGATTTCGTTGACAGCAACATCAGCACTGAGGCCATACTGGCAACCACATGCCAAGGCCAAGGAGGGGATGTGAGAACCCTCCCACATCCCTGCAATCATACAATATGCATGAACCCCCCCCCCCCCCCCCTCCCCAACCCCACGTGCCCCCACTCTGCATTTGTGGGAGCGAGAGTCAATTGCAGTTCACATCCAAGTCATATTTCGATAACAACAGCATCAGCACTTGCTTATCATTCCAGGAACCACATACCAAGGCCAAGGAACGTAAGCTACAGGGAATCATGTCATATCAGCATCAGCACTACCTTGTCTCCAAGGACGTACCAGAAATCATGACATCAGTAGCAGCATATCCAGCCACATGCCAAGGGCATGTAGGTTGAGGGAAAGGGAAGCCCCCATGCCTCGAGCACCCCAGCTTGGCAGACAAATGAAGTGCCTGAAAAGCCGAAAATTTTGGCAAGTGACTCCCAAAAATTCGTTTAAGGACTGGCTCACCAGTCATATTGGTAACTTTTTCTTTATTATTTCATCCTCCTCGCCCCATATGGATGGGAATGAGCTGTAAGTGGATACAATTTGCCACTTTTCGGCCACACGAGAGAAAAACATAGTTTAAAAATTGGACGTGACAGTTGACAAAAATGAATGCTTTGAACAATAAAAAGACACACAGTCACTTGCATAACTTAAAATATAGACACTGATGAATGTAAAATGTGTGTTTCACACGAATATATAAAAACAGTGGGAGAGTTGGGTAAGTTAAAAGGTAAAAGGCTGATGTGTTGACTGATTAAAATAGATGCATACATGAGTGAAGTGATGAGTGGATGTAGACTGCCAGGGATAAGGATATGATGGGAAAGTAGCATTCAGGGTAGTGCATAGGAGGGTGATGGTGTTGATGTACATTTGGAGGAAGAACTTCGGAAGACTGAAGAGGGATGTAGTTCTGAACCAAGATTTACGATGTGGGTGGAGAGGAGTGGAGGGGAGGGAGCCCTGATGAGGGGAGTATGGTAGGGATCTCCTAGATACGATAGGAAGGTATATATCGGGACGGATTTAATGATCTGGTGGTAAACGAGGGGGGGGGGGGGGGAGACTAGAGGACGTGTAGTGTCGAGTTCAGGGGTACCATAGGATACTTGGAGGTGATCAAGATGGAAGAGTAGGACTCGAAATTTTATAAATTGGTAGAGTATGTGGGTGGGGGAAGGTAAGCAGATCCGAAAGGCTTGGCGGAGTGCAAGGCAGTCCAGTATCTGTAGGGCATGGTAAAAGGAGGGAAGAGTGGAAGTCCATGTCACATTTGTGTTGTAGAGGATGGATCAGGTCAGGGATTTATAGGTATGGAGGATTGTGGGAGGGTGCAACCCCACAATCAGATGATTAGTAGTTTTAGTAATTTTAGACTATTGTGAGCTTTGTGTTGAATGTTTAGTAGATGGGGCTACCACGTTAGTCAGAGATCAAGTGCCGCGCGGTCGAAGGTATCTTGTCATGGTCCGCGCGGCTCCCCCCCACCCCCACCCCCCATCGGAGGTTCGAGTCCTCCCTCGGGCCTAGGTGTGTGTGTTGTCCATAGCGTAAGTTAGTTTAAGTACCGTGTAAGCTTAGGAAGCGATGATCTAAGCAGTTTGGTCGGCATAAGATCTTACCACAAATTTACAAAATCCAGTGATCAAGTGTTTGTTCACGGTGTTTTAGTGTGTTAGTTAAGCGGATGTGACATAAATGGTAAGGTAAAAGTCGTGGGTTTTGGTGTGGTTGATTTTGAGGAGCCACTGGTTGCACCAGGAGTTGAACTGAGATGGAGCTGGAGGGATCACTGAGACTTCTGGAGGGTAGTGTAGAGGGCAAGGAATGTGGTGTCATTGGCATACTGGAGGAGATGAACAGGAGGAGGGGGCTTTGGCATATCAGCAATGTAGAGGACTTTCAGCAGAGGTGAGAGGACATATCCTTGGGGCACACCTGCAGTGAGATGGATCTTGAGGTTGGTCCCTCAATTGTAGGGGGTAAGGCTGCTTACTGGAGACACCATTTATTTATATAAAATGGGGAACCATTTTTTGTCTTTTAGGAGCGTTTGGGCACTCCTTGTGAGTCCTTTAGGCCCTCATATCTGGTATTCGTAAGGAGATTTTTCTCCTGTTTTTGAATTTTACAATTAGAATCTAAGTTACTAGTAGCACTGATCTTGACATTTGAAGTATTCGAAACTGTTAGTCGTAATTTAGAATAACCAGAGTACTTTTATTTTATGCCAGTGTGCTGGTTGAATTGTAGCCAAATCTTGAAGTTGGTCGCATGTAGGTCTTAGCCTTTGAATCTTGTTGAAAGTATTTCTTGTAGTCTGGATGATTTGCGTATCAACTGTTGGCATAGCAAGTTCTGCGTGAATTTGATCTGTGCTAGTCGACCATGGACTGTTTAGAATAAGTTTCAGACATCTGTTTTGTAATATTTGTAACGGTCTTCTGTTTGATTTGGATGTGATTCCCTACGACAAGCAGCCACAGAGCATCATGGGTTGTTTTATGGCTATATAAATGTGGAGTTTGGTGCGTTGGTGCATGTCCTTGCTTGCTAGTAATGGATAGATAGTGTGGACTGCTCTTGAGATTCTGCGTCTTTTGTCTTCAGTGTTGTGTTTGAATGTCTTCTTGCTGTAAATGGTTACTCCTAAGTACTTTACTGTTGTGGTCCATTGTAGTAGTCTTCCGTAAAGTTCTATATGGTCACGGAGTGGTGGTCGACGGCGAGTGAACATGATTGCGGTTTCTTTTCTGGGTTTATCTTGATTTTATTTAGTTTTGCCCATTTCTCAGTATTATTGACTTGTTGCTGTAGTCTGGTTACTGTTGTACTAATTCGTCGGTGTGTGGCCAGGAATGCGGTGTCGTCAGCAAGTTAGGCGATGAGAAGTTTTCGGTCGTGGGAATGTCATTAACGTAAACTTTAAATATTGTCGGAAAGAGGACCCAGCCCTGTGGAATGCCTTCTTGTAACACTAATTTCTGATCGTCTGCCGTCGACTTGAACAAAACATCTTCTGTCCTGTAGGTAGCTGTTGATGATTTTAATGTAGCAGTCTGGTATGGCTGTGTCTTTTCTAAGTTTTGCGATCAGGTTGTCTTTCCAAACTTTATCATAGGCCTTTTCTACATCGAGGAAAACTACAGCTGTGTACCTTGAGTAGTTCATATTATTTGTAATGTACTCTGTTATTCTGAGAAGTTGTAATTCCGCGGAGAGTGTTTCCTGGAGTGCAAACTGTTCTCTTCTATGAAAACTTCCTGGCAGATTAAAACTGTGTGCCCGACCGAGACTCGAACTCGGGACCTTTGCCTTTCGCGGGCAAGTGCTCTACCATCTGAGCTACCGAAGCACGACTCACGCCCGGTACTCACAGCTTTACTTCTGCCAGTATCTCGTCTCCTACCTTCCAAACTTTACAGAAGCTCTTCTGCGAACCTTGCAGAACCCCCAGGCTGTGGCTAAGCCATGTCTCCGCATATCCTTTCTTTCAGGAGTGCTAGTTCTGCAAGGTTCGCAGAAGAGCTTCTGTAAAGTTTGGAAGGTAGGAGACGAGATACTGGCAGAAGTAAAGCTGTGAGTACCGGGCGTGAGTCGTGCTTCGGTAGCTCAGATGGTAGAGCACTTGCCCGCGAAAGGCAAAGGTCCCGAGTTCGAGTCTCGGTCGGGCACACAGTTTTAATCTGCCAGGAAGTTTCATATCAGCGCACACTCCGCTGCAGAGTGAAAATCTCATTCTGTTCTCTTCTAATTATTTTGCCATCTAGGAGTGGTTGTCTTATTCTTGGGAGAAGGACTCGTTCGAGGATTTTTGTCATAGTGGGAAGCAGGCTGATGAGTTTGTAATTTTCAGACTTTTTAAAAGTCTTTTGCAGGTTTAGGACTTAGTACGATTTTTGAAATTTTCCAGGCTTCAGGGAAGTAGTGGTTTAACAAGCAGGCGTTGATGATTCTTGTGAACAGGACAACTGGTTTTCTTGGTAGGTTTTTAATTTGTAGGTGGGATATAAGGTCCGGTCCAGGAGCAGAATTTGTGCCGAGTCTGTTTATGATTCTCTTGACTTTTGCAGGTGTGGTGAGTTCCGGTCGGTCGCGGGGCGGTGTCTCTCGTATGATTCGAACTATGGCCATAATATGTTGCTCAAACTGAATGACGTCTTGCTGTGGGTGTGCTTGTGGTGCGATCGTATTTTGTTGTTCGTAGATTGTTGCAAATAGTTCCGCCTGACGTAGTGAGTTGAATACGAGGTTGTTGTTCCGTAGGAGGGCCGGTTTGTGTGTTCTGTTGCCTCCGAGGTTTCTAATTAATTTCCAGTCGTCCCTATTTCGGAGTTGGTGTACGCTCATTTTGTCTTCCCATACTTTCGCTCTCCACTCTAGTGCGCGCCAATGAATTTCTTTTGTAAGTCTATTTACTTCTCTTCTATCTTGCGGGTTTAGTGTGTGGAGCCATCTGCGTCTTGCGGTTTTCTTTAAGTATTTTAGATCTTGAATGAGAGGCGGAAGAGTGGAAGTTTGATTCTTGGAATATGACTTTTGTGGATGCTTTTCTGTACACTGTTTTAATTTTATCGGTCACTGTCCCTACTGCTTCTTCTATCTTTTGGTGAGAGTTAAGATCTAGTGTCGGTCGGATGTTGTTATTGAGCCATCTCTGATAATGGTCCCAGTTTACTGTAGTTTTGTGGCGTGGTTGAAGTGGTTCTGCGGCATTACCTATATGTCCAATTACAGGAAAATGGTCGGAAGTGAGCTCTTGTATTGTTCGTAGGTGGAGGTCGGGATCCAGGTTTTTGGTGATAAATGTATCCAGGACATCAGGTTGTTGGCGATGGTTGAAGGGGATGCAGATACAACCTTATGGAGCGGTTATGGCAGCATGTAGTCGTCCTTCTAGGTTGTGAAGTAGGTTTCCGCGTGCATTGTTTCTGCGTGCATTCCATGAGGTGTTTTTAGCGTTCAGGTCCCCGCCAAGTAAGACGCGATTATGATTATCGAATATTTGTAGCAGGTCGTTTTCATCGAAGGCTGCCCTGGGGCTGAGATATGCAGCCACGAGGGTGACTTTACCTTGTGATGTTTCTATTGTTTCTATCGTAGCTTCTAATGATGTCATTTGCGGGCGGATGTGAGAACGGATAAAAATGGCTATTCCACCTCCCTGTATGTTTGTACGGTCGGTAGGATGGCAGAACATTTTGCGTAGTTTGAATGTTTCAGTAGGCCGTAAGTGTGTCTCTGTTACGAAAAGTACATCAGTTTTATGATTTTCGACCAATTCGTTTAGGAGGTCTCTTTCATTTTTCAATCCAGCAGCGTTAAAATTGCAAAAACGTAGGTTGTATCGTTTTGTCGGTCTAATTTCCATTAGTGTTGCCAAAGAATTTCATTACACCTTCGAAACCTGCCATAATTTTAGATAGTAGGTCCGGAGCTGTGGTGAATTGGTGGATTCTTGACGTGATGATTGATATGATGTTTGACCATTGAAATCGGTTCCATATGTTTTTGATTTGATTTATGAAGTCAAAGAAGGCTGCTGATCCTTACGTTGATTGGTTTGTTGCGGAGTTTTGAGTTTGCTGTGACTGGGTGCCTGAGGTTTTATCTTCATTGGTTTGCAAGTTTGCCCAGGTTTTCCTTCCCTTGCGGTGAGCTTCAGCGGGTGTGGGCATTGGAGTGTTCTTTATGCTCGGGTGGATGGCTGAAGTTACTGTGTGGTGGTCTGTGGACTTTGGATGTGATATGCTCGGATTGCTTTCTGAAATTCTTCGCAACCTCTAAAGAAAGCGGGGTGACCATCTTTGTTGCAGTTTACGCAGTGAGGGGTAGCGTTTCTTGCTAGTCTGCAATCTCTTGCTCTGTGATCTGCTCCGCATCGGACGCAGCGGGTTGGCATGGAACAATAGTTAGCTGTGTGGAAAAATCCTTCACACTTTTTACACTGAGGCGGTCCGTCTTTGTTTTGCTACGATTCAGTTGTGACTTTTGTATCCAATAGATAGCGCACATGGTAGATGGCATCGTTCTCTGGTTTTCTATCTAGAGTAACGCAGAAAACGTCCATGGCGCGTAACTCCTTTGTTTATATATTGATGAACGGTATGTGGGAGGAAATTTAGAAATCTGAAGTCTTGTTCTAATTCTGTCTCTGTGACTGTTTCAGGTAGGCCTTTAATCACAACTTTGAAGAGTCTGTCGCTTTGTGGTTGATGGGTAAAATTGTTAATATTGTGGTGTCGGAAAAAATCCAATGCAGTTCTTTGATCTTTAAGTGATTCGAAGCGGTATTTAATGGTTTCTCTTTTTTAGATTGCTTCTATGGGTCCTTCCATGTGCTTCTTTAAGGTTGCATTTAGTGTTAGGTAATGGCCTTCATACTGGATAGTGATTGGTAGTACGCGTGGTTTCCTCGATACTGCTTGAGATGGTGGGACGATGTTGCTGGTGGTTGAGTTGCTGCAGGAGTTCTGGTAGTGTCAGTTTTTTGTACGTGAGCGGTTATGGGTCGAAGCGGTTCTCTGTATAGACGTTGAATTGTTTATGAGGTGCAGTGTCATCCCCAGAATTTTTTCGTTTTACTGTTTTTTTTGGGGGGTGGGGGGGGGGGTTAAAATTCCCCTTCACTCTCGTCCTGTTCCATTCCTTCGACCTCTGTCGATTCCTGTTCGGATGAGTGATAGTACTGGGAAAAATTGTCATCTTTGCCTGTTTAAGTGTTGACCTCGTCGATCGTAATATGTTCGCTTTCATGATGTGGTGTGTTGTGATTGGTCGACTTGTTGTCTCGGTTAGCTGCCATGTCAGAGTCCTCTTGTCTCATTTGTAGTTTTTTAATCTGTTGTCTTAGAGCCGCCTCGACGCTTTTTTCGGATGTAGTGATGGGGTTTGGCTCAGACCCACACGCGGTTTCTGTCTCATCACTGCTCTTTAGGCTTTGTCTTGAAGAACGCGGACGTACAGCGCGCTGGTGGCCGGCCTCCTCTTGGTCGGGCACCCGCGTCTCAGGCCCTGGCTCTTCTTCTTGCCCTTTTCTATCCATTTCCTACTCCCAGCTAGTCTGGGACGTCTCGCCCAATTTCCTGATACGCCCTAGCTCACGACAATTTTTCTATACACGCGCACGGAGGCAAAGCGAGAACCACCCTCCATGCGCACGTACACACAGCGCAAGCTGCTTGGAGACCGATGGCAGTGAGATGGAAGATATGGGAGTTCGTATTATTGATGGTGATATAAGATGGGCAGTTAGAAAGAGAGGAGGCAATGAGGCGTAAATAATTCATGGTAAGTGCACAAGTCGAGCTTGAAGACCAAGCCAGAATGTCATACATGGTCATATGCTTTTTTTGAGATCAAGAAAGACAAAATGGCAGATTTTCAATTGTTGATTTGATGGAATACATCTCCTCGAAGTTTGGCAATATAATTTTGAAACACCGTGCATAGACAGGGTGATTCTTATTAACGTTTCAAAAAGCTTGAAGCGACATATTTGATGCTGAGACAAGAAATTTAATACAGGACACGTGGGGCCACAAATACAAGGGAATACCCCAAAAGGGATGACAAATGTTGGACATGTGATATCACCAGATGACGTACCTCATTGGACATGCAGCAATGGAGCCTATTGCTCTGTTACACCTGATCATCCCAACCCATATCAAGTGTTCACATCAGTGTGGCTCCAGACCCACGTGCGCCAGTTTAGTAGGATCGATAAGCTCAACCGCTCCACTGTCCCTGAGGTATGTCATCTGGTGACATCACATCTCAACATTTGCCATCCACTTTTGAGGGTATATCCTGGCATTTGCAGCACCATATGTCTTATATTAAATTACTTGTCTCAGAGTCATTTACGTCGCTTTTGGGGTTTCTAAATGTTAATAAGAATTACCCTCTGTGTGTGTGTGTGTGTGTGTGTGTGTGTGTGTGTGTGTGATGGGAGAGAGAGCGAGAGAGAAATATACACACACATCCAAGATGGTTACACGATCATTAACGATCTCCAACTGTTGTTAACTCGACTCACAGTATGCACTGCCGCACAACATGCAACTTCATTGGAATCGGAGAACTGATGACTCAGCACAGCAATGCCGTACTTGCTTCGACCCGCTGGTGCGAAACCTGAGAGACAGTGCAGAACCGCAAGGCTCGTTTTGGTATTACCTAAGACTGAGAACTTGACAACTGATGACTGAGCTCTGCGCCTGCTGGGACCTGCTGGTGCAACTAGAGAACAGGTGGGTCTCCCTGTTAGCAGCAACACTTGTGCCGTGTCTGCTGCATACATGAACGCCAAGAAGCGAGTTCACTTTGTAGATGTGTATTATGCTTAGCTCAAACGCTGAGAGCTAACTCTGGCCGCTATCGCGTGAAAATGCACATGGTCGGCTGTGGCATGAATGTCTACACTAGGCTGGTTGGTTCTGCAAAATACGATCATGTAGTCCGACAGTAAATAATTTCTTTTTCTGAGCAGAACTTTGTATTTATTTATTCAATGACGATTTCCCACCTACTCACTTACAGACTATAGGTAAGTATTTAACATAACAACAAGTATTAATGTAATGTAATGTCGTCTGTGCTTGTCTCGAAGAATAGGAGAAATAATTTTCGAGACATTGTCAATGTGACGATAAAAGCGCCAGCAGTCGATTGCTACTTGTATCCAGGGTGCCCTGCGAGACTCTCTGTATAATGTAAAAGTAAAGTGATGTGCACACAGAGTCCAGAAAGTGAACACTCTTCTTGGCATCTGATGAACTTGTGGATATTATGCCACGACGGATGCAGGCATGCGTCAATGCAAGAGGACGTGCTTCTGGGTATTAGAGGTACCGCTGTGTACAGAAATCTGGTTAGGTTAGGTTAGTGGTGTTTAACGTCCCGTCGACAACGAGGTCATTAGAGACGGAGCGCAAGCTCGGGTTAGGGAAGGATGGGGAAGGAAATCGGCCGTGCCCTTTCAAAGGAACCATCCCGGCATTTGCCTGAAACGATTTAGGGAAATCACGGAAAACCTAAATCAGGATGGCCGGAGACGGGATTGAACCGTCGTCCTGCCGAATGCGAGTCCAGTGTGCTAACCACTGCGCCACCTCGCTCGGTCAGAAATCTGGACCACCACCTCTGAAGGTCTCGCTGTATCGTGGTACAACTCGCAATGTGTGGTTTTCATGAGCAACAAAAAGAGCGGAAATGATGTTTATGAAAATGGCTCTACAGTCGAAATCGCGACACTGAACTAAATACACACATCAAAAAAAGGTTTGCATCACCTCAGTTCCGAGAGTTCCGGAACCTGTACAGAAAATTGGAATAGAGATCAACATAAACATCATTTCCGCCCTTTTATTGTTCATGGAAACAACACATTGCACGTTGTACCACCATACAGCGAGACCTTCAGAGGTGGTGGTCCAGATTGCTGTACACACCGGTACCTTGAATACCCAGAAGCACGTCCTCTTGCATTGATGCATGCCTGTGTTCGTCGTGGCATAATATCCACAAGTTCATCAAGGCGTTGTTGATCCAGATTGCCCCACTCCTCAACGGTGATTTTGCATGGGTCCCTCTGCGTGGCTGGCATGCCACCTCGTCCATAAACAGCCGTTTTCAATCTATCCCAGGCATGTTCGATAGGATTCATGTCTGGAGAACATGCTGGCCACTCTAGTCGAGCGATGTCGTTATCCTGAAGGAAGTTATTCATAAGATGTGCACAATGGGGGTGCGAATTGTCGTCCATGAAGACCAATGCCTCGCCAATATGCAGCCGATAAGGTTGCACTGTTGGTCGGAGGATGGCATTCACGTATCGTACAGCCGTTACGGCGCCTTCCATGACCACCAGCGGCGTACGTCGGCCCCTCACAATGCCACCCCAAAACATCAGGGAACCTCAACCTTCCTGCACTCGCTGGACAGTGTGTCTAAGGCGTTCAGCCTGACTAGATTGCCTCCAAACACGTCTCTGACAATTGTCTGGTAGAAGGCATATGCGACACTCATCGGTGAAGAGAACGTGATGCGAATCCTGAGCAGTCCATTCGGCATGTTGCTGGGCCCACCTGTACGGCACTGCATGATGTTGTGGTTGCAAAGATGGACCTCGCCATGGACGTCGGGAGTGAAGATGCACATCATGCAGCCTATTGCGCACGACTCATGTCGTAACACGACGTCCTGTGGTTGCACGAAAAACATGGTGGCGTTGCTGTCAGGGTTCCTCCGAGTCATAATCCGTAGGTAGCGGTCGTCCACTGCAGTAGTAGCCCTTGGGCAGCTAGAGCGAGGTATGTCATCGACAGTTCCTGTCTCTCTGTGTCTCCTCCATGTCCAAACAACATTGCTTTCGTTCACTCTGAGACTCCTGGACACTTCCCTTGTTGAGAGCCCTTCCTGGCACAAAGTAACAATGTGGACGCTATCGAAACGCGATATTGACCGTCTAGGCATGGTTGAACTACAGAAAATACGAGTCATGTACCTCCTTCCTGGTGGAATGACGAACTGATTGGCTGTCAGACCCCCTCCTTCTAATAGGTGCTGCTCGTGCATGCTTGTTTACATCTTCGGGCATGTTTAGTGGCATCTCTGAACAGTCAAAAGACTGTGTCTGTGATACAATATCCACAGTCAACGTCTATCTTCAGGAGTTCTGGGAACCAGGATGATGCAAAAATTTGTTGGTATGTGTAGATGTTGCTGGAGGTTCCGGCAACCACTGGTTGTCATGTTATGAAAAATGCTGATACCGTCTACTATTCAGACTCATTTGGTGACATGCAACCGCCAGAAGAATTACAACAATACTTCACTCCCAGAAGACGCGTGTTCTACAATTTTCCGCGCTATCAGGTGTTTAATACGCACCTCTGCGGACATCCATGCATCATGGTTTTCTTGACGTTTACAAAGAAGAAGAAGAATATATAAGGAAGAGCTTTAAACATTCCTTCGTCAGTTGACGTCAGATGCAATGTCGTACACTTTGACTTTAAAAGAATGATAATCTCTATTACTGTACATGCAAATTACTTCCCACCAATTGATTTGGGCGTCGGAGAATGGAGTAATGCATTGATTGGACTGGAGACGTTCAACAGCATCCCAAATATCACTGAGACTAGCAACAAACTGCATCTGGATATTAATTATGAAAAAGACATTGTGGAAATAGAACCTGGTGCATACAATATCGACGATTTAAACGAAGTCTTAAAACAGTGTGGAAGTGGTACTGAAATACGTGCAAATATCAATACACTTTAATCTGAAATAAGGACTGTGAATGCAACGATTGACTTCAACCAGAAAGGTTCAATAGGACGCCTACTGGGTTTCATAAAAGGGCAGGGTTTGAAGAAGAACCTTAGTAAATTTTACAAATCAATTTCGACTGTGGACATACTGCCTGTCAGCACAATCCGAGTCGAGTGTAACACTGCAACGAACCCCTATCTCAACGACATTCTGATTCATACTATTTACGGGTTCATCCCCTCAGTTGCAACAGGGTATACGATTGTTGGGACTCCCACCAATGCAGTATACCTTCCAGTAACAGTTAAGACACTGGACTATTTGGAGTTGCGTATTTTGGACCAGTATAATTAACTCGTCGATTTTCGTGGCGAGGAAATCATTGTATGATTACATCTAAGGTAGGACCGGTGTACGGTATAAAACCAGTTCACCTAGTTCACAGCACGTCACTTCGCTGCCTAACCGCAAAGTGCGAACTAAGAGTTTCTTAAATCAGTTGGCTTAAAACCTCGCAATAACGTCCTCACTAAATATAACCGGTCCAGTAGAGTATGATGAGAGACTTATACGTCAGGAATATTTCTTGCATAAACCTTACGCTTCAACCACATTTAACAAGAATGATGAAATTAGGTTTGTTATCGAGCTTCAAAACACGCTGACGCATCCATACAAGAGTTTCATATATTTGGAGGGGTCATTCAAGAAAACCGACAGCAGCACTACAATGGGATTCAAGCTAACACATAATGCTTTAGTATTCCTGTTTCAAGAGATACGCTATAAACTCAACGGGTCTGAGATCGACTGTACACGCGATGCCAGCATAACATCAACCCTTAAAACATACGTCCCTGCATCACCCAGGGATTTTAATGGTTTAGAAAATGCGGTATGGTTCATTGACGATCCGGCGGATAGAGTAGATGCAGAGTACAAGCGATTTACTGCATGCATACCTCTAAAAATGCTTATGGGCTACTTTGAGGACTTGAGGCAGATTATTTTGAGTGCTAAACAGGAACTCATTCCGGTAAGGAGTGCGACGGATAGTAACTCATACATTCAAGGTGCTCAAGAGGAGAATATGATCACAATCAGTAAGATAATTTGAAAAATGCCTCACATCAGCGTATCAGGCAAGGAGCGTTTGAAGCTTTTAAAAACCCTGATTTCCGTTACATTTCTATCACTAACATTTCGCTTGTGGGAAGTTTTCGAGTACCCAGTGCTACCAACTGCAAGCAGACAAGCATGGGCTATTAAAACCTCTTCGCATCTAAAGACGACTGGATTCATCATACTTGGGTTTCAGACTGATAGAAGAGGGAATATAGCAAATTTTTCCACTGTATTCGACAACTGCAAGTTAGCTAATGCCAGAGTCTACCTGAATTCAGAATTCTACGCATATGACAATTTACACCTGCTGTGGGACGAAACTGTATACGGTCTAGCATATGACATGTATGTGAGGTTTCGTGCTTCTTACTACGAAAGTACTGAAGAAGAAGGATGAGGGTACCTACTCAGCCCACGGGAATTCAAGGAGCTATTACCGATCATCGTAATACATTGCTCGAAACAGAACGAGATAATTAAGTCTGGACCTATAGATGTACGAACTGAACTTGAATCTTCAGCAATTTTGCCGCTCACATTGCCGCATATGCCCTAGTTCCGCATGACCATGTGATCAACTACTGCCCGCTCATTGGTGTTGTGCAACGAGCCGTATAAATTAACAGGAGCTGCACCACACCTAGAGCATTCCACAGTGGCATCTCAAGGTGTGAACGTCATGCAGACACTCAGAGTTTCTGTGATGGTGAGTGTAGACAGTTCGTATTTAAAGATGTTGCATTCGTAGTGTACACAAAAGATGCAGGAATAATAGAGACATTCTCAGCAAATATTGCATCACCAAGGTCTTTCAAGGATATTAAGTGCGCTAAAACACGGAAGAGTGCAAAGGGCTCACACATTTCCACCATGGAATTCACTGGGATGATCCTGGTATACCCTATACAGAGTTGGTGACGTCGCTTCGATTATTCGACCACACAGATACCATCGTCTATGTGAAGGACAAGGAGAAGATCTCATGGATGTGTCGAATCTTCAAGTATGCTGCTATTCAAGACCTGGAATTCTGCGGGTGTCCTGCTCTCCATCGACACAGGAAGAAGAATATGGGTGAAAACAGTGTTGCTGTGTCTGCTTATGAAAATGTAAAATTACTTTTAAGTTGGATGAGAAATAAATGAATTTTACCTCATAATGTCTATGTTCTTTGTTCAAGCCTGTTCCCTGTTTGCCTGTGTAGAGTTTTAACCAGATACTATGTCTGTCGTTTTCTTCAAGCACTGGAGACATAATTTCAGACCTGTTTGCTATATGTCTCTGGAAGCGGACGCGGTCACGTTCCTCCTGCTCCCGTAACCCAATATGTGCTGCGTGATAGGCGAAATCCCCTGCAACCATTCTACATATTTTGTTATTCTCGTTGTTCAACTTCACCTCCTCAATAACACTCATGTTCAGAAAAACTAATGTCATTTGTGACCTGCACAGCCTATGCAATAGGGGATAGTGCTTTTTTTTTGTAAATAACAACAACAAAGACGTATCATAACAATTTTTTTTCATTTATTCAGTTCAAACAAATACAATACAGTTCTTGTGGTACAATAGAGTATTCTTGGGGTACAATTTGTCTCTGCTATGCCAGTGCAGAGGTACTTTTAACTCACATGCTACAACAGTAACATTGGTCGAGAATACATTTTTACATTTTTTTCCAGAAGCACTGCAATTTTTTTTATAAATTTGGACTAAAAACTAATGTGGAGATACTTTCTTTACTACAACTAAATTCCACAACTTTTACAATTATTCTGATGGACTGTGAATACTTAGAATCTAACTTCAACAGCCCCAATAACAAAGTTTCTTACAATAAAAATTCTGATGAACTGTGAGAAAATTGATATATATACACTTAAAGACTATTCTGACTTGGATGGCTAGCAGCAGGCGAAGAACTTAAAAACTATCATATTTACAAGATGCACATGGTGCATTTATATACAGGCTGCACATACAGTATGTATGAATAAATAAATATACAAATACTTTTTCTGTTTATGCTTTTTTAAATATTTTATAGTTTTTGCTATTTTATATATACATAATCACATCTATGAAATAAAAAAATTAAAAGAAAAGTTTATATATATATATATATATATATATATATATATATATATATATATATATATATATATATATATATATATAGGGTGAGTCACCTAACATTACCGCTGGATATATTTCGTAAACCACATCACATACTGACGAATCGATTCCACAGACCGAACGTGAGGAGAGGGGCTAGTGTTATTGGTTAATACAAACCATAAAAAAAAATGCAAAATGGCTCTGAGCACTATGGGACTCAACTGCTGTGGTCATAAGTCCCCTAGAACTTAGAACTACTTAAACCTAACTAACCTAAGGACAGCACACAACACCCAGCCATCACGAGGCAGAGAAAATCCCTGACCCCGCCGGGAATCGAACCCGGGAACCCGGGCGTGGGAAGCGAGAACGCTACCGCACGGCCACGAGATGCGGGCAAAAAAAAAAAAATGCACGGAAGTATGTTTTTTAACACAAACCTACGTTTTTTTTAAATGAAACCCCGTTAGTTTTGTTAGCACATCTGAACATATAAACAAATACGTAATCAGTGCCGTTTGTTGCATTGTAAAATGTTAATTACATCCGGAGATATTGTAACCTAAAGTTGACACTTGAGTACCACTCCTCCGCTGTTCGATCGTGTGTATCGGAGAGCACCGAATTACGTAGGGATCCAAAGGGAACGGTGATGGACCTTAGGTACAGAAGAGACTGGAACAGCACATTATGTCCACATGCTAACACCTTTTTATTGGTCTTTTTCACTGACGCACATGAACATTACCATGAGGGGTGAGGTACACGTACACACGTGGTTTCCGTTTTCAATTATGGAGTGGAATAGAGTGTGTCCCGACATATCAGGCCAATAGATGTTCAATGTGGTGCCCATCATTTGCTGCGCACAATTGCAACCTCTGGCGTAATGAATGTCGTACACGCCGCAGTACATCTGGTGTAATGTCGCCGCAGGCTGCCACAATACGTTGTTTCATATCCTCTGGGGTTGTAGGCACATCACGGTACACATTCTCCTTTAACGTACCCCACAGAAAGAAGTCCAGAGGTGTAAGATCAGGAGAACGGGCTGGCCAATTTATGCGTCCTCCACGTCCTATGAAACGCCCGTCGAACATCCTGTCAAGGGTCAGCCTAGTGTTAACTGCGGAATGTGCAGGTGCACCATCATGCTGATACCACATACGTCGACGCGTTTCCAGTGGGACATTTTCGAGCAACGTTGGCAGATCATTCTGTAGAAACGCGATGTATGTTGCAGCTCAAAAAAATAGTTCAAATGGCTCTGAGCACTATGGGACTTAACTTCTGTGGTCATCAGTCCCCTAGAACTTAGAACTACTTAAACCTAACTAACCTAAGGACATCACACACATCCATGCCCGAGGCAGGATTCGAACCTGTGACCGTAGCGGTCACGCGGTTCCAGACTGAAGCGCCTTTAACCGCACGGCCACACCGGCCAGCTATGTTGCAGCTGTTTGGGCCCCTGCAATGAAGTGAGGACCAATGAGGTGGTCGCCAATGATTCCGCACCATACATTTACAGTCCACGGTCGCTGTCGCTCTACCTGTCTGAGCCAGCGAGGATTGTCCACGGACCAGTAATGCATGTTCCGTAGATTCACTGCCCCGTGGTTTGTGAAACCCGCTCCATCGGTAAACAGGTAGAACTGCAACGCATTCTCTGTTAATGCCCATTGACAGAATTGCACTCGATGATTAAAGTCATCACCATGTAACTGCTGATGTAGCGACACATGAAACGGGTGAAAGCGGTGACGATGCAGTATGCGCATGACACTACTTTGACTCAGTCCACCGGCTCTCGCAATGTCCCGTGTACTCATGTGTGGGTTCATGGCAACAGCAGCTACCACACCAACTGCACCCGCTTTTCCTGTGAGGGGCCTGTTACGGACCCGTTTGCGTGCTACGACCATACCTGTTGCATAGTTGGCGGTAGATGTTTTACAATGTGCGGCACGTTGGATGCTCTCTGTCCGGGTAATGTTCTGCATACACCTTGCAGGCTTCAGCTGCATTTCGTCGACACTCGCCATAGATGAGTATCATCTCCGCCTTTTCAGAGTTCGAGTACACCATGGTCACAGTTCCTACAACACTACACTATCACAGACGTCTGGTAACACGGTGTACTACAGTTGGTCTGCGTGCGGAGACGAATGCAGAATAACAATAGCAGCAAGCGCTACATGCGGACACTGCGACAGCTAGACCAAACCACAACAGTGCACTACAGCCACACTCGTAAACACGGTCGTCATCGTAAACATGTCCCTGCAGATGCTGCTCGCCGACAGTGGCCCGTGTTTGTTACAACATGCAACTGACATCGGAGGTTTCAAGCGTCAACTATAGGTTACGATATCTCCGGATGTAATTAACATTTTACAATGAAACAAACGGCACTGATTACGTATTTGTTTATATGTTCAGATATGCTAACAAAACTAACGTGGTTCCATTTAAAAGAAAACGTAGGTTTGAGTTAAAAAACATACTTCCGTGCATTTTTGTATGGTTTGTATTAAACAATTACACTAGCCCCCCTCCTCACGTTCGGTCTGTGGAATCGGTTCGTCAGTATTTGATGCGGTTTACGAAATATATCCAGCGGTAACGTTAGGTGACTCACTATATATATATATATATATATATATATATATATATATATATATATATATATATATATGGTGTTACAAAAAGGTACGGCCAAACTTTCAGAAAAAGTTTCTCAGACACAAATAAAGAAAAGATGTTATGTGGACATGTGTCCGGAAACGCTTAATTTCCATGTTAGAGCTCATTTTAGTTTCGTCAGTATGTACTGTACTTCCTCGATTCACCGGCAGTTGGCCCAATTGAAGGAAGGTAATGTTGACTTCGGTGCTTGTGTTGACATGCGACTAATTACTCTACAGTACTAGCATCAAGCACATCAGTAGGTAGCATCAACAGGTTAGTGTTAATCACGAACGTGGTTTTGCAGTCAGTGCAATGTTTACAAATGCGGAGTTGGCAGATGCCAATTTGATGTATGGATTAGCACGGGGCAATAGCCGTGGCGCGGTACGCTTGTATCGAGACAGATTTCCAGAACGAAGGTGTCCCGACAGGAAGACGTTCGAAGCAATTGATCGGAGTCTTAGGGAGCACGGAACATTCCAGCCTATGACTCGCAAATGGGGAAGACCTAGAACGACGAAGACACCTGAAATGGACGAGGCAATTCTTCGTGCAGTTGACGATAACCCTAATGTCAGCATCAGAGAAGTTGCTGCTGTACAAGGTAACGCTGACCACGTCACTGTATGGAGAGTGCTACGGGAGAACCAGTTGTTTCCGTACCATGTACAGCGTGTGCAGGCACTATCAGCAGCTGATTGGCCTCCACGGGTACACTTCTGCGAATGGTTCATCCAACAATGTGTAAATCCTCATTTCAGTGCAAATGTTCTCTTTACGGATCAGGCTTCATTCCAGCGTGATCAAATTGTAAATTTTCACAATCATCATGTGTGGGCTGACGAGAATCCGCACGCAATTGTGCAATCACGTCATCAACACAGATTTTCTGTGAACGTTTGGGCAGGCGTTGTTGGTGATGTCTTGATTGGGCCCATGTTATTCCACCTACGTTCAATGGAGCACGTTATCATGATTCCATACGGGATACTCTACCTGTGCTGCTAGAACATGTGCCTTTACAAGTATGACACAACATGTGGTTCATGCATGATGGAGCTCCTGCACATTTCAGTCGAAGTGTTCGTACGCTTCAAAACAACAGATTCGTTGACCGATGGATTGGTAGAGGCGGACCAATTCCATGGCCTCCACGCTCTCCTGACCTCAACCCTCTTGACTTTCATTTATGGGGGCATTTGAAAGCTCTTGTCTACCCAACACCGGTACCAAATGTAGAGACTCTTCGTGCTCGTATTGTGGACGACTGTGATACAATACGCCATTCTCCAGGGCTGCATCAGCCGCGGTGGCCGTGCGGTTCTAGGCGCTGCAGTCCGGAACCACGGGACTGCTACGGGCGCAGGTTCGAATCCCGCCTCGGGCATGGAAGTGTGTGATGTCCTTAGGCTAGTTAGGTTTAAGTAGTTCTATGTTCTAGGGGACTGATGACCTAAGATGTTAAGTCCCATAGTGCTCAGAGCCTCTTTTTTTTTTTTTTTCGTCAGCGCATTAGGGATTCCATGCGACGGAGGGTGGATGCATGTATCCTCGCTAACGGAGGACATTTTGAACATTTCCTGTAACAAAGTGTTTGAAGGCACGCTGGTACGTTCTGTTGCTGTGTGTTTCCAGTCAATGATTAATGTGATTTGAAGTAATAAAATGAGCTCTAACGTGGAAAGTAAGCATTTCCGGACACATGTCCACGTAACATATTTTCTTTCTTTGTGTGTGAGGAATGTTTCCCAAAATTTTGGCCGTACCTTTTTGTAACACCCTGTGTATTTTTCTTATTTTATCTTTTTTTCATACACATGGTCTATGTGTGTACACACAGTGTTCATAGTACACATAAATATTTACATGACACACACACACACACACACACACACACACACACACACAAATTACTTACACACTATGATAAAACGGTCATACTACTACTCTGCAGACTCTCTCTCTCTCTCTCTCTCTCTCTCTCTCTCTCTCTCTCTCTCTTTCCCTCTCTCTCTCTTTCTCTCTCTCTCTCTCCCTCTCTCTCTCATTCTCTCACTCTCACTAAATCAGAGTCTCCCACCCCTTCTCTCGCTCAAGTGAGTAGTGTGACTAAAGGAGAGTTCATTCCCATCATCACAAATGAGCCTCTTGTCGCCATGAAGTGACAGGCCGATTTTAGATTGCATCATATTGTACACCTCGTATCCTCTCGTTCGAATACTGGTCTGCTGTATCATATGTGGTGGATGAGGTGTGATATAACACAAACACTGGTGTACAGGCAGGGCTCTTGTTGCCATACGGTGCACACCCTCAGTCCGCCTCTGGGTGGCACCTTCCAATGTGCGATATGCACACATTTTTGATGCAAAATGAGTTTTTGCAAACTCATAATGAAAGCGGTACATGTGGAGTTTGGACACGTCTAGTATGTACATGCCCGCATGAACAGGTTTCATAAACTCTACTGCAGTCTTCGCCATCTCCACAGCAACAAAGTTATAATTAAATATGGTGGCCCGCTTAAAACGTGGCCTGGAAATGCATTTTCTTATGCCATTCGGTTCTAATCAAAATCTCACGTCGTTACCTCAAATTCTCCATTGTTCTACCGAAAATCGAATTTTTCGTCAGTTTGTAAAAATCTTTCTCAAAGTCACACATCACGGAAGCTCTCTGTCTCGAATTCAAATCAGTATACTCCTTCAGCCAGGGGGACTGCTTGAAGGAGATAGTCAGAGTGATTCTAACCAGCTCCGTCCCCAAGGTGAGACATAGCTGGAGATTACAATAATGAAAAATTTATGATTACAACAATGAAAAATTTATCTCCACTTATTCCCCAGCATTGTCATCAGTTTTGGGGTGGAGCCTCCTCATGGAGCTTGTTGCTTTGGAGGCAGCAGCAAATCGGCGTGCGCATCATGCAAATTAAGATGTCAGTTCTGCCTCCACCACATACCCTACATTAGAATCAACTGCAATACTCCCCAAGATTTTTCCACCTAATTCCTTGCATTCATGTTGGGTCACGCATCGAAACCCACCAATCGGGTTTGAGTATGAGTTATTTACATACAGGTGCATTATGAAACTTGAATCAACAGATACGTTGAACCTGTCATCCACACATATGTTATTTGCCTTAATGTGCACATGGATACATTGGCAAAGTCCCCCACAGATCCCTCTCCCAAACAAAAGAAGCATGTTAGCATCGGTCAATAATTTGATACTGCATTTCGTTTTCTTTAGCATTGCATCCCAAGACAACCCAGGTGCCTTGTAACAAAAGGCGGGATCCAGAGAATATGTGGCCATGCATAGGCTCCAGAATTTCTCGAAAATGTCTGCAAGCAAGTGCACGTCTGTGTCCATGTAAAGCTGTGCATACTCTTCTAAAGTGGAGATGCTGAATTCCCACAAGACGCTCACAGCATGCTCACACTCTGCATCCACTAGGGCATCATCTGTAAGGTTGCTGGAGAATGTCAGTTATGTTGGGTAGCCTGGTTTCATTGAGTTTCGCCATACTATCTACATGCTTGTATGGGGAAACCCCTTCCTAGTCACAAGTTGAAACTTTTTCTCGTTGGGAAATGCAGTTCGAGTGATACGCATATCTCCCTCCCAATGTAGAATTTCAGCGAGTTTCTGGAGTGGCGCCTGCATAAAACGTCGTGTATCAAGAAAGCGGAGCGTAATTCTTGGCGTTATTCGTTTGGAGATTGGAATGTATTTCCCGACGCTCTCAGGTAGGACACTGATCTGATTTTTCTCCCAACCGAAATCAGCCAAGTGCTCAGCTAGAAAGCTTAAGTTATCGAAGAAAATGGGTATGTGCCTTGGTAGCTGGTACTTTAAATTGCACACATTGTGGGCTGTGCCATGGAACTTCTCTGTAAGATGACAGTGGTCCCTACCAGGAGTTTCTGCTATCTATCTAACGCCAGTCCACAAATATGACAGTCATCCATGTTATTATACAGATCTTCATTCTCCTTCGATTTGGTCATGGGAACGTTACCACTGTAAAGCTTATCAACCTCCTATGAAAGTTTTTCGAGCCAAACCGCAGGATTATCCCCGAAATAAGATTTGTAGCGATTGAAATCATAGGACGATACAATTCGGTACACTGTCGCATATGTTACGTGTTTTTCTGTAGAGGTGATACGTGAGCTCATGGGATCACCTTCACGGTGGGTCACAGAAGCGAGGAGGCGCTCAGAGTCGGTGTTCACTAAAAATGTGCATCACTCCTGGTGGTGCGCGTATTTAAACTTTATAAATTTGGTTTCCTCAGTAGGCATAATAATATATACCAGGTCCTTCGAAGTGCAGTCTACTAGATGTCCCGCCAATAACTTGTCTGAAAAAAAGTAATTCAGGCACCTTATGCAAATATTGTTTTTACACATGTCGTTATTCAGTTGAGTGAATAGAAGTTGGGACATGTCTTTGATGCAAACCTTCAGAGACGAGCAACATGTTTACATGCATCTTACGCTAACCAGGAAATTTTGAGAAATGGAGGTGGCCGATGACAATATTCTTGTCCTGCTCATCTGGGGCCTGAAACATGACTCGATATCCCTGTATTCTGCACTTCAGTTAATGTATGTCCTGGATCTTAATGGGGAACTCTATACCATAAAAGTGATAACATTTATGAATTGAAAATATCTACGATATCAATATGTTCACTGCAGATCTTTTGTGTAATATCTCTAGCAAGCCAGGATTCATCACGCAAAACGAACCTGATCGGCTTTACTTTCAACATTAATGCATGTCTCCTTATTAGCTATATCTTTTGGTAGCTTGATATAGCTTGACCCTCCATTTACAGGATCATAGACATGTGTGTGGTTGTCTAGGTGTTGTATTTAGCTGAGTGCTTTAGCTGACCCTCTGACTTCCATCTCAGGAAAACAGCCCAATATAGAACTCAGCGATTGATGTGCTTCACATTATCACGCCATTTTCCCCCCAAAGGTAATGAAGAGTTATCTCCTTAACCAGAAGCAACTTTGGCAGGGTGCGACTGTTCGATGCAGAGCACCACACTGCATTTAATGGCAAGATACTGCAGATCATTGACTACCTTGAGGAGCTCCTTGTCCACACCAGGAAGACATGCTCTTAGAAAACCGATAGGGTCACAGTACCCTCCTTCTGGCTTCTCAATCCTAATGAATGAGATTTGCTTCACCAAGGCGTCTGCAATCAGTAAGTGTTCTAACGGTGGTATGGTGTCACTGACCTGATGTCCTTTACTAAAAGGAAGAGAGAGGGAACTTCCACTAACCACAGGATAGTTGCTATTACTAATACTATAATTACAACTAGTTGATGGAGTTGGCGAGGGGGACAGGGGTATGTGTTGATCACCTCACGTGATCAACGAGGACATGATGGTGGAGGAGGAGGCGATGCTGCGGGATTGGGCTGCTGCGAGCAGCCTGGTTGCCACAGCCCTGACCTGATAACCTGAGGGACAGCAATCCATGGACGCCAGAGCAGTGCTGTGGCAGCCGCTGTGGTGGCAGCGGGGGTGGGGGCGACTGCGGC
This sequence comes from Schistocerca nitens, assembly GCF_023898315.1. NCBI lineage: Eukaryota > Metazoa > Arthropoda > Insecta > Orthoptera > Acrididae > Schistocerca > Schistocerca nitens. Next base: position 369,292,958 of record NC_064615.1, read on the forward strand.
GGCGACGGCGGCAGCGTCTTCCTGCACAGTGACTAGCGACGCTCTTGCTGGCTAAGCATGCAACACAGGACCTCTTTGTCACTCCGAGCCATGGCATACTGTGGTAATTGTCCCCCTGATGCAGGCATTGTAAATAATGGAAAAAATTAAGTACAGCAGTCTAGACATAGCTTGTTGTCGCTGCTGCTGCAGGGAAAGAAAGAATACTGATTATTTGCAAACAGAGTGAGTATGTATAACTTATTTCGCTCCTGGATCCTCAGCATCTCCCTCATCTCACATCAACAAAGGTCTTCCTCCAGCTCCTCCACCCAGTATGGTATTCCGCCCTCGCTTGAACTCGGGAGGTCCCATCAATTCATCTCCCCTATATCGCCTCCAACATAATGATCTAATAATAAAAAAAAACATACACATGTAAAAACTACAGGAAAGATATATATATATATATATATATATATATATATATATATATATATATATATGATCTGTGATGGCTCCTGTTTATCTCCAGCACATACCCTTCCCTGTCCCCCTTTTTTGTACACTAGGAAATCGTCTACAACAACAAAGAAGATACACCATACAATGTATACGATGAAATTTAATTACATAAAGGAAAGTTGCTACTCACCAAATAGCTGAGATGCTAAGTCACAGATAGGCACAACAACAAGACTATCACAAATAAAACTTTCAGCCATTAAAGCCTTCATCAACAATAAATCACACACAGTATGGTACAATATGGTGGGGGTGGCGGACAGTGAAGTGCTGCAGATAATATTGTGGGCAGCAGAGAGGTGAAGAGGGGGGGGGGGGGACAGCTGAAAAGGAGAGAAGTAAAAAGACTGGTTGTGATGGTGGAATGACAGCTGTGTAGTTGTTCTGGAATGAGAACAGGGAAGGGGCTGGATGGGTGAGGACAGTGACTAATGAAGGTTGAGTCCAAGAGGGTTATGGGAAGGAAGCATGTATTGCAGGAAAAGTTCTCACCTCCTCAGTTCAGAAAAGCTGTTGTTGGTGGGAAGGATCCATATGGCACAGTCTCTGGAGCAATCATCGACATGAAGAATGTCATGTGTGGCAGTGTGTTCAGCAACAGGGTGGCCAAGAAACAAGTGGACCACTCTGTTGTTGGACACACTGTCAAACATGACATCCTTCATGTCAGTGACTGATTCACAGCGTGTACCATATAGATCCTTCCCACCAACATCAGCTTTTCTGAATTGTGCAGATGGGAACTTTTGCTGCAATACACCCTTTGTTCCCGTAATGTTAGTCACTATCCTCACCCATCCAGCCCGTTCCCTGTTCCCAATCCAGAACTACGCAGCTGTCATTTCACCATTACACCCAGTCTTTTTACTTCTCTCCTTTTCAGCTACTCCCCCCCCCCTCCCCACCTCTCCCCTGCCCCCAATCTTATCTGGTGCACTTCACTGTCCGCTACCCCCACCATACTGTCCCTCCCCCTCCCTGGCCCAGCATCCTCCTTACCCCCACCCAGTCACTACTCCCATCATGCACTGGTTCTGCTGCCCGCAGTGTGGTTTCAGTTGCCTGAGACTGCAGTAGTGTGTGTGAGTTGCATTTGTGTGTGTGTGTGTGTGTGTGTGTGTGTGTGTGTGTCTATTGTTGACGAAGGCCTTAATGGCTGAGAGCTTTATTTGTGACAGTCTTTTTGCTGTGCCTATTTGCGACTCAGCATTTTCGCTGTATTGTGAGTAGCAACTTTCCTTTTCATAATATTGTTACATTCCATCCTGGATTTTCCATTGTTTGAAATTTAATTACATATACACAATATTATGGATATATATACTCAAACAGTTCGAAATTGTTAGTGGAAAGAAAAGAAGTAACATTTATCGATTTTGATCCTCGAAATCATCTACACCAACATATTACGTAAATGATGAAAAATATATATACTACTTACAATGATATTGCTGAAGCTGTTGGACCTCCACCTCCAGCTCTTCCATGATCTGGTGGATGCATACTGAAACAACAAGGAAAAAAAATTAAGACCTAAATCTGAAATTGATACTGCAAGACATTTTACGAAAATAAACACTGCGAAATCCGCCCTCATGCTATGAAATTAAATATATGCTTAACTGGTAATTCCCATTGCCTCGGGCGACTGCAGCTTGTTGCCACTGATCGCTTCATTTCTTTCACCTAAACTGCTGACACGCACGCAAAAAAGGAGCGAACTGAAGCGTATAAACGAGAACAGCATAGGTGAGCAGACCCCGCCATGGACGATAGCAGAATGAGAGCGGCTGCACTATGATGAGGGTTTATATAACCTCAGACCACTCTACCCGCCATTTTACCCAGGAGCCAATAGGAATGCGACATTGTATCCCACCTGCCGACGAATGCTGGTCAGAGCTCGCAAGACAAGTTGGTGCTGGTCTGGCTGGTTGCGGTTCTCACATACTTGTGGATCCGGTTGGGACAGTCCATGCTTCCGGTCTGCACAACACTCTGCTGCGAGCTGCGGCTGCGAGGAGACGACCCTGTCTCGTGTAGCAAACTACTGTGATAATGTATTTAACAATATTTTGCAGAGTTTCGATGCTGTGTATTTGCACTCATTTATTTTAGCCATGTATTTTTTTTTTTTTTTTTTTTTTCGAGTGTGTTTTGCCGTTCGTATTTTCGTTCCACTAGCACCTGGGAAAACAGTGCAGCGTTTTGTGTGCAAGTGCATTTGAAACAAATTGTTTAGAAGCAACATTTGCACATGTATTGAGGCGTTAAACGCTTTAACTAATTTCTTTATGCGCGGTAATATTCCGGAGTAGTGGAGGAAGACAGAGCTTTCACAACTGTGTCACGATCTGTTTTTAGAGTCAACGGCGGTATACATCACAAAACTGATGCAAGCTACTGTGCAGTGATCTTTTTTTGAAGATGTATTTACAGACGTATTCAGTTGGATTTAGCAACTCCTGAAGCAGCTCGTGCTCAAAGACGAGTGTATTTCCCGCAAAAGCGCGCGAAGTATCTCAGGGACGGTTTCATAATTATGTCGCGATCTTTTCTTTTAGGATATGTGTTCAAATGTGCCTGTGGAGTTACTCCTCAGACTTGTTTAAATATTCTCACATCATCTGCAAAGCTCTCTCTTTTTGTGCATTCGGGCGCTGATGACAGCGCAGTTGAGCGCCCCACAAACCAAACATCATCGTCACCATCTCTTTGCGCAGTGTCTAACAACCCTACCACAACAAAGGTCAAAATTTAATAATGATTGTGGTGTTGCTCACGCTGCTAAATACTGCATTTTCGGGGAACAACAAAGTTATTATGTGGCAGGTGTCATTAGAGCACAGTTAATAAAGTCATTTCATGCAATAATGAATAAACTAGGCACTCATCTTTTCGTGTTTCTCACGCTGGTCTCGTTGTAAAATCATGGCTCAATCGTTGAAAATCTAGGTGGTAATGGTTACAAGCTCGGATCCAAAGAGGCCTAGGTTTTATTCCGCTATATTCAAAAGTTTTATAGATGTGTTTCACAAACCATTCTTTAAGATTAAACCTTTGAACGTTAGCACAATGGTGATGTAAAAAAATAGTCAGCACTCCGAATTTAAGTTACACTTCCTTTTTATTGCTTTTGTTGCAATATCGCGTAACACACAAAACATCACTTCACAATACAAAGCATACTTGAAAACATCTTCCTCACTGTTATCACCGTTAAAGTTCACATTTAATAAGCTGACTACGTTATGCGTCTTTCCAACATGACGTCCAAGACTTGACTTTCTCAAGGTCCGACTCTCTAACTAACTAATAATCGCTTACGCGCCCAAATATAAGAGTTACAAGTACGTCAAAGATCATAGTGACAAAAGAAAGAATACACATAAGAATAATATCATTGCAATATAAACATATCGATGTATCAAAGTACCTCTACATTAATGAAATCAAATCTGAATGTTGTCTCAGAAACATGTTAACTACTTTACAGAAACACAGTAGAATATTGCTGGCATCGAGAGGTTCAGGTGAGCTGCCGTAATGGTTACGTAATTCAAGTACCATTACAAGTGGTACATTTAATTCCTGTGATGTCTTCAAGTTATGTATGTGTCGATATTCTGCAACACCAGATGTAATAACTCGTGAAGCAGTTCACGAAATACATCACAAGAAGTCAGGAGGGCTGGGGCAGTTTAGAGTCCATGGTGGAATCGATTCTCAAACAGGCATTTACCTTGGAAGGACGGAGTTCTCGCATGCGTCAATATTCCGCAGGCATTTACCGGGTAAACACTGCTTTGTTTGCGGTGTGGTCCGACGGCGCATGCAGGCCCTGAAGCATACGAGGAGAAACAGAGAAAGAGCATGAGTTTCGACAGGAATTTCATAGATGCTTTTGTTCGAGGATTAGTGTAACATCCAGTCCGTCAGTCATGGGAGTCGAGCGAACACTTGCTTATGGTGGCCGCTTCTCAGGCTCTCGCAAAAGCGACCCGACTCCTGGCAGCATGTGCGGTGGCGTTCTGTGTGGTCCAGTGGACGGGGGACTGTGAGCGGTGCGTGCTTCGCCGTCGAAAGATTTTTGACAGTGTAATTACGTGTGATGGGTGTTTCATGACAGTATTCCTTGCATGATAGGAACGAGAAAAAAGCGATCGATGTAATTACTTCTTCTTACAAGCCCTGCATCTTCCCAAACAGCAGCGAATGATGAGCAGGAAAAGTCCATCCCCTGCAAACTTAATTTTTATATATAAGCAATATACCCTTGAATTTCCTGTCATGAGATCCTTCATCTCCACCACAGAGCCGCCAATTTCTCGGTGTGGCCGTGAGGGGACGGGGGGGGGAGGGAAGAGGGAAGTGAGAGGAGTAGGGACTTTACCAGAGGGGGAGGAGTTAATTAACTGATCAATTTAATTAAGTAGTCAATCAAATTGATAAGAGGGGGCTACTCGAATAACTCAGATCTGAAAGTGTATCTGTATCAGCGAGGGTTAGGGGGTGGGTTGGAGGTATTGTTAGTTGTTGGGAAGAGGAGGAGGAGGGGGAGGGGTGGGGGAATAATAGGCTAACTGCCTGTCAATCAAAAGAAGGGATTATCCCCAGGGGCTCATTATCTGTCAATCAAAAGAGAACAGTTGATTTACCCCTAAGTGCATACTTGCCCCTGATGTAGGACCCACGCACTAACAAAACGTGTTCATGTCCTTGTTGTCCTACTACTTTTGCAAACTCATAGTGAAAGTGTTACATGTGGAGTATGGAGGGAGTCAGAATAGACATACTGATATAGATAAGCTTCGTGACCAGTACTGAAACCACAGCCATCTCCACAGTGACTAGTCCTTGATTGAAGACAGAGACCCGCTTGAAATTTGGTCTGGAAGAGTAATATTTTGCGCTATAACGTCCATCCCATTGGTAAACTAAATTAATTTCATGGTTTTCCCTCATATGTTCTACTGTTGTCCAAAAACTGAACTGTTCATATAGGTACAAAATGAGATGTACAATACTTTCAGCTACCTACTTTTGGCCACATTGCAAGGTCGCCCAACTACCCACTTCCCACAAACATTGATCATCATAAATAAGAGCCCTTTCAGAATTTTTAACAGGTTAACAATTAAGACAAGAAAATATTCTTGTGCAACGTCTTCGTTACACTTATGTTACAAAAAAATTAAAAAATGGAGCACCTTGAATGGCTATAGATAGGACGTTCATATTCACAGGACATGTACATTACGTAGTATGTTCTGCAGAAATGATTAGCATTTCAGCCACTTGGTTCAGCATGTGTCCTGTTGCCTAGTAGGCACAGGTTCCACTATGAACTCTGATAACTTGTTCCATGCATGATGGCATCAACGCCTATAAGGAGCGAATGGCGTCCTGTGGTATAGCCATCCATGTTACATCACCTGGTTCCAAAGTTCATCTGTGGTGGTTGGCACTGGGTCACAGTGCTGCACCTGTTATTTCACCGTATCCCACATCTTTTCGATTGGCGACAAGTCTTGTGATCTGGCAGGACAGGGCAAAAGGCTGACGTCCTGTGACACCAAGAAGGCAAGTGTTCGTGCAGCAACATCTGGCTGTGCATTGTCTTGCTAAAAATTTCGTCTATGGTGTTGTGCAGAAAAGGTATAGCTACAGGTTGCTGGCTGTCATTCAGTTAGGTCACACTGGTCGCAGTGCCCTGAACATGCACCAACTGTGACTTGTGGTTGTACCTAGTAGCACCCCACACCCTAAGGCTCTGAAGTTCAAATGGCTCTGAGCACTATGGGACTTAACATCTGAGGTCATCAGCCCCCTAGAACTTAGAACTACTTAAACCTAACTAACTTAAGGACATCACACACATCCATGCCCGAGGCAGGATTCGAACCTGCGATTGTAGCAGTCCAACTGAAGCGCCTGGAACCGCTCGGCCACATCGGCCGGCTCACACTAAGGCCTTGAACTGTCACTGCACGTCTTGTGCAAATGCAGTCACTATGATGCCACTTCCTCTGTTTGCGGCGAACCATAAAGCGGCCATCATTTTCTAACAAACGGTACCTGGATTCGTCTGAAAACACTGTCTGATGCCATTCCTGTCCCCAGTGACTTAGTTCCATGTACCATTGCCGTCTATCATGTTTCTGTATGTTCGTCAAAAGTAGGTGGAGAAGTGGATGACCCGCAGGTAACTGATGCCACAATAAACAGGAACGGACTATCACCCCTGATAGTGTACGATGTGTTACACAGTTGCACTGTTACGCCAGAGCCGAGGAGGACGCAGATCTGTCCTGCAATGCTATTCGGATGAGGTGTCGATCTTCTCGAGGGACGGTCAGGGTGGTGCGACCTGATCCATCTCGTCTTGCTCTGCTGCCTTCCGTGAACCATTCTGCACACACGGTTGCACTGCCGAAACACTTCGTCCCAAACGAGCAGCAGTTTCCCAGATAAATGCATCACACTCCCTCATGCCAATAATGCACCCTCTTTCAAAATCACTGACTTGACAGTACGGTCCCCGCATACTTCTGCAAGGCATCCTGCACGTCTGCTCAGTTACCCACGGTTTATAGCGACAACGAGAGCCGCAGGCACAGTTTACCAGTAGGTGGTGTTGCGCCGCGATGTCGATGTTGACCTGGAAATCGCGGGCCTACATGGTTCAAATGCTAATCATTTCTGCAGCGCATATTAATGTACATGTCCTGCGAATATGAATGTCCTATCTCTAGTCGTTCAAGGTGTTCTGTTTTTTCTGAACAAGAGTGTAATTTCTGCCTATACATTTATACATAGAAAACTGCCCTTTTTTCTGATTGTTTGGAGTAGTTTTAATAACATCCAGCTTAATTTTTAACTTATAATTTAAATCTACATTGGAATCTTCTAATTCTTTCTCCAACCATTATTTTGACAGATACGAAGAAGGTATGTTCTCGAATTCCAATCTGTAACTAAATTTTTCCCTCTAAATTATCTGTTTTATGCCTTTAATAGTCAGTTCCGTCCCTTCGTGCAAACTTCTAGCTGAGAGCATTCAGGAAGTTTAATTTTACTTCTTATTAAAACAGAAGAAACATATTTCTTTCAATCTATGGCATTGTTCTCCGCAATACCATCAGAGATAAGGATAGCACTGAATTAGGTCTGGTACCCACATACAATATTACCCCACAGGTCCTAAAAAGAGGGCATACATATCACACAGACTTAAGTCATTTCCCGTTAAGGAAATTACGCCTTTAAGGTGTGGTTAATGTGCTGTATGTACACAAAATAAAACTGGAAATGGTAGAGATCAAGTCAAAAAACGAAAATTGAGTATGCTGTTGGTGAAGACAAGTGCCACAAAGGACGAATACAAACTGCAACTGGAAAAAAATAACCTATTGCAGATGTGCAAGCAAGGTTAACATACTGTTTTAAACACAGTGTAAGGCGGAATGTGGCTACTCTGGGAAATATACAATATTTGCATTTGCTGTTAATGACAATGGTAAGAGGTAACATGTCGGAATTCTGGCCAAAAATGCAGAACTGGAGTACGTTTACAACATTAAAAGATACACTAAAAATCTGTTTATAAAGCTTCAGTCCCGCCTGGGTCTGCTTATTTAGAGCTGAAAACCAACGGAATGATAATTTGTTTGCAGAAGCGCCGGCCAGGGCGGCCGTGCGGTTCTAGGCGCTGCAGTCCGGAACCGCGGGACTGCTACGGTCGCAGGTTCGAATCCTGCCTCGGTCATGGATGTGTGTGCTGTTCTTAGGTTAGTTAGGTTTAAGTAGTTCTAAGTTCTAGGAGACTGATGACCTAAGATGTTAAGTCCCATAGTGCTCAGAGCTATTTGAACCATTTTTTGCAGAAGCTGTAGACTTAAAGGTATATACGGAAATTCCACAAGATTGCAGCAGAACAGTTGGTAGCGTCCCCCCAGGAAGATGTAGACTGTAATGACAATAGAGCCAAGCATGAAATAAGAGGTAAATTTAAGGACCTCAAAAGCTCTTTGCTGGATGATGTGCAGCAAGAAGTGGAACTAATTGATAAAGACATAAAACAGATATTGTACAGGACAAAAGTTCGATACTTGTTGGAATTCGAGAACATGTATTCTTTGTACCTGTCAAGTTACTGGCTGGAGAAAGAATTACAAGACTCCAATATAGATTTAAATTATAAGCTAAAAAATAAGCTGGATGTAATTCCTCCAAACAAACATAAAGAAAGCGCTCTTTTCTCTGTATAAATGTATATGCAGAAGTTAATAAATACTTTGTACCGAATATTTGCTTGTCTTCTTTGATAACCTGACGAAAATCTGTGAAAAGACACCTATTTATGATGATCGATGTGTAAGGCAAATGAGCAGTTGGATGGCCATGAAAAGTAGCTGAAACTAGGTAGCTGAAAGTGCATTAAACCTTGATTCATACCTATATGAATACTTACCTAAAACCTGTCAGGGGAGGAGGATGAGACTAAACGAAAAAAATTCATTTTTAAAAGACATCATTTATTAATAATCCAACTTAAAAGTATTAGGGCATTGTCTAATGAACGTGTATAATCACTTATCACTGCCATAGATTTGTCTGAGTCTTCGAATTGAGGGGCGGTTATACTCTTCGAGTATCCTTGTTGACGTACTTTTGAAAGTGTCACGAAACCACGACATTTTTTCACGAGCTTTGACATAAATTACGATGTCTTTATGATCGTATAGTCGGGACAATGTCACCATTTCTTCGTACTTGATTCCCTCGTCGTCTCATCTTCTTTAGTAAAAGAGAGTCAACTAATAAACTATCCATCAGATCTTGGCACTCTGTATTGTAGTAAACGGTTCGGGTAAAGTGGCGATCGTGGAAAACCTCGTCAGTCAGTAAATGCAACGAATGCAACATATTTAAACTTAAACTGTGCAGACTCGCTGTAAAAGTCTTGCAGAATGTCTCGAATGTGAAGCAGCACCATCACATTTATACTACTCACTGTATGATTCCTGTGTGAGACGAGCAATTAATAACGAGCAGGCTACAGTGCTCGGAGGAAAATTTTTTGATGACTGAAATTCAACTCCGTAGATCCTGTGTTAATACTCTCGTTTTTCTTTGTGCTATCAACCACAAATGGCGCTAATTCTTTAAACTTCTGTGAGCTGAGCATGCATCAAATTCATCGCCCTCAGCGCGAAACATCGAATATATATCGTATAGAAGATCGATTTTCTCATTGTTTAAGTCAAGTTGTAAACTCCTGGAAATGGAAAAAAGAACACATTGACACCGGTGTGTCAGACCCACCATACTTGCTCCGGACACTGCGAGAGGGCTGTACAAGCAATGATCACACGCACGGCACAGTGGACACACCAGGAACCGCGGTGTTGGCCGTCGAATGGCGCTAGCTGCGCAGCATTTGTACACCGCCGCCGTCAGTGTCAGCCAGTTTGCCGTGGCATACGGAGCTCCATCGCAGTCTTTAACACTGGTAGCATGCCGCGACAGCGCGGACGTGAACCGTATGTGCAGTTGACGGACTTTGAGCGAGGGCGTATAGTGGGCATGCGGGAGGCCGGGTGGACGTACCGCCGAATTGCTCAACACGTGGGGCGTGAGGTCTCCACAGTACATCGATGTTGTCGCCAGTGGTCGGCGGAAGGTGCACGTGCCCGTCGACCTGGGACCGGACCGCAGCGACGCACGGATGCACGCCAAGACCGTAGAATCCTACGCAGTGCCGTAGGGGACCGCACCGCCACTTCCCAGCAAATTAGGGACACTGTTGCTCCTGGGGTATCGGCGAGGACCATTCGCAACCGTCTCCATGAAGCTGGGCTACGGTCCCGCACACCGTTAGGCCGTCTTCCGCTCACGCCCCAACATCGTGCAGCCCGCCTCCGGTGGTGTCGCGACAGGCGTGAATGGAGGGACGAATGGAGACGTGTCGTCTTCAGCGATGAGAGTCGCTTCTGCCTTGGTGCCAATGATGGTCGTATGCGTGTTTGGCGCCGTGCAGGTGGGCGCCACAATCAGGACTGCATACGACCGAGGCACACAGGGCCAACACCCGGCATCATGGTGTGGGGAGCGATCTCCTACACTGGCCGTACACCACTGGTGATCGTCGAGGGGACACTGAATAGTGCACGGTACATCCAAACCGTCATCGAACCCATCGTTCTACCATTCCTAGACCGGCAAGGGAACTTGCTGTTCCAACAGGACAATGCACGTCCGCATGTATCCCGTGCCACCCAACGTGCTCTAGAAGGTGTAAGTCAACTACCCTGGCCAGCAAGATCTCCGGATCTGTCCCCCATTGAGCATGTTTGGGACTGGATGAAGCGTCGTCTCACGCGGTCTGCACGTCCAGCACGAACGCTGGTCCAACTGAGGCGCCAGGTGGAAATGGCATGGCAAGCCGTTCCACAGGACTACATCCAGCATCTCTACGATCGTCTCCATGGGAGAATAGCAGCCTGCATTGCTGCGAAAGGTGGATATACACTGTACTAGTGCCGACATTCTGCATGCTCTGTTGCCTGTGTCTATGTGCCTGTGGTTCTGTCAGTGTGATCATGCGATGTATCTGACCCCAGGAATGTGTCAATAAAGTTTCCCCTTCCTGGGACAATGAATTCACGGTGTTCTTATTTCAATTTCCAGCCGGCCGAAGTGGCCGTGCGGTTAAAGGCGCTGCAGTCTGGAACCGCAAGACCGCTACGGTCGCAGGTTCGAATCCTGCCTCGGGCATGGATGTTTGTGATGTCCTTAGGTTAGTTAGGTTTAACTAGTTCTAAGTTCTAGGGGACTAATGACCTCAGCAGTTGAGTCCCATAGTGCTCAGAGCCATTTGAACCATTCAATTTCCAGGAGTGTAGATTACCGTATGGATAACATGCAGAATTCAGGAACACTTCTGCATTTGTTAGTTTACAGTTGTCAGGTACGCTGGAATCCTTACTCACATTCCCTCTCCTACCTGTCTGTAGTGTCACAATAACGAATCAAGGCGTTTCTAGTTGAACTGCTGTCTTTATTGCCCAAATATGTCTGGATGTCGTTGGCAGGAACAGAGACTTAATGGCAGCTGAACTCCAGAATTTAGCAGATGTAAAAACTGTCCTCTTTTGATATGCACCAGTGGTGTGATTTCCACAACAACTTATCCAAAACAATTTTATTTTCTACTGCTTGAGCTTCCCGAATGTATGCATTATTGTCTGTAGCACTTCGAACAAGAACCAGTACCTGTTTTTCATTCATAATATCACGTTGATTATCCTCGAAAAACACCGTAACGTTTTGATATGGATACATGTACTAAGGTGATTACTTATAGATCTGTGTATGAATCATCCAGCTTTTTGTGCAGCATTTAGGTCTGAAATTGAATCGGGTATGTAAATTTTAAGTTTGATGTGATTCCAATGTTTCTTGTGCTATCAACTTCAATGCCATAAAATTCATATCATATTTCTTGAAATAGAAAGGCGAACGCATTAGTGTAATTCGCAATGTTTCTGTTGGAGCACTTCCCTCATTCCCCATAAATGTGCCTTCCAATTGTTAAATCGTCTTGATGTTGAATTAGAATTCTTATCATTATTATTGAATGTGGCAGAAGCAAATGGTTTTTGGGGTATACATTCCTGACGATCGATTTGTTCGTCATTGAACTAGAATTGCCATATTGAGTGATGCCAGTGCTTGGTTTTAATTTTATAACCTTGAGGAACTCGTAATTCTGAGGTGTTACCACACTGTCCTTTCACTGCCGTGTGGAGTAGTGACTGGTGTGTGGGCTGGTTTAATACTTTACAACCGCACTGCTGCTTTAAATGAAGACATACCACAATTTCCGGACCTCGAAAATCGACTACATTCATGTCCTGTTCAACAATAATCAACTCGAGATAGTCTAATGTCTGAACAGTCACTGGGTGGTGTACCAGACTGATTGGCACCTCAGTGAGTTTGTTTCCTGGTCCCACTGTAGGGGAAAGTCCGTCGATTATATGTATTAATCAATCACTGAGGTATGAATTCGTTGCAAGATTAGTTCAACACAGATCATGCTAAGAGGTGAGATATGCACTGATTTATCCGACTCATAAAGTTTCACGGTGTTATTAACTAACACTTGAATCGTTGAGAAATGCAGTATTAACCCTACTAAATCTCCCTGGCTAAACTCTGTTGTCAGTTTTGTCGTTTTTATCTCTCTTTTAAGCATATTAACTTTTGTATGTGGCTCAAATCCCTTTACAAATCGTTTTATACAAACTGATGGGAAAAAATCGCAACACCAAAGGAATTCTGTGTCATAAACGAAAGTTGGTAGGCGTGTTACTACGTCTGATAGATCATATCTATTCAAGTTTCAAGCCAATCGCATAAGTGCCATTATGAGGATGAAAATCAGGTTTGCTTTAAACACACCCTGTAACGGTGGTGAGAGTTGGTTACCTTTGAGATTGGATGTGCCGAGTTGATGTTAGTCAAGAATGCTTTTAAGGCGATAAAGATGCTCTCAGCAGAACCTCACCGAGTTTGAACGAAGTCGCGTAATAGAGCTATGGCCCGAATGGTTCAAATGGCTCTGAGCACCATGGGACTTAACTTCTGAGGTCATCAGTCCTCTAGAATTTAGAACTACTTAAACCTAACTAACCTAAGGACATCACACACATCCATGCCCGAGCCAGGATTCGAACCTGCGACCGTAGCGGTCGCGCGGTTCCAGACTGTAGCGCCTAGAACCGCTCGGCCACCCAGGCCGGCAATAGAGCTATGAGAAGCCGGAAGTTCCTTATGCGATCTCCAAAAAGACTTGGCAGGAATGTAGCCACTGTGCATGATTACTGGCAGTGGTGTTCAGGAGGATGTACGGTCACAAGAAGGACGGGCTCCGGACAGTCACGTGGCACTACCGAGAGGGAAGACCATCATGTTTGTCATACGGCACTGGTGCATTGTACTGTATCTGCAGCAGCAATTTGAGCAGCAGTTGGCACCACAGTGACACAGCGAACTCTTACAAATCGGTTACTTCAAGGGCAGCTCTGAGCCAGACGCTCTGTACCGAGATTTCCACTGACCCCAAACCACTGCTATCTGTAACTCCAGTGGTGTCAAGCGAGAGTTCATTGGAGGGCAGGGAGGAGGTCTGTTGTGTTTTCTGTTGGAAGCTGGTCCTACCTTGGTGCCAGTGATGGCCGCGTGTTGGTTACAAGGATCAGTTGTGGGCCTGCAAACAACCTGTCTGCGTGATAGACAAACTGGGCCTATGGTCTGGAGTTCAATTTTGTATGATAGAAGCGGCACTTTCGTGTTTATTCTATGCATCCTGACTGCAAAATTGTATGTCAATCTGGTGACTCGACCTGCTGTGCTGCCATTCATGAACAGCATTTCAGGGGGTGTTTTCCAACTGAATAACGCTCGCCCACATACCACTGTTTTAACCCAATATGCTCTACATAGTGTCGACATGCTGCCTTGGCCTGCTTGATCACCATATCTGTTTTCAATCAGACACATATGGGACATCATTGGACAACAACTCCAGCGTCATCCATAAACAGGATTAAACCTCCATGTATCGACCAACCAAGTACAACAGGCATGGACCTCCATCTCACAAAGTGGCATCCGCTACCTGTACAACACAAGGCAGACATGTTCACATGCTTGCACTCAACATTCTGGTGGTTACACCGGTTATTAATGCCAATATTTCACATTTGCAATGGCTTATCTCGTGCTTACATTAACCTATAATCTCGCGACGTTAATCACTTACATATGTTACGTACACAAATTTATTCCCGAAATTTCATTACTGTATATCAATTATATTTGGAGTCGCGACTTTTTTCCCATCAGTTTATGTATTTAAACAGTCACTGCCGTATGTGTCGGGAGATATCTCTTCAACTTTGTCATCTTCTAGTTGGAGTTTATTGTTTGCGTTGGTGATATTGAGAATGCAGTTATAGGTTTCCTTAACTGAGCTGTGCGATACTCTATTCCCCTTGCATAGATCTATTTGGGGGGGGGGGGGGGGGAAGTAATTTTCGCTTATACAGATGAGCGTCCTTTTAAAATCAGAGTGTGTACGACATCACTTCTAATTCTCAACTGATACAGTGATGTGCACGCTGTTTGTTTTTAAGCATTCGCCAGGAGAACCATTAGGCAGAAATGACTGCACAGGTATGAGCTGAAACATTGGTAGCATTTAATTGACGGCACAATTCTTCTGGCAAGTATAGACCCCAGTACGAGTCAAAGTACAATATATTATTCCGCTTTTTTTTAACATACGCAACCCATTGTGTTCCAGATCCTCCTGCAATGTCTAAATTTACCGTCTCATATTCCTTACATTTCCACATCGTCTTCGGTGATAAATCCCACATAAACACTATATGAAATCTAGTAATTTTGAGTTACTTGGCGAATTTAAGAAAATCAGTATGTGTAAGCGGTCTGTCTGGTAGTATATTTAGAAGACTTTATTAAACAAACAGTTCAAGTCTTTGTTCTATGATTTTAAGTAAGAACCGACCGAAATTTCAGTTTCGGTTTTAACCATTTTCGGCCAAAATATTGGTTTCCACCGCGGTTTCGGTTTGGACAAGGAATCAGCCGAATCATCGGCTTGCACCGAACCAGCTTTCGTAAACTCACGGATGAAATCAGGTCGCGTTCAGAATGGATTCAGTCAGCAATAATGCTTGACCTCAGTTGCTGAGGTGCCATTCATCTATTAGGAGAGTATTTTCTTGAGCGCAAGAGTGTATTTTTTGTTAATCATATAATGGAAATGTCGTGTGGCTAGGGCCTCCCGTCGGGTAGACCGTTCGCCTGGTGCAGGTCTTTCGATTTGACGCCACTTCGGAGACCTGCGCGTCGATGGGGATGAAATGATGATGATTAGGACAACACAACACCCAGTCCCTGGGCGGAGAAAATTTCCGATCCAGCCGGGAATCGAACCCGGGCCCTTAGGATTGACAGTCTGTCACGCTGACCACTCAGCTACCGGAGCGGACGTTAATCATATAATTTAATATAATTTAGCCGTATCTAATAATGATATTCTTATAATGACATAATAACAATTTAACTTAATATTCTACTTGCTCAATACTGTACTCAATATTGTACTGAATTTTATATTGGGTTATCACATTGTTATACTGAAAAGTTTTATTAACGAGTTTCCTTGACACAGAGAAAACATTGGCCATGTGGTACACAGCTTTTGCGGTTCACGTTGCGTAAATTCACACTAACAAAAATCAAACTTTTAGTCGGAACTGTGACGTTCTTTTTCGAACTATCATCCGTAGCACTGATTGAAGTTGGTATACCGATTGTAACTAATATGCATCACATAATCAGGAATGAGAAACAGAAGATGTGTCAGGTTGTTTGTCGGTTGCAAAAATGGAAGATGGCTATATGAAGCTATCGCTCCCTAGAAAGGAATTGTAAAGTCAGTATGGAAGCAAACAAATTATTCCTTTCTGCATATTTTGTCGTATGGTGGGATTTGTCATTAGTCATGTCGCTGATACACCATTTCGTAGTGTCTACCTGGCAAGTTTGTGGTACACCTAAAGAATGTCTTCTTACGAGGAGATAGCAGGACTGTTTCGTTTTTAATATAGCTATATCTAGTTCAGTTTACATATTCTCTAACATACTTTAACTTTATAGGTATAAAATATCACAGCAAAGAGAAAAAAAACAATTTGGATGTACTTCAATAAAAGCACCAACGATTTATCTAAAGCCCTTTGCACAATTTGCACCAAAACACTTTCGTTGGGCAGCCATGAACCCAAAAAACAAACATTGCATGGATTGAAGCAACGTTATCAAAATTTCATGACTTGGAATACTAACAAATTTTAAAACGTCAATCCGAATTAGTCGATTTGAAAAATGAAACCAAATCGATTCGGATGGACTCCACAGTCTTCTTGAGTACCGCTACCGAGAAGGATGAAGAACTCATTCTAATTCAGTTAGCCACTCCGAGTTTGGTCACTAAATCTGCACATTGGCCAGGCGAACATGAAATTATGAAACGAATAGATAAAGCTATTAGAATTTAATAATTGATTATATGCTGCCGTATTCTTTGGTAGAGAGCTCAATTTTACTGGTCCGCAGACTGTTCACAAACATCGCCTCAAATTTGAAAAATTCTTTAGAACAACGTTGATGCCGTAGATCTAAGTCAAAGTGAAAACCAAAGTAAATAATCTGACTGCGAAATGCGAGTGGTTAAGTGCCACCACCGACATATGGAACAACGCAAGCAAAACATGCTCACTCCACAGCTTTGCAGGACATGTCATCATTGAGTACCAACTTTTGAAAGTTATATTGGGTGCAACTGTGTTAGAATAAGATCAGACTATTAACTATATCGAACAAAAGTGAACAGAGATGGTTAATGAATGGCGTACAAGCAGCAAGATGTTTCTTGACACTTTGTGACAATGCACCAAATATGGTTAGTGCAGTTCGTGGGCAATGTGAGTCTATAGGTCGTGCGTCATATACGCTGCAGTTGGTGGTGAAACAGAGCCTATTCTCAAATGAACAAAGAAAAGCGATAGTAAAAAAGTGCAGGTAAATCGTGGAGGCACCACAATGAGCGAGCTTCCAGAAACTAACAAACTGTCGGAATCAGTGTGAAGTGCCAAAACATGCTTTGTTACAAGACATCGATGTGAGATGGAACAGCCCATACTTTGGGTTGCAAAGACTTTTGGAACAAAAAAGGGCAGTATTGAACATGGTGGAATTACCACACTTTCACGTCCTGAGTGGGCTGTTATAAAACATCTTATAGACGTCCTGAAATTTTTCTACGAAGCCACATCGGACTTAGCTCTCAGATAAGCATGTACTTCTGTAATAATACCTCTGTTATCTTTGCTGAACCGCAAACTGTCAGTTCAATGCGAAAATGAAGATGAGACAGTGGCAAATATGGGAAATGTACTGTCCGAATCTTTAAACAAGAAATGTTCCTATGTTAAAGGACATCCTTCACTGACTGCTGTGACATTACTTGACCCAAAATTTAAATTTATTAGCTTACTTTCCGATGACATGGACATTGCAATGTCCGAAATAATTGGAGTCTTGAAAGGGCATGACGATAGTGTACTGGTAGACAGAGACAACGAGCTTTTAACTTCTACAGAACAGAGCCAATCTGCACTCACTATTCAGCAGGAAGGAAAAAATCGATGGGATTCACACTACCAAGTCTCTGATCAGATGCAGTCGGACACAGACAAAACACTATTGCAGGATCAAACTTTAGTATTCAAGCGGACCATCCATTGTTATCTTTCGGAACCACAACGCAACAGTAACATATACTCTAGTCCATATCCCACTAAAAAAAAAAAAAAAAAAAAAAAAAAAAAAAAAAAAAAAAAAAAAAAAAAAAGTCTTGAAGTAACTTTCCGCCCCACCTACTAGCATTCCTAGTGAACAACCGTTCAGTGCCACTGTCAAATTTACGTAGATCGTCGAAGTAATTTGCTCTATGAAAATGTGGGAAAACTTCTTTTCTTAGCTTGGAATGAGACTTTTTGATTACTATTCATAGGACTACTAAATTAGCTAAAAATTTAAAGCGTTTCTAATGTTATTTCAGTCCATAAATAATTGTTATTTCTTAGGTTTTTTGCAAATGATTTTATTTTGTATGTTGATTCGATTTTCTTTATCTCGAAGATATAGCCATATCGTTATTTTGGGGCCGATAGTACGAGAGTGTCAAATGCAAGATCTCAGTGATTTAATTAATGACTTGTTGAATTGAGGAAAGAATATTGCTGCAGGAGACTACCAAATGTAATAAATATCATAAAATATATTACAGAAGAAGCATCTAGCTATCAACCCATTAGTAACACTAGTTGATTATGATAGATAACAAGAGACTTAAAAATTGATGGAAAGTGTAGTTCAATGGATTTCTTTCGTTATCTACATTGAACTACATCTACATCTACATGGTTACTCTGCAATTCACGCTTAAGTGCCTAGCAGAGGGTTCATCGAACCATTTTCATACTACTTCTCTACCATTCCACTCTTGAAAATAAAGTGATTTCCTAACAAAACGAAAACTTTTACTTTACCTTAATTGGATAATCTATTGCATAGTTCGGGTAAAACTAGTGATTGGGAGTGTAACGTAAATTTAGCGAAACTAACTTAATTATGTAAGTTTCGGTTTCGGTCATGGTTTTAGCCAAAACTAGATGACAAGCCGAATATTCGATTATGGTTTCAATTTCGGTGACAAATTATGTTTTGGTCGGGCATTGGTTTTAAATATAGTCCTTTGTCGATAGTGACAGCCTCATCATCATGTTATGCCTTTTAGATACATGTAGTAGCTCCCCTGCAGTTTGTGCGTTCCTTATCATTCGGGCTATGGCAGCAGCTGCTTTTGCTAATGATCCAACTGCTGAAAGCATTGCTGGAATTAGAAACGAGATAATTCCACCAGATATCACAGGTATTGGCAGCCGCTTGGCATTTTAATATAGCATCATCTTATTCCTTCTTCCTTCTTGTTCAAGACTTCTTTACTGCTACTGCCTCTGATTAGAAGTAATTTGCTAAACATCCTAAAGGTTTCTTCTTCTTCTTCTCAGTGCATGGTGATCTGTGTTCATAATTTGTTCGAAATTTATTCCAGCAACCAATTTAATTTTAGATGCAGTGCTTTATCAACTGCAAATTCCACAGTAAGTTGTCTTATGTCCGTGTCCTTCCTCTGATGTATTTCCTTGGTTCTATAAGCTAAAATCCTACCCGCAACATGACATTCTGCCATACCTTGATTTGCAGCATACACTAAATCATGCTCCTTGCAGGCCTCAACAAGTATAGTAATCCCTTTATCACCATGAGCCAGATAGTTTCGTTTCAGACCTGCAGAAGCTGTATCGAAGGATGCGCAGTTCAACTGGTAGCTTATCAAAAATATCGTCGCCATCTCTGATGCGCTTCCTAGCACTCACGTCATGCTACTGCATGTGTGAGGTTGGCACTCTAAATTTCGAATGTTCACTCAACTGTTTTGCTGTGATGGAAAGCGGTGTCATTTCATTAAGGCCTTCTTCCCTCAATGTCTTATGACACACCCTACGAAAAACATGTCTGGTTCAGGACTTTTCTATAATTCCTCTGAATAAAAACTCTCTGCAAGTTCGTCACCTTCGCTGTCCTTTAAGATGTAGATTCAGGGATTTGTTGGCTGCGCTTCAGAGAGTGTAAATATCTGTGTTGACCAGTTAGTCAGGTAAGACTTCTAAAATGCAGTTTTGGATTTCGAAATATGCACCAGATCACCTACACTGAATTTCAGCTTGTGTGGATCTACCATCTTCATATGATAATATATTGTATTTAGAAGCCCATTGTCACATCCATCAACAGCTCTCATTTTAATCATACAATGATTAGCTCGATTATACTCCCCAATAATTTGTGACCGAATGTTTAGCCATTTCATGAACCTTGAAGATTAAATTACATCCACATATTGTTTTCTATGGTTCTGTTCGGATGGTCCACAGTATCAACTTTCAAGTGGGAGACTGTTGAATAGTGGTTTATTCCATATCATTCGTTTCCGTTACTGACTTGAAATATTTATTACAAAAATTTGCCTATCTATCCTAGTCTATGCCTTTATAGGAACAGGCCAGGTGAATAACAGGTATTTATGTATGATCATTAAAACACTTATGAAACCTTTATCCGATCGTGAATATTCTCTCGTATCCACGAGATCGGCCTGCTGCAAATCATCCATACCTCATATTATGACTCGCCTGCACGGGAATGCTTTGTGAGGAAGACTGAGGAGTTCATGGGCCACTGTCTCCATTATTATGATTCAATAATGCATTTTTCTTAAACTGATATACTCCAGTGGTAATGTGTTCAACTTCTAATGCTGACTGTTAAAGCTTTTTTGGCCCACAGCATGAAAAACATCATAATATAACATTTTAAATTGAATCTTCCAAGTTAGCTTCTAACAGTTTCTTTATATTTCATACAATAAGCCTATTTTGGAGGTGTAGCCATTGTGAAGTACACGTCTAGCTGGGAGAGATGCCTCATTGAGAACTGTCAACCAGCTGTCAAATTAACATGTGGCATTATTTTACCATCATAAAAACAGCGACAATTGACAAAAGAATTCATCATTGCTGCAGTATGTACATCTCACTGAGCTAGATGTGTAACTGATGATGGCAATACTGCCAAAATAGGCCTATTGTATGAAATAAATGTAATAAAACTATTAGCAGCTAACTTGGAGGATTCAGTCTAAAAGAATGACAGTGCCTCCGGTTTTCCTATATACACCACTTAATGTTGGTCTAATAATGTTAATGTATTTCCTACTGTTTGCACTTTTTAATCGTCCTTTTGTGGTATTGTCTCGCCTATGGACATAACTGATGCATAATATTTCAGCATATAATTTCTTATTTTTCAGCAAATACTTTTTGGGATTTGAAGTTTTTAGGAATATTAGTTCCACTAAAGTCGATGTTACCTCAAACCCACTGCCTCCAACATGTATAGTGTCCTTTGTTTAGTGTACAGGTAGCTTTCCCAGCATACATGGTTGATCTTGGCTGACCCTATATGTGGTATCTAATTCTCTAGCACTGTGATGGTTCATCAAATCAGTGACAGTATATTCTTCTTCTTCTTCTACAACCATCTGCTCCCGTGTATGAGAGCTATTTACTGCTTTCTGTTATAGGTCCAAGCGTTTCAGAGAGAGACTGTCCGCACTGCAACTGTCCTAGTTTTAAGAGTTGTAGTTTGTAGTTTGTGACGAATAGCTTGCCACACTTTTTTGACTTTTGCAGTTTGTTGGCCTCCTGTTGCATATTAATAACACTTCAAGATAGTGTACGTCTCATACAATCATATTCATAGTTTCCTCAGTATTATCAGCCTTTCCATTTATAACATTGAGCAACCTCAGAATGGTTTCACTGCCTTCTTCCCAAGGTTTTCTTTCTGGGTTAATTACTGTAGAAGATTTATTATCTCTTCTAATGTCTTTTCAGTTACATGGACCTTTAAGGATACTATCTGTATTTTCGTAAGAGCCTCGTTGATATTTGTGCTTGTCGCCTTGATGTATAACTGTATTCTGTCATTCACCTGCTGCACTGAGACCCACCTTTTGTGTTGCTGCCTTAGGACTGCTACCCAGTACCTTTAATCTTGCATGATTAAAGGTTGTTTCGATTTTTTTATCAGTGTATGGAAATAAGTTTGGTCTGTTCTTCACACCTTCAGAATGGTTGCGATAATAAGGTTTGCATTATCCCTGACTGTCTGCTTCAGAATCCTGGGGTATATCGGACACAAACAGATGACATCGACTTTCATATGGCGGCCAAAACAGAAATATTTACGTATCTTATCCTGGTTTTCTACAGCACTGTCGTCAAATATGAATATGCTGTTTAGATTTACTTTTTTAGGGAGTAGGGTATTGCTGCTTGCACTGAGTATCTGGTATATTACTCCGTCAGTGCCGCCTCCGGGATGATGACGACTATATGCTCACATCAGCATACAGTGTGTTTCATAGAGAAAACGCACATGTAGCTCTTAAACTGTTTTTTTTTCATAAACACTTAAATATTGTTGAGTATATGGAGAGACTTCAGTAACATCACATCTATGTGGCTACATCTGGGGCACTTGGCTCATACAGGATGACAGTTTTTGAACCATATGAAATAAAATCGTCATAACTTACGGTCTGTTCGAGTTAGGACGTTCGTCAATCAGCAAAATTGGTTCATTTGGGGGACTGAGAATCCGCATTTCGCGATCGAGAAGTCTCTCCACCCTCAACGCATGACTGTGTGGTGTGCAGTGCCCAGTCACGGAATAATTGGTGCGATATTCCTTGTTGGCACGGTAACTACAGAACGGTGCGTGAAGGTTTTAGAAGATGGTTTCATCCGCATTATCCAAAGTGGCCCGGATATCGACAAGATGTGGTTTATGCAAGACGGAGCTCAACCCCATCGAAACAGGAGAGTGTCTGATGTCCTGGAGGAGCACATTGGGGACGGCATTCTGGCTCTGAGGCACTCAGAGGCGTGCGCCTCGATTGGCCGCCATATTCTCCGGATCTGAACATACGCGCATCCTTTTTGTGGGGCTAAATTAAAGACAAGGTGTACAGCAATAACCCCAACCATTGAAGAGCTGGAAACAGCCATTCACGAGGTCATCGACAGCATCTATGTTCCGAGACTTCCGCCAAACCATCGCCAATGATGGCAGGTATATCAGACTTGTAATAACCTAAATTCGAATATCTGTAGTGACGTTTAAACATGTTGAATAAAGTCTTTCCATGCCGTAATTTTAACTAATTTGCGTTTTTTCATTTCGTTCAATAATTGTCACCCTGAGCATTCTGCTTCTATACAAGCACAGCATGAATTATACAGCTGAGTGATGGTTTCCTCCAACTGGCGCAGAGTTTGCTGAACATTCTCCAACACATTACACCACAAGATCTCGTAGAATTGGTAGACATGGGACTGCCACCTAAGTTGGCAACTTACAACATACTTTATAGCGAGACTTGTGTACATTAGATTCAAAACAGTCTTTTCATCTGCGTGCAAACACTCTCTGCAGTTAAATATTTTAACTATTCTACGGGATTCCCTCACTGTGATTTGTATGATTTCCCAGTGTTACTGACAGAGAGTGAACTATCCATGGAACAAAGTGGAAAACTGCATTGACATATCACATAGTTGAACACATTCATCTGTAGGTAATATTAGTGTAGCATCAGTAAATCGTCGGTTTTCAAATACAACCACAGGAAAGAGCTACCTGTCTAACATCATACCAACAACGACATGTATACAACTACTGTTGTTTAAACTATAAGTAACATTCAAAAACATAATTAGTATGTCATATTGCTGCTGCAACGATTGCGCCTCGCCTGTAAGGGGGGAAAAATCACGATGAGTTAAGTGTATATATTTTTTTCCTGTTAATAACCATTGGCGCCTACACTTACACTGTCTCAGAGCAGTGTCTTATGTGTCTCGATATCTTTTCCCGGTGGCAGTTCACACATGTCTGGTTGAACTATTTATCAATTACTGTTAATATACGTTATTTGTTACAATGTACGCAACTTTAAGAGAAATGTATCGCGGTATAAAAGATGAAGACTCTGTGCTTTACTACCAGTTCATCGCCGAAATGAACAAGGTTATTATGATATGCTTAGCGACGGCACTAATTGTCCACTTGTGCGAGAGCATTGAGTGTATATTGCGTGTAGCAGATTTGAATACAGCTCTCAGTCTTTAACGAGAATAATGGCATTAAAACTTCAGTGTATTCGAGAAAGTTGCTTAGCCCAGCCGTCCTAGATATCTCCAACATGTTATGACAATTCAGTTAGGGCTAAGACTTCCAAGAAGAAAATGATGACTAGCTTATTCTTATTACATTTTTGGTGGCTGAAACTGAGAAACATATCAAAGTGCTGTAGTTTGAATGCTACTGATTATTACAAGTTTCCTGCAGAGCTTCTTCCTTTCCTGTGTGATATTTCACATAGGTGTAACCAACTGCCTCTAGTGTTTAAATAATATATGCTTTTGTCTAAGTATGAACCATGCTATAAACATTCTGATATGGGTTCACATTGTCAGACTGACAGGATTCCTCGAATTAAACTGCACTGTGTTGGCTATAAAGAAATAAAGAAATATTTTCTACTCATTAAAAACTATTATTTGTGTAGCTTAGGAAGTATGCTACATCTCTCTCTTATTCCATGTATCTGACTGAATGAGGAAGCACTGCTACTCTCTCTGTGTGTGTGTGTGTGTGTGTGTGTATCGTCCAGCCACTGTGAAGCTCTGCGTACGTGGGCGGCTGCTTATCGCGCCTGAGACAGAATCAGTCATATCTTTAACCCCATTCCACTACAGACTTTGACGACTGTGAACACAGCCACAGCGATAGCAGGGATGGTGCTGGAGGTGACATGGATTTTAATACCTACTCCTAATTTTTATTTTGTTTCCTTTACTGCTTGCTCAATATACAGATTGAATAACATCGGGGAAAGGCTACAACCCTGTCTCACTCCCTTGCCAACCACTGCTTCCCTTTCATGCCCCTCGACTCTTATTAACTGCCATCTGGTTTCTGTACAAATTGTAAATAGCCTTCCGCTCCCTGTATTTTACCCCTGCCACCTTTAGAATTTGAATTGGTATCTGAAGTCACGAAAACTATTTTCAGTAGTGCGAGAATAAGTTTTCGTTTACTGCAGTCTGTTGTCGCATTTATCTCGAAAGCTTGATTTGACATCGTGTCAAGTGGAGATAAATCAGCGCCAACTGGTTTACAGATCTATTTTTTTTTTTTTAATTTCAGGCCTTTGACGCCTATGTCTTTGTAATCATTACTGGTTTCGTTCAAATTTCGAACATCTTCAGATTCATTGTAGTTGCTGAGCACGTCGGTTTTATGTGTGTTGAAAGGTGGCTACACTGAGCCACAGCGCCAGAGATCGCTAGAGAGCATTGTTCCGCCGCCTCCACTGGCACAGTCATTATTGAAATGTGCTAGAAGGCAGTGCTTGGGGAGAGCTCGTAGTAGTCAGTTCGTGTTCAGATGTGCTAGTAGGGAGTGCTTGCTGAGATGTGGTACTGAAAAGTTCTTGTTGAGATGTGGTAATAGCGAGTCGGTGTGGAGATATACTGTATAGAGTGATTTTGGTCAATATATGAAGGTAACGAAACTTGATTTATTTTTCATTATTTCCATGTTTTAAATAATGCGTCATTACAGGTTCAGTCAACAAAGCATCTGGCTTGTGTTCTTGTATTAGAGTGTAATTCTGGTTTTCTTGAGTAATTATGGTATTTCTATTTTCTTTAATTAATTCAGTATAAATGATATCTAAAATTTCTTGTGTTGTTGAAGAAGAACCGTGCCAGATGCGTACGTTGAGTCATACTCCCACACACAGAACAGTTACACTTGTGCTTTGGTTTCGTAGGTTTTATAGTTGCTGGGGACTTAATTAATTAATTGTGTTAATGAAAATTTCCATTTCATTCCTTGTTGTTGTTCTAAGCAGTCAGATTGCGTAATAATAACAGTCAGGGCCAACCGTTTACGAGACTTGCGTAATCGGACAGTACAGCGACTGAAAATTAAAATTATTTCCATTACATTTAATTAAGCCCCCATGCAGTGTGTACAGCTTCCATATGTCACTGACGGTTTCTCCGCAGCTACCATGGATCTGAAGATGATTAGAATCTGCACAAAACAGTAACCATTATAAAGACAAATACGACTACAGACTGCAATAAAAAATAGTATTATAAATCACTTGTCGTTGATTTACCTCCACTTGAAATCATGTCAAGGTTTCAGAAATTCTTGTTAATGGAACGCGTCTGAATCTCCTTCGTTTGCTGGTGACATTGTACTATCTATATTACTAAGCGACCATCCAAGAACGCAGTTCTAGGAGTAGCAAAAATCTGATTTTCAATACTTTGCGTAATTATTGGCAGGATTTAAAAGTATAAAATGCTGTCGTAATCTACTAATTAAGACGTATAATCTTATCTTAAAATTTTAACGCAAGAAGATAAGTATGAGAATCAGAAATTGTGTGTTTTTGTTGAGGTAGCGCAACTGAAGGCGCGCAAATACGCCGACTTTGTTCATCCAGTATTTGAGACTGAGAGCACTTTCCGACTTCCAACGAACTTTAAACATAATTTAAAGCTGTTTCTATGCTTTTTGTCGCTTATGTGCTTAACATCAACTATTTAACATATTAACTCATTCGCAAAATAATCAGACGTTCGAAGCTTTTTATTCACAGGGATTCTATTCTTTAAATAATCGGAGGTTTATTGGTTTGCCTCTAGTGCAGATAAACAACGACGAACGGAAGCATTTATAATAGAGCATATGTGAACGTAGAGCCCGAAATTAATTCTAATTAGCTTAAAAAAATTTACAATGATCCCACCGGAAAAAAATGGTACAAAATAACTACGAAGTCACAGAACCAGCCGACGAATTCTGTATCTAGCTCAGCTAAAGACAAGACTGATGGTGCGGAAAAAAAAGAACCAGAAAAGTGGAAAAAGTCGAAGTTGTTTCCAAAACTAAATAGAATTTCAAAACTGTCCGGTTTGTCTCAAACGAAATGTATGCAACTAGTGTGTATTACTTGTTTAAACACTCTATGCTGAGATATATATTTTTGACGCGAAAACTGAGTGAGCAGTGGTGTGGTGCCATGTTGGAAATTACTTGGAGGTAAAAGGAAAAATAAGCAAATACATCAGTGAACAAACTCGGGTAGGAAAGGAAACTGGGCCTGCAATGAAAATTAAATGGAGAAGGGTGCACATGTAGCCAGATGTAGATGTTAGATAAATCATAAAATTCTTTGCTGCGATCCAAGAGATCAGAAAAGACCGAGACAAGCGTCAAATATAAGTAAATGAAATCAGAACATATCCAGGAGCGGCAATGGTTGTGCGTATTTGAAGATCGTAATGCATGGATAATTCTTCAGGAGGGGGTATGTATTCAGCGTTGGATGTCACATAGCTAATGATGAAGATTTATAGCATCGGTTCATGCACAAGTATCCCCCACAGAATACTATACATAGTTCTCGTAGCTAGCCGTGTTTCCAGCTATCACAGATACGCGTAGTGGAGCGATAAAACAGAGCACCGGTCCCCACTCCCTGCTGCACTGCTGTTTATGGCCTCATTCACCACGTCAGACTAAACTGTTTACAGGACATGAGCGGTCTATCGAGCCCAGCTTGTGAGCGAGGGCGCAAGTAGGAGCCGTTTTCTCTCAACAAGGATCACCCCGGCTTTCTCCTTTGGTGATTCAGGGAAAGATGTCTCGGTAGCCGGGCAGGATTTTGGAAATCAGCTCCAACCCCCCCCCCCCCCCCCCCCGCTTCCCCCGATGAACCATTCCGTTACAAGCCGCTATGCCACCACAATTCTTGGGTCAGTAAACGCCGGTTTAATGTGTGGACGGGAAAAACCGACAGGTTAAAACCGATACTGGTATTTTGGTTCTGAATGATCGATATTTTTCGGTATTTTTTTGGTATCGGTTATAACAGGTGTTTTTTATTTTATATTAATAACCAAGTGAATATCAATTAGCCACAGCAGCAGTGTTAAAATTTTTCGTTTTCAAGTAAACTGATTTTAAAATATGAGCATTTTTATTCGTAAGACTAGCTTTGGTTTGAAATATTGCGTTATTATAAAAACGAGAAAAGCGATCAGTGTTTCCGTGTGTCGTGGCTTACGATACAGTACGAGTGTACGTGCAGTGGGGAAGACTTTCTCTCACCTGGTGTATACGGCAGTTTGTTGCAGTCGTCACTGGACATCCATGTGTATTGTACAATGGCACCAACCCTAGTATGAAAATATTTTTACAAAGTGGTGTAGCAATGAAGTACAAGGCTTCCTTTCCTTCAAAAGATGAAAAGCAAAAGAGGGAGGAAATTAATGCTAACAGAAAAACATACACTAGATGATCTGGTGTCTGTGTCCACATAATATTCGTGGTACAATTAAATTTTTGTTTGGTCTCGGTTGTGCCAGGTGTTTTATATTTTTTCACTTATAACAGAGTAAAAAAAACGAACTTTTAATTGTGCCTGTCTGCAACTTAACGTGTCATCTTTATGATAAGTAGCAATCTATCCTGCCTTGCATTGTTTACATTCCAATCTGGAGTTTCCATTGTTTAAATTAACACGAAAAAATAGAGTTCTTCAAGCTCAGTTTTCACCCTCTAGTTACGACTATTCGTAATGTCCAGAGCATTGCAGGTATAATCCCCAATAAGATATGATTTTTGAGCAAGGTTTTAAAAACTCAAAATCAGTAGGAGAATACTGGTGATTTTTTGTAATATTCAACTGTTTATCACCTTCCGTAAAAAGCAGTTAATGGTGGACGGACTAAGCTTTCTTTTATTTGCCTATTTGATTTAATATTTTGATTCTGTGTATCTTGGAATTGAGTGAGACAAAATTTCTCAATCAGTTTTGATTTCTGTTTTTGCTATAGGAAATAATAGGAATTAAAAATTGCAAATAGGGTATTTCAGACTAAACTGGCGTGGGAAGAAAACGATGTAACCGATGACGGGTTGTCTCAACGACAACGGGCATACCTGTTTTAATGCAGCTGAAGGCTCGGCACATCTCGCTCGCTCCGCCGTATTGGCTTGCGCGCGAGTGCTGGGGGTGGGGCAGGTACGTGGAGTGACACAGTGACGTACTCGTGTCAATACAGGGAACTGCCTTTCCATTGGCTGCCGTATTTAGACCTGCCTCGCAGTCCTGCTCCTTGCGCTGCTGTCGCCGTATTTCAAAAGCTCACGGTAGGCAACTTCTCGCCGGCTGCACCTGAGTGCTCGGAAGTTATGCGGCCGAACACCTGTAGTGTTCGTCCTTCCGACTAGCCTCAAACAGTCACGTTTCGAAAGATATAATACATCACACATGTGTTCATCCTAGACGTTCTTTAAAATACCTTTTCTGTTTGAAATTGTACGTCCGCAAGCTACTGTAAGATGTGAGCGTCCATAATGTTTGTCATTCTACTGGGTGAACATTAATAAAACCGACGAACTGCAGCGACGTATTCCTGACTGGAATGGGGGAAAAAAGGTCCTATGAACATGTGTCCGGAAATGGATAGTGTGAGTGCAACGACAATAAATCGTCCCGGAACACAGTACAGAGCTGCATCGCATCGAGGTCACAACAGGTGTTGAAAGTGGCCTCCATGCGATGCAATGCACGCGTTCACACGTCGCATCATTGGCTGCTGCACTCTTTCGCAAGTTCCGGCCTCTCTCAATAGCGTCACAGGCATCATGAACATTCTGTTGAAGAGTCTGTATACCAGGAACTGGTTAAACATACACAACGCTTTTCAGATGCCAGCAGAGGTAAAAATCCAGGGGGTTTAAATCCGGTGATCTAGCAGGCCATGCTACAGAGCCTCCGCGTCCTATCCCACGTCAGGGGAAGATGTTGAGGTGTCGGCGAACTGTAATGCAGAGTGAGGTGGTGCTCCATCATGCAGAAACCACTTAACCTGTCGTATTGCCAACGGTACATTCTCAAGCAGTCCAGACAGAGTATTCCGCATGAAGTCCATGTACGTTCCTCCGTCGAGGCATTGAGAAATAATAACCAGTCCAACTATGCGGTTACCAAGAATGCCTGTCCACACACTGATGCTGAACCGATCCTGATGAAAAGCCTCAAGTATTCTCCGAGGATTGTCTGTAGCCCGCAGATGATGAATATGTATATTGATGATGCCAGTTCTGGTAAAGGTTGCTTCGTCAGTAAGCAGGACGAATGACAGAAATACTATAATTGCAATAGACTGGTGCAAAAACCATAGACAAAATGTTTCCCGTAGAGGGAAATCCGCAGCTGGTAATTCTAGCACTCGTAGCGGATGCAGGAACTCATAATCGTACTTTGGCATACATCATGTGGACGGGGCACTTGCCTGGCGCTTGTACTAGGATTCCTCTCATTTTTTTTATAGAACTCGGTTCTCCAAACCTGGTGTACGCACAGTCAACCGCCTCCCTGCATGTTCGTCTGTCTGGAAGGACCCATGATCACACAAACGCCCAAAAAGGGAGTGAAATGTTATGTGACGTGGTTGGTGTGTGTGAGGGTACTTTTTGTGGTGCAGCCTTACTGTCTCTTGACCATTTTCATTTGCTTGGTCGTGCACAAACTAGCTACGTCAATCACATCCTGCAACACACAGGGAACACACAGCTCGTGGGTAGCGGAACTTTCATTCGTCAGCACCATCTACCGTAGCAAAGATGTATTCTACATCTACATTTATACTCCGCAAGCCACCCAACGGTGTGTGGCGGAGGACACTTAACGTGCCACTGTCATTACCTCCCTTTCCTGTTCCAGTCGCGTATGGTTCGCGGGAAGAACGACTGCCGGAAAGCCTTCGTGCGCGCTCGAATCTCTCTAATTTTACATTCGTGATCTCCTCGGGAGGTATAAGTAGGGGGAAGCAATATTCGATGCCTCATCCAGAAACGCACCGTCTCGAAACCTGGACAGCTAGCTACACCGCGATGCAGAGCACCTCTCTTGCAGAATCTGCCACTTGAGTTTGCTAAACATCTCCGTAACGCTATCACGCTTACCAAATAACCCTGTGACGAAACGCGCTGCTCTTCTTTGGATGTTCTCTATCTCCTCTGTCAACCCGACCTGGTACGGATCCCACACTGATGAGCAGTACTCAAGTATAGGTCGAACGAGTGTTTTGTAAGCCACCTCCTTTGTTGGTGGACTACATTTTCTAAGGACTCTCCCAATGAATCTCAACCTGGCACTCATCTTACCAACAATTAATTTTATATGATCATTCCACTTCAAATCGTTCCGTACGCACACTCCCAGATATTTTACAGAAGTAACAGCTACCAGTGTTTGTTCCGCTATCATATAATCATACAATAAAGGATCCTTCTTTCTATGTATTCGCAATACATTACATTTGTCTATGTTAAGGGTCAGTTGCCACTCCCTGCACCAAGTGCCTATCCGTTGCAGATCTTCCTGCATTTCGCTGCAATTTTCTAATGCTGCAACTTCTCTGTATACTACAGCATCATCCGCGAAAAGCCGCATGGAACTTCCGACACTATCTACTAGGTCATTTATATATATTGTGAAAAGCAATGGTCCCATAACACTCCCCTGTGGCACGCCAGAAGTTACTTTAACGTCTGTAGGCGTCTCTCCATTGAGAACAACACGCTGTGTTCTGTTTGCTAAAAACTCTTCAATCCAGCCATACAGCTGGTCTAATATTCCGTAGGCTCTTACTTTGTTTATCAGGCGACAGTGCGGAACTGTATCGAACGCCTTCCGAAAAAAATGGTTCAAATGGCTCTGAGCACTATGGGACTCAACTGCTGAGGTCATAAGTCCCCTAGAACTTAGAACTACTTAAACCTAACTAACCTAAGGACAACACACACATCCATGCCCGAGGCAGGATTCGAACCTGCGACCGTAGCGGTCGCGCGATTCCGGACTGTAGCGCCAGAACCGCTCGGCCACCAGCGGCCGGCGAACGCCTTCCGGAAGTCAAGGAAAATGGCATCTACCTGGGAGCCTGTATCTAATATTTTCTGGGTCTCATGAACAAATAAAGCGAGTTGGGTCTCACACGATCGCTGTTTCCGGAATCCATGTTGATTCCTACAGAGTAGATTCTGGGTTTCCAGAAATGACATGATACGCGAGCAAAAAACATGTTCTAAAATTCTACAACAGATCGATGTCAGAGATATAGGCCTATAGTTTTGCGCATCTGCTCGACGACCCTTCTTGAAAACTGGAACTACCTGTGCTCTTTTCCAACCATTTGGAACCTTCCGTTCCTCTAGAGACTTGCGGTACACGGCTGTTAGAAGGGGGCAAGTTCTTTCGCGTGTATTGCCGAACACATGTTCACGGAACCCTTTTTCCTCTATTTCCAGTCACGAATCCATCCCTGCAATTTGGCGGTTTTGTTCATGTTCACTCTGTATACTGAGGAACATTAATATCGCATCTTTCGCGAGAAAGGGTTCCGCTGGTATCGCATTCTTTGTGTAATCCCCTCCGTTGCGGAGGTCGCAAGAGTAAGTCTGTGCGGTGGCTCTCGACTCGGCGGTAACCGGTTCGAGACCTTCGTAATGAATGAATTTTCCACTGCCAGTATTTGGCCGGCAAGGGGAGGAGAGGTAGTGGCGTAAAATTCCCAATCAGCAGACTTTGCGCCAATATCTTGGATTAAGTTCTAAATCTCTTCACAGTAATTCATGAAGTGAGGTCATGTGACCCTGTTGATATTGATCTGTCCGTCGGATGGAGATGTCAAGCATGGCGGCCTCCTTGGTGCTATTCGATAGGAGTAGGCTACGTGCCGGTACTGGATTTCACCCTCACCTTTCTCTCATCGTCATCACGCAACACTAACATAATACCACACTAAACGCATATCCATTACACGCACCCAAGCTCAACAAATACACGTAAGACACAACTCTCAGATAACCTCAAAGAAGGCGGCCATTGTGCTCGAGTGTAAAAACCCTTTCCGACTCGGCGGCTGAACCCACCCGTTAGCCAACAGCAATGCCATACGACTTTACTTCACTTTCTACTTGGGTAATTACCATTTTTTATGTTCTTTGCCTGAACTGTTCTTGGTAAATTACATCTGTAAGCACAAAATTCAGGTGCGTATTTTAGAATTTAATAAGCATCTCTTGTGGTATGTCCTTTCACTTCCTCGCCCCATCTCAGCTTAGAATATAGCATATCATTTTAAAAAAATAGTTTTCGAAAATACTGCACAGCAGACAGAAATGCTGTCTGGTTAGAAGCCTCGTAGCGAGGTGACACAGTAGTTAAAGCAGCAGTTTAGCATTCGCAAAGAATATGTTACAATCCCTGTCCAGTCATCTTCGGGGAATAGGCTGCAGTCAATTTCCTATCCCTGTCTTGTGCCAATTCAACTAATACTCCATCTCTAACGACTTCGATGCCGAAGCAGCACTATGCTCAGCCCTTTCTTCCAGAATGAGGATTCTATTGTAATTATGTAAACTGTAATTTTAAACAATAGTACAGGTGGCACCTACCTTGACAGTTCATTGTTGCTTATGACGCAGTTGCTGTTTTCTAGCAGTTATGGAGTTATGTTGTTGTCTAGCTAAGGACAACTGCTGACATTCCAAAAACCAGAATCTAGATCATTATCATAAATGCGTTTAACAATAACAGCCAGTCCTTTTCCTGGCTGAATTTATTATCTGCCTGTTTCGAAGCATAAACCCCACAAAAAGTCAAGTCACGCGAATACAAAAACATTTAGCGTAAATATACAACGATTTTGGCATAAAATGTGTTGTGGAGTACACAGGGATAGAGAGAAGCTCATCTACTTATATTAATAAAACGATATCCTGGAAACATGTACCAATTGCAGGTTGTCTATCCAATGGCTTCAAGGGAAGGATTGCCATCCGTCCCGATATATCGGTACCGTCTCCGTTGTGGACCTTCTTGTCCCGACATCTCGACAAGACCAATCTTCTTGTCCCCATTTTGCAAAATACTGTTGCGAGCTTGGATCAAGTACTGAAGTAACGCCATCTGTTGGCGCAACATTTAACTGCAGTCTCAACTAATTTTATTTATGTCAAAAAGTTGATATTGACAAGGTCGTCTCACAGATGGGCGTTGCATGTTGCGTACCCTGTATCGACGATGCAAGCACCTTCTGGATCTAGAGCCATCACTCTTCTTCTCCAGTAGTACGGATCCGGAACTATTTAAGTAGCGCCACGCGGAAAAATCGGGAAGTTCCCATTTGAATAGCCATCTGATAAGACAATTCTTATTAAACGTAATACGAACGACAGGTGCAAATTAGTGATGTTTGAAGTCTATACCGCGGCTATATAGAGCGTCAAGTGTATAGCGACGTGTACTTTGATGAGTAAAGTGTTACTGTCGACTGTTTACCGTCTAATAAACTATCATGCCTGAGGATGGAAAGGGGAAATGTCTCTTTTCGGATGATTACATAAAAGAGTGGTCTTTTGTCAATAAAGGACGTACGAATCAGGAAGTGTTGTGTGAGATTTGTAGCTGTTTCATCTCAGTAACTCACGGAGGTAAGGCAGATGTAAGGCATCACATTTCTACGAAGACTCATACAAAGAGATACGCGGTAACATCAACATCGAAGCCTATTTCTTCATTCACGATTAAAGAAGATACCCAGAAAGAATTGCTCGTTGCTGCTGTAGGACTAACAACAACTTACAAAGCTGTCAAGCAACATCATTCCTGCAATAAACTGAAGGTCGCAGTGTATTCTGACTCCAAAGTCGCCGCAAAGCAGTCTACAGCCAGGACCAAAGGTGCAGCGATTGTCAAAAATATTCGCGCGCCACACTCCGTGTCGGGATGCATAAAATAATTGGAGGAAGTTTCATTTTACGGCATAGGCACGTCGAACTTCAAAGCTGAAAAGATGTTTCCTTTAGTTCAAAACATGGCTCTGAGAGCTATGGGACTCAACATCTGTGGTCATGAGTCCCCTAGAACTTAGAACTACTTAAACCTACCTAACCTAAGGACTTGACACACATCCATGCCCGAGGCAGGATTCGAACCTGCAACCATAGCGGTCATGCGGTTCCAGACTGAAGCGCCTAGAACCGCACGGCCACAACGGCCGACTTTCCTTCAGTTATTCAATAGTTTAATGAAATTGACAGAATCCAACAGAATTTGTTGAAGTTCGATTCGATGAATAACGTAACATCGGACACAAATGCAAAGTTTTGTCTAGACACTTTTAGACAACTGCAAATACCATTAGATAAATTAATCGCTTTTTATTCATACAGTACCGATACCAGCTTCGGAGAACTTCATCGACGCGGACAACGGAATGTGTTTCATCAAATTAAAGAAGAACTAGGAAAAAATGTAGAAGAAGTTGGATGCTACGCCCATATTGTCCACAATACTATATCAACCGTTGCTGGAGTCGTAACTGTCGACATTGAAATAACCGCCATGAAAATATTTAATTATTTTTCAGTATACACGGTAAGGACAGAGAAGCTGAAAGAGTTCTACTTATTCGTTGATGTCAATCATCAGACTCTTCTAACTCACTCGAAAACAAGATGGCTCTCGTTAATGTCCGCAGTTGACAGAATTCTTAAGCTTTGGATTCCATTCAAACATTTTTTTGGTGCCGAAAACAGGCCACCTAAAAAATTTCAGATTTTCTTTGTAGTCCGATCAGTCAAATTTACTTCATGTTTCTGCAGTCACTCTTGGCTCCGGTTGCAAAGAATATAAAAAGCGTGGGTATGAATAAAATCTCGATAACTGAAATAAGAAATATATTACTCGACACTCAAAGATGACTGAATGAAACTGCCAGTTTCATTGGAATGCAAACCAAGATGAATTTGAACAAATTAAAAAATGGTTCAAATGGCTCTAAGCACTATGGGACTTAACATCTGAGGTCATCAGTTCCCTAAACATGTTGTTGTTGTTGTGGTCTTCAGTCCTAAGACTGGTTTGATGCAGCTCTCCATGCTACTCTATCCTGTGCAAGCTTCTTCATCTCCCAGTACCTACTGCAGCCTACATCATTCTGTATCTGCTTAGTGTATTCATCTCTTGGTCTCCCTCTACGATTTTTACCCTCCACGCTGCCCTCCAGTACTAAATTGGTGATCCCTTGATGCCTCAGAACATGTCCTACCAACAGATCCCTTCTTCTAGTCAAGTTGTGCCACAAACTCCTCTTCTCCCCAATTCTATTCAATACCTCCTCATTAGTTATGTGATCTACCCATCTAATCTTCAGCATTCTTCTGTAGCACCACATTTCGAAAGCTTCTATTCTCTTCTTGTCTAAACTATTTATCGTCCATGTTTCACTTCCATACAAATACTTTCAGAAACGACTTCCTAACACTTACATCTATACTCGATGTCAAGAAATTTCTCTTCTTCAGAAACGCTTTCCTTGCCACTGCCAGTCTACATTTTATATCGTCTCTACTTCGACCCTCATCAGTTATTTTGCTCCCCAAATGGTTCAAATGGCTCTGAGCACTATGGGACTCAACTGCTGTGGTCATAAATCCCCTAGAACTTAGAACTACTTAAACCTATCTAACCTAAGGACAGCACACAACACCCAGCCATCACGAGGCAGAGAAAATCCCTGACCCCGCCGGGAATCGAACCCGGGAACCCGGGCGTGGGAAGCGAGAACGCTACCGCACGACCCCAAATAGCAAAACTCCTTTACTACTTTAAGTGTCTCATTTCCTAATCTAATTCCCTCAGCATCACCCGACTTAATTCGACTACATTCCATTATCCTCGTTTTGCTTTTGTTGATGTTTATCTTATACCCTACTTTCAAGACACTGTCCATTCCGTTCAACTGCTCTTCTAAGTCCTTTGCTGTCTCTGACAGAATTACAATGTCATCGGCGAACCTCAAAGTTTTAATTTCTTCTCCATGAATTTTAATACCTACTCCGAACTTTTGTTTTGTTTCCTTTACTGCCTGCTCAATATACAGATTGAATAGCATCGGGGAGAGGCTACAACCCTGTCTCACATCCTTCCCAACCATTGCTTCCCTTTCATGTGCCTCGACTCTTATAACTGCCATCTGGTTTCTGTACAAATTGTAAATAGCCTTCCGCTCCCTGTATTTTACCCCTGCCACCTTCAGAATATGAAAGAGAGTATTCCAGTCAACATTGTCGAAAGTTCTAAACATAGAACTACTTAAACCTAACTAACCAAAGGAGATCACACACACCAATTCCCGAGGCAGGATTCGAACCTGCGACCGTAGCAGCAGCGCGGTTCCGGACTGAAGCGCCTAGAACCGCTCGGTCACAGCGGTAGGCAACAAATTAAAGAATGAGTACTCTAACCAAGAAGTAATTAGTTTGATTTCGTAATTTGAGGAATAAATGGCCTGGTTCAAATGGCTCTGAGCACTATGGGACTTAACATCTACGGTCATCAGTCCCCTAGAACTTAGAACTACTTAAACCTAACTAACCTAAGGACATCACACAACACCCAGTCATCACGAGGCAGAGAAAATCCCTGACCCCGCCGGGAATCGAACCCGGGAACCCGGGCGCGGGAAGCGAGAACGTTACCGCACGACCACGAACTGCGGACTTTGAGGAAGCGATAATGGCATTCTATGTCCATAGCATTTAATTAATTAGAAAAATGGGCTATTTCTATTAATAAATATCAAGTAATTGATTGGATGACGCTATCAGAAACCCCAGATTGGGTGATGACTGAAAAAGTTATTAAATACCTGACTCAAATGGCAACAGTTGTTTTCAGGAATATTTGTATCTGAAGATCTTTTTAGAAACTAAGCGTGACTCGGAAGACTGGAAGTCTAGACGCTCCGTGGAACAAAGGTGGATTTACTTTCTTAAGGAAACTGAAAATTCTGAACGCACATGCCAACTGCTAAAATTATGCGAGTATTTGTTTTCTGTTCCCGCACACAACCCCACTGTGGAAAGAGTATCTTCGCTGGTGTCAGCCCAGTTAACTGATGAAAGACATCAGCTGCATGCCAGAGACTGTGGAATCTATCTTACAGTGCCATTTTAACTACAAACAGACTTGCATGGAATTTTATAAATATGTAAAAGGGAAAAAATACTTGCTGAAAAAGTTGAAATCTTCCGAAAAAATATGGTGTACCAACTACTTCTGCCGCAGTAAGTGCCATGTAATTTTTTTCTAAATAAAAAGTAAGTATCTCAAATAATTTTTTTCTTCATTTCTACACGCACATCTCAGTGTGTCCCGTCGAGGTCCCAGCTAGGTACGGCAACCCTATTCAAGGGGAACAAAAAATGGTTTTCAATATTTCGTGTAATTAGTGACACTATTTAAAAATTTAATATTCCGTTGTAATCTACTTATTAAGAAGTGTAATCCTGTCTGAAAAGTTTAACACAGTAAGACAAGTATTAACTTAGAAACTGTGTGTTTTTCGAGAGCAGCATAAGTAATGACTCGCAAATGCTCGAACTTTTTCCATTAAGTGATGCCTCGCAAATACTCGAACTTGAATTTATTCTTGCCTGAAATGATGAAAGGAAAAAGGCCTATCGGTTACTACATTTTCGCTGTTCATACGGTCAAACATCGGCATCATGCATGACATTTTAATTTGTTATTTCCTAACTACCGACTCTATTCGAAACACAGTTGCAGACAATATCCACGTATGCCACTGAATGTACCTGCAAAATTATGTCATTGTACGATGCATAGTTCAGGAGATGGTACGTCCTAAACATTGACATGCGTGAAAAACTAGTTTTAGGTTAACATGGATCGCAAATTACCCAGACAATATTCCAGTGTTCAATAATGAGAACAAACTTGAAGCATAATTTCAAACCTTTCATAAACTTTTCTCGGTTACGTGGTTAAAGTCAAATATTTCACGCACTACCTCGTTTCTAAAATAAGCAGATGTTTGAAGCTGTTTTATTCATGAAAGACCGAGTTTTCAAAGAATCCGAAGTTAACTGGTATCTAAGAACTTGTGTCTTCATTTGCTGGTATGCTGTATTTATTTATTTAGAGCAAACTAGTGAATGCGCCGGCCGCGGTGGTCTCGCGGTTCTAGGCGCGCAGTCCGGAACCGTGCGACTGCTACGGTCGCAGGTTCGAATCCTGCCTCGGGCATGGATGTTTGTGATGTCCTTAGGTTAGTTAGGTTTAAGTAGTTCTAAGTTCTAGGGGACTAATGACCACAGCAGTTGAGTCCCATAGTGCTCAGAGCCAAACTAGTGAATGGACACGCTTTTTATAAGACATGTTGTTGCTACAACAAGACCCTGTTTAGAAACCATTCCATACTCGAACTGGATGCTTTTATGTTCTCATGACTGCATGAAGATGTGTGTTAGGTCTGCAGAAATATGTCGTCTAGTGGCACTTATTAAAGTATGATGGGTTTTTTTTTTTTTTTTCAACCACCTGCCGACGTCCTCTTTAGGGATGAATGGAACATTATCTAACAGACACCCTCGAAGTGTTTCATGTAGACCACTGTAACTTGCCGCTGTGTCCAGAAGGGTATTTACATCCCATTGTTCGCCCCCGGTAGCTGACTGGTCAGCGTGACGAATTGTCAATCCTCTGGGCCCGGGTTCGATTCCCGGCTGGGTCGAAGAATTTTCTCCGCCCAGGGACTAGGTGTTGTGCTGTCCTCATCATCATAGTCTTCGACTGCAGGTCGCCGAAGTGGCGTCAAATTGAAAGACCGGCACCTGGCGAACGGCCTGCCCGGTGGGGGCCCCAAGCCTATCGATTAAATAAATAATCCCATTCTTCCGGAAAATTTGCCAACGTCTTGAATATTATAACAGATAATTGCTGCTCCCAAGTAATGCAGTCTGTGTCTTAATAACCACTTGAGTCTTCCTCGATTGTTGTATGTTCAGTTTATCTGAACAGAAGACCGTTACTCACTTATTGCATGGAGCCTGGTTTTGTCAGGATAGAGGAACTACTGCACCAAAATTACAAATAACTGTATCATCTAAATGCCTGTGGTTGGCACTAAATAATGCCACTGATGACGGTTTTTGACGGTTAACCGACAGTTCTAATTAATGGCAGCATTATGTGGTGTTATGTTAGGTGTATCCGTCTCCGGAGCTCAGTGATCAGCGTATCTGACTAATATGCGGGGGATCCGGGTTCGATTCCGGGTACTGTCAAAGAATTTTCCTTTATGGGAGGAGTGGGACGGGGCGCGCTCAGCCTTGTGATGCCATTTGAGGAACTACTTGAGTGAGTAAAGCGGCTCCAACGTCTAGAAAGCCGACACCGTCCGGGAGAGCGGTGTGCTGACCCCACGCCCATTCTTATCGCATCCAGAGCTGCCATTGGCAGAGGATGACACGGCGATCGGTCGGTCCTGATTGATCCAATAGGGCCCACAACGCGAAGCTTTCCTTTTGATTTCGTGCCTAGCGGTCTATTTGTAAAGCAAGTGCCTGGAAACCAAAAGCGTGTGTGATGGAATCCTTGTCGCACCACGGCGTATTTCATTCTGCTTTTCGTTTCAGCAGAGTAGAATACGTCAGAATAAGACATTTTATAACGAATGATTCCAGGTAAACTGCAAATAGTTTAATTAGTAATGAGAACGGCGCCACAGCCGAAAAAACTTGAAGTAAAGACCAAACAGTACTAATTAAACTACAGTGGATCTCGATTAACTAGGTGAATAGTTGTCGTAAGTGATTCGAATAACCAAAAATCCAGATAACTGGATTACAGAGAATATCGATTTTTGTATTAACTCCAGAAAGATAACCCATACTGTTGGCTGGTTTATTCAGGCGAGGGAACCAAAAAGCGAGGTCATCGGTCCCATCAGGTTAAGGGAGGAACTCGGCAATGCCCTTTCACAGTAACCATCCCGGCATTTACCTGACACGATTTAGGGAA
Source organism: Schistocerca nitens (assembly GCF_023898315.1). Lineage (NCBI taxonomy): Eukaryota > Metazoa > Arthropoda > Insecta > Orthoptera > Acrididae > Schistocerca > Schistocerca nitens. The sequence continues at coordinate 369,333,804 of NC_064615.1, forward strand.
ATCACGGAAAGCCAAAATTAGGATGGCCGGACGAGGGTCTGAACCACAGTCCTCCCGAATGCGAGTCCAGTGTGCTAACCCGCGTTGTCTGTGTGTAGTTATGTTTTAGTTACGTCGTCATAGGGTTATCTTTCTAGGCTTAATACACAATCTTAGGTGTTTATTCAAAATAACGAAAACAAATTCAGCGTACTAAAATAAAAAATCAGTGTTTATTAATAGATTAGATACACATTTTCGTACGTACATACATATTTTCTTAAAATTTTTAAAATAACGCAACCTTAATCATGAAATACCTTACAAAAATCTCATAAGACAGTCACTGTAGTTTAATTTTGTTTAAAATATTTGGTAATTTTCATTTGACCTACACTGTCTTTTCCCTTCATTGCTGCTACATAACGAATTCATCTAATTGCACTAAACTCACGGTATTACACTCTGCTTGTTTTTCGAGCCGTTTCCAGGGCTTGAAATGTTTCCGCAAGAGATGGACCTGCATCGTTTCCTACATCTACGTTTTCTTTGTTTCATCGTCCTGCATTTCCTGCTGTTTGTTTGCTTGCAATGTATGTTTTCTACAATTTCGTCACCCGACCTTTATCATTACGTCACAAGTGAGCCACTCTACCGCGCGACTGCTACGGTCGCAGGTTCGAATCCTGCCTCGGGCATGGATGTGTGTAATGTCCTTAGGTTAGTTAGGTTTAAGTAGTTCTAAGTTCTAGGGGACTGATGACCACAGTAGTTAAGTCCCATAGTGCTCAGAGCCATTTGAACCATTTTTTTGAGCCACTCTTTCACAACATCGGTATCACATTTCTGGCATATTAGTATTCTGTTCCAAGCTTTGTTCAAAGTCTTCATCTCAGTCAAATCCTAGACATCTACAACCATGTAACACTACTCTTTTTAAATTCATTTGCTTGAAAAGTGATAAATCGACTTCTACATTATCTTCGCCAATAGATCACAATCCATACAAAAGTTGATTTGAAGTCATTTTAACGTTTCAATAACACTTCTATCCAAATGTTATAGTAATTTTATTGTAAACATTCCGTTTTCTGTCCCTAACACTTCAGCCGAAGGACGGGTTGGCGCGTTATCCAGTAAAAGTAGGACTAACCAAAAACTATTCGTCGCCACTTGTTATTTTATTTATCTGTAATGCCTTGTCACAGAGCAAAGGACGAGATATCGATTACCCATTGGATCTGTTTTGTTAAAACGAACAATACAAAGCTTCATTTTTCGGTTTCTTCATCACTTTTCGACGTTCACTCCAGTCTTCGCTATCAAATTTGCAGGTGTACTTCAAAATTAAGTAGTACCTACACCATATTTACAGGCAAACTTACGACCAGTTTCTTGTTTTTTAATGAAACAATAATGTTTATTTTATCTTTAAGCGATAACGTGGCTCTCTTGCGATTTGAAATTTTTAAGAACAGACGCGACAGTGCGCAGTGGCGTAGCGATTGGCAACTGCCAACTCAAACAGTAATGAAACGAGCGAGACAAGAGATCGCGCGGGGCGCGGGTAGGTTGAGTCAGCGCGTTATGTCTCTGCACGCACGCATTGGACAACATACATAGATCTTTGCTGGCGCTCGACAATCCGGATAATAGCGAATCCGTGGAACTGAGGTCTGGAAAATCGAGTCTCCACAACATTTGCAGCTTATGTGGAATTATTCATCATAAAATTTCAGTCTGCTCTTAAACTTGCCTTCACCTCTCAATGTGTGCGACGTTTCGCCAGTAACGATACGTGATTCATATTCCACCTTAAACTGTACGTCCATTTTCCCATCTAGAATAACAGGCGTAGGTTAGGGACACGCAGGTCGACGAAATTGATTGAACTGAAAGACTGTCGCCAGGCTGTTGAGCCAGACGGGGTTTCTATAATTATTATAGTAACACTATCGTAGGTAAGCATCCGCCCAAGGTTATAAAGCTTCGTATCGGAGGAAGTGTGGAAGTACAGCAGCAAAACTTGTCACCAAAAAACACCGTAAAGAATGCTTTTAGGAAATAAAACGGTGATAAGTAACATGTCACTTCCATCTGCTGCGTTCATAACCATGGATAATAATTTTAAAAAATGCTCTTGAGTGCATCATTTACAGTCAATAACCAACAAAAGGGCTACGTTTATTAGCTGCAGGAATGTATTTAGATTTTAATTTCACAAAATTGATTTTATTTGAACCACAACTAATATGACTTAAGTCCTTATATAAAACATTTTTTGAAACAGTTAACATCTCTTTATCGCACTTTAAGATTAAATGGAAAATAATAATGTGTCCATTTTCTGATGCTCGGTACCGTGGTTGTTATTTATTACTTGAGACAAATGGAGCATCGTCAGCCTGATTAGTGAGGCAGTGCTGCAGAGAATCGCATTGCCAGTTGGTGCATGGCCAATGAATTCACGTTGCGACAATAGTGGTGCAGCGCATGCGAGAGAGCATTCCAAGCTTTTCCGCCTAAGGACGTGGCTGTGTTTGTCTGTCACACATGCATGCCTGCAATAACTCCCACTGACAGTCATTGCTTACCCTCGGGACCAACGTCTTGGGCGTCCTGCCAACAGAATCGAAAGAGCTTCACACCAGATTCTGAAGCACAGCTGTTTTGATGATGGCAGTATATCTCAGTATACCACTTCCCAAACGCTCCATAATATTCACTCTGTTTGTGTCCTTACGTTTGATTGGCCAGTTCAGATTCTTCTACTCACAGTGACGTTCTTCTTGCCAGCTTCCGTTACTTCCTTTCCCAAGATAAAGGAAATACGCATTTGCCAAAAAATGTTCGTTCTGAAACTATTTTATAATTCAGCTTAACTTAGCGATATCTCCTGGTATCCTTAACCTTGGTGCCCTGTACAAACCTTGGGTCCGGCTCCAGGGACTCAGTGGTAGGTGTCTGCGACTCACGCTGTCAGGTGAGATGCTTTGCTCTGTCTCCGGGCCACGGCTGAACCTGGGACATGACGGGCTGAACCTGGGACATGACGAGATAAGCGCCTGCCAAGAGGGCGCAGGCATAGACAGCGCATAAAAACTGATCGGAGAAAAACAAGTAGTAGTAGTAGTAGTAGCTTTATTCATCCGTAGATCTCTTTTTACGAGGATATAGGACATGTCAAAGTATTTACAAGTTTAGACCAATTTAAAATAAGCTAATTCATATACACATACACTTAAGGACTTCTAGTTAGAGACAATCATCAGATTTACTCCTGATATACCATATTTTTTTACAAATAACTTATTACATAATGTAATGCCACACTGTTCACTCATATCTCACTACCAGTCCCTGCACACACTATACACACGATGTTTCATAATACTTCATTCACTACACACACACACACACACACACACACGCAGGTGATCTCTGGGCTGTTTTCGGTAGCGCAACTTCCCATTTGCTATCCTGAAACACTGAGTCAGCATCCATCATGTTGAGCTCAGAAAAGGGAAGAGGTAAGACCGTTTAAGTATTAACCCGGTGAGGTGCGTGAGTTCCCTTCGCCCGGCGACTGTAAACGCAGGCTGTTGTCACGTTCTCATTTCGCCCAAGAGAAGCGGCTGATGCCGAACAGATGTGTATCATTACATAGTTCACGCGGCAACAGTGCACTCGGATCACACAGCTGCGGTGCGCTGCCTCGCTCATCATGTCCAACAGAAGCATTGTTGCCGCTACTTCTACGGTACTGCTGCATCTCAAAGGTCAGCTAGAGCTATGCTATTTGACCGAAGGCATTAGATTTTTTCGTTCTGTAGACTGAGAACTGGAGCGGAAATCGGTTATGGTGGAGAAGATATACAGGGTGTATCAAAAAGAATCATCCGATTTTTAAAAAATCGTGTGCGTTAATAATGTACTGTTGGAAAGAGCAAATACTCCCGTTTTCATAGTTCCCGCTAGGTAGTAGCACTGGCATCTGGAAGTGCGGGAATTTTTAAATCAGAGGATTACAGAACGATGGATCGGTCGCACTGGACCAAATGATTCAGCCTTACATTACTGGCTTCCAGGGTCACCGAACCTGACTGAATGTGTTTATTTCTTTTGGGGGTTTATAAAAGGCTCTGTTTATGTCCCTCCGTTACCAACAACAATGAAAGAACTGAGACATTGCATACCAGCAGCTGTTGAAGCTGTAACTCAAAACATGCTCGCTGCAGTGTGGGAACAATTTGAATACCGCATTGACATATGCGGTGCATCACAAGGGGGACGTATTGAACACCTATGAAAAAAAAAAAAAATGGTTCAAATGGCTCTGAGCACTATGGGACTTAACATCTATGGTCATCAGTCCCCTAGAACTTAGAACTACTTAAACCTAACTAACCTAAGGACATCACACAACACCCAGCCATCACGAGGCAGAGAAAATCCCTGACCCCGCCGGGAATCGAACCCGGGAACCCGGGCGTGGGAAGCGAGAACGCTACCGCACGACCACGAGATGCGGGCACCTATGAAAAACAAAAAGCAAAATTCATTGTATATGTTTATTAGTTTCGAAAAAAAATTTTCGAGTTTCCCATTCATCAAAAAACAAAATTAATTGTACATGTTTATTAGTTTCAGAAATATAGAAGTGCCAAATCGGATGATTGTTTTTGGTACACCATGTATAATTTAATAGCCCCTCCAAGAAGTTCTTTCCCTGCTCCAAGTTCTGGTTGGTACGATCTGTTATGTAAATAGTAAAGAATACAAGAACAAACTTCAAGTGGCGGAAAAATACTATGGACGTTGTTAGTCACTGTATCTACTCTATTCGTCAAGTTGAAAGCACATTTAAACAAACATATGCTTTGCCAATCATCACCGACTATCATTTGGTAGCGCAAGACCACTGGACATACGAGGGACGTTTTAAAAGTCTGTGCAAAATCCGAGAGATGGCACCACAGGCGCGTATCGAGTTTATGTTTAGTTATTAGCATCTTTGGAAAGAACGCACACCAAGTTTCAGCCATATTGGTCTATCTCTTTGTGTTTGGCATTCGTGGGAATCAAGGAAGTCGAGTGATTGTCAAAAAATGGACGAAAAAGAATTTCGTGTGGTGATGAAACATTACTTCATGAAAGGTAAAACGCCTCAGGAGACTAAAGAGAAGTTTGATAAACATTATGGTGACTCTGCACTTTCGATTAGAACAGCTTGTAAGTAGTTTCAAAATTTTCGGAGTGGCCATATGGACCCAAGCGATGCTGAACGTTCTGGACGCCCTGTGGAGGTTACGACTCCAGAAATCGTTGATAAAATCCATGATAAGGTGATGGATGACAGAAGAGTTAAAGTGCGTCAGATTGCTAGTACTGTGGGCATCTCGAATGAATGGGTATATAATATTTTGCATAAACATTTGGACATGAGAAAGCTATCCGCAATATGGGTTCCGTGATTGCTCACTCTTGACCAAAAACGGAATCGTGTGAAATGTTGCAAGGATGGTTCAGGAAGAATACGTAGGACTTTAAGCGTCGTTTCGTCACTGTGGATGAAACATGGATACATTACTTTACTCCTGAGACCAAACAACAATCTAAACAATGGGTTACCAAGGGAGAATCTGCACCAAAAAAGGCGAAGACCACTCCTTCGGCCAGAAAGGTTATGGCGACTGTCTTTTGGGATTCGCTAGGGATCATCCTCATCGACTATCTGGAAAATACAGGTGAATATTATTCATCGTTATTGGACCTTTGAGAACCGAGCTGCTGCAAGAAAAACGCCGGCGATTGTACCGCAAAAAAGTCCTTTTCCATCACGACAATGCACCAGGAAACACCTCAGCAGTTGCGATCGCAAAATTAATGGAAATAGGATTCCATCTCGTGTCACATCCCCCCTATTCTCCAGACTTTGCTCCCTCTGACTACTATTTGTCCTCCAATTTGAAGAAATGGCTGGCGGGACAAAGATTTTATTCAAACGAGGAGGTGATTGCAGTAACTAACAGCTATTTTGCAGACTTGGACAATTCCTATTATTCGGAAGGGATCAACAAATCAGAACAGCGTTGGACGAAGTGTATAAGTCTAAAAGGAGACTATGTCAAAAAATAAAAAAGGTTTACCCTAAATACGTAAGTACTTTTATTTTTGCACGGACTTTTCAAACGCCCCTCGTAAGCCTTAGTTAGGTGTTTCGTCATCATTCTAACGTGAATGAAACTGACACACGTTAAAGGATCGCACACAACTTACTGTGAGGGGAGGTTCGGGTTCCGTAAATGATAATAACTGTAGTGTTCTTTGAGTAATTCATAGCTTATGATAGAAACTGTAATTATAGTCACTACAGCCCTGAACTGTTTGAGCATACATAAAATGTCAGAAGCGGAAAACACGTTAAACGCTGTTCAAATAACTTACGGGTTTGCTGCCAGATGACGTCGTCGACCACCGCCGATATTTCGACAGGAGCACACCCTGCCATTCTCAAGGCACAAATGCAAGGAGGAAGAAATGTGCAACGGAATTTAATACCTCGGTTCACAGAGGAGAAACAAGGAAGATACCACACACGGAACAAGTGTCAACACAAACAAAGATAACCAACATCAGAAATATCGATAGTGACTATTAATCAATAGGTGAGGTAGCACTAATTCTGTCCCTCTGTTTTTTGATGAGAGACAGAGCCGGATTCCAAGCAACATTTAAACAAAATCCACCATCTCTGTTTATAAGGTTGCTTGATAGTTTGATTTCAACAGCTTCCTTAATAACACTATCCCAATAGCTGCCCGTGCAAGCCATAATCTCCGTGTTGTTGTATTCCATAGGACGACCGGTGTGACGCTTATGTTCAATACACCGGTCTTCCACAGTGCTGATTGTCTGACCAATATATGACATGCCACATCTGCAAGGAATACGATAGACACCAGCCTTACGCAAACCAAGATCATCTTTAACGGACGCCAACATCGCCTTAATCTTACAAGGTGGTCGAAAAACACAATTCACATCATATTCCCGCAAAATACGTCCAATACTGTTGGAAATGCTTCCTGCGTAAGGCAAAAAGGTGCCACTTCGTTGCTATCGTCACTCACCCGTTGCACAGAAGGCTGATAGCATAACGCACGTTTGATCTGCCTCTCACTATAACCGTTCTGACGAAAGGTGACTTCGAGATGTGATAGCTCAGCTACCAAACTTTCAGGGTCTGAAATAACGTGGGCCCTGTGAACCGAGGCACGAAGTACTCCCTCACGCTGAGCTATATGGTGACAACTATCAGCTCGAAGATACAAGTCAGTGTGAGTAGGCTTCCTATAAACAGAATGTCCCAACGTACCATCAGTCTTGCTTCTGACCAACACATCAAGGAAGGGAAGGCATCCATTCTTTTCCACCTCCATAGTGAACTGAATATTCGGGTGGATTGAATTCAGGTGTTCCAAAAACCGGTTTAAATTCTCACTACCATGAGGCCAAACAACAAAAGTATCATCTACATATCTGAAAAAACACGCAGGTTTCAAGGTCGCTGACTCTAATGCACGTTCCTCAAAGTCCTCCACAAACAAATTGGCCACAATAGGTGACAACGGGCTTCCCATTGCAACTCCATCAGTCTGTTCGTAGTACTGACCATTGAATAAAAAGTAAGTGGAAGTCAGTACATGTCGAAACAAATTTGTTAACTCGACACCAAACTTAACCTCAATTAGCTGCAACGAATCAGAGAGAGGAACGCGAGTGGAAAGAGAAACCACATCAACATTGACTAAAATATCAGTCATTCAAACGCAATCCCTGCAATCGACGTAAGAAATCTGCAGAATTCTTAATGTGGTATTCACACCTACCTACTAGTGGGCTCAACAAACTAGCAAGATGTTTAGCTACACGATATGTCGGAGCACAAATATTAGAAACAATAGGCCTCAACGGGACAGCCTCTTTATGGACCTTAGGGAGGCCATATAATCTAGGTGGTACACAACAGTAAGAATTAAGACTCTTGATAGTCTCCTGTGACAAAGAACTTTTCTTCAGGAGGTTATTAGTCTTTCTCTCAACACTCTTAGTAGGGTCAGCACCGATTTTGCGATACGCCGAATCAGAAAGTAGACACTGAATCTTTTGAATGTAATCGTGCTTGTTCAACAGAACCGTGGCATTTCCCTTGTCCGCAGGTAAAATAATATCAGGATCCATTCTGAGTCAACGTAAAGCAGCCGCCACAGTCAACACACGACAAGCTTCCCTCCTAACCTCTTCCGCAGCCTCGGAAGGTAGTTTATAAACAGCCTGTTTAATAGAACTAATAAAATCAACGACTGGCAAACTCTCAGGCGTCGGTGCGAAATTCAAACCTTTCCCCAGCACAGACAAAGCTGCGTCGTCAAACGTTTTCTCCGTGATATTGATCACAGAACGTCGAGAATTAGAATTAGACACTGAGCCAAGGAAACGTTCAAACTTCGCCGAATGACGAGCAGTTACAGATTGAAATTCCCAGTCAGACTGCGACCCGGCAGCAAACCCGTAAGTTATTTGAACATTCAATTCGCCGGGAAAGGTTAAGGTCTCGCGTTACACGCTATTTTTCTTCTGAAATTCTGAACGGCATTATAGAAATTTGGGGAAATAAAGTTCGAGCTGAAATAATGAGCAAGTTAAGAAGTGCTGAGTACTTCCCACGTCGCATATAGAAAAGATAAATAAAATCACCACGTCTGTCTACAGTAAGTATAGGAAATGATGAGCTGCAAAACATTTCGTTGATTTCATCACAAGTCTTCAGAAAACCGGATGAGGATTATCAAAAGAGAGATATTGCAGAAACTGAGCAGTGATGGCTTGGGCACTGAAAATTGAATCGTCAATTGTTGAAACCAAATAAGTCATTTCTTACACTTTTCAGGAGAAACAAAAAATTGAATGCTGCCTTTATCTATTATTGCTACATCACCGGAATTTTTCAGGACTGAAAGTGATTTCATTCTGCTTTTACTGAGAGAGAAATAACTAACTTAGAGTACATCATTTCGATATTTAATGATTTCAAAGTTTTTTGACTTATTTGGTTTCAACAATTTACGAACATGTTTCCTGTTTTTTTTTTTTTTTTTTTTTTTTTTTTAATTGTATGAACACTTCATAATACATTAGCATGGTCTCACAAAATAGAACAAACTGAATTATTTTAACATCAATAATGGTTAGCTGTACATTAGATATAATTTTAGTCAGTCACTGGGCAAGGAAGCACTTCTTCATAGAATGATTTCTTCACAGAATTCTTCATAGAATGACTTTCTTCACACTTCCATCTTCATTCTGGAAATAGGTACTTAACGCCATTGGAATGCTGTCCATTAATCCTGGAATGACTGGCATATGTCTTTTCCTTAAGTGAAAAGTATGTCTTACTAATCCATCGGTATAGGGAAGGCCAATCACCTCTCCTGTCTTCTTTGAAGCTACTCGGAGCGAAGTAGATTTTTTTTTTATTGTGTTGTTGTCACTGTCTCACACGAAACAACACTTTTAAAAGTATATTTTGGCCACAAGTTGTCGAAATGTAGTATTTTCTCTTCATTAACTAATTTTAGCGTCACATTCCATTTACTGCTTACTATCAGTTCCATGTATTCATAAGGAGTGCAAATGCGGTCATGAGTTTTTATTTTCCTCTTATACTGTCCGAAGTCGCTCTCTCTGGAAATTTGTGTCTTATGCTCTTGAATATTCCTTCTTGAACCATGCCCATACACAGGCGTATCAAGGCGTGATTTTTGCTCTGCCCGATACAGCGATCCGACCCATTTTAACTGAGACCTTTTTATATGCACTCAGAAAAGAAAGATGCTACTGCGTTTGCACCTTTCTTTCCTAAACCTTCATGGTACAAGTACACAGTGGAGTGTACAGTTTTCAAATCATGTATGCTGAAACAGTACACCCACAGCTGGCGCAGATAGAACATCTGTTGGATCGGGATATGTGGAAGCGGCAAGTTTTGCATGTAATCAGAAACTATGGCTCCCACAGTATCAATAGACTGGGCTCTTCTCAAGACATACAGAAGTGAGATGTAAAATTTAGGACTACAACGCTTATGAACATTTAATTCCGCTCTGGCGACAAGCTTGGCTCTTTCATTTAAATGTGGGCTTTTCAGTTTGAGTTCAAGCTCTTCACATTTACAGCAGACATCCACTTGGGATCTGCCAAAGGAATAATTAAAATTGTCCCGATAATAATTACGATAAACATCATATTTCACTTTAAAATATGCATACTTGTCATTGAACATACTGTGCATTATCTGCATATTTAGTTCAGAGTTTAAATATGTTACTTCTTTTTGTGAATAATGTGAGGTTTTTCTGGGGAATAAGTGCTATAGTATTGACTGGTGTCTTCCTAGGTTCAAAATGGCTCTGAGCACTATGGGACTTAACATCTATGGTCATCAGTCCCCTAGAACTTAGAACTACTTAAACCTAACTAACCTAAGGACAGCACACAACACCCAGCCATCACGAGGCAGAGAAAATCCCTGACCCCGCCGGCAATCGAACCCGGGAACCCGGGCGTGGGAAGCGAGAACGCTACCGCACGACCACGAGATGCGGGCTGTCTTCCTAGTGTTCGTGTTTTTCCCACGTTTATCAACAGGTGTGATTCCCTTAAGTAGCAATTTACAGATTCGAAGTATGAGTGAATTCGTCACTGCATGTATATTCAGGAAAGCTTTCTTGCAAACCAGTTTCCTTTCACTTCCAAGCATTATATAGTAAACAAACGTAGCATCCCTACAGTTTTCACACCATTCTGGCTCAGATTTGCGAGGACGCCTCCTTTGCTTCAATAAGGCGCTGCAGGTGTGAAGTCCTGGGCATCTTTGGTAGGAAGGTCAAGAAATTTTACCAAAATACAGGGTGCACATTAAGTCCGGGAACACTTCAATTATTTATTGCACAAGAACCAAACATTGTACAGATATCATACATATGTCATTTTAAAGAGAAACCCTGAAAGTTTCTTTTCATGTATACCGCCACAGCGTAGTTTGGTAATTTGCCGATAGACAGCGCTAGTCGCCAACATGGCGCGAACTTTCTGTGTGTTCACTGTGTTGGAGTTCGTCAAAAACAAGTGTGCTACAGCTGTTCAACGGATGTTCAGAACCAAGTACGGTAAGAAGCCACCAACAAGTAAGGCCATTTACCACTGGCACAACAAATTCGTTACGATGGGTTACTTGTGCCCGGCAAGGAGAAGCGAACGTCCCAGTGTGAGTGTGGAGCACGTGCGAGAGACATGCTGGGACGGGTATTTCAAGAATTCAAAATGGTTCAAATGGCTCTGAGCACTATGGGACTTACCAACATCTGAGGTCATTAGTCCCCTAGAACTTAGAACTAATTAAACCTAACTAACCGAAGGACATCACACACATCCATGCCCGAGGCAGGATTCGAACCTGCGACGTAGCGGTCGCGCGGTTCCAGACTGAAGCGCCTAAAACCGCTCGTACACACAGACCGGCTATGGCAAGAATTCGATTACCGTATTAAAGTCTATCTGGTCACTCATGGTTCGCATATCAGATGTTTGTAAAAAAACCTTTCGGAGTTGCTCTTCAAAATGCACTATGTGTGACATCTGTACAATGTTTAGTTCTTGTGCAATAAATAATTGAAATTGTTCCCGGACTTTATGTACACCCTGTATTATTACGTTGAATCACATCAATGAAGTCGTAACATTTCATTCTTTAACTGAAAGGAAATTAATAATATAAGATTGGTATTGCTGATAATATTGATTTATTTACACCTATATAGTTTCCTACATTTGTTCCAAGAAAGACTGATATTTACCTGCAAAGATTCTATAATTGCGTTCCCTGGAACATGATCTCCTCTGTAATTTCGATAAGGAAGTCCTTTGGTACGGGGTGTCTTTACCTTATTTCTATCATAATCTGCACTGCTCTTCTTCCTTTTTGGAGCCATAGTAATACAACCAATTGCCGCTCAATGACAATTAACAGTGACTGTTATTGCCACAACAAAGGAAGTGGATAATTATACCAACAAAGTGTAGTATGGAGGAAAACAGATTCTGCGCGAGAACGAGCAAGCGTGTGTTGAAATAAATTAAGTCAGTGACTTATTTGGATTCAACAACAAGCAGCGTAAAGTACACCAAATTTTCTACCATATGTAGCAGCATGACGTGTTTCATTTCAACACCAAACGATAGGCTATACTCTTGAATGTACTATTCAGTGAAAAAACGAAAATAGAAAATGTTGACTTATTTGGTTTCAGCAATTTGCGACTCAACTGTCGTGACCAAGGCTTCGATAACAGTTCGAACATGCAGGAAAAGTTGAAGGCTTTCAAGCATATATTTGCCAAAAAACGACCTTGCTAAATTTGTGCCTTGTGCAGCACACAGTTTAAATCTCATTGGTGTGAATGCCATGGACGTGTCAGTTCTATTGGCCTCTTTTTTTTTTTAAGGTTTACTGTTTTTGAACCAATGCAGCAGTTCTACTTTGAGGTGGGGAACCTTCACTCGAGTGTATTAAAATTATTCAAGAGACTCTGTGATCCAAGGTGGTCTTCTAGGCATCGAGCTGTGACACCTCTTCAGAAGAGCCTTCATCTGTGTACAAGGTGTTACAAATATGACCAACAGACACAAATGGACAGCACAAACAGCAACAGCTGCTATGGTCCTTCTTAGAAACATTTATTATGCGTTTGTTTGCCTTTTAGAGGAGGATCTGGTATATTAATAAAATTGAACTGTACTAACAAATCATTGCAGGGAACGAGTTGATGTTGTATCGAGCTTGCCATATGGTTTGCTGTAAATATTCAACATCTACAAGAGAAGATGTGCAGAAACTCACAGCTGAATCCAAAAATATTTGTAATTATATATATTCATCCAAAGTAGTTTCGCTGTTACGAGGTTCAGTAATTGAAGAGGACATCTGGATGGATGGCTGACTGCGAGACACACTTGCATGTGCTGAGAAACTTTTTGAGGCAGAGTGCTTCAAAGTATCTGACAGAATAATAATTGAAATAGAAACGCATCTTACACATACGTCACCATTCCAAGTGAATTCAGTTTCCTATCAGAAAAAGCCTTAATACAGGGTGATTCAAAAAGAATACCACAACTTTAGGAATTTAAAACTCTGCAACGACAAAAGGCAGAGCTAAGCACTATCTGTCGGCGAATTAAGGGAGCTATAAAGTTTCATTTAGTTGTACATTTGTTCGCTTGAGGCGCTGTTGACTAGGCGTCAGCGTCAGTTGATGCTAAGATGGCGACCGCTCAACAGAAAGCTTTTTGTGTTATTGAGTACGGTAGAAGTGAATCGACGACAGTTGTTCAGCGTGCATTTCGAACGAAGTATGGTGTTAAACCTCCTGATAGGTGGTGTATTAAACGTTGGCATAAACAGTTTACAGAGAATGGGTGTTTGTGCAAAGGGAAAAGTTCTGGACGGCCGAGAACGAGTGATGAAAATGTAGCACGCATCCAGCAAGCATTTGTTCGCAGCCCAGGAAAATCGACTCGCAGAGCTAGCAGAGAGCTGCAAATTCCACAATCAACTGTATGGAGAGTCCTACGAAAAAGGTTAGTTATGAAACCTGAACGTCAACTACCCGAGGCGATGGATCGGCCGCCAGGCAGCCCGTGACAGAGCACTTCATCACTGGCCTCCAAGAAGCCCTGATCTTACCCCCTGCGATTTTTTCTTATGGGGGTATGTTAAGGATATGGTGTTTCGGCCATCGCTCTCAGCCACCATTGATGATTTGAAACGAGAAATAACAGCAGCTATCCAAACTGTTACGCCTGATATGCTACAGAGAGTGTGGAACGAGTTGGAGTATCGGGTTGATATTGCTCGTGTGTCTGGAGGGGGCCATATTGAACATCTCTGAACTTGTTTTTGAGTGAAAAAAAACCTTTTTAAATACTCTTTGTAATGATGTACAACAGAAGGTTATATTATGTTTCTTTTATTAAATACACATTTTTAAAGTTGTGGTATTCTTTTTGAATCACCCTGTATATAAGAGCTCTGTATCTTATCTTGAAAGACATGCAACTGTTGTTGCTGCCATATATAGCAGGGATATTGATCCAGTGGAACTAGTGACAGTAAAAAAAATAATTAAGCGCATTACACAGCTTCTCATTTGGATATTTTGAACGTTTTCTTCAAAGAATTGGTTAAGAGATTTTTATCCAAACATCGAAATAATTTTGGGGATATTTATGATAATGTCATTGACTCCAGCATCTTGTGAACGCTATGATAGCGGTTAAAGACGAACAACTATTTGAGGCTGAGTGTGTATGAAATCGGACTGTCATATTTAGCTATGTTGTTGATAGAACACAACATGGGTGCCTAACTTGCCTACAGTAACATAATAAATGAGTTCCCTTTGTTCAAAGCAAGGAAATGAAGAGTAAAATTATAATAAAAACACAATTTCTCAGCTCTTAATTATGGTTTCTCCTCTTCTATCCCTAATCAATAATTTATCGAGTGAAAATAATTTATGGCCACGCGGGGTAGCCGTGTGGTTTAAGGCGCCTTGCCACGATTCGTGCGGCTTCCCCCATCGGAGGTTCGAGTACTCCCTTGGGCATGAGTGTGTGTGTTGTCCTTAGTGTAAGTTAGTTTAAGTTAGATTAAGTAGTGTGTAAGCCTAGGTACCGATGACCTCAGCAGTTTGGTCCCATAGAACTTGCCACAAATTTCCAAATTTTCCAGATAATTTATGAGGAACAAATAAAATCTACATTCTTTGTTAATCATCAGTTGCAGCCATAAAAAAATATGGCTGATTTTGTTTTAATTTCAACTTTTTTAGAAAGTTTGTGTGGTTTGTAATTTATTTACTGCAGTGATATGTTTAATTTGTTGTCACAATATTCTTATGAGTATACTCAATTTAAATAAAATTTTCCAATAATATTTCATTTACTGCTGCAATACATGCTCGAAGAGAGTGAATGAGGTTATACAAGGTATCGGCAGGCATGTGGAGCCATGCTGACTCCAGTGTCGTGGCTAGCTGCTTTAGGTAGCTCGGTTGAGGATCCATGTCTCTTACAACCCAATCGAGGTGATTCCATAGATTCTCGATTGAGTTTACATCCGGGGAGTTTGGTGGCCAGGGGAGTATGGTACACTCATCCTGTTGCTCTTCGAACCATGCATGTACACTGCGAGCTGTGTGACACATTGCATTGTCCTGCTGGTAGATGCCATCTGTCCAAGGAAAACCAAACTGCATGGTGCCCGAGGATAATGCATACTTGTGTTGATCCAATGTGCGATCCAGAATGACGATATCACCCAGGGGATGCCACAAAAACATTCCTCAGACCATAACGTCCCCTCCTCCATACTGGATCTTTCTGACGATTCTTGCAGGCCGGCCACTATGGCCGAGCGATTCTAGGCGCTTCAGTCCGGAACCGCGCTGCTGCTACTGTCGCAGGTTCGAATCCTGCCTTGGGCATGGATATCTATGATGTTCTTAGGTTAGTTAGGTTTAAGTAGTTCTAATACTAGGGGACTGATGACCTCAGATGTTAAATCCCATGGTGCTTAGAACGATTTGAACTATTTTTGATTCTTGCTGAGTGTCTGCTTTCAAACCTTTCAGGCCATACACACCAACGGCCATCTGTTCGATGAAGCATAAAATGTGATTGATCTGAGAAGGCTATCTGTCACCACTCACTGGACGACCATTTGAGGTACTGGTGTGGAAATTCCAACCCTTCATCGGCGATGAACAGCAGACATCATGGATGCATGAACCAGGTGCCTGCTGCGAAAGCCCATAAGCAGCAACCTTCGCTGAACGTTCGATGAGGAGACGCTGCTGGTAGCCCACTTGCTATTCGTCCGTACACGTCTCCACAGCCGTCGTTCACCCCTGTCGTCTATGGACCGTGGTGCACCCCTGTTGTCTCGGTGCCGTTTTCGATGGCGCCATTTTCCCTTGGACGGTGTACTTTAAACACGGCAGCTCGCGAACAGATTATAAACTTAGCCGTTTCGGAAGTGCTTCCATCCTTGGCCCGAAAGCCAATCATCATGATAAATCGTTCCATTTCCGCATTACAACGACGACTGCATTACCTTCTACATTCCCACGCACACTTTATACGCCCTCCACTGCCAGTGCTGCCACCTGCCGACTGTGAATGGTTACCGCACGTTGATGTCGAATATAGGTGGTGGTCATATTGATATGTCTGGATAATGTAACATTATTTTTTAAGACAACTGCTATCAGTACTGGGTACGATCAAAAACTCCATGCTGCTTAAGGAATACTACTGACCTCGATATTACATTAGATTCTAGAATATTGTTACCGGAAAACGAAACTATAGCAGTAACTTGCAACTTTCCAGAATTGTTCCATCATTTCCGATGAATTATTTTGTTATTACATAGCACCAGGTCTCTTATTGTAGGGAGCCGGCCGGGGTGGCCGAGCGGTTCTAGGCGCTACAGTCTGGAACCTTCGAGCGCTATGGTCGCAGGTTCGAATCCTGCCTCGGGCATGGATGTGTGTGATGTCTTTAGGTTAGTTAGGTTTAAGCAGTTCTAAGTTCTAGGGGACTGATGACCTCAGATGTTAAGTCCCATAGTGCTCAGAGCCATTAGAACCATTTCTTATTGTAGGGTATACAAGAACCAGATTTAATATTGGGATTGGAATTATAACATCGCCAATAATGTAATCAAGAGCCACTACGAGCAATGGAAGTATAACTCCAGCGACTCCAGTGGAGAAGCATTAATTTCATGGGCAGAGCAACACAGCCTCCACAAAATTTTTCATGTTAAGGAGCGATCCACATTTAGAACATCTGCATGGAGACAAGAGTACACTTCTGATCTATGTTTTGTATCTTCAGACGATAACCTCCAACCGTTACTAATCGCACGAAGAGTTCTGTTCTGAGTTTCCATACAGTCAGCACATCCCAGTAACAGTGGAAGCAAGTCTGCAGATCCATAGGTAAAATTCCTTTCCCCGACCACGCTGGAACTTGCAGAAAGCAAACTGGTCGGACTTCTCTGAAAACCTCGATAAGATCTTGGAATGGATTCCTCTCTTGAGCAATAACTGTAGAAGATTTGTGAGTGCTGCATGAAGCACAGAAAGAAAGTCTATTCCCAGAGACTGCCGGAATGGGTACATTTCTGGATGGTCTGAGGTCAGTGAGAAACTGTATGGGGGACTTCCTCTCAACTGGAGAACAAGAAATAGCAGACGAACTCGTGTAGAATCTTCACGTCACGCGCTCCCAGAAAAGGCTGGACACTGTTAAAGAACATGACTTCAAACAGTCAAGCAGAAACGCCCGGTCTCTGTTACGTATCTTTGGAGGTGCAAATCGAATAACACACAGCAACAATTTCATAAAACCAAATACAGTTGCTGCACACATCATCTCAACCTCTAAACAATCTGTCTCCCAGCTTCACGCCATACATGTGAAGCGAGAACTGAGAACCACGATGGCAGAACGTTTGCATAACTGCCCATATTTGCTCCCATTCACTCCTGAAGACATTTCGACGGCTTTACAAGACATTAAACCAGGTGTACCTTTAGGTTTTGATAAAATACATACAGAAGTTCTTCTATGTTGTGGAAAATATACTACAACATGGCTAGCCCAACTTTTCTCCAACAGTCTGCAAACAAGACTCTCCAACATTCTGCAAAGAGGATCCATCCCAGAAATTATGAGATCATTGGTGTCTTAAAACCAGCTAAACCCAGAAACAAACCCGAAGTTATCGTCCAAAAATGCGCTTCTGAGTATCATGTAAAAATAGCTTGCGAGGCTGCTGTATAACGGAATACGTATTGAAATACTTGAAAGATACCTGTCGAACAAGCCGGATTACGATCAAACTGCTTCTGTGCGGATCGAGCACTTTCATTGCCAACTAACTTAGGAGCTGGCTACCACGATCAACTACTGATCTGCCTGGAGCTTATGAGACCATATGGAGGCAGGATGTCTGTCAGCTGCTCCGTAAAATGCCCGGCAGGAGAATGGCACAACTTTTTAACAGCATGTTGACCGACCGTTCCAGGTAAATTACAGGCAATACCACTAGTGATCCGAAGACCCTCAACAATGGTGTGCCTTCAGGCTCGTCCTAGCTGTACTACTATTTTTCTTGTGTATTGCAGATATACCAGCCACTCAGCCCAGTAAGTTTGGTTATACTGATGCTTGGGTGATGGCAACACAACACATACGAATCGAGGTCGACAAAGATGTATTAACAAAAGACCTAAGTGCAGTGAGACAATACTTTCGTAAATGGGAACTTCAACCGAACCCAAACAACTCTGAGTTCAATTGTTTTCATCTGGGTAGTACCGTAGTCACGCGAGAACCGGACATGTTTTTCGAAGGTGATCGCCTGATCCATAGTAAATATCCACGGTACTCCGGAGTTATGCATAACAGATAGGGCCGAGTCGAGAATATTTTTGCACTCAAGGGACTTATCACTTGGGACCCTCCCCTCTCCGCCTCCGCCTCTTATCTCGCGTACACTTTCATCTTTGTCAGTTTTTGCTACTAATTGTGATATGCACTCTAACAAATCTTGCGCTTGAGCACGTCGCCTGGATCTTAAAGGGGCCCTGTTGGCAGAACGCTGCCATTTAAACAGCATCTAATAAAGACCGCACATAAATTGAGGTCAAGACATAATTTTCTTCAAAAATTATGTATTACAAGAAGGGATTCTTCAGGCTGGACCTTCCGATCATCTACCCATGGCTTTGTCTACTCAGCGGCAGACTACTGCACTACTGTCTGGATAAACAGAAGCCACGCGAAGCTCAATCAAATAATGCAGATTGTTACTGGTTCAGTCAAGCCCACTCCAGTATTCTGGCTAACTGCCCCAAGCCGCATTCCATCACCAATCTGAGAAGAAAGAATAATCTTCTGAGGAAGAATAAGAAAATCTGCAACATGGAGCACCTGCGAGTTCAGGAGGAAATACCTACTATCAGAAGCAACTGATTCCACTCCAGACTTCCCCCACTGAGAATACATAGAACATAGTGGACCATAACTTCACTCTCCACGAAGCTTGGACGCAAGAACGGTACAACAACACTCCGCCACATCAACAGCTTTCTCCAAGCCGACAGCAGACCATGGCAACTTGATCCACCCCAGAGGGCATGGAACATCCGGACGCGGGAGATGCAGTGACTTATATTGTACAGACGGGGAAAGATTACCACTGTGGAGTGCACCTGTGGCTCACCAAGACAGGCTGTCAGACACATTGTTGAAGAGTGCAGTCAAAATTCGTTCTCCCGAAACACATCGTACATCCTGGACAGTACAGTAGATGTGATAAATTATGGAAGTCAGGGCTTCCCAACCTATTCAGCTGGCGGACCCCTTCTTCAGTCGAAAATCCAAGGCAGACCCCTAGTTAGTCAAGAGCACAGTAACTTTAAATTTCAGAGCGAAACCAATGGGAACTGAAAGCTTCTTAATGCAAGTGCCATGTTATCAATGACCCCCTAACCCCACACACACACCGAAGTATCAATAGTCTTTGGTTTAGAGATGAATGAAAACAACTGGAAATTAAAGATCCAATTTGAATTCCCACTGTATCCAGGCACTTACTAGTGGATTTACTCCCTTTGTTCAACACATTACAGCCTGATTAAAATTACTTGGTAATTGACATTTCACACGTCAGAGTTGTCTTCCTCCAAGAGCAATCAACGTCACATCCAAATTGTTCGCTGTTGACAAGCTGCTGCTTGTGGTCTGTTCACTTCCACTGTTTGGCTACTGTTGTGTAGGGAGCATGCATATTTCGTAACAGTCGTGTGTGTGTGTGTGTGTGTCTGGTTTTTCGTGAAATCCGAAGAAAAATGTTCAAATGTGTGTAAATTCTATGGGACTTAACTGCTGAGGTCATCAGTCCCTAGTCTTACGTATTATTAACCTAAGTTTAACGTCCGCTAAGGACAACACACACACACACACACACACACACACACACACACACACACACACACACACATGCCCGAGGGAGGACTCGAACCTCCGGCGGGAGCGGTCACGCAATCCACAACGACATGGCGCCTACACTGCGCGGCTATTCCGCGCGGCTGTGAAGAAAAGAGGCAGACCCATAAAAACACATCACGAAAGAAAAGAGCCCAAGGAATTGCCTTTAAAAGACTATTGTGACATCTGTTGTGCAATGTGTGGGAATACATTCACCCAGTTTACTTGCGTTTCCGAAACCGGATTTCGTAAGCCGGTGTCCCAGTTTCGCTTTTGGTTGGTCAGGTAAACACTTCAAAATCGATTCTGGAAATCTGCTTTTATAAAGCCGTTTTCCAGTTCCACAATCGATTTTCGTGCCCATGTAAACAGCTCGGAAAGTCTAGTTATTTTTACGTCTTTGCGTTGTCTACTGAACGGCAGCTGTCAGTCCATAGCTGGCAGCTAGCAGGCGGCGTTGCAACATTGCACTGTCAGTTGGTAGCTGGCAACTGGCAGGGGGCGTGGCAGCAGTTTAGCCACAGCTGACAACTTCAACTACTACTTGGACACACATTAAAATTGCTACACCACGAAGATGACGTGCTACAGACGCGAAATTTAACCGACAGGAAGAAGATGCTGTGATATGCAAATGATTAGCTTTTCAGAGCATTCACACAAGGTTTGCGCCGGTGGCGACACCTACAACGTGCTGACATGAGGAAAGTTTCCAACCGATTTCTCATACACAATCAGAAGTTGACCGGCGTTGCCTGGTGAAACGTTGTTGTGATGCCTTGTGTAAGGAGGAGAAATGCGTATCATCATGTTTCCGACTTTGATAAAGGTCGGATTGTAGCCTATCGCGATTGCGGTTTATCGTATCGCGACATTGCTGCTTGCGTTGCTCGAGATCCAACGACTGTTAACAGAATTTGGAATCGGCGGGTTCTGGAGGGTAATACGGAACACCGTGCTGGATACCAACGGCCTCGTATCACTAGCAGTCGAGATGACAGGCATCTTATCCACATGGCTATAATGTATCGTGCAGCCACGTCTCGATCACTGAGTCAACAGATGGGGACGTTTGCAAGACAACAACCATCTGCACGAACAGTTCGACGACGTTTGCAGCAGCATGGACTATCAGCTCGGAGACCATGGTTGCGGTTACCCTTGACGCTGCATCACAGACAGGAGCACCTGCGATGGTGCACTCAACGACGAACCTGGGTGCACGAATAGCCAAACGTCATTTTTTCGGATGAATCCAGGTTCTGTTTACAGCATCATGATGGTCGCGTCCGTGTTTGGCGACATCGCGGTGAACGCACATTGGAAGCGTGTATTCGTCATCGCCATACTGGCGTATCACTCGGCGTGACGGTATGGGGTGCCATTGGTTACAGGTCTCGGTCACATCTTGTTCGCATTGACAGCACTTTGAACAGTGGACGTTACATTTCAGATGTGTTACGACCTGTGTCTCTACCCTTCATTCGATCACTGTGAAACCCTACATTTCAGCAGGATAATGCACGACCGCATGTTGCAGGTCCTGTACGGGCCTTTCTGGATACAGGAAATGTTGAAGCTGCATGGGCAGCTGTACCTGTACACGCCATCCAAGCTCTGTTTGGCTCAATGCCCAGGCGTATCAAGGCCGTTATTACGGCCAGAGGTGGTTGTTCTGGGTACTTATTTCTCAGGATCTATGCACCCAAATTGCGTGCAAACGTAATCACATGTCAGTTCTAGTATAATATATTTGTCCAATGAATACCCGTTTATCATCTGCATTTCTTGGTGTAGCAATTTTAATGACCAGTAGTGTAGTTTTGTGGGCAGCATGCATCGAGAATCCAGATTCACACATGTATGTTGTGGCAAACGGAAGAAGTACACGTTTTGCCTTTTCATCAAGGGGGTAGTATTTCTTGTTATCCAAACGGATCCAGAAGTGTGAGTAACCATCAATGTCAAAACTTGATTTGAAGGTAGTGTCTGTGGCAATTTCTATTAACAGCTCATATTCTTTTGATGGTAGAATGTTCGGCTTTTTGGATACAGTGAATGGGTTAACCACCCATTCGTTTTTCTGCAGCTTCTCATCTTCAGCTGTTGGGAAATAACGCTCCAACAATGACATCAAGCTTCAGAGATGTCCCGGGATTTGATGACACAAATTCTTCCCAAGTGCCAATGTTTTGTTTTTCAAAAACTCCTTGAGAAGAGGAAAACACTCGACCTCCCCCTCCTCGACACTCTCTGTCCAAAAATTGATTTTCCTCTTGAATGCTCGAACTTTGTCGATGGCAGTGACCTTTGTTTCACTTTGCCCTTGGAGCCAAATATTCATTTCGTTCATTTTGGAGAAAATATTTGACAAAAAGGCAAGTATACACTACCAATTTTCGTCATTAAGAAGGTCTGCTAATTTGGTGTTATGCTCCAAAAGGAAAGCTAAGACTTCCAATTTTAATTCGTACAACTGAGAGAGTGCATTCCCACGTGAGAGCCACCTCACTTGTGTGTGGAGAGGCAGGGAATGATGAAGGCTTCCCATATCTTCACACAGTATTGTGAAAAGTCTTGACTTCAACGGCCTTGATTTTATGTAGTTAATGATTTGAATGTATTCGTCTAAAACTTTCTTGAAAGAAACAGGCATTTGTTTCGTAGCTAAAGCGTACCTGTGGAGAGCACAATGACTACTGCTGAAATTCTTGGCGTTTTATTTTATTTCCGTTATTGCCCCGACTGTAGGACCTGTCATAGCTTTTGCACCATCTGTGCACACATCTATGCAATTAGACCATGAAACTTCGTTAGTCCTTAAAAAATCATCCAATAGACGGAATATTTCAGCACCTGTTGTG
The DNA here is from genome assembly GCF_023898315.1 of Schistocerca nitens. Lineage (NCBI taxonomy): Eukaryota > Metazoa > Arthropoda > Insecta > Orthoptera > Acrididae > Schistocerca > Schistocerca nitens. The sequence continues at coordinate 369,356,837 of NC_064615.1, forward strand.
TTGGCAGGTAGTGGTCTGCACAATAAGAGGTCCTCCTCAAAACATCCAGAATATTCATAACAGATAAAAGCCAATAAAATCGCTAATCCTGCAACATCAGTGGATTCATCTGTCTGCAGAGAAAATGAATTGTGTTGGATGCGAGAAGCAAGAGTGTCTTTTACATCATTTGACATGTCAACAATGCGTCTCTTGACAGTATTGTTCGATAATGGCACCGAAGATACGAGATTTACTGCCCTTTCGTCTAGCATGCAAGAAACAATATCGTTAACACACGGCTCTATGAGATTTTCTGCAATGGTATGAGCTTTGCCTGTTTTTGCCACTCGGTAACTAACCAAGAAAGAAGCTTTTAATGAATTTTCATTAATTGTTTTTGCATGGGTTTTCATGCGATGCTAAAAAGCAGCTAGTTCAGCACTCTTCCTTTTGAAAAAATCGATGTCTTTAGCATGGAAATCCGGGTAAGTACCTTCAAAATGACGGCACAGTTTAACTGGAACCATTGAACTGTTCGGAAGGACTCGCGCACAAATTACACACTGAGCTTTACTCTCCTTTGTCTCCATAAAGCCCATTTCTAAATAGCTTTCGTAGTACTTACGGTTCTTGGCTAGCCCACTTCCACAGGAGTACTTGCAGCGTTTTCACATAATAAATCCGGCTGTGGAGCTTCTTGTGATTGTTCTTCCTTTGGTTGTCCTCACTCCTCATTCATTTCAACTGGAAATTTCCCTTGTTGTGAAGGCGATGGAGGAACTGCACCCTTCTTCGATGATCGTGACTTCAGCCACCGATCTATGTTAGAAGTAGTAAACTGGTCAAAAATCGACTTATGAAATAGGTAGCGCACTGACAAAGCAAGTTTAACATTTAATGATGCCTGGGGCCGCATACGTGCCAGCGAGCGCTGTGATTTGTCGACAAAGCTTGCTCCACGCATGAGCAAAAGGTTTCAGCGCATCTAGCGCCCTGAGCCGGGGCGCAAACGACCCCTGTATTGTTGCGAAACAGTCGATCAGAGAAGCCTCATTCTCCGGCACTAAACTGTGTATGCGTTCTCACTTAGGACCCGCAAAGGCTGCTTGGGAATACGACCTAAGTAAAAGTACACCTGGTTTTCACACGACAAAATAGTGATGAATTTGATTTTCACATTTTTATTCAATAATTTTACTCATTATTTTACACGATTTGGTGAAAGGTGGCCGCGGACCCCCTAGAAAGAGCCGGCGGACCCCTAAGGGGTCCGCGGACCACACGTTGGGAAGCCCTGATGTAAGTAATACGTCTGTAAATTTGTAAATTATGTACATATTTTATTTGTATTTCTCAGTTGATGTGGAAAATAACCATAATCAAAATTATAATTATTCGCAGAGTATTCCCCTGGCACATTCATAGGAACATCGTGGGGAGGGCCCATTTTCTCGGTGGTAGGTTATGGTATGCCTAGGCATACGTTGGATGAATCAATGTGGTACGAAGATTCAAATCTTCATTGGTGACCGAAGAAATATTGTTGTTAGTAGTCACTGATACAGGTGTCCAGAAGAGAAGCTATCGCTGCAGATACCGATAGCTGTTATTCTATGATAAATAGCCAGTATTTAATACATCTCTGTTTTTTTCAGAGTACCAACTCGCCTTCTAATTTTACTGCCATAACTTTAGAACAGTTAACAGTAATAGTTCATAGCAGCTACAAATCTGCATCAATACTCTGCAAACTACTGTGAAGTGCACGGCAAAGGGTATTTGGCGTTATACCAGTCATTAGTGCTTCTACCTCTTTCATTCACGTATAGCTTGGGGGAGGAATGATTGCTTAAACGCCGCGATGTGCCCTGTAATAGATCTACAGGGCCGATACATACGGAAGTGCAGTATATTCTTAGATTCCACACTTGAAGCTGGTTCTTCGGCTTCAAGCACCTGCCAGTTAGGTATTTCAATCTCTCCGTGACGGTCTCCCATGGGAGACTTGTGGCCACTCGTGCTGCCATTGTTTGTACACGTTCAGTATCCCTTGTTAGTCCTATGTGGTACAGGTCCCACAAGCTTGAGAAATATTCTAGGATGGGTCGCCGAGAGTTTCGTAAGGATTCTCGTTTACAGATTGGTTACATTTCCCTGGAATTCTACCACTGGACCGAAGTTTGAGGCTGCTTTACCTTTTACCGAGCCTTATCATTTCATATCTCTACAAATTATTACACTCAGATGTTTCTGTTACTTGACCGATACCAGCTGCGACTCATTGATAACTTAGTCATAGGATACAATGTGTTTTCGTTTTGTGAAGTGCACAATTTTACCTATCATTACATCACTTAGAAATCTTATCAAGATTCGGCTGAAAATTTGTGCCGCGTTTTTCAGGCAGTAATTCTTTACAGGCGGTTGCAACATCTGCGTTAAGTCTGATGTTGCTATTAATATTGTCTTTAAGGTGAACGTTACTTAATTACAAGGGGTCGACAACAATATGGAAGCAGTAAAAATACAACACATTACAATGTATAATACGGGTAGGAAAACCGTTGGCATCCAAAACAACTTCCAGTCGTCTCGGAATGGATAAATAGAGGCCCTGTATGATTTTCAAGCGAATGTTATATCGTTCTTCCTTCAAAATCAGTGACAAGCTTAGGTAATGATGACGGAGGTAGATAGCGATTAATGCGACCTTGCTGACTAACCGTGGGGCCCATGGAATATCCAGTATGGCAGCCCACCATCATGACCGAACCCCTACCGGCCTACCATGTTTCACTCTTGGACGTCGGCTAGAAGTTGGAAACAGAGTGAAACAAGACTCATCCGACCAAATGACATTCTTCCATTGTTCCGTAGCCCAGGGTTTCATGGCTTTGGCACCACGTTTTCCTGTTGCAAGCATTTGCATTTCAAATCCCCTACTTATGGGGCTCCCTTCATGATGTTTTGATGCTGATAGGGTTCGCAGTGCTACAAGGAGTTCTGAAGTGACTTTCCACTTGTTGTCATCTTATTTTTCGTCACAATCCTCTTCAATGATCATCTGTCACGGTAACTCAAACACACTTTTATCATCGCTGTGACTTAGCGGATGGTGTTTTTCCGCTTTCCCTATATGCGATATAAATCTTCGCTATAGTGTCTCGTGAACACCAAACACTTAGGATACCTTGGTTACAGAAGCACCCATCACACGGGCACCACAATTTTCCCACGTTCGAATTCATTTAACTCCGAAATAATGCACTCACAACTATACAGAACACTGTTCTGGCCACGACTGACACTTGTAACGTATTGAGGACACAGCACAGCTGTCGCTCGTGGTCAAAGGCAGCAGTGCCACCTGCAGGCTTAGCTAACATCTGCATTGGTGTCCGAGCATACATTTCCATATTTTTGACCAGCTCCTGTTCATTCACCGCCTAAATCATTTTCTTTGGTGATGTGTAAATTGACTAGTTCCACAACCATGAGGGTTCTCGTTCATAACTGAATCCTCGAAACTAGACTGATGTATTATTTGATCAGTTAAAAATGGTTTCAGTTGCGTAAGTAGGCTGTTGCAACCGTGGTATTGCTACCTCCGAGGACAAGGAGTCAGCCTCCTGGCACACAACATAAAAAGTGGAAGGAATGTAAGGGAAAATTAAAATGGAAAAGAAAAGTGGAAAGACAGAAAAATGCGACAAGGGTCGATGTATTTTCTTTCCCTTATACAGTAACGCAGAAATAAGGATCGCTACGCTATTTACAAGAAAAACACGTGAATTGCGGAGAATAATTCGGATTGAATGGAGAAGCCATACATTAAAGTTTGAATAGACAAATAAATGACTGAGCACATCTATGAGGGGAAAAACACGATTCCTCAAACTTTACACGGCTTTAAAGTACATTGAGGCGACACGTCATGTGATACCTCGTAATATCGTGTCGGACCTCATTTTGCCGGTCATAGTGCAGCAGTTCGACGTGGTACGGGCTCCACAAAGCGTCGGAAGTCTCCTGCAGAAATAGCCATGCTGCCTCCGTAGTCGTCTAGGATCGCGAATGTTTTGCAGGTGCACGATTTTGTGCACGAACTGACTTCTCGATTATGTCCCATAAATGTTCGATGGGATTCATGTCGGGCCACCTGGATGGCCAAACCATTCGCTCGAGCTGCTCAGAATGTTCTTCAAAACCAATCGCAAACAGTTGTGGCCAGATGACATAGCGCATTGTCGTCCATAAAAGTTCCATCGTTGTTTGCGAACATTATGTCCAAGAATGACTGCAGATAGTCTCCAAGTAGCCGAACACAACCATTTCCAGCCAACGATCGGTTCAGTTGAACCAGAAGACCCAGTCCATTCCATATAAACACAGCTCACACCATTATGGATCCATCACCAGCTTGCACAGTGCTTTGCTGACAACTTGGCTCCATGGCACGTGGGATCTGCGCCACACTCGAACCTTATCATCAGCTCTTACCAACTGAAATCGGGACTCGTCTGACCAGGCCACGGTTTTCAGCCGGCCGCTATGACCGAGCGGTTCTAGGCGCTTCAGTCCGGAACCGCACTGCTACTACGCTCGCAGGTTCGAATCCTGCCTTGGGCATGGATGTGTGTAGGTTAGTTAGGTTTACGTAGTCTAGGGGACTGATGATCCCACATGTTAAGTCCCATAGTGCTTGGAGCCATTTTTGAACCACGGTTTTCAAGACGTCTAGAGTCCGACCGATATGGTCACGAGCCCAGGTGAGGCGCTGCAGGCGATATTGTGCTGTTAAATGGTTGAAATGGTTCTGAGCACTATGGGACTTAACATCTGTGGTCATCAGTCCCCTAGAACTTAGAACTACTTAAACCTAACTAACCTAAGGACATCACACACATCCATGCCCGAGGCAGGATTCGAACCTGCGACCGTAGCAGTCGCGCGGTTCCGGACTGCGCGCCTAGAACCGCTAGACCACCGCGGCCGGCTTGTGCTGTTAGCAAAGACACTCGCGTCGGTCGTCAGCTGCCCATTAACGCCGAATTTCGCCGCACTGTGCTGGCGGATTCGTTCAGTGATTTCAGTGGTTATTTCACGCAGTGTTCCTTGTCTATTAGTACTGACAACTCTAAGCAAACGCCGGTGCCAAAGGCGCTCGGCCACTGCGTTGGCCATGGTGAGAGGTAATGCCTGCAATTCGGTATTCTCGGCACACTCTTGACACTTTGGATCTTGGACTATTGAATTCCCTAACTATTTCCAAAATGGAATGCCCCATGCGTCTAGCTCCAACTACCATTCCGTGTTCCAAGTCTATTAATTTCCGTCGTGCGTGAATCACCTGGATACAAATGACAGCTCCATCAATGCACTGACCTTTTATAGACTACCTTTTGTACGCGATACTATCGCCATCTCTACATGTGCGTATCGCTATTCCATTGCTTCTGTCACCTCAGTGTTAAGTCGCCCATCTCGGTAATGTCTGTGGTTCATGGGGGACAAATGAGTCGTGTTTAATTAAAAGCAGCTACGCGAAGTCGTCTACACCAGACTGTTTTTAATTTCTTTGCTTCAAATGGAGCTCTTACCTTCTGTATATCAGCTGTGGTTCTATCAGCTAAGGTTCTATAAGTCCCTCAACATCCTCAAACGACAAGCACTTTGTCTTGCTTTCCACATCAGTTTAGCCTCCCCCAGAAGGATCCTCTACCATCTTACCTCATTCCCACCCCTCCTCACCCACATAGAATACCTCTGCATCTCCGATACTATCCACAAACTAGGTTCTAAAACCCTATTGTCTTGCATCTGATCGCCAACCCTGGTATGCTCCTGTGCCTTCGTAAACACGTCCCGCGATCCCTACACCTTACAGACACTCCATATCCTATCTTGCAACTCGTCAATTCCCTCTCCCAGACAGTGAGCTCTGCCCGATATTTATCCCTCCTACTATTGCTAAACTGTCCCCACCTATCACACTCGACATCAGGGCACCTCCCTCCTTTTTTCCTCTCTACCCACCCCTATCCCTTTCTTCTTGTACCACTATCATTTCCACACACGATTACTCCTTCCCACCCTCTGTCCTACCCATCACCTATACTTTCACTACCTGCTTCACCTCCCACCTGTCATCTCCAATTACCCCACCTAATAGATCCCTGTCTCTTTACCTACAATGCCTAACTTCTATCGAACACACTCTCCCCTCCCACAACACTTCTAACCCAGTGAAGGTCCTTCAGATGTTAAGTGAAAGTCAGTACTCCAGTGCTTTTTACATAGAACAATATCACCTCGTCACAACTATGTTTTTTTAAACTGTGTATATTTTTGTCCTTTCAGCTGTCTGTCATTAATCTTTTTAATTCAAAACATAAACAGTAACAATATTTTTATTTTTATATCATCTTTATTGTGTTGTAATGTCTCTTGCAGCGGTCTCTCCGCGATATTTTCAGAAATTTTATAAATTATATAACTCAGTACATATCTCGAAATATCTCTTCTTATCTTACCGATTCATAAACTTTAATATACGATGATTATCAATGCAAAGTAGTTTCAAGCCCTGTTATTCCTTGGAGCGTGCATTTACTCCATGGAATAGCTTCTCTGCTATCTATGTTTTCTCTTATAAAAAGAAGGATTCAGATCTTGCCGACTAGCCATGAAAGAACGAAGATGTATATGTATGTATTGTTGAGCTAGTCGCCATCTTGATGAGATTCTGTATGAGAAGGAATTTATTACATGAACTAAACTAAAGTGTGTTCGCGTATTATTTAACTGATTATTATTGACAGTGTCTGCTTACTACGCTGCGTTGCACGGGATCAGTGGGGAACGTCTGATTTACACTGGACGAACCTGCCGTTTTGTATGCTCAAGATATCCAGTTCATTACTTTCAATAAATGGGCTAACACGGTCTTACCAGCAGATCTCCGGTCTTCCCCATGTGATCACCGAAAGTTAATAATTATTACAAATGTTTTCAAGAGATCGACTGACAATTTTCGTCGCACCGAGACTTCGAAATTGCTTCACTGCCTTATGGAATTTAAGTTAAGCTCAATTTAATCAGGATAGAACAGTATTGAACTGTGTGAATGTGATAAGCTTGCTTTGTGAATGAAAATTCCCTCAATATACGAAAGTTTTTTACCATCCTGATCAGTGAAGCTAAATCAGACCGGTGTGAGAGAGGTTTTTAAATTTCAGATCCCACAAAAAATATTAAAGTGTCTTTATGAATGCTCCGTGCTGGAGAGCGGAGTATTGTGTCACAGGCAGTCGCCCCTTCCCCAACCCCCTCCTGTATGGGGTGTGAGGAATGAAATAATAATAAAGATAAAATGCAACAATTTGCACAACCCACGTGTAATGGGGAGATTGCTACAAAACTCAGAAAGTGAAAGATCCTGAGCCAGACTTGTTCATTGATATTCTCTATACATTCCTAAAATATGAAAGAGAAGAGGAACACTATTGTGGACTGGAGTGCGTCACTTTTAAGTCCTTCGAAGCTGGCAGTTGACATTGACAAAGGTTGCATTCTTCGATGTGCGCCTAGAACTTATTCAGTCCTGAAACACTGTGCTTAGTAGCGAATAAATCGCGTCAGTCATTAGATAAAAATATAGTAATTCTCTAAATACGGTTACTGGGTCGGTCAGCAACTTGTACTCGCGAAGTTTTTCTGAATTCTTCTTTTCTGAGTGTATTCTCTTGCCAGGAATTTTATACTCGACGCCCCCTCTTTCCCAGATGTTGAAAGCGTCTTTAAGCAGTTTATCGATTGATCCTTTGAAGATAACTAACACCACCGATTCTAGGAGGTCTTATGCAACTGGAATGTCTGCTTCTCTCACTTACTGAAACGTAATGTTACAACGAAGTACTCGGGACGGAGCAGAGGGAGACCACGTGCGCAGACATGTGACCGCAACTGATTGGCGCATCAGAATCACCATTTCCAGCATTTCCCGTGATTGACATTTCTCTGGTTCATTAACATGTCTTATAAATGTTTTCGGGGCCAGTTTTATTTTATAAATACTCTACTTATGGTACTAGTAAGAAGCGATTTATGTGTTGAAAAATATCGAGGCACAGTGTAATGAAGTATCAGTATTGATAATGAATGTGTTATTGGTTCTAGTATTATACTTATGTTTCACTGTAACTACCTCAGCAGAGTTTTTCATATGTAGGGTATTCAGAAATTCCCGTTACAAACTTCTAGAACTTGTAGAGGGGAGTGGTTCAAAAATGGTTCAAATGGCTCTGAGCACTATGGGACTTAACATCTGAGGTCATCAGTCCCCTAGAACTTTGAACTACTTAAACCTAACTAACCTAAGGACATCACACACATCCATGACCGAGGCAGGATTCGAACCAGCGACCGTAGCGGTCGCGCGGTTCCAGACTGTAGTGCCTAGAAACGCTCGGCCACCCGGCCGGCGAAGGGAGTGGATTGATAATATTTTGAATGGGAACCCGTGTCCGGAAACGTATCGTTTCCGTGCTTAAATCATCTGAAAACATATTGGTTCCGCGGTCACTTTTGCAAGTCATTGATTAGGCGAGACCCAGTAAATGACTTGTTTTACTTTTCCACTCAGTAATAGCTAAAGAAATTGCTCGGCTACTCGTTGACGGGGTTCTCTTCGTGATGCAGTACGACCTCTTCCACTTCCGGTGTGCGGCCTCTCCTTGGAGTACCCCAGTCACGCCTGCTAACGGTGAAAGTACCCTTTCTCAAAGCTGTTGAATAATTGTGGCGGAAAAGGTATGCGATAGTGTCGAACGTCGCGTAGAAGGATCTTGATAAAGGCGACGAGCAGCTCTTCCATTGTAACACTAGGACCAATAACTACTTCAACAAAGACTTAATGGGTTTTACATGCTACAGATGACAATCAGATATATGAGTTCATAAGTATTCAGAAACCTGTCAGAGCATATTAAATGTAACGTAATTAATGTAGTGGGGCTTACAAATAAATTACAGACTTACTGTTGAGTAACTTCCTCTACCCCTGTTTCAGAAAGTCTTCACATGAAGTCTTAAAATGAACGTTGTATATTATATTATAATTGACTTTAGCACTATAATACAATAATCTTTCGCAATGAAAAGTTACTTCATTGTCCTGCACTTAAATAAATTGTGCATCTTTCATTATTTTCCATATCCAAGAAATCCATTCTCATGGTATTCTCGTATACACCTAATGTAGTGTTTCTTTTGTTGGTGACAGAGAGAGAGAGAGAGAGAGAGAGAGAGAGAGATAGAAGGAAGAGGGTAAAAACGGGCGCCAGAACCCTGTACCCTTCTTGCAGAGAACCAAGAAACAACACCCCTATGAATAAGACAATTAAGTCAGTCGTCGAAATTTTCGTGTGCTGTAAAATCGTCAGTTCAGAAACCCAAGAATATTCTGTAACGATGTGGCTTATGAATCTGCTACTGGCTGGTTGGTTAAGGGACTACAGAGCGAGTTCATCAGTCCCTCTGTTGCTGGTGCCCTTCCGATTGGAAGACACACTCTCTATATCAGGCTGTTGAAATCATGTAGATCCAACACACATACTTGACAATATGTGGATTGGTGTATGGGGTGATACGATAAGGATGCTAGCTGTGTGTGATTTAGTAAGTAATAGAGACAATTTAGATGCAGAAATATTTAATTTGAAACTTCACTGTACTTGAAAAGTGTGCGAAATCTTACTTATAATACAACCTCATTTTTGTTCGAATTTCTTATAGATCTTGCATATATTAAATAAGCGTGCGTTTTAATAAGTAATACAGACAATGCTGAAAATATTTGATCTGAAGCTTCATTGTGCTTGCAATGTGCGGGAAATCTCACATATAATACCATAATGATAAATTTACTTACTTTCGAGAGGTCGACTCTAATGTTGTCTTTGGAGAGAGTGATGTCTCTCACTGTTATCATCTTTGGCTGTCTCCTGTGTGTGTTTGTGTTTGTGTGTGTGTGTGTGTAGATAGTCGATGTTGTTCTGCAGTTTAAGTGATATATCATAATAAAACATCTTAGTTCTTCCTTCCCTAAAAAATCGTGTTTTGTGTGTGTGTGTGTGTGTGTGTGTGTGTGTGTGTGTGTGTGTGGTGATACTTTTATTAGATGTTAATGTAGTTTATTACAGGTTTTATTTATGTGATCCAAAGTTCTGAATGCAGCAGCAGTTTGTTTGTAATACTTGTCATGGACAGTGTTTGTAATACTTGTCATGGACTGTATTTTTTCTTATGCTGCATTATCTCGGCTCCCCTCCTAAACTGTGATGAAAAACAAATGTTAGGTGATGACAGTACATACATGATCAGATTGAATACACTTTTGATGTGTTTAGATACTGTTGCACGGGAAACATTACATATGCTGAGGCATTTTAGAATATTGTGACATCATAGCTGGGTAAACTAATTAATCTGAGCCTGACAACCGTTTTCTTGTACTTAACCTCAACTAGATCCCAGATAATCAATATAAAAATCATAATTTTTCTGTTGGCAAAGTATGTTGAAGACATTTGAGAATATTATGGCATCATAGATGTGGAAAATAATTAATAAAAGATTCATAGACCGAAATTTGAATGTTTTTACCCAGTACAGCCGCCTTTTGGTAACAATGAGAACAACTCCTGGCACAATAATTAAACTTTTTGTCACTCTTTAACAGTGACCGCAAGTCGCCGAAGTGGCGTCAACTAAAAAGGATATACAAAACGGCGGCCGAACTCCACCACATGGGGCCTCCCAGCAAACAATGCCATACAGTCATTCCATTTCAGTGGAGACACTTATTGGCAACAGTAAGCAACTGCGATGTGAAACAGGAGTTGATTTTATTTTGCATTTTCTGGGTTTACAGAAAATGATTTGGAGCAAAACTCATTTTCGACAACTATGTATAACTAAGTCATTATTAATACTTTATAAGTAAATGTTGGTTTTTAATTGTTTATAGAGAATATGTTATATACTTGTTCCAATATTGCATTTAACGATGTGACTGACTAGCCAGTCTATATAAGGCATACCTTTGGCCTTGCAGTCACTTTAATATTATATCAGAAGTATATGTGCGTACATGTCAAATGTAGTTTGACTCCATTTCTACGCTAGAGGTAAATGTCTTTCGGAAAATATGAATATCTTTGACTTTAATCTGAAGGTTGCATAATACGTCACTGCATATTTCGTGCTATTTTTAGTGCTACACCGTGACTGGTTGGAGATACGGAAATGTACATTGGAAATGATGTAATCTGTCACCACTTTTACACATCATTTAAACACTATGCTCTGGTTGGTTGGAAAGACAGGAAGGGGAACACACAATTTGTCTGTTTCCATCATCATGCACTTTTAATACCGCGCTTTAATTGGTTGGAGGTTTGGAGAGGGGAGGGGTTGTGACTTGGTTTGTATGACAGAAATACTGTAAATTTAACATCATGTTTGCGCATCATTTTAACATTACTAACTGGTTAGTTGGAGGTAGCGGGGAGTGAGAATTTGGGATAGAGGGTGATTCAGCTGCGCCTACCGATGTCGTTTTATGCAACCCGTAATGTTAATTCCGGTCTTCATAAATCATACGCGAGATATTCATATTCTATCGCTCGCTGCACGCTGTTAGTTCTACAGAAACAATGAACAGGACCTTTTGTAGGAAATGTAGTTAAATTTTGTACTGGGTACGTTATCGCTAGAGGGCGTAGTTTTCGAGTTGTTCAAGACCTTCAAACGCACCCCTGCTCCCAGTGATCGGGATCCCTAGTATGTAGGCCATGGCACTCCCTCTACCACTGTACAGTATTGGAGACTGCACTAATTATTTCCCACATTCGATCTTTTTTGGTCTTCATTAACTGGCCTTATTACACCACCGGCTTAGTCGACCACTTAAAATTGTAAAACTGACCTTTGTATAGATTTTACCTAACAATTTTGTGAATTTTAACAGCATAAAATACACAATTACATCGTTGTGTTCGTCAGGCCTTCTGACTACGAAACTACTGTGATTGTAAAAGCTATGTTTGGATCGAATTGTCACTGTAATTAGTTTTAGCGCAACGTTTACAAAAGTCACTTTTCTTTCATTACCCTCACAGGTGAATTTATATTAGTAATGTTAACGAAACTCCTAACTATGCTGATGGAGTAATAGCCCAATCAATAGAGGTCAAAAGAGATCGAATATCGGGAATAGTTCTTGAAGTCGCAAATTTTCGTACAGTGGCAGGAGGGAGCGCCACTAGAATTCCTGATTGGTGATGGATGAGTATGGGGATGTGCGTCTGTTTGAAGGTCACTTTGTAAGTTTTTCTTGAATGATTCGAAAACTACGGCCTTCAGCGAAAACGCATTCGAGAACAAAATTTAACTAAATTGAAGTTCCTACAAGAAGCACCTGTTCATTCTTTCTGTAGGACCAATAATTTTCTCGTAGCTAGCGAGAGAATTAGAAAATCTGTTGCATGTTTTTTGAAGGGCAGATATAACATTGCTGGCTACACAAAACTACATCGATAGGGGCAGCCGATTCACCCTGTGTAAGAAAATTGGTTTGTTTCCATCATCTCCGAAAATTTTTAATGCTATGCTATGATTTGCTGGAGACAAGGAGTGGGATAGGGGGCATGACTTGATGTGTACATCAGAAATAATGTAATTTGACACCATTTTAATACTACGCTCTAACTGGGTGGAGATAGATGGGGAGTGGGGTATAAAGCACACACAACTGGCATGTTTCCAGTATCTTGCTGTGCTATGTCCGGATGGAGACAAGGAGGAGGAGAGGAGGGGGAGGTGGAGGGGGTGAGGGCTGTTCATTTTCCATTAACACAGTCGCGCAATTTCCACCGTCTTGGAGATTTTCAGAATTATGATAGGCTGGAGATAAGGAGTACTGCACTATACAACTGGTTGGAGGTAAGAGGAGGAGGACATGGTTTTTAATTTTCCACTAATGCAGTTACGCCATTTCTGCCATCTTGGATTTTTTTTATTACTGCATTATGACTGGCTGGAGATAAAGAAGGGTAGAGGAGGGGAAAGGCGTGTGATTTCACTCTGATGAGGAAGATAATGTCACCGATAACAGTAATGATGTCACATGTGATGCTACTGATAAGGATGATGACGTTACTAGGTCAGTGAGGTCGGTCGCTAGGTGTGAACAAAGCGTTCCGAATGTCCAATGTAAACAAAGTGCACCACAAAGCGTATACCTATAGCACTGGCTGCAGTCGGTGTCATGTTACACACAGATAATTCCAAGTTCTAAATATTGTAATTATTTCGAAACCAGATATCGGATTTTGAGGAGTCGAATGCCGTTGTATTCACGTCTCTTAGAACTACGATAATAGCAGCAGAAATTTCTGTAGTTCCATTCGAAAAAGCGAAGTTGAAACCGATATTCCTGTAATTAATGTAGCTAAGAACAGAGACTTTACGTCGTTCAGTGTGTATTTTCTCACAAGTCATAAAACAGAACTACGATACCTTAAACAGTTATGGGAATATGTTTGGTGAACAGCTTTGCTGAATCACAAAGTATTTTTCAAAATACCAAGTTTTTGAAGAAGTTTCTCCAAGACGTTTTATCAAGTGGTAAAATTCTTACAGCAAATGCAGAATAAGGTAGTTTCTTCTTTTTTAAATCACCTCTTGCAGTAATCATTCATACTGCAAATGTAGCCGAACTAAGGTGCTTAATTAATTTCATTTTCTTTTCCTTTTTTGTATACTATTTACACTGAGGTGACAAAAGTATTAGGAAACCTCACAATATCATTTCGGACCTCCTTTTGCCTTGTGTGGTGCAGAAATTGGACGTGGCATGGACTCAACAAGTCGCTGGAAGTCCCTGCAGATATATTGAGCCATTCTGTTCATATAGCCGTCCATAATTGTGAAAGTATTGCCCGTGCAGGATGTTGTGCACGAACTGACGTCTGGATTAGCTCCCATAAACGTTCGATAGGATTCATTTCAGGCGATCAGGGTCGCCAAATCATTCGCTCGAACTGCCCAGAATGTTCTTCAAGCCAATCACAAACAACTGTGGCCCAGTGACGTGACATCGCTTTTGGGAACATGAAATCCATGAGTGGCTGCAAATAGTCTCCAAGTAGCGGAACATAAGTACTTCCAGTCAACGATCGGTTCAGTTAGAACAGAGGACCCAGTCAATTCGATATAAACACAGCCCACACCATGGAGCCACCACCATCTTGCACAGTGCCTAGTATGACCGGGTCACGGTTTTCCAGTCGTCTGAGGTCCAACTGTTAAGGTCATGAGCCAAGGAGAGGCACTGCAGGCTATATCGTGCGCGCCAGTCGCTGCTTCCATAGCCCATTAACGTCAAACTTCCCTGCACTGTCGTAACGGATACTGTCCCACATTGATTTCTGCAGCTATTCCGCGTAGTGCTGCTTGTCTTTTAGCAATGACAACTCCACGTAAACGCCGGTGCTCTCGGTTGTTACGTGAAGGTCGTTGGCCACTGAGTTGGCCGTGGAGAGAGGTAATGCCTGCAATTTGGTGTTCTCGGCACATTCTTGACACTGTAGATATCGGAATATTGAACTCCCTAATGATTTCCAAAATGGAGTGGCCTTTGCGTCTAGCTCCAACAACCTTCCGCATTCGAAGTCTGTCAGTTCCCGTCGTGCGGCCATAATCACGTCAGAAACCTTTTCTCATGAATCACCTAAGAACAAATGACAGTTCCTCCAGCGCACTGCACTTTCACTCCATGTGTACACGACACTACCGCTATTTGTATGTGTGCATATCTCTATCCCATGACTTTTGTCACATCGAAGTCTATCGCTTGAAACATCCCCTTAGAAAAATTTATGAATTACTGCGCTGGTAAACCTCTTCCGTTATTTGATTTTCAAACAGCTGAGCAAAACTGAACATACAGACATTTCTATCTTTACTTTTTCTGATCATCACTAAACTGACACACAATATTTTTAGCGCAACGCAATCTGACTTTCAATAATCGCTACAAAAGAATGGCCGTGACCTATACCTTTCATGGCCGTAACCTATACCTTTCATGAATCACTTACGTCACAAAAATCTTCTTTACTCGAACTACTGCAATAGAGCGAGCGCCAATACTGCCAGCTAAATAAAAGATTCTACCTACTGAAGGCAGTAACTAGTGATGGGCATAGTTAGCAAATGAAAGATTTTGATAGAGAACAAACAATGTATTTACCTTAATAGTGTTCAAAACTCATTATATATATATATATATATATATATATATATATATATATATATATATATCAGTTCATGACACCCAGTCTTACAAATTTCGTTTTTCTGACGGACACACGTCCAAATCGTCCGCTCTCAAAACTCCGCCATTTCTCCCCCCACATCCACCACTGCTGGCGGCTCACCTCCAACTGCGCAACGCTACGCGCTGTTCACATCCAACTGCCCAACACTACAATAGCATATATTCCAACAGTGCAGATCAGCCACAGACTACACACAGCAGTCAGTGATTTTCATACAGAGCGCTAAGTGGCGTTACCAACATAAAAACCTAAACAGCCTACTTACACGCTTTCCAGTTCTATGTGAAGTACTGAATTGCATGTTTTGTCAAAGTTTAATAATAGTCCGTTTGTCTTGAACCACGTGTTCACGTTTTCAAATAGATCGTTAGCTGATTGTTTAGTACTGTAAGGGGACTGGTACTGTTATTCATCTATTTGTGTCATCTGCAAAAAGGGCAGTATTTACTTCTTCTAATAGTGCAGGCCAGGCTGCAAACACTCCATTACTCGACAGTCTGTTTAACCATACATTTGCACTTCTCATGACACATCATATTGAAGATAAAGGGAATACGTAATTTAAAGCGAATCAGGGGGATAAACGTTTGTGAAGGAGTAGTGGCCGCTGATAAGGCGCCCTTCCTACTCGCGTGCAGCACGCCGGCGGGCGACTACCAGTGGACGGAAGCCTAAACTGTGCCCCAAAGGAGGGGGGCAGAGGCGTCGAGCCCACGCCATGCCCCACGCGGTGGCAGCGTCCGTTATTATAGCTGCGGCGCGACAGGTGGCTACTGGCTGCACACAGCTGCGCTGGGCTGTACTGCGTCACGACTGTACGTGTTCTGTCTACACTCCACACCCATCTGTCTGTTATGGAGCGCGGTGTGCAGTGAACATGGCGGCCCAAAACTGTCGTTCAGTTCTACCCAAAATAAGAGGAGTCTCAAGATAGAACGGAAATACAGAGCCAAATATTTGGCGCTAATCAGGCCTTTTTAGAAGTTATGAAATCGGTGTTATTAATGTAATCCTGGAGCTCTCGTAATTCTGCCTAA
This sequence comes from Schistocerca nitens, assembly GCF_023898315.1. Lineage (NCBI taxonomy): Eukaryota > Metazoa > Arthropoda > Insecta > Orthoptera > Acrididae > Schistocerca > Schistocerca nitens. Next base: position 369,373,260 of record NC_064615.1, read on the forward strand.
ATGTGAGCCCTGTTCCTCTCTAGTCTTAGCCAAGCCACTAGGTTTTTTTTTTTTTTTTTTTTTTTTACTTAGGATACTTGCGAGTTTGTCGCTTTAAATGATGACGCATTTTACACATTTCAATGTAGCTATAAAAAAAGGGTGAAAAGTTTACCCGCATAACGTCTGTCTTCCACGTTGGGGTGTATTTTTTAAACGTAATAATTTTACTTGTATTTTATAAAAAAAAATTTTTCTTGCTAGAAGTTCTAGCCCAGAATGACGCAATATTGAGTGTTATATGGGCAGCCTCTTTATCTGAAATTACGGTCCTGTGTTTTTAATGTTCTCGTTCTAGTGGTGTATGATGCGAAAAATCTGTTTATGTACTGCATCTATGTGTTGTATTATAGATCTTGTTTTCTCATTTTAAAGTTACCGCCTTCATTTATATTTTACTTCGTCAAAATTTTATCATAAGTTATTACACAGGTGTTGCCCCTAGTAATTCCAGCTTATCAATGTTTTATGTGTATTACATTTATAAAGTTTTAGTGGGTATGTATATCCAGTATACGATCTCTCATTCTTATCACTGCTGCGTCGCAGCGCCACCTATTGAGGTGATTCTGTAGTAGGCTTCAGTACTAGCACACGGCGCTGTGGTGCATTATGCTTATTACCTGAGCCCCCATCTTACTGTTACTCGCTCCTGTGAACGGGGACGTGTTATGCAGATCTTGGTGCCCTTCGCGTCCATCTAGAAAAGGTAATGATGTTACTGTTTTATATTTTTTAGTTTTTACTGAGTTTAACGAAGGCGATGTTGGCCTGATATATTCGACGATGCCATTTGGCTAAACTGACTGAAGTATTCTTCTAAGAATCATGCTTATGCTTACATGCTTATGGGTTATCTAAGTCAATATTTGATCTGTTTATACATCCTTATAGGTTATCCAAGTCTGCACAACGCGATCGTGATTCTTAAATAGATGTATTTGTTCTCTGTTTTCTATGTAGATAACCTGAAGATGTCTAAATAAGGCGAAACGCGTCATTGAAAAATAAAAAAACTAAAATTGCAACCAAGGCTATTTTTGACCAATAAATACAGAGCTAGACTTCTTGTTCTACAAGGTGAGTCTCATCAGCGAACAACTAGTACAAAACCGTCGTTTCTGGCCCAAGTGTCACGTACGCCAAAAGAGATAGCGAGAGCCATAGAAGGGGAAATACACTGCCATGTATGGCGTCGTGAAATCTTTAAAGTGCAGCGCACCACGTACATACTGGATACACACGAAAGACTGGGCCTCACCGACCTACAAAGGAAATGCGCGACGCTTCTGATCCACCGTTTGAGTGCCACAGCGGAAAAAAATCCAAATTGCTTGACAGCCGCCTTGTTAAACGCATAGTGGCCAGGGTCAGAAAAAGCGCCGGTAAACCTAGCATAGCTCTCTTTCAAACTAAAACACATAAAGGAGAAGATGAAATGAAATTATCGTGTGCCATTGGTGGCCGGGAGGCTCCAACCGGGGAACTTCAGCCGCCGAGTTGCAAGTCTTATTGCAAGTGAGGCCACATTGGGCGACTTGCGTGACGTTGATGACGAAATGATGATGAGGACAACACAGCACCCAGTCCACAAGCGGAGAAAATCTCCAACCCGGTCCGGAATCTAACCCAGACCTGTGCATGGTAGGAAAAGACATTATCATTTTTTTTCTTGATCTCATTTTTTGTTCTACATTGTTCGTTGAATTTGTTCGTGGCGGATGTCCGGTGACATCCACTTAGGTTGTTCGTTGATCCGTTCACTCAGTTTTTTTATTACAGAGGGTAGCTAAACCCTCTGACCGAACACACTGAGCTACCGTGTCGGCACCAGTCTGCTAAGCAGACGAACTGCATAAAGGAACATTACTTGCTAAAAGGATACATACTAGAAACAGCCTGCTCCCATGAACCATGGACCTTGCCGTTGGTGGGCAGGCTTGCGTGCCTCGGCGATACAGATAGCCGTACCGTAGGTGCAACCACAACGGAGGGGTATCTGTTGAGAGGCCAGACAAACGTGTGGTTCCTGAAGAGGGGCAGCAGCCTTTTCAGTAGTTGCAGGGACAACAGTCTGGATGATTGACTGATCTGGCCTTGTAACACTAACCAAAACGGCCTTGCTGTGCTGGTACTGCGAACGGCTGAAAGCAAGGGGAAACTACGGCCGTAATTTTTCCCGAAACAACCTAGTATAAGATGATAAACAACATCGTGCCCAGAAATGTACGTCTTGCAGCAATCAACCTGAGACCAACAGGCAAATGCTTTAACTGCGACTCCAGTGGCACATTAGCACATCGCTTCCAATGCGGGAACACAGCAAGAATATGGCAAACATGCAAAGAAATACTAGCACTCATGAACAGAACCACTCCGGCAAATGTAAACTTAGAGCTGCTGACCGCACTAGACACAAAACCTTTAGCCGCCCGCTGTGGACGAGCGGTTCTAGGCGCTACAGTCTGGAACCGCGCGACCGCTACAGTCGCAGGTTCGAATCCTGCCTCGGCCATGGATGTGTGTGATGTCCTTAGGTTGGTTAGATTTAAGTAGTTCTAAGTTCTAGGGGACTGATGACCTCAGAAGTTAAGTCCTATAGTGCTCAGAGCCAGTTGAACCATTTTGAACAAAACCTTTCCCTAAACAAAAAATGCTAAGCACTATATGGATTTTAGGCCAGGTTTTATATTCAGTAATCGAAATAAAACACAGAGACAACATAGAATACCTGTCATACTTAAGGAACAAATTTAAAAAAGCCACGGTCTCCAAAAGCTAAGGATTAGGATTTGTGAACTTTCTGCAAATAGCTTTCGAGGCGGCCTTTAAGAATGCCACGTAGCCCGCGTGACGTCGCCGCCTCCCCCACCCCCACCCCCACCCCCACCCCACTTGGCCGGGAGCACAGCTGAAGAGAGGGGAGGACGCAGATCTTGGCCGGCGCCGTACCGGCATCCACCCACGCCCCACCTGCACAGCACCCTCTCCTACAAAACGTCGACAATGCAGTGATTCAGTGTAATGTGAGATTTGTTTTTGGTAGTGCCATCGAATGTCGTCGCCAGTACCAATGAATAGTGGATAACAGAGAAAGGAGAAAGCAAAAGGAAAAATTAATATTCCCTCACTACCAAAAAAGTGTAATAATTTCACCGAAACGTTTAGTGCTTTATTAAGTGTCACATGCATAAATTAAATCTGTGTTACAAATATTAGTATGCTAAAACGCACCCATAAAAAAAACTATATTCTACTCTGAAATGTGAAGCCTAATCACGCTAAACATGAAGTGGTTGATTTAAACTATCCCTCAATATAAGTTTCCCCATATGTTTATTTAGGTGTTACAATGCATCATAGTCTCCCTATCAATTCTTAATAATATTAAAACTATAATCCATATTATAACCGTAAAGTGTTTCGATTGCATTGCCTCAATGACAAATGTCGGCGACACCTTTTCCTTATAAAACAAGACCATCCAAACTGTGGAATGAAATCCTCGAAAGTTGGAAAGATACAAAATTCCACTGCAAACTACGTGCAAAAGCGCAGGCAGCCAACCTATTATCATACATTTGTAGCCTATAAAAAGTTGTACGCTAGTAACATAAAATTATGTATTTGTTGAGATTAATGGTCAAATAACAACTCATACACAATGAGGAAACACGTCAACAAGCCTAACTCGAAAAATTCACAAAAAGACTGAAAGCGTTCCAAAAGCAGAAACAAAACGACCTCTCAACACCGAAAAGATATTCAGTGAAAATATAAAAATAAAAGAGGATGTAAATGAAGATGAAATGGGAGATAAGATACTGCGTGAAGAGTTTGACAGAGCACTGAAAGACCTGAGTCGAAACAAGGCCCCGGGAGTAGACAACATTCCATTAGAACTACTGATGGCCTTGGGAGAGCCAGTCATGACAAAACTCTACCATCTGGTGAGCAAGATGTATGAGACAGGCGAAATACCCACAGACTTCAAGAAGAATATAATAATTCCAATCCCAAAGAAAGCAGGTGTTGACAGATGTGAAAATTACCGAACTATCAGTTTAATAAGTCATAGCTGCAAAATACTAACGCGAATTCTTTACAGACGAATGGAAAAACTGGTAGAAGCGGACCTCGGGGAAGATCAGTTTGGATTCCTTAGAAATGTTGGAACACGTGAGGCAATACTAACCTTACGACTGATCTTAGAAGAAAGATTAAGAAAAGGCAAACCTACGTTTCTAGCATTTGTAGACTTAGAGAAAGCTTTTGACAACGTTAACTGGAATACTCTCTTTCAAATTCTGAAGGTGGCAGGGGTAAAATACAGGGAGCGAAAGGCTATTTACAATTTGTACAGAAACCAGATGGCAGTTATAAGAGTCGAGGGGCATGAAAGGGAAGCAGTGGTTGGGAAAGGAGTGAGACAGGGTTGTAGCCTCTCCCCGATGTTATTCAATCTGTATATTGAGCAAGATTGGTTCGCCGACGACATTGTAATTCTGTCAGAGACAGCAAAAGACTTGGAAAAGCAGTTGAACGGAATGGACAGTGTCTTGAAAGGAGGATATAAGATGAACATCAACAAAAGCAAAACGAGGATAATGGAATGTAATCAAATTAAATCGGGTGATGCTGAGGGGATTAGATTAGGAAATGAGACACTTAAAGTAGTAAAGGAGTTTTGCTATTTAGGGAGCAAAATAACTGATGATGGTCGAAGTAGAGAGGATATAAAATGTAGACTGGCAATGGCAAGGAAAGCGTTTCTGAATAAGAGAAATTTGTTAACATCGAGTATAGATTTAAGTGTCAGGAAGTCGTTTCTGAAAGTATTTGTATGGAGTGTAGCCATGTATGGATGTGAAACATGGACGATAACCAGTTTGGACAAAAGGAGAATAGAAGCTTTCGAAATGTGGTGCTGCAGAAGAATGCTGAAGATAAGGTGGGTAGATCACGTAACTAATGAGGAGGTATTGAATAGGATTGGGGAGAAGAGAAGTTTGTGGCACAACTTGACTAGAAGAAGGGATCGGTTGGTAGGACATGTTTTGAGGCATCAAGGGATCACAAATTTAGCATTAGAGGGCAGCGTGGAGGGTAAAAGTCGTAGAGGGAGACCAAGAGATCAATACACTAAGTAGATTCAGAAGGATGTAGGTAGCAGTAGGTACTGGGAGATGAAGAAGCTTGCACAGGATAGAGTAGCATGGAGAGCTGCATCAAACCAGTCTCAGGACTGAAGACCACAACAACAACAACATAAAAAAGAGGAAAGTTTTAAACGGAAAAACCGAAACGAAATGTCATTTAACATTTCTTAATAGTGTGTGCTATTTGTATGTATACACACACATCAAAAAAAGTTTTGTGTCACCTCGGTTCCGAGAGTTCCGGAACCTGTACAGAAAATTGGAATAGAGATCAACATAAACATCGTTTCCGCCCTTTTTATAGCTCAAGAAAACCACACATTGCATGTTGTACAACCATATAGCGAGGCCTTCAGAGGTGATGGTCCAGATTGCTGTGCGCACCGGTACCTCTAATACCCAGTAGCACGTCCTCTTGCGTTGATGCATGCCTGTATGCGTCGTGGCATAATATCCACAAGTTCATCAAGGCACTGTTGATCCAGAATGTCCCACTCCTCAACGGCGATTCGGCGTAGATCCCTCAGAGTGGTTGGTGTGTCACGTCGTCCATAAATAGCCCTTTTCAATCTGTCCGAAGGAAGTCATTCACAAGACGTGCACGAGGGGGCCGCGAATTGTTGTCCATGAAGACCAATGCCTCGCCAATTTGCTGCCGATATGGTTGCACTGTCAGTCGGAGGATGGTATTCACATATCGTAGAGCGGTTACGGCGCCTTCCATGACCACCAGCGGCGTACATCCACCCCATATAATGCCACTCCAAAACATCAGGGAACCTCAACCTTGCTGCACTCACTGGACAGCGTGTCTAAGGCGTTCAGCGTGATCGGGTTGCCTCCTAACATGTCTCCGACAGTTGTCTGGTAGAAGGCATATTCGACACCCATCGTGGTGCGGCAGGGTTTGTCTGTGCAGGCTGCAAATTAAAATTCACCTACCTCAGAACGGCGTCTGCTCGATGTCCCTTCACTCGAAAATGTAGATACTTACAAGATGATGTAAAAGCGGCGTTGATAGAAAAACACCATCTAATATCTACAATTACTGAGGCCGTGCAACTCTAGTAATGAAATAAGTTCTGTAGAAAAACTGTCATTAAAATTTTATCGGGCAGTAAGGAAATGGATTGGCTTCTGGAAAATAATGTCCGAAATTTCCACACAAAAATGTTTGTTTTGTCCTTATAGCCAAAGAAACGGTACTATTCGGTCCACATTTAAAGTATTCGCTACTACCTTCCAGTTCGTGATTCATACATGCATTTCACGCACACAGCAGCCAGAAATCTATCCAACCCGACCCGATTTAAACTACGTTTTCGCAGTCTTTAATTCCATCACTAACATGAGTTATTACATCTGGTCCTTGTTGTGGATTTCTAAAAAAAGAAACTGCTCGCCAAAAATGCTCAGTGGTTGGATAGTGAAACATGCCACGCGGATACTACGAAGACCAAATTTTCACAGGCGAATATCATTCCTCCAAAACTTCCAAACTTCACAAAACTGTCCGTAACTACGTCAGCGTTAGTCACGACACGTAAAAACACGAGGAGCGCAATATTCCTTCATTTTACACATAATGAGAAACATCACATTCAACATGTCCTTCCGCGACCGAAGCTGGCGAGCGACTTCTCTTCTTGCAGCCTCAGTCCCAGTATATCTACCAGGTAACGAGCGGGAACTGTCTCAGTTCTGATTGACTGATCATACTCACTTCCAATCAGAATGTTCGCTCATGATCGTACTCGCACCAAAACTGGCCTGCACCAATCATTATACACAGACGCATTTACGTCATTCTGACATACAAATATTAAAGTAATGTTTAATAAACGAAAACGAAAATGCAGTAATTGTGGAAATATTCTTTAGATACTGATTTTACTCCAGCTGACTTTCTGGTTGCTCTGTTACAATAGCAATCACACCTAGACATATGTCATCAGCAAAGTGGATAAATTCCCTAGGATCATTTTCCCATGACAGGCCTGTGTAACTCTTGCAGGTTACTTAAGACGGTATATCATGCAACATTTAAATTTGACGAATGTCCCACGTACACACTCTCATTTACTCACATTTATTCCCACAATAGTATTAGACACAAATAATAATTTTGTCTGATTTTTATATTATGAAAACGAAAAATAATTAAAGTTATAATATGAAAATCTCAATTAATTAATTCTGCACACTGCGAGTTCTGTTTATGTTTTCCAATTATACCAAAAGACAAACTATTATATTTCCTAAATGAATTTAGCTCCCTAAGTGTCGGTTTTTGACTTTATTTTTTTATCTCCGAAACTATGATAGCTAAAATGTTGAAATTTTTATACAATCTTCTCCTGAAGAACAAAAGGTAGTGTTACCGATTTTGAAAAATAACTGAATAATATTTAATATCACTTATCTAGATTCATATGTGGCATGAATATAGTTACTCGAAGTGACACAGGAGCCGTTCTCACTCTGCAGGAGCAGAGGTAGGACACCACTAGCAGTCTCCTTCACAGCCTCCGACTCCAATACTGCGGGCTGTACGGCAATGTAGCTCACTGCAATAATTGTTATCGCGCATTAACTCACTACATCACAGTACGTGATGCCAATCCTGAGCTACCCATTCGGCATGTTGTTGGGCCCACCTGTACCTCGCTGCATGTTGTCGTGGTTGCAAAGATGGACCTCGCCATGGACGTTGGGAGTGAAGTTGCGCATCATGCAGCCTATTGCGCACAGTTTGAGTCGTAACATGACGCCCTGTGGCTTCACGAAAAGCATTATTCAACATGGTGGCGTTGCTGTCAGGGTTCCTCCGAGCCCTAATCCGTAGGTAGCGGTCATCCGCTGCAGTAGCAGCCCTCGGGCGGCCTGAGCGCGGCATGTCCTCGACAGTTCCTGTCTCTGTATTTCCTCAATGAACGAACAACATCGCTTTGGTTCACTCTGAGACGCCTGGACACTTTCCTTGTTGAGAGCCCTTCGTGGCAGAAAGTAACAATGCGGACGCGATCGAACCGCGGTATTGACCGTCTATTCATGGACGAACTGCAGACAACACGAGCCGTGTACCTCGTTCCTGGTGGAATGACTGGAACTGATCAGCTGTCGGACCCCCTCCGTCTAGTAGGCGCTGCTCGTGCATGGTTGTTTACATCTTTGGGCGGATTTAGTGACATCTCTGAACAGTCAAAGGACTGTGTCTGTGATACAATATCCACAGTCAACGTGTATCTTCAGGAGTTCTGGGAACCGGGGTGATGCAAAACTTCTTCTGATGTGTGTACTAAATTGCATAAAGTTTTACGATGGTTCAAGAAAAAAAATAAATAAAAAATAAAAGAAACAGATTCGATAAGGGGGTTGGGGTAAGTTTCGATAACAAAATGGATCAAGTAAATGTAGTTACTTGAATGTAAAATTTCCGAAGCTTGCAATGGGGCAAAGCATCTTCTCATATTGATCTACGTTTGTTTCGACAGGATTCAATAATACAGAACTATGATCTTCATTTGTAGCTTTATGATAGTAAGAAAATCTTTCATCTAAATAAAACTGCAGAATCAAAAACAATACCAAACATTTTGTCCAAAAATAAGAGATTTATAGTGATAAACACGCCCAGGCCTTTCTGCCTGCAACAGACCTGGCGTTCGCCGTACTTGCTGACGTAACGTCACCAACAAGCGCCGAGGCCTTCCTTTGAGTCGGTGTTGGCTGGGAGTCCCAGCCGTCTGCGCCATACGATCATTTCATTCCATCACCGTGGAACACACAATTATAATCCGATTCACGAATGCTGGCGGTTCGCGCAGGTCCAGGCACGAACGTGAATTGTAGTTTGCCGGTTTCAAGCGATAGCTGCGGTACGCGCATACAAGTGATTTGCTCTACAGGAAAGCGTGTATCCTGAAATCATGTCTCTCGCTTTCTCGTGTGAAATTTGTCGCTTACCACCACGATCAGCGATGACATATTGCAACAAATATAATAAAAAATCACTAAACAACTCGTTACAATCGCGTTCAATACTTGCACTGGTTACGATAGCCATAGCAGAGCGCTGTGAACACTACTGAACGCTCATTGGCTGTCAGAATGCGTGACGTCGGTGCTCAGGACAAGTGTAAACTAGACTGCCATCGTTCATACCTCCAAATATTAGGTTACCTTACTATCCCTGCTACCAGAGCCACTTGTTTTTGAAATCCTTGTCTGACCCCCTTTCAGTTTTGGATTTATTTTGCAAAACGACTCGGTTTTAGAATACAATAAAAATATTTATCACTTCATTTTATTTTGAGTCCTGGTTCTGAACCAGTTCATTACTACGGTGTCAGTACCGATGCCTGAAATCATGGGAACGTAACGTTTTTTCAACTAATAGTGCAGCTTTTTCTCCATCTGAAAGTCGTATACTGACTAATATTATTGATTTTCAGTCTCTCCCTAATGAAACATCTGACACTGTTTCGCAACACATTTTGGAAGTTCTTAATAACTATAATCTCTTAAGAAAGGTAGCTGTTTTTGGGTACACATTGCTAATGTTAATTTTGATGATTTAATCAGGAGGGTCAAGTAATGTGTACAGAAGACTGAAAAATTAATTAGGTGATCATATGTTAGTAATTGGCCGTCTTCGTTATATTCTTCATAATTCTGGGAGGGCTACATGTGACATTTTGAATTTGGCTGTGGAAGCATTCATATATAAACTATTTTCACATTTTTGAATGTACGCTATGACTATTCAGATTGACTTCTGCACTGGAGTTATATGAGTTTGTAGAACAGAATACAATGCAGTTTTGCCACACAGTAAAACAAGATGGTAGTCAGTTGAATTCTGTAGTTGAAAGGATACTGCAGATATATGAGGCTCTAAACGGTTATTTCTTATCTGAACAGAACTGTCCTGTTACTGGGCTCTTTTTAGAAAATCCATTGGCAGAAGGCTACTTATGGTTTGTACAAAGTATAATGAGTTTTTTTGCAAAAACAAATTCTACACATTGAAGGTGAGAACAAAACTCTGTTTTACAGAGCACTGCCTCCAGTTTCCATGAAAGGGCAGAAAACCATATTTTCCCTTTACAAGTAAAGGAAATTTTGCTAAAACACGAGTAGCTGTTACCTGTCACTGCACTTGCACGTAAGTAGTTTCATTATGATGAGTGACTAAGCTACCGTAGGTGCAATAGCATCAGCTGTCCTCTCGTGTGTACCTGATCGGGTGAGCATAGCTCATGATATGCTCCCCTCTCTCCCTCTTCCTAAGGTGTCCCAATGCAGACCTGCCGACTTGTGCAGCGTCGCTGCCAATCAGTGCGTACAGAGAGAGTCATGGACAGGAGTATGCATATATGCATCGTGCTATTGAAGTGCTGTAGAAGTATGGATTATGCACATTGAAGATTGTGTAAGCATTGTAGCCGCGCGGGATTAGCCGAGCGGTCTGGGCGCTGTAGTCATGGACTGTGCTCCTGGTCCCGGTGGAGGTTCGAGTCCACCCTAGGGCATGTGTGTGTGTGTTTGTCCTTAGGATAATTTAGGTTCAGTAGTGTGTAAGTTTAGGGACTGACGACCTTAGCAGTTAAGTCCCATAAGATTTCATACACATTTGAACATTTTTTGAAGCATTGTATTCTTTACTTTGAATCATATCACGTAGCACATATCAACCAATAAAATTATTTTCACAAATATGATAATTATAAAGTCAAAGAGTAAATAACTTTTTTAAAGAGTAAATATTTTTCCTTAATTCGCGTAATATTCTTCAAATGAGTAAGTATCTTGTAGTACACATTTTATAAAGTGTTTTTCGTGTGAGTGATACAAGTGTGTCTTAGGAGGAGAGAAACGTAATCCTCATATAAGCGAGTAACTATTAAAAAAAAAACACACTAGCAACGACTATTTCACGCTACGAGTGCGTGCCGCCCTTAATTCTACTGGAAGACCACACACTGTAATAACATCACACAACTATATAAAAAAAAAACTTCTACTAGAACAGTGCATGTGTCTTCACCTTGATGTGTGGACAGAAACCAAACAGCTTGGAACCGGTCTTACCTCCCCTTCTACCTCCCATCCTTCTACACCCCCATAAGTAGAGGTACTGGTTTTCCTGACCTGTCTATCCTGCCACTGATGGTACACAAAGAGACCCATCTCCTTGCGATGTTCTGCTGTGGTCGGTGTTGGGTCGACAATGGTATCCTGTTTCAGCTCTGCAGAAGTCACCCGTATTTCTAGAAAATGCCAACACTTGGAACAATTGCGAAATACTTGACTATTCGTCATTGAACGGTCAACAGCATCCTACGGCCCTCAGCTACGTCTCGCAGTATGAAGAGACAGCACTTGTCAGAGGGGTGGACGCTGTGAGCGAGCGGTCGCTGCACTGACAAAAGGACATTCCTGGCCAAGAAAAGTCTACTAGTTATTTATTTCCAGTTTCTGCTAGCAGTCACTTTTTATTTTATGCTTAATCTAACATAATGCAACTCGTTTCGAACATGTTCTGTTCATCTTCAAGCGTTTATACATACATATAGAGAAATGTTACTTAAAAATAAACGGTCTTAAACTAGATAAATCTAGAACTCTAGAATCTAGAATAAGAATGAACCTTGAAACACGTATGTTATGTAGGAGCGATGGCGAGGCATGACAGAATCTCTGACCAGAGAGCTATTTATTGTTCCTAGTCTGCGCTTGACCGCGCGAGAGTTCAGTTGCATGTAGGGAGTCAGTAGTGGCAGTTGCGAGTTGTAGTCGGTCGTAGTTGTGTGTGAGGAGTCGGCGGGCGTCGACATGGGACTCTGGTCAAGATTCAGGACGAAGTATATATTTTAAATAAGGTAATGAAGCAGCATTGCGCTCATCTGATAATGTAATGTATCTTAAGTGTAACTAATTTGTTCAAGAATCGCCCCAATAATAATTTTTTTTTTCAAACCAAGCATTTTAACAAAACAAACATTTTATTGAATAAAAATTTCCCATGCATTTCCTTAAAGAAAAAATTTACTTAAATTCAAAGAATGATTGCGATGCATTTCCTCCAAGCTATGGCGAAAAATAAGAGCAGATGCAGTTTCACTGAGGTAAGAATTTGAGTTTAATTAGTGAACAGGGCCTAAGATCGACATTTCGGTCTATTTGCGTTTTCATTGTCACTGAGATTTCATTTTTATTGAATTGACTTTCATTTTTGTGGGGAGCTTACACATGGCTCAGATTGCTATTTCTCAAGTAATTGTCATTGTCAATAAGTTATTTATATTTGCGGGAAGGTTACACTAGGCTATATTCCGATTAACATTCAAATATTGTCCTTTAGAAATTCTTCAGGGAGGTTACACTTGGCGACATCCGGCCAGGATCGTATTTCTTTGGGAATCTTCTAAGAAACAGTCAGATATCTGCTCTTATTTGCTTAAATATAATTAGGATTTGGCGCAACGCTTTTACTAATTTTATGACTTTCTTTCCTCAGATCATCGGCAATTCGTTGCTCTGCTGTATTTGTGTTTGTTGCTTTTTGCATTGTGCTTATTTCTTTTGTGAATAATTGTGACTATTGTAAAAATGCCGCAAAAGACTGTGAATAGTGTATCGCGAGGTATTGTGAATGAAACTACCGACTTAAACAACTTCACCGATAGTACTTGTGACACGCAGTGTAATGATGACAATCCTGCGTGCACTGACAATCAGTGCGTTCCAACCACTAATGATGATTTTTGTCTTAATGATGAACAAACGAACTCAATTGTCTCCTCTGTTAATTTGACGGCAATTGATGACGCGGGGCGCTCTATTGTAATGAGCGCTGCCCAGTTTAACACACCCGGTTTGGAAAATTCGCGTAACGGACAGACGAATTTTTCTAATGAAAATGAACAGGATACTCAAAGTAGGAGAGATTTATTTAATTCCGAAATAGTGACCAACAGTGTACATTTGACTGGCAAACAATTTTGTAAATTACAGAATGACCAAATGTTCACACAAAGCGCGACAATTGCAGATGCACCATCAAACGGTACAGAAAATAGAGTGGGTAATGCTATCTTGGAACAAATTATGGCAATATTGCTACAAAATAAGGAAGATTCCAAACAACAGAACGAAAATCTCAAACAACAATTTAAGGAAGATTTCAAACAACAGAGTGAAGATTTCAGACAACTTAGGGAACAGAACAAACAAGATAACGAAAATCTTAAGCAACACTTAAATGAAAAATTAGACAACAATTCCAGACAGCTTAGTGAACAGATTAGAGCCGTTGCCGAGCAGTGTCATGATACTAAGGAACAGTTACGCGAGGAAATTGAGGCTTGTTCAAAGAAAAGTAGCGAAGAAATTAGGTCTGTTGCTCAGGAATTAAGGGAAATGCAAACAGCTACAACAGAAACACTTAGAGACGAAATTAGCGGAGTCGCTAAACAATGCTCTGAAAAAGCTACACAATTACGCGACGAGTTTAAAGCAATGACGGTAGAACTTTCGCGCACAATGGACGCAAAGATAGACGCGAAATTCGAACAACAGAACACTCAGATTGACGAACGTTTTAATCTCCACATACAAAACAGTGATACGCGTTTCCGCAAATTTATTCAGGATCAAAATAAAGTAAAACGTCAAGTAATGGAAACAATCACTACACAGAGGCAAGAAGACAAACGTAAAATGTTTGCGAAAGCAAAAACATACGCAGACAACAATATTGCTACAGTGTCCGACAAAATTAATACCATCGAACAGTTGAACGCGGAATTACGTGATGAGATTTCTGACCTTAAATCAAAAACAGATACACACTCAGTAGATTTTCAAACAGTGACCGACAGACTCGAACAATTAGAACTAACACAGGATTCCGACGTCGTTAAAGCTGACGTTAAAAAACTGAACGAAACTGCACGTAAATTGCAAAAACAGATTAATGCCTCTGACACTAAAACCGATGATCAGGTAAAAATACTGACTGAAAAATGTGATGAACTGGCCAGTCGTATTGATGTTATCGAAAGTACTAATGACAATAAATCAGACGATACTGCACCGATTTCATTTAACCAAACACCTGAATTCCAGAATTTACAGCAGACAATTAATGAGATCGATTTGTCTAATAATACGTTGCGTAGAAAATTGTCAAGTTTACAGCAAGAAGTAACAGAGATGAAAAATATTTCAGTTAATAACACATCACAGCAGACGCCACTTTGCGAACATTTGTCAGACTCACGCAGTGCGTATAATTTAGGTAATCAACAGAGAGTATACGACTTAGATTCAGAACAGACACAGACAAATAGATTCTCTTACAATCATGAACCTATTCCATCATACAGAGACGATAATTTTGATTACAAACATTTTCTGTCAGTGAGAAAATTTAAAGTGTTTAAAAATGACAGAACACAGATTCATCCGCTAGATTGGATACAACAGTTTAGCTTTGCTTTTCCACCGACTTGGCCTGTAACACATAAACTTGAATTTATCTGCAGTTTTTTGGAAGGCGAACCGGCAACTCGTATGAGACCGATCGCGAGGCAATACTATTCAGTAGAAGAGTTTCAGAATGCTTTTCTATCAGCGTATTGGTCGAAGACGACACAGCGCGGAATTAAAGATCAACTAATTAGTTTGCCAAATTATGAGAACTCAAATTTTCCCACTGTCACGCAATTTTTTGAGCACATGGTCCAGCAAAATCAGTATTTATGTGAACCCTATAGTGAATCTGCACTTATTCAATTATCTATCTCTAAATTACCACGATCATTAAGAGTGTCACTTCTAACAGGTCAGCAAAAAGAAAATATTTCAGCATTCAGAGATCTGTTACAGCTCTTGGAAGTACAACAATCTGATTATTCCTTTGTAAACAAAAATTTTTCATATAACAACCAAGGTCAACAAACTTACAGTAATTACGATCAGTCACGTAATTTCAATAGTAAAGGTAATAGAGGCTTCAGGAACGACAACGAACAGAACTTAAATAGCAGGCAAAATTTTAATTATCGGTATCGTCAAAATTATGAGCAACAGGAACCACATTTTTGTAACAATAGAGGTTTTTCACAACAACAGCAACAAAACCAGCCGATTAGCATACCTAACCAACAATGTAATGCCCAAGGTCAACATAACTTTAATGTTTCGCCGCGTGCACGTATAGTCCCAGGTACAACAAATAGTAACGCACGGCAGCAAAGGAACAATTGCGTACAGAAAACACAGTATTTTAATTCCTATCGCAATGCACCGTATAGGAATGACTATTACGACAGACGTAAAAATAATGAGGAGAATTTTCAGCGTACATATAATAACAGTCGGTCTTACCAACAGCAAAATCATCCGCAAGAACATATTCTCATGAATGAACCCGACAGTAGATATCATCCAGAGCGTAACACGTCTGGAAGAAGTAATAGAAAAGTTCAAATAGTAGAAATGGCACAGAATCCTCCTGATAATAATAACACGTCAGATAGAATCTGACTAGACACAGTAAAGATCGCATCTTCCAGTAACACAAGCACAACTTTAGACACGCAGAATGTTATTCACGAAAATGTTATTACTTTTGACGACATACGAGACACTCTTTTGCAAGAAAGACCAGTTGTTCAGAAAATCATTTCACATCCTGACATCGAAATTAAAATAGGTTCATCGAAATTTTCAGCAGTAATCGATTCTGGATCATCTATGTCAGTTATAAATGAAGAAACTTTTAACGAGTGTAACAAAGAGAATACCTATCCTACATTACCATTAGGCAAAACGATAGTGAAAGGAGCAGTATCGAGTAAAGGAGTAGACGTTAAATTACAGACACATTTATCATTTTGTATTGCAGGTCACACATTTCACTCAAATTTTTGGATTGTTCCTTTATTGACAACAGACGTTATTTTAGGTACTAATTTTCTCGTACAACACGACGCAGTGGTTGATTTTCAAAATTCCTATTTAATGTTGAAGGATGAAAATGTGCAATTGGCTTTAGAATTTCAGCACTCATTATCTGCGGAAGAACAAACAATTAATCGTACAGAGGTCATTTCCGCAACACGTAACATAGACTGTAATTCCGCATTGTTCACAGACACGTACGTACATAACTATGATACTCCAGACGAAGCTGACTACGACGTAATGCAAATGATTTCTGATAAAGTTAAACAAAGCAGTGCAAATACAGACGACGAACGCACGCAACTACGCAAAATTCTTTTACAGCAAGCTCCAGTTTTTGACAACATTCCTGGTACTATGTCCGGATTTATGTATGAATTTCAAGTCAAACAGCACGACACATTTAAAGCCAAGCACTATCCCATTCCGTATATTCATAGAGAACAGGTTAAGAAAGAATTGCAAGATATGCTCGACCAAGGAATTATTGAACCAGCAGTTAGTCCGTACATAAACCCGCTACATATTGTTAAGAAAAAAGATGGCTCACTTCGCCTCGTACTTGATTCACGTCACATTAATGACATTATTATTAATGAAACAGATCGACCACAGACACTAGAGGAACTTCTACAGAAATTTCATGGTACTGCTATTTATTCTACACTAGATATGAAATCGGGATTTTGGCAAATTCAACTTCATCCGAATTGCAGAAAGTACACAGCTTTTCTCTGTTTTGGTGACTGTTATCAATTTTGTAAATTACCATTCGGCTTAACTATTTCTTCTGCAGCTTTTATTCGCGGTTTGAACACAATACTTCCGACAGAACTTAAGGACAGAATTACGACGTACATAGACGACATTCTTATCGCAGAAGCTAACTGGTCTGAACACAATATGATTCTTGAACGACTGTTACAAACTTTTCATGCTCAAGGACTTAAAGTTAATCTTAGTAAATCGCACTTTGGCAAAACTTCCATAAAATTTCTTGGACATGTAATTTCAGCAGAAGGCATTGCGCCTGACCCGGAAAAACTTCAAGCTCTACGTAACATTACTGTTCCTACAACGAAAAAACAATTACGCAGCTTTTTGGGATTAATTAACTTTTTTCGTAAATTTATTCATCACTCTGCTTTAGACACACCTTGATTATGCTAATTAACAGGTAAAAACACTATTTGGTTCTGGGATAAGCAAGCACATTCTGAATTCATGAACCTGAAAGAAGCCTTGTTGAATGCTCCACTTTTATCGCACCCAGATCGTACCAGAAATTTTTCCATTGCCACCGACAGTTCTAACACCGCTTTAGGCGTCCATATTTTTCAGGAAATTGAAGAAGATGGCTCAACAGTAATTAAAAACATAGCATTTGCAAGTCGCATTCTATCACCTGCTAAACGAAATTATTCCGTTACAGAACTGGAAACATTATGTGTTGTATGGGCTTTTACGAGATTTCGGCACTTTCTTTATGGCAGACATACCACCGTTTACACAGATCACAGAGCTATACAATTCTTACTTTCGGCTAAATTCACTCACGACAGATTAAGCAGATGGAAGCTTTATTTACAAGAATTTAATTTTACAATAGTTCACATTCCCGGCACACAAAATGTTATAGCAGACGCACTATCGCGTTCTCTCAGCAACAATCAGCAAGACGTAGCAACCAACTTCTGCAAAGCAAATTTCAGTGTCATGTACATTCAGCAAGTTGCATTTGAAAATTTTATTTCGTCGTCATTACAGGACACAGCAAAAGAGCAAAATAAAGACAATGTGTGGAAAGAAATTAAACACCTCTGGCAAAACAAGAATAATGTTACGATTAGAAACCATTACACTGTACGCAATGACATTCTGTTTCGCCGCTCTCATCCTGACAGCAACAATTGGTTATTATGCATTCCTGACGAACTGGTTAACAAATTAATCTGGTACACTCATTTAAGTTATGCACATTACGGAGCCAGAAAATGTTTTCTTATACTGTGACAGAACTGTTATTTTACCAATATGGAAAAACGTATACGACGAGTTTTAGCGTCATGTAAAATTTGCCAGAAAGCTAAGTCAGACACAACTTCACATATTCCTCCATTATATCCCATTGTACCTGTTAAATTAAGACATATGGCCGCTGTAGACATTTTTGGTCCAATTCCGAGAACTAACAGAGGTTTTTGCTACATCTTTGCCGCTGTTGAACTCACTTCAAAATTTGTTACTTTCACTCCGCTACGCAAAGCTACTGCTAAAACTGTTTCAAGAGCATTTGTAAAACATTTTCTATTTCATGTAGGGCATGTGATGAAAGTAATTTCTGACAATGGATCGCAATTTCGTTCTGTTACATGGACACATATGTTACGAGCTAGAAACATTTCTCCGATCTATATATCCAAGTACCATGCTTCTTCGAACCCTTGTGAACGATTAATGAAAGAAATTGGTAAACTGTGTAGAATATACTGCCACAAAAGACATATTGATTGGGACACACACATATTCTCATTCCAAGATGTAATTAATTCCATTCCAAATGAATCCACTATGCTATCTCCGTCTGTTATACTGAAAAACGTTGAACCACCAAACAAAATTAAAGAATTAGTAACATTTCCTACATCTCGTCGACTACGACACCGTGAAATAATTGACATTGCACTGAACAACATCAAACGTGCCGCAGAGCGCCGGAGAAGACAGCAAAAACAGGTTTGTACACGCCGAGACTTTCACGTGGGACAAAAGATATTAGTACGTACACACTATTTATCCAACAAAATAAAAGGTAAGTGCAGTAAATTTGAACTTCTATACGCAGGTCCATATCGGATTCGCAGCATTCCTCATCCCAATGTGGTACACGTCGAAACTTTGAGAACCAGAAAATCCAAAGGAAACCAACAGGTCTCTAACATTAAACCCTTTATTGAATGAAGACACTTTATCATTTAACATGATATGATGGCATTTACACATTTTATGACTATTTCTGCAATTATATTCATGTGACTACCTATTGATGATTATCGTTTTTTTTTTTTTTTTTTTTTTTTTTTTTTTTTTTTTTTTTTTTTTTTTTGGCACGTGCCCAGCAAGGTAAGGTTAGCAGGTCGCTTTTCTTCTCGTTACACATCTGACCGTGCATATTTTTCCAAATGAATTTACACATTTTATGACCATTTATGCAATTTATGTGATTACTTACTGATGACTGTCGTATTTTTTCTTGGCAAGTGCCCGGCAAGGTAAGGTTAGCAGGTCGCTTTTCTTGTCGTTACACATCAGACCGTGCACATTTTCCATTTTTTTTGTATGTATGATTGTTTTCCTGTTTTGTTTGTATGCAGTAGGAATTAGTTAAGATATAGCAAACACCAGTTGACTTTGACATTTTTGCTTTATGATATCTCAGCATCGTGACTACTTTACTTTTTTGCTGCTGCATTGTGATATTCTGTGTACATTTTTGCCTTTGAACACTGTCTATGCTTTTGACATATTACGTTTTCTGTCATGTTTTGCTGTATGCTTAATTATGTCACCATAAACCAGTCATTATTTAGTGGGTATATGATTTAAATGCAAGACATTAATCTTTGTTCATCCTTTTCAGAAAGAAATAAGGTGTAAAGGAAATAACTTACACAGAAATGGGAATTTCACCTACGGAATAAACGAAAGAAGATGCAAAAATCTTATGAGGAAGAGTCAATGGATTAGGATTAACAAGCATTAACAAGAATATACTATACATCGTAGAATAGCAGTCTTAACTAATTTTTTCTTTCAGAATACAAGGCGATTGATACAGGCTGTCAGAAAGATCTACACATCTTAGTTTTAGTGATGAAATATGCTAGAGATAAGGAATAGTTGTGTAATGAGTAATGAAGTGATTTTTTTTGCAGATGATAATGAATGCTGATGAAGAGTAATGATGAAGAATATGCTACTATGAATAATGAAGTTTTTCTTTACAGGTGATGATAATAATGAAGTTATGATAAGATGTATAATGAAGTTTTTTCTTTACAGATGAGGATGATGTTGAAGTTTACGTATTTATGCTATGTAGTTATTTAAGTATTTGTTGCAGTTTGTTTTGACAGTATGTTTTATATCGTATGGTATGATGACTGAAGGTTTTGGAAGGGACAGCTATGGAACACATTTTTTATACACATTTCACTACCTGTTAATTCGAAGTCCACTACTTTTCAGCATAGTATGCGTTTCTTCTTTCAGCTCAATAATCCATTTTGTATTTTTTCCAGGAGAAGCCTTTCATGATACTTACTAAACTTGTTACTTATTAAACCTATACTAGTACTTGCATTTTTTTACCCAGTTGTGTCACAACCTTGCTACAGCTGACTCATGACGAATTACGTTACACATTTTTCATTTACAGGAACAACCTAGAAGCAATTTTTTTTTCTTTTTCTCTTCTTGCTTTCCCTTATAATTACCCAAAGCAATGCATTGCTAACAAAAAAGGTGTGTATCACCAGTTCCAAATAATGCTACCCATTTAAAAGAGTTCTGAATAATACTGAATGATGAACAATGTTTTTACTATTCAATACTTGCTGGCCACTGAGTGCCAATAATTAGTGTAACTAAATGAATTATGTTAATACTATGCCATTCATTAGCTCCTGTTTTCAATGATGACTTTTGATGTTTTGTAACAGGCCAATGACTGCAAATAATTAAAAATGTTGTACTATTCAATACTTGCTGGCCAATGAGTGCCAATAATTAGTATAACTCAATGAATTATGTTAATGCTATGCCAATAATTGACTCTCCTTTTCAATGATGACTTCTGATGGTTTATAATTGGCCAATCAGTGCCAATGTTCATTATAATCAGTTAATTTTATGAACATTATTCTGTCATACTAAATATGCTTTGTAACTGGCCAAGGATTGCCACTGTTTATTGTAATACGATTACCCATGATGCCAATAATTGCTATAATCAGTTAATTTTATGAACATTATTCTGTAATACTAAATACATGGTACAGAAATGTTCAATAACTGGGCTATGAATGCCGCAAACTACTACTGTAATTCTCAATGAAGACTACTATGTGACTTAATGTCCTTCACCTTCTGAGCTAACTACCCTGAATTACTGCAATATCCATTTGTCTTGTCCATCCTCGTGATCATGGAGCACTATATTTGGTTTTTGCACTAATTCTACGTTGATGTGCCTTGTAAGAGCGTGGTGTTGACACGACATACTGTCCACCACCGTGAGCGATGAAGACGTTATTATGGTCCCACTGTTTGGTGTACCTGATGTACTGCCAAAATGATAACAGGGAATATTACTACGACATTTCAGTGTCTTGGATACGCTGATAAATACTTCTGGGAAAAGAACTGCAAATTGTCTCACTTGGTGTTGTATTTCTGTGGAAAGATATGGACTTTCAGTGCAGCTGCGTGCAACCTAAGTGCTACAACCATGACGCAATCCTTCCTATTCCTTCCATAATTCTTGTAAAATGAAAAAGTCATATACAGTGCGTGTGCACTTCCTTTCATTTGTTAATAAGATCAGTTATTCTGAAATTACTAAAGACTTTTATAGTACATGTGCACTTTATTACACTCCTTGATTTGTTTGTTTGTTGTAGAAAAATACTAGAGAATACTACAGTGCGTGTGCACGTTTCTCATTTTTCAATATGATTTGTACTCATTCTGTATACATTTTGTGATTTCCTGATATGTTCAATACTTCAGTGCGTATGCACTTATGTCATTTGTTACTCATTGTATATACATTTCCTCATTTGCTGATATGTTCTGAACTGCAGTGCATGTGCACTCATGTCACTTGTCAACATGATTTTTTGCCATTCTGTTTATTTGTTCTGAAAATGCCAAAGAGATTTTCAGTGCGTGTGCACTTTTGTTAGCTATCAAATAATTTGTATACACATTTTTCTGATTTGCTAATATGTTTTGTACTCACATTTTGTCATTGTATAATATGTTTTGTACTTGATGCATGTGCACCATATTTCCTTCATGTTCTATATCTGTATATATGCTGTAATTGTAAAGTTAATTAGTTGAGAAAAAATTTGTTGCTCATGGCAAGTCCAAATGACTCACCATCGCTGCCAAATTTTTGCCCCCCCCCCCCCCCCCCAGTGGAGGGTTACGAAACACGTATGTTATGTAGCAGCGATGGCGAGGCATGACAGAATCTCTGACCAGAGAGTTATTTATTGTTCCTAGTCTGCGCTTGACTGCGCGAGAGTTCAGTTGCATGTAGGGAGTCAGTAGTGGCAGTTGCGAGTTGTAGTCGGTCGTAGTTGTGTGTGAGGAGTCGGCGGGCGTCGACATGGGACTCTGGTCAAGATTCAGGACGAAGTATATATTTTAAATAAGGTAATGAAGCAGCATTGCGCTCATCTGATAATGTAATGTATCTTAAGTGTAACTAATTTGTTCAAGAATCGCCCCAATAATAATTTTTTTTTTCAAACCAAGCATTTTAACGAAACAAACATTTTATTGAAAGAAAATTTCCCATGCATTTCCTTAAAGAAAAAATTTACTTAAATTCAAAGAATGATTGCGATGCATTTCCTCCAAGCTATGGCGAAAAATAAGAGCAGATGCAGTTTCACTGAGGTAAGAATTTGAGTTTAATTAGTGAACAGGGCCTAAGATCGACATTTCGGTCTATTTGCGTTTTCATTGTCACTGAGATTTCATTTTTATTGAATTGACTTTCATTTTTGTGGGGAGCTTACACATGGCTCAGATTGTTATTTCTCAAGTAATTGTCATTGTCAATAAGTTATTTATATTTGCGGGAAGGTTACACTAGGCTATATTCCGATTAACATTCAAATATTGTCCTTTAGAAATTCTCCGGGGAGGTTTCAACCTACTGAGAAACAAGACAATGAGCAAACCAGAAATCATAGAACTTGTAGATGTACTTAATCTAGTGCTCTCACATAATTACTTCTCTTTTAATAATAAAATTTACAAGCAGGATCAAGGACTAGCAATGGGAAGCCCTCTCAGTGGCATGTCGGAGTTATGGTGAGGCATTGGCGTCGGATGTTGTCTTTCAGCATTCCTAGAGATGTCATCGATCACGATACACTTGCGACTTCAGGTAACCCCAAAGCCAATAATCGCACGGACTGAGGTCTGGCGACCTGGGAGGTCAAGCATGACGAAAGTGGCGGCTGAGCACACGATCATCACCAAACGACGCGCGCAAGAGATCTTTCACGCGTCTAGCAATACTTTTTTTTTGTTCTAATTAAACCTCATGTCATTCCAAGCATGTGTGTCAATTTTTACCTCTCTATCTACATTATTCCATAGTTTATTAAGTTTTCATATTTATACTGACTTTTTGATCACCCGGTAGTTTAAGACTGTTTATTTTTAAGAAGATTTCTCTATTTGTATGTATGTATAAACGCCTGAAGATGAATAGAACATGTTCGAAACGCGTTGCATTATGTTAGATTAAGCATAAAGTAAAAAGTGAGTGGTAGCAGAAACTTGAAATAAATAATTATCCCACACAGTCACGATTCACAAACATAGCAAGTATGGCTGAAAATAATAGTGAAGTCTAATAGTATCAAATATAGACCTTTCTTTGAGGAAGAAATGTCGGAAAACGTACGTTTGGAGCGCAGCACTGTACGGTAGTGAAACGTGGACTATGGGAAAACTGGAACAGAAGAGCAACGAAGCATTTGACATGGGGTGCTACAGAAGAATAATGAAAATTAGGTGGACTGACGAGGTAAGGAATGTGGAGGTTCTCTGCAGAATGGGCGACAAGAGGAATATTTGGAAAACACTGACAAGAAGAAGGGACAGAATGGTAAGACATCTGTTAAGACATCACGAACTTGGATTGTAGAAGAGGGAGCTGTAGAGGGTAACAACTGGAGAGGAAGACAGAGATTGGAATACACCCAACAAATGATTGAGGGCGTAGGTTGCAAATGCAACTCTGAGATGAAAAGTTGGCACAGGAGAGCAATTCGTGGCGGGCTGCATCTGTCCAGGCAGAAGACTGATAACTCAAAAAGCAATTCACACAGATTTAACTTGCTGCTTCAAGCATTTATAAATGAAGTGCTTCTTTCGAATTGTGAGCCCTACTGTAAACATTATGATGTAATTGCACAATGCCAGACTGATGGATCACTTCCTATGAAACTGCACTGTGTTGGTTGTAAAAAAGGAATTACATGACTTTTTCTTCTCAATGTATTTAAAAAAGATATATGTAGACAAACCGGCTTAGCAAGTGGGTTGGGCTATGGTAATGTTTAACACGCTAGTCACTGAGCCACAGTGGCTGCAACATTTCACTACTTCATACATGACTACTGCTGATGTCGGAAGTGTTGCAGCAGATACATGCTCTGGACGTTACAGAGGTGGGAACTTTATCACAGTTTATCGCATTCTGTTCTATAAGCCTCAAATTCCGCCCGTATAGCATGAAGTACAGCAGTTGTACAACGTACATGGGAACTCCGTCCGTGAACTCCACCTCTGTGGACTTCATAAGATCTACACTTGTACACTTTGGCACTGGGGAAATTCAGCCATTTATACATTGTTCCAGTTGCTTCATCTTAACACTACTGTTACAAAATAGTCAACAAGATCGTGATATACCACTGTTTCATACAGACGCCGCCCGCGCCGATAGCTGAGTGATCAGCATGACGGATTGCCGTCGTACGGGCCCGGGTTCGATCCCCGGCTGGGTCGGGGATTTTCTACGTTCAGGGAGTGGGTGTTGTGCTGTATTCATCATTTCATCCCCATCCGGCGCGCAGGTCGCCCAATGTGGCGTCGAATGTAATAAGTCCTGCACTAAGGCGGCCGGACCTGCCCCGCAAGGAGCCTAGATTAGATTAGTACTTGTTCCATAGTTCATGAATACGACACTTCGTAATGATGTGGAACCTGTCAGGTTAATAAAAGGTGTCTATACAAGATATTACATTAGACAAAATATTATATGACACTCAATATTTTTAATTTTTTTTCCATACAGTCGCTAGTGGCGGAGTCTGTCTGTTGTCATTATCAAGGCGCGATACAGATCAATCAGTTTCACTGCAAATTAATGTCATGTCCCATGAGTTTAATTGAACCATTTCCTCTCCATACGTATCAATTATGAATACCATATGACTTAACATTTGAGTGTCAATAGGAGTGTATGATGGGTCATATTTGGTCATCATGTATACCCATCATGTTACAAAAGTACTCCCACTCATACCATACATACTTAAGCACCGACACGTGTGTTTTCTACTTCTTTAACTGCTTCAGAGTCATTGGCAGGTGCTAGCCTACACTTACGCACTTATAACCATTAGCAGTTACAATGTGTGTGTTACCGATCAACAGTACTCTTATGGGACTTGGATAATACGAGTAAGCTGTGTGGCGGTGGTACAGAATAGTCGATCGCCAGGTCCGGTAAATAGGAAAGACCGCCTACAAGCTGTTGCTGCTGTGGCAGTGCGGACAATAGTATACTGAACTCTTGGGTGTCTTCTTCCAGCAGTTTTGCTACTGCAGTTCTGGGTCGTTCTGTACTACTGCTGGAATAAATAACAAAAAGCAAGGATAAAGGAATATTTATAATATGTAATAATCATAATGTTACTTTTATTATTAATTAAAAGTCTTTCCATGATTACATACATTGATAACTCAGGCTAGAAGTAAGATACAAATATGAAACTGGCGTCTAATTGTTTAGAAACTATCAAAGTTTTTTTCACACATCAGTAAACTTCCACATGAGTACCCTTGGTAGCACGTAGCACATCTAGGCGATATTCAATTTCCGTCCACACATTAGCCAACGTCACTGGAGGGATCGATTCAACGACTGTGGTTATCCGTTGCCGCAGGGTTTCAATATCTGGTACACGTGTTCGGTAGACCTCGTCCTTGACATAACCCCAGAAAAAGAGTCTAATGGGCCTATGTCAGGAGAGCGTAGAGGCCAAACCGTTGGCCCATCACGACCAATCCATCGTCCAGGAAAGGTCATATCGAGATAGGCACGGACTACCAAACCACAATGAGGCGGTGCACCGTATTGCTGAAACAAGACATCGGGGTGATACTGAAGCATCTGAGGAACAGCATACAGTTGCAACATGTCCAGATACACTGCAGATGTGATGGTAGCCTCAGCGAAGAAGAATGGCCCGATAATTCGATCGTGCAATAGTGCGCACCAAACATTCACCTTTGGACTGCCTCTGGTGCACTCCATGACCTCGCCAGGGGGTTGT
This sequence comes from Schistocerca nitens, assembly GCF_023898315.1. Lineage (NCBI taxonomy): Eukaryota > Metazoa > Arthropoda > Insecta > Orthoptera > Acrididae > Schistocerca > Schistocerca nitens. Next base: position 369,399,805 of record NC_064615.1, read on the forward strand.
GAACCCCAAATGCGCACATTATGGCGATTCACTACTCCACTGACAAAAAAGGTCGCTTCGTCGGAAAACGCAATTCGTCTGAGATAACCATCATTGTCCTCAATACGTGATAGCATTTCAACCGCAAAGTCATATCGACATGTATTGTCATTGGGCAACAAAGCCTGAACGATTTGCACTTTGAGTGCACGAAACAATAACCTTTGTGTAAAATGTCATGGAGAGAGCTTTTTGGCATCTGTATTCACGTGAGACCCTGCGCACCGATTTCTTCGGACTTCGCAGAGAAGACTGCCTTACAGCTTACACCCTATCTGCTGAGGTTCTTGGTCGACCAGCCCTCGGAAGGTCAGCAACAGATCCTGTGTTCTTGAACTTCTCATACCAGGCTTTAATGTTCTTGACATCAGGTGGATTCCTTCCAAATGTTGTCTGCAAGTGTCTCTGCACTGTGGTTGGTGATCATGTCTCATGGTACCACAGGACACACTGTACCTTCTCCTGATTGGTTAACATGGCTTCTTGGGCACTGCACCTCATCCACTACTTACGTACTGCGAACCTAAAACATAAAAAAAAATTGATAGTTGTAAACAATTAGACGCAAGTTTCATTTTTGTATCTTACTTCTAGCCTGAGTTATCAGTTTATGTAATCAGGGAAAGTCTTTTCGGACACCCTGTATTACTATTACTATTATTATTAATAGATACTTACTTTCAAATCTAACAGTCTATAAAGGAACTTAATAATTTTTTCTTATTGACAATTGTATCGATATTTATTCGACTCTCATATCAGAGTTTCATTTGAAAAGTATTTAACACTGACGGACAAAAGAAGATTTACGCTCTTCGTTTATTAGTTTTAGTAATAGTTACCTTTCGTTGTTCTCAAGTCCTGGTGATAAGACGTGCTGTAGGATTTAAAGTGAAATTGTGTTACATAATGAAAGCAGTTTGTGAACAATGTGATTTTCTCATTTACGATACCATGGATCCCAGCTCCTGAAACTCTGGAAGATTATTATTATTTTAATTTTATATGGAGAATTTAGATGGAGGCGACGATCTTCACGACGACGCTCCTCAACAATAGAGGTACGTGAATGTGTTCATCTCTTTCCCTTCGTGGCCGCCAATGACAATTTCAATATTTAGGTCATATTTGCCGCTACATTCAGAACCTGCAGTCTTTCTTTTCGTTTAATTACGAAATCAGATAATTTTCTTTCTTAGATTAACAAATGCTTTTTAACCACAGTTCTTTTTACCAAGGCCACGGGAAATGATAGTACTTAAAACGTACGTGCCTCTATTCCAATCGTACGTTCGCATCCAACTGAGTGTGTACCGACGTAACTATACTTATAACCCATTTCCCTTGCAGTGTTAATTATTATCTTGAACCGCTCACTCGCGAATATACGTGCCCTCATATTTCGTGTAGTCAGTCGAGTGTATTCCTTAGTAATATTACTTACAATATTCAGTGGCTTAGTTTCCACAATTGACCTTTGCCTGTGTCGCAACGGCGCTTCACGCGAAATATTTATCACGCGACAATCATACGGACTCTTATTTCAAAATTACACCAGCTGACTAAGCTTCTAACAACTGAATAGGGCGGTGACAAGCCTTAGCTTTATTATTATGCCTGGGTGTACTGGCTGGTCCCTGCTGTTGCTTCATGGTGGTCCTTTCACTGTAACACACAAAACGTAAATGAGGGAGACTCAGGCAACTGTATTCATAAAATAATAAAGGGGAGGGGAGAACTCGATTCCTAATGGTCCAGCTGTTTCCAACCTGCAGTGTGGGGGGAGGGGAGGGGAAGGTAATGGAAGGGCGGAGAGGGGAGGGGAGGGGAGAGGACGGGAGGAGAGGGGAGAGGGGCATAGCATGTGTAGGGTGAGGGTTTCCTGGGACGACATTGAATGTACCACATGCAATTGGTAGTGATTCCTCTGGGGGAGGGGCCGGGGGGGGGGGGAGGTGGAGGAATGAGGATAGAAGTTCTTATCAGCGCCTCTGTGATTAGATAACTACTCATGTCACACCTTTTGTAATGTCCAGAAGACCATCATTAATTGTGTTGACTTCAGTGTAATTATTTCCTTTGAATAAAAATGTCATTTCAGTCCGTCTCATTGCGTATTTCTTTCAGTTAACTTCTGCACTATATTCTACCAATTCTTTCTAAGTGTGTTACAAATATCATCGAGCTATGTTACTTGACAGGACACATCATGCGAAAGTAACTTTCGTCCTTAAGTTTTACACACCAGTATACATATATGCTAGTGGACTCAGCAATGCTTTGCAGTTGCTAAATGTGTTTCTGAATTGGATATAAGTCCTAATCTCTTCCTCTTCCCCTCTCTGTCCATCAGTCCTTCCTCACTCTCCTTGTCTATCTCCTCCTCTCCCCTACGTCTCTCCACTCCTCCACCTCCGTCTTTCCCGTCTCTTTCTTCCCCCTTCTCCTCCCTGTCCATCTACTCTTTCCTCCCTCTCTCTATGACCTTGAGCCTTGTTTACAATTGTTGCTGACGAAACTTTAATTGGAAACTGAAGCTGCTTCAAAAGAATGAGTAAATAGGTTGGAATCATTGGTATAAGGGGTATGATACACCTCTTCTGCAGCTGGATTTGTGAACTGAGAGAGGTGACACAGTGGTTAGCACACTGGACTTACATTCGTGAGGATGACGGTTCAAATTCACGTCCGGCCTTCCTGATTTATGTTTTTTGTGCTTTCCTCAGTCACTCCAGGCAAATGCCAGGTTAGTTCTTTTGAAAGAGCGCAGCCGATTTCCGTTCCCACCCTTGAAAGATTCTGAGCTTGTGCTCTCTATCTAATGATCTCGATGTCGACAGGACGTTAAACCCTAATCTCGCTTTCTGGCTTGGATCTGTTAACATAGTAGCTTCAATCACAGTATTTCACAGACTTTTATTTTGCAAATGGGTAAGATTACCACGTATCAGACGATTCATGTTGCGTAGTAGTATTTCAATCATAAGCTGATAAATCATAAATACAACTTTCCTGTTTTCTGTTAAAACCGACTGCGAGGAAGAAAACAAAACCACACACAGTCGTGTATACAATTTATGGATAAAATTATGTATAAGGACTAATGGTTTAAATGCCCTGCCATCGTAGATCATACTGACTGCGAGAAATAAAACGAGTCCCCACATATTCACATCACAGCGGAGCACAAGATTTTCTTTCTCGTAGTCGGTTTTACCAGAAAACGTTCAAGTTGTCGGTTAAGAAAATATATAGCAGATGTTTTTCTGAATGTTTACTAGAGTATTGCGCAAAAATTTTAAATAAATAAGTCAAGAACTTTTCGAGATTTTTTCCTGACAACTTTTTCCATTTATATATTATACGAGGCGAACAAAAACGGCAAGTAATTTTACTAGAAACAAAGTGATAAGCTTACATGGGATTTGATTTAATCTCCTTCATAGCACTGTCTAGGCTAGTAGTGCACTTATCCCAACTTTGAACCCGTGACTGGAAGCATTTATAGAAGATTTCTTCTGGAAGGACCTTCAGCTGCTCTCTTGGGTCCTCTCAACGTCAGGAATGGCGTCAAGACATTTTCCTTTAAGCAGCGTTTGAAGTTTTGAGAAGATCCTGAAGTCATGTGGTGCTTGATCTGGTGCGTACGGCGGATGTGGACAGACACGAACACTTTTTCCGGCCAAAAACTCACGAATCAGAAGTGAGGTGTGGCATGACGCATTGTCGTGAAAACGGAAGTCAGTGGTCCATTTTCCTGGTCTCTTCCTACTTACATCATTTCGCAAACGTTGCAGTACGCTCTTAAATTCGGCGTTTACAGTTGTTCCTCTTGGAACGAACTCTGATCACCTGAATGAAAATGATCCTTCAGCTCCGGGCAAGCTGATACACAATTTTCCCTCCGGTCATCCCTCAAAAGTCTGGAAAGGAATTTTGCACTCACTCCTCTCATTTGCAACCGCGGGACAGCTACGGTCGCAGGTTCGAATCCTGCCTCGGGCATGGGTGTGTGTTATGTCCTTAGGTTAGTTAGGTTTAAGTAGTTCTAAGTTCTAGGGGACTTATGACCTAAGATGTTGAGTCCCATAGTGCTCAGAGCCATTTGAACCATTTTCCTCTCATTTGCAAATTATCGGTTACAATGCTTTTCATGGATCCGTACAAGGCGTTCTGTTTTTCGGTAAGCTCTCGAATAGTTGTTAGCCTGTTTATACGAGCAATTTTTACCACGGTTAGCAAGTTTTCTTTTGTTTTTGATGTTAATGGACGTACCGATTGTTCGTCGTCTTTTTTCGACTGCTTTCCGATTTTAAATCGCACATTCCAATTGTAAACAGTCTTCAGACTTATAGCATTATCGCCATAAACCAACTTCAAAGTTTCCTGAGGTTCTTTGACAGCAGACACGGCGAATACAACCTCACTCTGCAAATTTTTTGATCACGCATCATTTATTAGAGCATTGTGTAAATATTTGAAATAAATCGGTGAAAAACTTTTTGATATCTTCGCTAACTGCGTTTCCCTGTTATATGACAGATATATATATATTTATATGTTACTATATTTAAAAAAAGTGTATTGCTGTACCCGACCAAATATTTATTAGAGCGTTGTGTAAAAATCTGAAGTCAATCGGTGAAGAACTTTGCGATATTTTTGCTAACGGCGCCGGCCTCTGTGACCGAGCGGTTATAGGCGCTTCATTCCGGAACCGCGCTGCTTTTACGCTCGCAGGTTCTAATCCTGTCTCGGGCGTGGATGTGTGTGATGTCCTTAGGTTAGTTAGGTTTAAGTAGTTCTAAGTCTAGGGGACTGATGACCTCAGGTGTTGTCCCATAGCCGGCCGTGGTGGCCGAGCGGTTCTAGGCGCTACAGTCTGGAACCGCGCGACCGCTACGGTCGCAGGTTCGAATCCTGCCTCGGGCATGGATGTGTGTGATGTCCTTAGGTTAGTTAGGTTTAAGTAGTTCTATGTTCTAGGGGACTGATGACCTCAGAAGTTAAGTCCCATAGTGCTCAGAGCCATTTGAACCATTTGTTGTCTCTTAGTGCTTAGAGCTATTTGAACCATTTTGCCAACGGCGTTCCCTCTTTATTCATTATTATGCATACACGATGAGGTGACAGAAGTCATGGGATAGCGATATGCACGTATACAGATGACGGTACATCACGTACTCAAGGTATGAAATGGCGGTACATTGGCGGGTTATTCTTGTGAGAAGGTATCCGGCGTGATTATGGCCGCAAGGCGGGAATTAAGAGACTTTGACCGCGGAATGGCAGTTGCAGCTGGATGCATGGGACATTCCATTTCGGAAATCAGTAGGGAGTTCGGTGTTCCGAGATCCACAGTATCAAGAGTCTGTGAGCACACCAAATTGCAGCATTCCCTCTCGATACGACTAAGGCAGTGACCGACGTCTTTTACTTAGCGACCGAGAGCAGCGGCTTTTGCGTAGAGTTGTCAGTGCTAACAGACAAGCAACAATGCGTGAAATAACCGCAGAAATCAGCGTGGGGCGTACGACGTTAGGAGAGTGCGGCGAAATGCGGCGTTAATGGACTATGGCAGCAGACGATCGACGCCACTGTCTTTGCTAAGAGCGCTACATCGCCTGCCGCACCTTTCCTGGGTGGTGGTGGTGGTGGTTAGTGTTTAACGTCTCGTCGACAACGAGGTCATTAGAGACGGAGCGCAAGCTCGGATTAGGGAAGGATTGGGAAGGAAATCGGCCGTGCCCTTTCAAAGGAACCATCCCGGCATTTGCCTGAAACGATTTAGGGAAATCACGGAAAACCTAATCAGGATGGCCGGAGACGGGATTGAACCGTCGTCCTCCCGAATGCGAGTCCAGTGTGCTAACCTTTCCTGGGCTCGTGACCATATCGGTTGTACCCTAGACGACTAGAAAACCGTCGACTGGTCAAATGAGTCCCGGTTCTAGTTGGTAAGAGCAGATGGCAGTGTTCGAGTGTGGCGCAGACCCAATGATGCCATGGAACCAAGTTGTCAGCAAGGCGCCGTGCAAGCTCCATAATGGCGTGGGCTGTGTTTATATGGAAGGGATTGGGTCCTCCGGTCCAACTGAACCGATCATTGACTGGAAATTGTTATGTTCGGCTACTTGGAGACCATTTGCAGCCATTCATGGACTTCATGTTCAAAAACAACGATGGAGTTTTTATGGGTAACAATGCGCCATGTCACGCGATTGCTTCACTGGTTTGAATAACATTCTGGACAAATCGATCGAATGATTTCGCCACCCAGATCAACCGACATGAATCCCATCGAACATTTATGCGACATAATCGAGATGTCAGTTTGTTCATAAAATCCTGCATCGGTAACATTTTCGCAATTATGGACGGCTAGAGAGGCAGCATGGCTCAGTATTTCCGAGGGCACTTCCAAAGACTTTTTAAATATGTGACACGTCGAATTGCTGCACTAAGCCGGCCAAAAGGAGGTTCGACATGATAACGTTTGGCACCGCAGTGAGTTTATATACCATATATGTTTAAGTCCCCCATTCGGACCTCCGGGCGGGGACTACTCAGGAGGACGTCGTTGTCAAGAGAAACAAAACTGGCGTTCTACGGATCGGAGCGTGGAATGTCAGGTCCCTTAATCGGGCAGGTAGGTTAGAAAATTTAGAAAGGTAAATGGATAGGTTAAAGTTAGTTATAGTGGGAATTAGTGAAGATCGGTGGCAGGAGGAACAAGACTTCTAGTTAGGTGAATACAGGGTTATAAACACAAAATCAAATAGGGGTAATGCAGGAGTAGCTTTAATAATGAATAAAAAAATAGGAGCGCGGGTAAGCTACTACGAACGGAATAGTGAACGCATTATTGTAGCCAAGATAAACACGAAGCCCACACCTACCACAGTAGTACAAGTTTATATGCCATCTAGCTCCGCAGACGACGAAGAGATTGAAGAAATGTATGATGAGATAAAAGAAATTATTCAGATAGTGAAGGGAGACGAAAATTTAATAGTCATGGGGGATTGGAACTCGATAGCAGGAAAAGGAAGAGAAGGAAAAGTAGTAGGTGAATATGGAATGGGGGTAAGGAATGAAAGTGGAAGCCGCCTTGTAGAATTTTGAACAGAGCATAACTTAATTATAGCTAGCACTTGGTTTAAGAATCATGAAAGAGAATTGTATACATGGAAGAAGCCTGGACATACTGGAAGGTTTCAGACAGATTATGTAATGGTAAGACAGAGATTTAGGAACCAAGTTTTAAATTTTAAGATATTTCCAGGGACAAATGTGGACTCTGACCACAATCTTTAGGTTATGAACTGTAGATTAAAACTGAAGAAACTGCAAAAACGTAGGAATTTAAGGAGATGGGACCTGGATGAAATGAAAGAACCAGATGTTGTAGAGAGTTTCAGAGAGAGCATTATGGAACGATTGAAATGAACAGGGGAAAGAAATACAGTAGAAGAACAACGGGTAGATTTGAGAGAGGAAATAGTGAAGGCATCGGAGGATCAAGCATGTAAAAAGATGAGGGCTAGTAGAAATCCTTGGATAACAGAAGAGATACTGAATTTAACTGATGAAAGGAGAAAATATAAAAATGCAGTAAATGGAGCAGGCAAAAGGAATACAAACGTCTCAAAAATGAGATTGACAGGAAGTGCAAAATGGCTAAGCAGAGATGGCTAGAGGGCAAATCTAAGTATGTAGTGGCGTATATCACTAGGGTTAAGATATATACTGCCTACAGGAAAACTAAAGAGACCTTTGGAGAAAAGAGAACTACTTGTATGAATATCAAGAGCTCAGATGGAAAACCAGTTCTAAGGAAATAAGGGAAAGCAGAAAGGTGAAAGGCGTATATAAAGGGTCTATACGAGGGCGGTGTACTAGAGGGCAATATTATGGAAATGGAAGAGCACGCAGTTGAAGATGAAATGGGACATATGATATTGCGTGAAGAATTTGACAAAACACTGAAAGATCCAAATCGAAACAAGGCTCCGGGAGTAGACAACTTTCCATTAGAACTACTGATAGCCTTGGGAGAGCTAGCCCTGACAAAACTCTACCATCTGATGAGCAAGATGTATGAGACAGGCGAAATACCCTCAAACTTCAAGAAGAATATGATTATTCCAATCCCAAAGAAAGCAGGTGTTGATAGATGTGAAAATTACCGAACAATCAGTATAATAAGTCACGGCTGCAAAATACTAACACGAATTCATTACAGACGAATGGAAAATCTTGTAGAAGCCGACCTCGGGGAAGATCAGTTTGGATTCCGTAGAAATGTTGGAACACGTGCGGCAATGCTGATCCTAAGACTTATCTTAGAAGATAGATTAAGGAAAGGCAAACCTACGTTTCTAGCATTTGTAGACTTAGATAAAGCTTTTGACAATGTTGACTGGAATACTCTCCTTCAAATGCTGAAGGTGGCAGGGCTCAAATACAGGGATAGAAAGGCTATTTACAATTTGTTACAGAAACCAGATGGCAGTTACAATAGTCTAGGAGCATGAAAGGGAAACAGTGGTTGGGAAGGGAGGGAGACAGGGTTGTAGTTTATCCCCGATGTTATTCAATCTATACATTGAGCAAGCAGTAAAGGAAACAAAAGAAAAATTTGGAGTAGGAATTAAAATACATGGAAAAGAAATGAAAACTTTGAGGTTTTCCGATGACATTGTAATTCTGTCAAAGACAGCAAAGGACCTGGAAGAGCAACTGAACGGATTGCACAGTGTCTTGAAAGGAGGCTACAAGATGAACATCAACAAAAGCAAAACGAGGATAATTTAATATAGTATAGCTAAATCAGATGATGCTGAGGGAATTAGATTAGGAAATGAGACATTTAAAGTAGTAGATGAGTTTTACTATTTGAGGAGAAAAATAACTGATGATGTTCGAATTAGAGAGGATATAAAATGTAGATTGGCAATGACAAGAAAAGCGTTTCTGAACAAGGGAAATTTGTTAACATCGAGTACTGATTTGTCAGGAAGTCTTTTCTCAAAGTATTTGTATGGAGTGTAGCTTTGTATGGAAGTGAAACATGGACGATAAATAGTTTAGACAAGAAGAGAATAGAAGCTTTCGAAATGTGATGCTACAGAAGAATTTTGAAGATTAGATGGGTAGATCATGTAACTAATGAGGAGATACTGAATAGAATTGGGGAGAAGAGGAATTTGTGGCACAACTTGTCTGGAAGAAGGGATCGGTTGGTAGGACGTGTTCTGAGGCGTCAAGGGATCACCAATTTAGTATTGGAGGGCAGCGTGGAGGGTAAAAATCGTAGAGCAGATTTAGATGGATGTTGGGTTACTTGGAAATAGAAGAAGCTTGCACATGATAGAGTAACATGGAGAGATGCATCAAACCAATCTGTGGACTAAAGACCACAACAACAACAACATATGGGTACAGACGTTTATTATAGTATCGTGTAAAAACTTGAAGAAAATCAGTCTTCAACTTTTCGAGTATCTGCTAATAAAGTTTTCCTTACATAAAAGAAATATGGAGCCTGTGTCCGTCCAAACGTTTATTGCAATATTCTTTAAAACACTGAAGTATATCGGTCGAGTATTTTTCGAGATTTTTGGTAGCAGCCTTTCCCCTTTATATATTAAATATGAATTTGTACAAGGTGGCACCCCATTAGGCTTATAAAAACACGCGTGTATTCGAAAGCAACGTTGTTTCAAAATTTCGTAGCAATCCGTGAAGAACTTTCGGAGATTTAAGATTTTGAACAAATGAACATTTACATTTTTATATAGATAAAAGAAAAAGCTAATATATGATTGTAGTACAGCTTTGAGTAGTACGTGATTATTTATTCTGCCTCCCTTCTGCCATACGTTAAGGAGTATGTCAGCTGTGTTTAGTAAGCATGCAATGCCAAGGAAGCTTCTCTTTCTTATTTACTATTTTGTGTTTTGATTTCTTGATAATAATCGGGCACACACTGTCCTCCTTAAAGGAACCTGGTGAAGCGAAACCTGTATTCGACTGTTGCTGTAAGTGAAGTGATGCAAGTGAAGTGGGATGGTGCTGTTAATGTAAGATTCTAGATACAATTAGATATATATATAATTAGGACATCAATTATTTGTGTATTTATACGGGGTGTACCATAGAAACATCGACAAACTTAAGGACAGGTTCCTGGGTTGGTTCAAATGGCTCTGAGTACTATGGGACTTAACATCTGTGGTCATCAGTCCCCTAGAACTTAGAACTACTTAAACCTAACTAACCTAAGGACATCACACACATCCATGCCCGAGGCAGGATTCGAACCCGCGACCGTAGCGGTCGCGCGGTTCCAGGCTGAAGCGCCTAGAACCGCTTGGCCACCGCGGCCGCCCAGGTTCCTGAGTTCCTTATACAGAAATGAGTAAAAAATGTCTGGTAAAGATGGACTCTAAAATGCATACCTTAAGAGCTATGAGCACTTGTTCATCTTCGCTAGTGTGAAACACAGTTCTTCTACTGAACAAATGCTCATAGTTCCTAAGGTATGCATTTTAGTGTCCATCTTTACGAGACATTTCATTCTTGTTTTGATCCATACCATTTCCTCCCAAAATATGAAGAGCAAAGATAGAAGAAAAGTGTTTCTTAATATCGAAGATGCACAAGCGCTCACATATTTTAAGGTACGCGCTTTAGAGTCCTTGTTCATAAGACTTTTTTTCCTTCTTTTGGTGTAAGGAACTTGTCCATAAACTTCATTGGTGTCTTTTTAATTTGTTTTCTTTGGGGGGGGGGGGGGGGGCTGATGGTTCAAATGGCTCTGAGCACTATGGGACTTAACATCTATGGTCATCAGTCCCCTAGAACTTAGAACTACTTAAACCTAACTAACCTAAGTACATCACACAACACCCAGCCATCACGAGGCAGAGAAAATCCCTGACCCCGCCGGGAAACGAACCCGGGAACCCGGGCGTGGGAAGCGAGAACGCTACCGCACGACCACGAGATGCGGGCAGGGGGGGGGGGGGGGGGGTCTGAGGACGACACTATATACACATATTCTTTTGTATGTAATGTACTGTGTACCCCTTTATAATGTGTCTTGCCCTTAGAGTGCTACAAAGTGATCAGAGGACGAACAATTATAAAAAAATTTTGGCTTGCGTAAACCAGGGTTTTCTTACGAAAGCATGACGTACCAGTGCAGAATCGGTGGACGATGAAGGACCGGAGGCGTCAAATATCCGGCAGCAGACCACGAGATCTGATAACTCCGTGGACTGGTAGACACCTCATCCGCTGTGAACAGATATTTCTCAAGCGTTAGCACGATCCAGTAAGACTAGTGCAGATACGACGTTGTCTGCTGCCACAATGGGGCTGCCATTGCTCAAAAACCAGTCACTCAAAAGCCTGAGTGCGAAGTTTATTTCTTTTCGTATTGTTGCGGGACTAACGATTCCTCGCGCTAGGATTACTGCACGAGTAAAGGTAATGATTTGGAGACCTGCAACGATAATTTCACGGATGTCTTGCCATGATATGCATTTATGAATGTTATTGTATTATGACAAGGGCCACTATTCGATGTCTTTTTCTGAGGGTCGCAATTGCGCAAGTCTTTGACGATAGGTCGAGGACTACAATAATTCTCCAACAGGAGAGGCAGTAATTATATCTACCGGTTCTATTCTTCCAAATCACTTTCCTGCGTGACACCCATCTTCAATGGCTTGCGCATTTTTCTGTTAATCTTCTGTCGTGTACAAGGTTTGTTTTGCATTTTTTCGTAGCTGAAAACGTGTGGACGCCATACGTACATACTATTGTTTCGATTGAATGAAGGAAATAACACTTTTCTGATTCACCGACTGGAGCCCGTATCATATTTCATATCTAATGCCCAAGACAATAAAAAAAATGTTGCTAGCGTAGTTCACTGCTGTATACACATGTATGCGTTACCCAAAGTTATCCTGGAGTGTGGGACGAATGATTGTTTAAATCCCTCTGTGCGTGCTGCACTTAATGTAATCGTGTTCTCATGATCCCTTTTGGAGCGATATGTAGGGGGTTGTAGTATATTCCTGTAGTCATGAGTTAATTCAGGAAATGTATTCGCAGTTACAACCTTCAACTGTAGATCAGAATGCCACACTGGGAAGCAAACCCGGATTTCCCACTTATGGCGAGCGGTCGCCTTAACCATTCGGCTATCCGTGCACGCTTCACGGCCAGACCCAAACTTCCATATGCCGTCGTCGATGTATCATTAACCTGCACTCGTACACCAACTGTAATTCTTTTGTAGGGTGACATTTTACTCGAAAGTCGCTAGCCTGGCATTGGCGGATAAATACGATACTGCAGTACCTGTGTTTGTAATAAGTCCGATGCAATGATACTTCGTGCTTCTTACAAACATGGGCACTGCAGTATCGTATTATCATTTAGAGCCATTTGTTGAGGCTATGTTATTTTCCATCTATCTTCATGTATCTGCCAGTTCAGTTCTTTCAACATCTCTGTGATACTCTTCTGCTAGTCAAACAAACCTGTGACCGTTCGTGCTGTCCTTCTCTACATACTTTCAGTATCGCCTGTTAGTCCTTTCTGCTGCGGGTTCGACATACTTGAGCAATGTTCTAGGATGGGCCACACGAGTGATTTCCAAGCAGTCTCCTTTGTAGGCTGACTGCTTTTACTTATCAATAAACCGAAGTCTGCTACCTGTTTTTCCCATGACTAAGCCTCTGTGATCGTTCCATTTCATGACCCTACCGTTACTCCCAGGTATTTGTATGAGTTTACCGATTCCAGCGGTAACTCACTAATATTATGTTCATAGGGCACTACGTTTTTTCGTTTTGTAAAGTGTACACTTTTAAATTTATGAATATTCAAAGGAAGTTGCCAAACTCTGAAATCTTATCACGATCTGAGTGAATATTTGTGCAGTTTCGTTCGAACATTGTAGATAACTGCATTATCAGCGAGAGGTCTGATGTCGCTATTAATGCTGTCTGCGAGGTCATTAATACACAGTTTGTACACCAAGGGACCCAACACAGTTCCCCGGTTTAGTTCTACATCTGTCGATGACTCTCCATCCAACATGCTGCGTCCCTTCTATCAAGAAGTCCTCAATCCAGTCACAAATTTGGCCTGATATCCCTTACAATCGTGCTTTTGAAATCGGTGCTTGTCGGCTTGCAGGAGATAGCTCTGCTCGAGATACATTTCTTTGGGCTCAGAATATTTTCTAAGATTCTACAACAAATGGATGTCAAACATATTGGACGGCAGTTTTGTGGATCACTTTCGCCATCTTCTTGCAGGCAGGAATGACCTGTGCTTTCTTCCAGCTGCTAGGCACAGTTTTTTGTTCGTGGGATCTACGATAGATTATAGGGACTAACTCAGCGCAAATTGGGTACAGAATCTCATAGGGACTCAACTGGGCGCTGGAGCTTTGTTCAGTTTTCACGATTACAGGCGTTTCTCAACGCCACTGGCACTAATACCCGCACTGAGAAGCCAAAACATTATGATCACTGCACACCGTGACGTTGGATGACGTCTGGCGGCGTTGCGCTGTAACAAAAGTATGTAAGCGGGGCAGACACGGACGGGGTACCACCCTAGCGAAAATATGGGCTGCAAATGGGGACAATCCATTGAGACAAGCAATTGTGACAAAGGGCAGATTATTATTATGAGAGCCTGTGAACGAGTACCTCGAAAACGGCGAAACTAGTCGAATGTTCAAGTGCTAGTGTCGTGATCATCTGCGGAAAGAGATAGAAAAGAGTGAAATTATCACTAGGCGCTAAATGGTTGGACGTCCATGACCCTTCACAGAATGTGGGGTTCGGAGGTTTGTCTCCTCTGTAAAATAGAATAGTTGGTGATCTGTGGTATCTCTGCCGAAAGAGCACAGTGATGGTGGACGCACAAGGATTTCAGAGTACACCGTTCATCCTACATTGTTGAACATCGAGCTCCGCAGTAGATCATTTCTACGTGTTCACATGTTGACCCAACGACATCGTCATCGGTGGGACGCGACCATTGGGATTCTACCGTTGATCAGTGGAAACTTGTTGTCTCTTCCGGTGAATCATACTTTTACTACACTAGGTCGCTGGTCGTCTCCACAAACGCCGTCATCGATGTGAAAGGCCGCTCTAAACGTGCAACGCGCCACGGACGCAGGCTGATGGGAGCAGTATTATGCTATGGGAGACTTCTCCTGCGCTTGCGTGGGACCTGTGGTAGTAATCGAAGACAAGCCGACAACTGCGAACCGCCTGCACCCCTTCATGCTTGATGTCTTCCCCGACGGCGATGTCATCTTTCAGCAGTATGACTGTCCGTGTCTCGGAGCCAAAAACGTGCTATAGTGGTTCGAGGAACATTGTAGTGAACTCACGTTGATGTCTCGGCGACAAAATTCACCTGACGTAAAGCCTATGGAACCCATCTGCGTCGCTATCAGGGGTCATCATCGCGCACGCAAATCAGCGGCCCGTTATGTACGCGAATTATATGACATGTGCGTACGTACACATCTGATGCCACATACCTTCCTTCCAAAGACGGACAAACAAGATGTTAAGAAGATGGTCATAATGTTGTGGCTCATCAGTGTATTTCACTCATCTTTTCAGTTGTACGAGGAATAAATTAGGCAATAGTACTGGGTGTCCCTTTGTAAAGCAACATTTCAAAGCACAATGAAGCATCTCTGCTTCCGCTTTGCCACTTTCAATTTCAGTTCCTGTTTTGTTCATGAGTGACTAGACACTAACTTTGGTACCGCTAACAGCCTTTACACACGACCAGAATGGCTTTGGATTTTGTAATAGAAATTTCGACATTACTCTGGTACAGTACAAATTGAAGGCCTCACGGAGTGCTCTCTTGACAGGCAAATGCGTTTCACTCGGTGTCTCTCTATCTACAGCCCTATACTTTGTTTTACATCTATTATGTAGAAATTTCTGTTTCTTTAGAAGTTTATTTACAATGACACTATAGCATGGAGGGTCCTCCCATTATGAACTTTTCTACTGGGTGTATATCTATCCAGTGCATGGTCAATTATTCTTTTAAATTTGTGCCAAAGTTCCTCTCCAAGCTCCTGCCCTGTGCTGAAAGTTTCAGGTTCTTCATTGATATATGACACTATTGATTTTTTATCTAGTTTACTGAACGTATATACACTCCTGGAAATGGAAAAAAGAACACATTGACACCGGTGTGTCAGACCCACCATACTTGCTCCGGACACTGCGAGAGGGCTGTACAAGCAATGATCACACGCACGGCACAGCGGACACACCAGGAACCGCGGTGTTGGCCGTCGAATGGCGCTAGCTGCGCAGCATTTGTGCACCGCCGCCGTCAGTGTCAGCCAGTTTGCCGTGGCATACGGAGCTCCATCGCAGTCTTTAACACTGGTAGCATGCCGCGACAGCGTGGACGTGAACCGTATGTGCAGTTGACGGACTTTGAGCGAGGGCGTATGGTGGGCATGCGGGAGGCCGGGTGGACGTACCGCCGAATTGCTCAACACGTGGGGCGTGTGGTCTCCACAGTACATCGATGTTGTCGCCAGTGGTCGGCGGAAGGTGCACGTGCCCGTCGACCTGGGACCGGACCGCAGCGACGCACGAATGCACGCCAAGACCGTAGGATCCTACGCAGTGTCGTAGGGGACCGCACCGCCACTTCCCAGCAAATTAGGGACACTGTTGCTCGTGGGGTATCGGCGAGGACCATTCGCAACCGTCTCCATGAAGCTGGGCTACGGTCCCGCACACCGTTAGGCCGTCTTCCGCTCACGCCCCAACATCGTGCAGCCCGCCTCCAGTGGTGTCGCGACAGGCGTGAATGGAGGGACGAATGGAGACGTGTCGTCTTCGGCGATGAGAGTCGCTTCTGCCTTGGTGCCAATGATGGTCGTATGCGTGTTTGGCGCCGTGCAGGTGAGCGCCACAATCAGGACTGCATACGACCGAGGCACACAGGGCCAACACCCGGCATCATGGTGTGGGGAGCGATCTCCTACACTGGCCGTACACCACTGGTGATCGTCGAGGGGACACTGAATAGTGCACGGTACATCCAAACCGTCATCGAACCCATCGTTCTACCATTCCTAGACCGGCAAGGGAACTTGCTGTTCCAACAGGACAATGCACGTCCGCATGTATCCCGTGCCACCCAACGTGCTCTAGAAGGTGTAAGTCAACTACCCTGGCCAGCAAGATCTCCGGATCTGTCCCCCATTGAGCATGTTTGGGACTGGATGAAGCGTCGTCTCACGCGGTCTGCACGTCCAGCACGAACGCTGGTCCAACTGAGGCGCCAGGTGGAAATGGCATGGCAAGCCGTTCCACAGGACTACATCCAGCATCTCTACGATCGTCTCCATGGGAGAATAGCAGCCTGCATTGCTGAGAAAGGTGGATATACACTGTACTAGTGCGGACATTGTGCATGCTCTGTTGCCTGTGTCTATGTGCCTGTGGTTCTGTCAGTGTGATCATGTGATGCATCTGACCCCAGGAATGTGTCAATAAAGTTTCCCCTTCCTGGGACAATGAATTCACGGTGTTCTTATTTCAATTTCCAGGAGTGTATCTTTCTGCTTGTTTTAGTTGTCTTTGTATTTTGGTAATCATTGTTACCACAACTGCATCATGGTCACTGATACCCGTTTCGATGCGGACATCCTCAACGAGGTCAGGTCTATTTGTTGCCATTAGATCCAATATATTTCCTTCATGAGTGGGGTACCGAACTATGTTGTAGGCAGTTTTCAGAGAAGATATTTAGAAATGTTTCACAGGATATCTTGTCACGCTCACCACTAACAAAACTACAATCATCCCAGTTGATTGTTGGATGATTAAAGTCTCCACCGACGATTGGAGCATGATTAGCAAATGTATGTACAAGCCAACTGAGCGTTCCTCTAAATTTTTCGGTTACATGAGAAAGTGAGTTTGGTGGTCAACAGAAGGATCCTTTTATAATGTGATGCCCATCCTATATAGTGAGTCTTCCCAAACAGTCTCACACGCCAGCTTCAGTTTCTCTCTCGGTGGATTTGCGCGTCTTTTGCACTGCTACAAATACACTACCTCTATTTCCCTTTGCTCTGTCCTTTCCGTATACGCTTAAATGTTCCACAAAGATCTCCCTGCTGTCAACTTCAGATTTTAACCAGTTTTCTGTGCCTATTATTACGTGAGCTTCAGTGTTTTTTATGAGCACTTCGAACTCTGGCACTTCGTTGCGAATGCTTTGGCAGTTAATCACTAGGATTTTGAAACTCTCTCGTGTAGGGGGGATTTCTTTGGGTCCTAAACCGATACTTCTGGGTTTTCTACAGCTATCGTTATCTGGATTCAATGGAGAGTCGTCTAATCTAAAAAAAACCTCGTCTGTGCCCCACATACAGTCAGCTAATTGGATAGCTGCCTCTGATGTGCAGTGTGCATGTGATCCATTTAGGGGGATCCTTCAACTCTTAACCCTATGACACAAGTCTAGCGAGCCAGAGCCTAGCTTGTCATAGAACGTTCCCTGTCACTGGCTCAGGCATTCCACTCAACTCTGCACCAGGGGCAGGCATTCTGAGGACAATGCTGCAGACTGTGAGCTAGTGTTCTCAACCTTCTCTATTAGTCGCTGGATGATCTGAGTTTGACGTCTGAGCCCAGATGACAAGCATAGTTTGTTCCAATATGGGCAACAATCTGCAGTTAGTTGGTTACAACCTGTTCCCTCAATGGCTGCCAGAGTAGCCTCTTAAGTATGAGCATCTTCAGCATATTGAATGAGGCTCCCAGACATACACACTGAATGCACCTTGTGCTCCTCCCTATCCCTTGCTGCCATTTCTCTAAGTGTTACCATTGTTCGCCATAAATTTGAACTGTCAACGATTAAATCCTCTACCCTTAGCGTTTGCTGTCCATTGACACAGGACACAGCATGTGTTTGTGCAGATGAAGCGGGTCTCATTGGCTCAGTCTCAGTTTCAAACTAAGGTAGCACCTCGAACTGCCTCCCCTGAACAGAACTGCAAGATCTGCCATTGAGACGCCACTCACAGTCATGTGGACAAGTAATGATGGATCCTGTATTTCCTGCGGGAGAGTCAGCACCCACAGGAGAGGATAGTACGTCAGGTACCTGTGGTACCTCTGATGCACAAATCTTGGTAGCCCTCCCAACACACTATTTCACAGCAGCTTCTAATCGCTTGACAGTAGTCATGGCCATTTCCAGCTGCTTTGAAATGGCAATAGAGTCATCCCCTGCCCAAGAACAGTAAAGACAGTGGGGCTACTTTATGCCTGGTGCAAGATTTTGCAGAACAGTAAACAAATAACTAATGCACAGTGGAGTATTTTACAGATTACTCAACACATAACTTTATTTATATGAAACAGAAAATGGGGAAAGAAAGGGAAGAGATGGGTGGGAATTGCTTTATGTTTTTTTAAGAATTTGCTAGAGAGGCAGAGTGGGCGGGGTACGTCTTTCAAGGACTGGCTGTGGTGTCCCTTTGCATCAAAAGGAAGTAGGAGGGATGAGGGATTCGGGAAGGAAAAAAAAAACTGTCCGTAAGGAGAACTATTTTTTCTGTCTGGTTGACAACGTGCCATGAAGAAAGGAAAGAAAAGGGAGGTCCATCCTTTGACTGAAATAAAGTAAACAGTCACGCTACTGGTATTAGCACCTAGGATCCTCGCGCTGTCAGATCGTCCTTGCATATCTTCTCGTATCTTTCTGTCGCCATGGATGATCCAGCTGTACAATGGGTAGTGTAGTGCACTCCAGAGGTATTTCGAAAAATATTGTCTATATTTGGGATCCTAATTAATGCCGTTCCTGGATGTAGTTCCAAAAATCATGTACATCCATTGGGCCATTACTGAATGCATGGTCTCAGATCCACGTGATGGCATTGGTCTTGTTCCTCCTCTGGAAGAAGAAGATATATTAATCACATACAGTTGACGTTCCTGAGAGGTAGTGAGTCTCTCCTCTATCTACAATAATGATGTAGGCCAAAGCAATGAGTTAAATCTCCTACTTACAAGGCAGATGCACTAGCTGTTCTGCCACACCGGCACTGCAGCTGCCACAGCCCTAGTATGTCGCTCTCCTTGATACAAATTCCAACTCACACTTCATCCGATTGCTATTGCCCTTTATAAACTCGCATCAGTATTGCCAAGGCTCTTCGATACTGAAGAAGCACCTTAGCAATGAGTGAAATAGGGTTAATCCCACCTTTATCTCAGGCGTAGGTGATATATTAATCACACACAATTGATGTTCCTCAGATATATTGTGTCTCACCTTTATATACAATAATAATGCAGGCCAAAGCAATGAATTAAAATTTGTACAAGTGCCTGAATTCAAACACAATATTGGAGAGCCTCCACCATTCCACACCTTGTATGTGTCAAAAACCTGCCATTTCTCAACCACATGGCTCATCACGTTTCTGTATGGTCAGAAGGCCCCAGTTACAACATTTGCTGGCACCTCAAAGGAGAGTTCAAAGACTCTAAGGATGTGCAAGTCCAGGCTAGTATGGTCCACTGTAACCATTCTGATGTCACCATCGGAGCGTTTGAACTTAAGTGAGTTAGCGAATTCGATCACTACAGTTGTGTGCTTCTTGGCATTTATCACCTTGCCATAAATTATGCTGGCTGTAACTGAGAAGTGGATAACCACAATGTCCAGGGGATTCAAACATAGACTGTCTTGTAGGAATCATAAGCATCATATGTGCTCAGTCTGGCAAGAAAAATGATTTTAACTGGTGCCTGTACATAGGAATGTGCCATACTTAGAATGTGTGCCTAGCGACTCGCAACAGCTGGGAAGTAAACAACTGCATACATGCAGCTCTGCTGCCGGGATGGAAACAAAATGTCCGCAGCTCACCACTGCCAAGAGCAGACTCCTCAGACAAGTCTGTAAAGACGACATCGATTTTGACTGGTGACGCCATATACCACCCGAAAAACAGTAGATGTACTGGTAATGATTTCAACGTCATCTGCCAACAGTTAGCATAGTGGCATAGCTACCAGGGCGCCATCTGTTTCTACCCTTTAATAGCGAATGCTCACAGTCAGAGGGCTCAGTGTGGTGCTAACATGTGAAGCAAGCAGGCAACACTGCCACAGAGATGCACTCACGCTTCCTACAGCCAACCTAGTGAGTTTGAAATGGGTCGAATTGTGGCCTTCCAAGTGATGGGATGGGCCTTTCAGAGAATCATGAGTAAGATAGTTTGTGAGCCCAGACATGTCAATACGAACTGTTGCGAATCGATTATCGGTAATAGGACAATGGGCACACACACCTTTATCCCATCTCTTGCAACAGGAAGTTGATGTGTTGTTCTGGCACTATAACACTCGTCCACACACTATCTGTGAATCTCAATGTGCTCTGCACGATGTGCAGAAACTTCCCTGGCTAGCGCGATATCCAGACTTGTCTCCATCCCAGCACATGTGGGATGTGTTGGGGGTGAGAAGTGACTCATGCGACTCGTCAGCCAACAACTCTTACAGAACTACATGAACACTTCGAGCAAGCATGGCCCCCACACTGTTGCAACAATAAATCGTGAGTGATTCGTACACTTTTAAAAGAGTGTGCTAATTTTTTTCCAGCTGTGTATATACATTTCTCACAAATTCCCACCCATTCCTACCCTTTCTGTACCCATTCTCTATTTCATATAAATATGTGCATAAGCCTTGTCATCACGAGTGAGGTCTGTTCTGTTGGACAAGTCTGACGGAACAGACACCACTCATAATTTTATTCTAAGCTTGCTGATTCTCTTTTAATGTGTGAATCTGGCGTGCCTTAAGCATTACCAGCAGCCTTTTGGAACCAGAGTGATTTATAGCCAAAAATGAGATATCTATTAGAACAAAGAAAACTTGGTAAAAATTTTACTATTTCTCTGAAATGCTGTACAGGCTATGGTCACTACGAAAATTCTATAACTGTGTTAATTTACAATTAATGCAGACAACATATAGTCCTATTGAAAGAGAGAATTACTGTGGGACAATATGTTATGTACTTATAGTAAATGTAAACAGCAGACACCGATTTATTACGAAATAACTCTTGTTATTTTCTAAAATCGCTGTGAGAGTCCCAAACTTCTCAAAAATATGTCTTTTTCACATAAAAATATAATGAAATTTGGGAGCTGTTATCTGTGAACGAGGATATTGTGTCTAAAGTTTCTGTAAAGCACAGTTCCATTCACAGTTGACGATATAATACTACACAATATATCACATACATGAAAAGCACAGGTTATGTTTACAATTGATGATTAAATATGTCACGACAACTGCATGGGTATTGATACATCAACACGAAAAACACATTTAAATTTTACGTGAAGTAAGTTTTCGAAGTGAATTTATGACACGCAAGTGATTTTGCTCACAACAAAGGAAATACTGGGAGTCGGCTTATATGCCTAGGTAGAAGAAAATGTGTGAAATGCACGGATTTAGCAATTTAGCTGCGTCTTCTTTTACGCTATACCTTCAGTATATCTCGCAAAAATGAACTGAAATGTAGAGCACAACGAAAAATCTAGAACATAATAAAAATCTACCGAGAAATGTAAAAGAAACTGTACAAACCACAGAAGATGGGCGTATTCATAAACAGTCAAGGAGCTCTATTTATCCATTGTTGATAAAATAATGAGCAATACCTTTCTTCTTCAAACTGCTGTATTCAAATAAGATTTCCCACCCACCTGCAAGCACAGAAACCTGCACACTGAAAATCACTGGAGGGTGTGAGCCACAGGGGGCTTTTTGTTGTACTGTAGGAGGTTGGGACAGTGAAAAGGAGCAAAATACAGGAGCATCATCAAGACAAAGAGATGGTTCATCAGTCTGCCACAGAGGCGGCATTCACATCAACAAAATTTTGTTTTCATAATGCTGAATAATGTTGTGTAAAGAAGTATGTCAAATGTTAATGTGACCTACAGTATATGTTTTTTTAATGGCCTTTCAGACTAACCGTCTTGCCCATTTTCCATTGATGTGGATAAACAAAGATATCATGAATCATAAAACTCTTTGTTTCAAACATTTATTCATCCATGTATACTGATTCCGTGACGTTAATGTTTGTAGGATAATGCACCGATACGGAAGTCACCACTTTCCCGACACACCGCACCAACAAGTTATTTCTTATAACATGCGTGTTTGAAAGTACATTCATTTTATATTAATCTAATGTTCAGATGTTTACTTTTATTTATGAATCATTATTATCGTTTTTTATAATGTTTTACAAGCTGCTTCAAATCCAAAGTGGTATCTTGGTGAGAATTGAGTTATCGAGTGTCAAAGTAAGCATTTTGTTAAGACGATTGTTCCAGTAATTACATGGAGTCCTTGGAAACCTGTTCAAAACTTCTGTTGCAAAATTCTGCAACGCTACAACAAAGAAACAACATTTGCAGCAACAAAATTAATGTTAACATTTGAAAATGGAGTACCAGGCACCTTGAAATGTTATCATAGAAAAATGAACGTCTATATAAGCAACCAGCTGCAGCTATTTCATTATAGATGACCTTTAATTTCAACCGCTGCACCATTCTAATATGTTCACAGGGGACATCAATTATTTATTAACACAGGAGAGAAACCAGAGGCAAGCCGAGTGTCGCCGAAAATATCCGATAATGCGTCCCGAGTGGAGTACAATGTGAGCGCTTCACTCTCATCCCCCATGAATTTCGTCTCCAGGTGGGACTGAAACTGGTCACAGGCCGGATATGGCCAACGGGCCGCCAGTTCCCCATCTGTGGCTGTAACTCCTCTGTGCTTCGTCTGCATATCAGAGCACCTTGTACAAGGATTCATGAACAGCTCGTATTTCGTATTTAGACAACAGATTCCCAGTGTACCATCTGGAGCCTACTATTATAATTATACACGAAATTTGCTGATATTGTTATCCCCTACAAAACCTATTATCACATTACTATTTATTTTACATCTAGTTTCACATGTTAGCAGAAATGATGATAATTTCCTTTGTGGAATATGAAATAAATAATTTTCAATAGGTGAATTAATGTATATTCTTGTACATGATTTACACAATTTGAAGTATTACTTGAACAACATCATCTCTTCCCCCTATGAACCATGGACCTTGCCACGGTGGAGAGGCTTGCGTGCCTCAGCGAACAGATGGCCGTACCATAGGTGCAGCTACATCAGAGGGGTATCTGTTGAGAGGCCAGACAAACATGTGGTTCCTGAAGAGGGTAGCAGCCTTTCCAGTAGTTGCAAGGGTAACAGTCTGGATGATTGACTGATCTGGACTTGTTGTTGTTGTTGTGGTCTTCAGTCCTGAGACTGGTTTGATGCAGCTCTCCATGCTACTCTATCTTGTGCAAGCTTCTTCATCTCCCAGAACCTACTGCAACCAACATGCTTCTGAATCTGCTTAGTGTATTGATCTCTTGGTCTCCCTCTACGATTTTTACCCTCCACACTGCCCTCCAATGCTAAATTTGTGATCCCTTGATGCCTCAGAACATGTCCTACCAACCGGTCCCTTCTTCTAGTCAAGTTGTACCACAAACTTCTCTTCTCCCCAATCCTATTCAATACCTCCTCATTAGTTACGTGATCTACCCACCTTATCTTCAGCATTCTTCATCGAGGAGAGGCTACAACCCTGTCTCACTCCCTTCCCAACCACTGCTTCCCTTTCATGCCCCTGGACTCTTATAACTGCCATCTGGTTTCTGTACAAATTGTAAATAGCCTTTCGATCCCTGTATTTTACCCCTGCCACCTTTAGAATTTGAAAGAGAGTATTCCAGTCAACACTGTCAAAAGTTTTCTCTAAGTCTACAAATGCTAGAAACGTAGGTTTGCCTTTCCTCAATCTTTCTTCTAAGATAAGTCGTAAGGTCAATATTGCCTCACGTGTTCCAATATTTCTATGGAATCCAAAGGTTACTATTTTCGAAATTGAATAAAATGAGAGAAACTATAGGATTAAAAAGGGATGAAATTCGTTTATTTGCAAATAAATCTTTGAGCATGTCATCATGTATAACACTGGTCATCAGTACGACGATTAAGTATCAAGTGCAATTTAGGCAAGTCGTGGGATATCAGTACATTAGATCATGGACAGATAGCTGGTGTTTAATATACAGATCCCTGCGTCTCTGAAGTTGTATCTACAGTGGGCTTTTCAGATGCCACTGTGTCAAGGATGTGCTGTGTGTACTTAAATTCAGAGAGAACAGCTGACATCTCAGTTAACCATCATAGCCATTGCATAATGATGAGGGATCACCAATACTTATCACAAATTAAGATAACAGATAGATGGGCAACATTGCAGTAAATCATTCTCCAAATCAAGGCTAGAAAACAATAACCATGAACAGCTGTGCCATTCAGGTCCATATGTCCTCTACGAATGAAATGTGTCTCTGCCTACCATATGTCACAGAGTACAGATAAACATGGATCGAAGGTACAGTTCTGAGATGGGGAAGGTTCAGTCAGTTAATGTCACTATAACTGTAATGGCTCACAGATGTCTAGAATAATAATAATAACAATAATAATAATAAACCACAAAATATTTTAATATAATAATAGTACCTCATTTAGTACGAAATATATAAAAGTTTTAGTATAGTAATAATAAGTTTAAATTGTTAATTAGTGCAACACTAAATTCCAAGAAACTGCAACTCATAAAAAAAGGTTTTGACAAGCATTTGTCTGAAATCTAAGAAATAAATGTCTCATACAGTTTATTTAAAAACTGTGATAGAAAAAAAACTGTCTCATCTTTGACAGCATCATAGATTTGGAAATATAAAGTCAAAGTGTGCACTCACAGTTAGCAGTATTGCAGTATTTCACTCAGTACTATGAAGGTGCTATGATGCTGACAGCTGATGTGTGAGTGTATAAGTGAGGGGAATGCTGTTTCTATTCAGTCATTCCCACTTATGTTCAGAAAAGTCAGCCTTCCTGTTATTTTTTTTATTAGTGGAGGGTCTTTCTCTAACTGCCCTGGCTTACAAGAGTTCCAGTAGTTTGGCACACTAAATGAGGACTCACTACTGCATCAGTTTGTTGTTAGCAGCAGGTATGGTTAGTCTGTGTATAGGTGCCTTTAACTGGCTATACTGATTTCTGCAAAAGGCGAGGTCACAACTCTGTCTACGTGGTCTAACACTCAGGCAAGCAACTGAAAACTAACTTGCATTAAATGGAGCTTCTAATTGCAAGAATTCCTAGGAATTTTCGACGCTCTTACTTCTCATGTTACTGTATTCTTCTACATTAGCTGAGAAATCTGGAAACTGGTTTACGTAAAAATATAAATGTTTTTAGTAAAATTTTCTCTTGGGGTCAGGGTGGTATTATAACCCTTATCAGTGACGAAATCCAGAATTTTAGCTTGGAAGGCAGTTGACCCAGCTGAAGGTAAGCTTTATCAAGGTAAACATTAAATCAATGAAAAAGTGACAAAATTTTATTTTGCGCATTTAATGCATATCAAGTCTCCTTGGATAACTTTTTTCAAATTCTTCAATTGCTTCGACTGGTTGTAGGCTGCCAGATATATCTCAGTATGGCTGCCAAGCCAGTCAACATGCCTTCCATCATTATTGTACAAAGGTATGGTTTTATTAATTTAAGTGAAGAGAAGCTGCACTCCACACTGCTGGTGGATACCGCTAATGTAGCAACAATACCTGGGAAAATCTCATTCGTCTCTTGATCAGCCTCTGTTTCTGCTTGGGGGAGATGTTTCCTGTCTTGCAAAGCTCATTATGAAGAATTATTTCTCCAATAATGAGAGAGGATGAGGCACATTCCTGCTGTAAACATGTGCAACTGCCACTACTGAGTTCAGATTTTCTGTTTTTACTATGGCGCTAGGTATAAGCCCTGCTCTCGAAAACCGACTTCTCAAGTGTCCCAATACAAATTTGATGAAAGGAAGGCATACATTAAATCTGAAGCAAAACAGAATATGATATTACTCTAGAGGTCGAAAGAACATGACAGAAAAGAAAGAAATGCTGCATCAAGCAAACTGTGTGTGTATGTATTAAAGTTTTATTTTACCTTGTAAGGTTTCATATATTTTCAGCTATTGTAAATAATTCACTATTACAGTACTGGGACAAGATGAATGAGTGCACTGCATGAGTAGTGAATAAGATCCCTGATACTGTGTTTAGTTTTATCTGTGGTTATCTTGCTAGTCAGTCAGTTGTGCAGTTCTGGGGCAGTCTTATTTGAGGTGTAGTAGCGAGCAGTGGAGTTTCGAGGAGAATGAGGTCTGTTATTGGAGAAGAGTTTGGAGGAATTTAAAAAGTAATGAAGACGTGTGCAAGAATGAAATGTTTGTTTTTCAGAACCATTAACTGAAGAAAATCTTTGTCCCTCAGATAACTAATAACTTTTGAGATTAATGTTAACTTAATCTCTTTGTTTTTCATTATGTAACAGATAACTCAATTGGTTGAAATGTTTGTACTTTCTTTGTAATGAGGAAATTTCGTGATTGTTAGAGTCTTCTTATGTTGTACAGTCTTTTCGTCAATAGTCAGATTTTGATTTCTCAACAACGATTTTCTGTAATATAAAACCCACCTCCATGTTTCATAGCAAAATTATAGTGTGTGCATTAGACCTCACATCACACACACAGGAACAGATTGCTTTTGACAAGCAAAATAAATTTATAGTAGTTATTTACATTTAGCCATCTGCATCTGGTGATTTATATTTACTTTCGAGACCATCAGTACTCCAGGCACAAAAATAGTCTGCTGAGCAAGAGGTATGTCACTTATATTTCAGAGCAGATCTCACCTCAAACAAAGAGTGTATAGTTGGGATTGTCAGGTGTCGTTCTAGCAAGCAGATTAGTTTTCAGTGAACAGTGTTGGTAGTTTCAAACTTTTATTTTCATCTGAGTAAAGCAGTAATTCATTTTTGTTGGTGTTTGAAGTCAAATATTGTGTTCACAATATACTTCAGCACTGAGTTTTAGTTGTGCAGTTTTCATTGAGCACACAATTAGTTTCCTTTATCATTAAATTAAATTACATTTTTTCAAAATTCGCATTTCATTAAGTATAAAGTTTTATTTCGTGACACTGTTCACATGGGCAACACAGGGCCAACAAGCAGTCAGTTTTGCTCAGCAACCGAATGTGATACCTGAAGTACATATTTCAAGAGAAGATTTTTTTAAAAATCAAAATCTGTTCATTTTTCTCTTGTATACAGTCAACTTTTTACAGAAAGTTTACAACTTGTACAATTCCCTGGCATCAGGTGCTTCTATATTTGACCCATGAGTTGAATGTTGGGAAGTCTAACATAACAGTCGCGACTCTCACTGCTGTAAAAGTTGTTGCTGTTTGACAGCTGGAGCGACACTAGCACTCCAAGAGGCGAGAAAGGAGAACTTTAGATGTGTCGTAAGCATTATGTTTGTTTTGCAACGCTTTCCTACGTGGTTTATGAAATATTTGAATTATTTTTTTGACTCCAAGACTTTGTGTAATATCAGAAGACATAGATGTTTCTAAAAATGATTCAAAAATAAGTGCAACTAGAGATAAAAATCATGAAACCAGTGGCAAGTTACAATACATTCGTGAAAAAATACTTGTGACATTGGATAGAACTGCAGTTTACCAAGTTGATATCGACGGAATATGAACACATAGATTCACACATAAGAAGCACAGACTTGTACCTCTACATTCAAAAGGGATCGACGCTGCATTTGTCGTCCCTTAGGCTTACTGTGTTTTAGTCATTTTCTCCTGTTGCCACAAGTACGACCTTCATTTTATATTATTCTAAGTGGGACAAGCAACTGCCAAATAGTGGGAAAAACATACTGTGAGTGTAAATCCCAAGTACTCAAACCAATATCACTGTCAGAAGTGCTGTCATATGTTAAATTTGCCATTAGAGACTTTTCATCCAATGACATATGCGCAGGTTTATCAGTATTGGAGAAATGCTGTACCTTCTGCTTTAAAAGGTGGAACATATTGTCACTTATCTCACATTTTATTTGTATGCCTTTCACATACCTCTGTAATGTATGCACTAATGGAAACATAAAAGATCTTGTCAAAACCTGTAGGCCTGAGTGCTGTAATATAATAAATTTAAAGGGAACAGCTTATTTTTGTCTTTCCATCTTGTAGATAGCAAGCTAATGTGGCTTAACAACAAGTCAAGGGCCCCTTTTTTTAAAAAAAATATCGGGATCCTATAGTCGTCAAAATTTGTTAATCCTCCTTCACTTGATCTTACTGATACAGTTTCCTTTGCTGTCTGTACTTAATATAATAGGCACTTCATTGTCCCATAACAGTTCTGCGCAAAGTCTAGCGATCTGCACATTCTGATATTCCACATTCTCTTCCTAGAAACGAATAATTGCACTTAATTTTACCACTTCATCGTCCAAGCAGATCTGTGTTGACGATTCAAATGAATCTGGTCCTGATGTATGGAGAGTTGAACTGGCTGCTTCAGTGCCATAGGAGTGTTTTACAGCTTTAGATGGATTGTCGAAACTTTGTGGCATTTTTCTCTTCAGTGTCAGTTGAGGTGGCTTATCTGGAATGTCAAACAACATGGTTAACTGCTTTCCACACAAGTTTATTATTGTCTTCATTCATGAACTGGTTATTTTTGACATGTAGCGGACAAAGCTTAACATTATTATAGAGGTAAACAGGGTCTTTTTTCATAAGATGTTCTCATCTGCTATTCACTATCCATTTTCTGTTCCTAGAACGAAACATGTAGTTTGCAATCATCCTGACGATACAGTTTAGTAACATGATGTTATATCCCTCTCAGGGTCCTTAGGAAACCTAAAAAAAGACAGGTGTGGTATCTTCTTCTTGTCATTGCTGCAATTTATTGAGCTACGCTATGTTTCCGTTTGTAAAAGCCACAGTACAAACCAAATAAACAACTACTATTCGCTTTCGCTTTCACGATCGCGCCGAACTCAACAGTTTCACTTACTGGCCGCTTGGTGCGCTGCTGGCGCAGAAGGTAACAATATCGGGGCGAAGTATCACGACTGTTACGTTAGACTGTGGTGTCTACACTGCGATGTACAAAGATCCTACAATATAACAAGCCTCTTGGAAAATCTTTCCATGTCTAGTTTCTCTGTTCCTTTCCAGTTTTCTTATTACACTGTCTACCATCTTCTAGCAAAGATTAATATCTAATGCAACCACCGGAAATTGCTGTGAAATCCAAACAGAAATTTCAAATAGAGCGGCAGTTACTGTCCTAAGTAAGACAAAGTAGAATCCTTAAATGGAAGCAAGAAAACTTGCACTTTCCGATGACGGAAATTTTTTGTCTATTTCTTCAAGGAACTGTATGATAGAGTCAATGAACTCTTTGAATTGAAGTAGTGCATCATACCTTTCAAACCAGTGTATATCACTAAGACTTCATAAGTTAAATCTTTTTGCCCCTGGTGTTTTTCATGTGCTACTTTTCATGGGTAGCTCACTTGATGAGTTCTAACCTTATTGCTGTCTTATATACAAAATTTGCAACACTACTTATAACTCCCATCATTTCACGAACACTAGGTAAGCTGCTGGGCCTCGTGGCAACATGGTTCAGTTTATGTGCTGATTCGTGATTGTCACCCCTAAACTTTGCAGACTCATTTGGCGCACCTGTCTTAATGTTGAACTCTCAAATTCTCAACTTGTACGCTGACTTGATATAATTCTTGAACTATTTGATTGCTTAATGCAGCAAATGTCAAGTCAGTTGCACATAGAAAGCTTATCAACTTTTCGTGTATTATGCTCTTTTGTATACCCAGTGAGACACTCACTGACTTGTTCTGTAGCACTAGCATGTGGTTAAATGCCCTCATCACATCCGTAATTCCGTGGATTTTGTTAAACGCCTTGATAGCTTCAGGTTGGATGAGTCAGATATCATGGTGAGTTTTGACGTCGTTTCCTTGTTTACGAGGGTACCCCTGCGAGAGTCACTAGAATTGATTAGTCAGAAGTTTGACGAGAAGACCACTGAACTTTTTAGGCATGTCTTGACTTCCACGTATTTTCTTTTTAATGGAGAATACTACGAACAAACGGAGGGAGTCGCCATGGGTAGCCCACTGTCACCGGTGGTAGCGAATTTGTACATGGAGAACTTCGAGGAGGAAGCCCTGTCGTCATCCGCATGGAAACCTATTTGCTTTTTCCGTTACGTGGACGACACTTTCGTCATCTGGCCACATGGTATGGATAAACTCCTTGACTTCCTCACACATCTAAACTCCATACACCCCAACATCAAATTCACTATGGAGACTGAAACGGAGGGTAAATTACCTTTCCTTGACGTCCTGGTCAAGAGAAGGGCTGACGGCACCCTAGGTCATGGGGTGTATCGGAAGACAACGCACACTGATCTGTATTTGCACGCAGACAGCTGCCACCACCCCTCACAGAGGAATGGGGTACTTAAAACTCTAGTACATAGGGCGCGCACTATCTCTGACGCAGAGAGTCTACCCCAGGAATTGGAACATCTGAGAACTGTATTTCGGAAAAAATGGGTACTCAGAGTGGCAGATTCAACGTGCTCTCCGCCCAACCACTGCAGCACAACCTGTTGAGATGGATGAAGTCACGAGGGAGGAGGTAGGCACTGCATTTATTCCATACACAGGCACACTCTCGGGGAAAATCGCCCGCATTCTGAAGAAACACCGGGTCGGAACTGTGTTTTGTCCTCCAAATAAAATTCGTGCACTGTTGGGGAGCGCCAAAGATGACCTCGGTTTGAGGAAGGCCGGCGTGTACCAGATTCCGTGTCAATGTGGCAAGTCGTATATTGGTCAGACGATGCGTACCGTCGAGGATCGATGCCGTGAACACCAGAGGCACACTCGACTGATGTATCCGAGCAAGTCGGCGGTCGCTGAACATTGTTTGTCGGAAAATCACGCCATGGAGTATGACCGCACGAGGATTCTGGTACAGACGTCGAGATACTGGGACAGCGTTGTTAGAGAGGCCATCGAAATTCGCACCAATGACGACCTCATAAACCGTGACTGTGGCTATAATCTTAGCAAGTCTTGGGAACCAGCGATTGGGTTAATCAAGAGTAAATCGAGCAAACGTATAGTTGTGACGACCACGGCGGACAGAGCCATCACACCGACGTCATCTCAGACGCCGTCGCAATCTGTTCCACCGGGCGACCGTGACGCGGGGCGCGGATGGCGGAGGGAGCGCGCCGCGGGCGGAGGGTATTTAAATCGGCCGCCGCCGTGACCGAACCCAGTTCCCTCTGAGCAGCCTTAGCGTACGGATCTCCGTGCCGGCACGTTCACAGGAGCTCAGTCCGTCAGTTCCCCTGATGATGGCGACATGTATGATCGCCGAAATATTGTGCCCGTTGGACACTATAGACCGGCAGCACACCCGTGGACATTTTGATTATCAAATACGCCGGGAGAAACTCAAGAATCACACTAGCATTAGTTGTTCCGTCGCCACGGACAGCATAAATTTTTCTTCTTTGGCTATGTCAAGTACCTTTTCCGTTATGACAGAATTTCAACAATCAATAAGCTGATTATGGGTTGTTTCGCTCAGATATGTACCATTTTTCGGCGTTGTCTTGTTTTGGAGAAATCTTGCTCACATTTTTCACGGTCGATATCTTCACTCAATGTACCACCATCTCAGTGGCCTCTTATATCTA
This sequence comes from Schistocerca nitens, assembly GCF_023898315.1. Taxonomy (NCBI): domain Eukaryota; kingdom Metazoa; phylum Arthropoda; class Insecta; order Orthoptera; family Acrididae; genus Schistocerca; species Schistocerca nitens. The sequence goes on from NC_064615.1 coordinate 369,431,760, forward strand.
CTTTCTCGACCACATAGTATGGTCGTCGTTACTATAGAAATCAGCTGCTCTCTATTTGATTTAACTTTCACTTTCTCAGTTTCGATTAAAATAATGTCGACCTTCTCAGGGTTTTCATATGAATTTTTGAAATGTATACTTCTTAACATCGCCGTTTTGCGGTGATAGGCAGCAGAATGGTTTCTGAAGATTCCTGGAGTTTTTTATATTTGCAAAGTGGACGAGTGACTAAAGATCCTAGAGCGACAGAATGCTTACCTCCGCTGTCTGGAACAGAAATTAGTGTGCAAGGCAAACAATATGCCCCATTCTGTTGTTGCCTATAGACTAGCAGAGTGTATTCCCTTAGTCAATCAGATCAGAACTTTTTTTGTTCACCATCTGTCTGCTCTGGATATTCATAATGGCAAGGTAGTTCTAAAGATTCTGTCAGATGTTCATATTTTTCCTCATCACTGAGTAACTTTCCTGTTACATAATAAATATCAAAATGATTTCAACGCATGTAGTGGATGTACTAGCCAGTCCCACTGGCACTGATTCTGGTTTGTAACATCAGCAAACATTAAGTACAGCTTGTACAGGAAGTAGAGAATCATACATAATCAGGTACATGGCGCAGTATAAAACCACGAAATTCATAGCAGCAGAGACATACCTGTGAAGAGAGCTAGTTTAAAAAGAATTAAAACCAAACAAGAACAATCATTGATGTTGTTACATTATGTACATTAAATATTACATCCCACTGTCCCTTGTAGGGCAGGCTGAGAGGACTGAGTCGTCAGAGCCAGGTCCACAGCCACCCACACCATACCCGAAAGATTGGTTAACTCAACTGAATAAAAATTCGCAAATTCGATTAATCATGTTATATGAATTTCATTTACGTATATACAAAATAAACAGAAGGGTGTACCTGTACACTTTAATAGTGCATTCTACTGTGTTTCATTCAAACAAACCATGTATCAAAGGCCTATGTGTACAGCAACATGGCATGTACACTCACAAATCGCACACCTGTATCTCAAGTACTACATATGACATGTGTGATAAAGTTATGGCCTAGTTCACAATCAGTTCCCATTCAATTAATCTAAAAAAGAATAGTTTCATCCATTTCCACATACATCACAAGGATCCAGATGGAATAAATGTTGAGCTTAACGAAAAAATAATAATGCAAAAAGGGTCTTTTAAATTTCTGAACTAGGACCATTTCCTCCAGACACTAAAACGATGACAACGTTTGCTCTACGAGTGATTTACCATCCTGGTGACAGCAGCATCTCAAAATCAGCATTCGGATATTTTTAAATAAATAATGTGTTACAAAAAAATAATCTGGGGCAACAGGCTATCATAAAAAACTTCACAGCCCAGAAAATAGCAGTACAAATAATGTGTGGTCTGCCTTCTTAATTCTCATACTGTAACATTTTCAAAGAGCTCAGTATAATGATAACAGTATCTCAGAACATATCGGTCATACAGGCTACTTCTTGATCTCTTTTCTCATTAATAATCCAGTTCAGGCTAAGAGAAATTGCCAACACCATGACAATAACACAAGAAGAACAAATTATCTCCACTCTGATCTGGAACATTTGGTACTCGCATGGAATGGTGTAAAGCTGTGTTTCCACAGGCATGAATTACTTACATGTACATCCCCCTCAATAATACCTTTACATGCAGGTTAGCAACTTCTACATGCTGAAGTTGCAGGTGTTGCTTACGCGACTTTCACACTGGCAACAAGTTAAATTTTTTTAGGGAGAAATGAGTGTCATCTTAAGCTCACCATTAAGCCTCATAGCTTACCAGGAACCTTTGGGTTAAACTCACATCCCTGTGGAAACACCCTGCTTGCACACTGTCATGCCGACTTACACATAAGTTACAAAAGTTCAAAGGCATTCTACTTTCTTGCGGAATGTCGCTTCCTCCACCATTCCCTTTGAGTTTCAGCAACTGCCATTAGGGGGAGCTGCTCTTGTTCTGCTCTGGTTCATTCAACAGTATATATCTAGAATCGTTTGTTTATGTCTGTGGACAGTTATTGTCATGACAGAATAATGGACTTAGTGTTCAACTAAGTAAGTAAATACTTTCTAATGTGGTAAAATTTTTTTGAACAGTGGTTAGGAATATCATTCTAACATTCAGCAATTCCTTATAATCACGTATTTGTAACAGAGTAATGCACCATCATATAAAGTGATGAAATGGATTAAAAAGTTATCAGAGCCCCATATTAATGGGCTGAATGATAACAATTTTTAGCCTTTATCTTAGAGTGCAAACACAACTGTGAAATGGAAATTTTATTTGTGGTGTAGAGATTTAAAACTACTCTTGACGCCCATTAAACTGATATCTAAATATAACAGAGTACTTATTCGCACTGTCACTGAGTAATGAGTCTTCTGCATGGTAGTACAATGTTTGGTTACGAAATTGAGTACCATGCCGCTAAAACAAACATGTATTTACAGCACGTTGACTTATCAGAACATTGAAGAAGTGAAAATAAAACCTTACATTACAATGTACCTTCAGTGTATTCTAGATAATATAAAAATTTAGAATTTAGAACTAATGCTCATCGGAATTCTATATGTATATTGCAGTGACTCTAGTTGCCAGACGTTATACTGTTACTTATAATTTGATGTCAACTGGCACAGCACTTTCCATACAGTGCAAGTATTAGACTTTTGTACAGTGCCAGATATGTGGCTAATGAAGACTTCAAAATTGATTTCACCTATTCAAATCGATTATAGAATGGAACATCATTCTTTATCATAGACTTAAACTAATTATATATTGAACTGATATTGAACTGATTGAAGTATATATACTCATATTGTGTTACAAGATGCCAGTGGGTGTAAGTTCTGTATCTGTGATGACTTCAATTTTTGCCAGTTTCTATGGAAAAGTGTCTCAGCTGCAAAAATTTGATATATACTGCCAGACAGCGTGTCTTTCGTGTAATATTGTAACAAAGGCAGCCGAAATAACTTCGAGAAGAACAAAAAAAACATGGAAGTTACATCTTCTGCACAGCAACCACATCGTCTTACAACTACCCACAAGAGGAGGAGTGCTCCAACGTCTGTTCCTGTGAAACACATGCTGCTAAAGATATCATGTGCGTAAAATGGAAGACTTTTTTCCACTATAGCTGTGCTAGTGCAAACACCAACCAGAGAAATTGGATATACGAGAAATGTGACATCCACAGACTAGGTATAAAACTTAGGAGCAAATATAGTTCTGAACAGATCATATCGATGTTAATAAACGAGATTACAAACGTAAAAGTTGAATATGAAAAGCAGAAAAAATAAAAAACAAAAATTTAACTTAACATGTTAAATAAGTATGTGAAACAGAGCGTATACAGCGGCAAAGTATTCACTCTGCTTCACGAAAATACTACTATGGCACTTAGCTGTGCAATAAATGCTCCAAAACATTGAACACCAGAAACATAAGTAAACACTGCAATAAGAAGTTTCATTTTCGCTGTGGTAAAGTGAATCCTTCAGTGAAGAGGGATAAAAAGTATGCACTTTGGTAGAAATGTTACGAGTGTAATTGTGAAAATCCAAAACAAATTCTGCAAGCACAAAAACTGTGTTTGTCAATTATGAGTGTTAGATCTTACTGATTCAGGCAGTCAGAGAAATGAAGCTGAAAGCGTAGACCTCGAAAAACGGCGGATCAACAACGCTGAAGAGAAAAGAACATGAAAAGAGACTTGTAGTAAAAATAGCGTGCTGAAAGTTTTCGAAAAATATTACGATTGCAAATTATTGCGCTTCTCCCACCGGCAAAAGAGCACTGTCCAAATTACTAACAATACAGCCAAAACAAACAATGCATGTAGCAGTAACAAAGGTCATACACAACAAAGCAACTCATTTAATATTCCAGCAAGATCGGTCATCACCTCCACAAGGTATAGTTCATGAGGGAGCTACGAGCATTTTGTGACAATCATGTTAAAGGGGTCTCAAACATTCTGCAAAAAAGCACGAGCTTCAAGGTTACTACCACTGTAATAGGTGGAGCCAAACTAAAAAATGTTTTATAAAAATCAATACATGTAAAACTGAATTCCGTAAAAACGATAATGTTGTTATTAGTGCTGGTTCAAATGATACTTACTGCATTGAATCGTGTAACATGCAAACTCTGCTGTGTGCAAAAGTGCACTGCTTAAGAAACTTAAAAGTAATATTTACGATATTTCCAAAAAAGATATGACCTCTCTCACTGGTCGTATGTAAATGTGGAGATTGGAAAAGCCAATTCCAGCTTGTTCAATATTTTCTGGATGCACAATAATGTCCATGTATTAGATATTAGCTGTAATAAAAGAGACTTCTTCACCACTCATAGTCTGAGACTTCTTCACTACTCATAGTTTTCATATCAACAGACTGGGTAACAGGAAATTACCAATGATCTTATAAACTTGCTAAGCTCCAAATTAGAAGCAAATATTGCAAGCATATCACTTCTATGGTCAGATCAGGGGAACATGTAAATGGCCAATACAATTTGTTATGGGCATACAGCTAATTTACAAAACACTAACTCTACCTTACGACGTGAAATAAAATAGCTGTCCCAAAGGTGACCAAGATAATTGTAAAAGCAAACATCCTAAGCAGCTACTATGTAACACAAAATCTGAGTTAGATTGATCAAAGGTAAATACTGAATTTCTTTCTTTCTTCCACATACTGCGAACAGCTGAAAGCAAGGGGAAACTACAGCCGTAATTTTTCCCGAGGACATGCAGCTTTACTGTATGATTAAATGATGATGGCGTCCTCTTGGGTAAAATATTCCGGAGGTAAAATAGTCCCCCATTCGGATCTCCGGGCGGGGACTACTCAAGAGGATGTCGTTATCAGGAGAAGAAGCTTGCACAGGATAGAGTAGCATGGAGAGCTGCATCAAACCAGTCTCAGGACTGAAGACCACAACAACAACAACAACAACAACAAAGTAAACTGCCTAAATGAGAACTGTTTGTAGAAGAGTTACATTGTGATCTTGTGTGTCTCAATGAGGACTGGCTCACACAATATGAAAGCCAGCTGTACATTTCTGAAGGCTATAATATAGCAGCTGCTTGTTTTAGGTACAGTATAAGGAAAGGGAATGTAGGTATACTTGTAAAAGCTTGTGCAAAATTTAAGTTGAGGAAAACAGACATTACGCATTTAATTCAAGAGGAGAGTTTGCAGCTGCTTCTCTGAATATCCAGAATGCCTGATTATTGTGGTTTCTGTTCCCCATTCTCTCAGTAGTGTGTCAAAAGTTACAGTGGACCATATGGAGAAATTTTTATGGTTTTTACATACATGGTGATAGTAATACCGTCGATACAAACATGACAAATATGAAAAATAAAATTATTAATATAGACTGAAATTCCATTGTGATGGAGATTGACTCACTTACTGGAGCACTATTGTGAATATCTTTAAAGAGTGTAGCCCACTCAAAACAAAATCGAATTGGTTACACTTTAAGAAGCAGAATAAAATTTCCATCAACTGGTAGACATCACATCTCTGTAGATTAAGGATTCTTCTAAGAATATATTATGAAAAATCCCATACATATATCCACTCTCAGCCTCCTTATGACAAACTAAAAAACATACATAGGAAAGAACTAATTATTGCTAAAAGAAGGCTTTCTTCTTGCTTGCTTCTTGGAAGGATGGAGCTAACACCGGTTTAGAAACTTGTCGATGGAAATCTGTCTATCCTCAGGATATAATAAACGTTGTCTCCAAGCCGAGCTCTCCAAAATAGAGGACATATATATTTTATCCTTAAAAAACAGTAAATGCAATCAGTCAGCCATCATGTATCCTTATAAATTTCATGTTCAAAAAAGGTTCATTTCCAGTCAGCTTGAAGTTAACAACCATATTGTGTCTGTAAAAATCAGGAGACAGAAATACTCCAATACTACCAAAAACTATTGATATATAGGCCAGACCTTACGACATTGTCAGTGGGGATTAGCGATCACGATCTCATTATAGCAACTATGATTACGAAAGTTAATAAGTCAGTCAAGAAGGCTAGGAGAGTGTTTCTGCTAGACAGAGGATCACTTAGTTACAGTAAAAGGGATGTAGAATAATTATGGACAAAGTTTAAGCATTGTGAATATTATCTTTAGAGTTATGAGTTATGGAAAAGACACTCCATGGTTTAATAAGAAAATTCAGATGATGGTGGGGAAGCAGAGACTGTTGCACTCTCAGATCAAAAGGGAACATGCAAATGATGACAAGCAAAGTTTAGTAGGAATTCGTGCATCTGTGAAAAGATCTATATGTGAAGCACATAACAACTACCACAGTCACACCTTAGCAAAAGATCTGGCAGAGAAGCTGGGAAAATTCTGGTTGTGTGTAAAATCGCTAAGGGGATCTAAGACTTCCATTCAGTCCCTTGTTGACCAGTCTGGTGTGACAATTGGAGACAGCAAAACCAAAGCCAAAATTTTAAATTTCACTTTCAACAAATCGTTCCCACAGGAGAATTGTACACACATAATGTCATTTGACCATTGGACAGACTCCTGTATGGACGAAATAATAATAACCATACCTGGTGTAGAGAAATAATTGAAAGATTTGAAAGCAAATAAATCAGCAGGTCCAAGTGGAATCCCAGTTCGATCTTACAAAAAGTACTCTATGGCAAAATTTTTGAGAATGCTGGCAACAGTGAAATTTGACGGAAATTTGATGCTATTTCTTTATCTCCCTTCTTAAACAGTGGCTTAACTTCAGCATATTTCAACCATTCAGGAAATATTCCACTGATAAACGACTGGTTACACAGATAGCTTAATATGTTACTTAGCTCAGAATCACATTCTTTAATTAACTTTGTTGATATTTCATCATACCCACTAGATGTTTTTGATTTTAAAGATTTTATGATGGACATTATTTCAGCTGGGCTAGTGAGGGTCAAATTCATATAATGGAAGTTACTTGAAATGTCTGGTCTGAGTTATTCCATAGCAGCATCTACCAAACCTGACAACCCCATCTGTTCAGTAACAGTTATAAAATGTTTGTTAAAAAGTTCTGCAACACTATACACATCTGTCACCAATGTATCATTTACTCTTAATGCTATTTGTTCCTCTTCATGTCTGGTTCTACCGGTCTCCTAATTCACTATATCCCATATTGTCTTTATTTTGTTATCTGATATGACTATCTTTTCCTTGTAATATATTTGCTTTGATGTCCATATCACAGTCTTTAATATTTTGCAGTATTTCATGTAATGTGCTATAGCATCAACATCAGAACTGTTTCGGATTGACAGATACAGTTTTCATTTTGTTTTACTAGATACCCCTATTTCTTGAGGAATCCATGGATTCTTTGGAGAATTTGCTCTAGCCTTGGTAGGTTTTGGGGGAAAACAGTGTTCGAATAAAGTAAGCACTTTATTAGCAAAAGTGTCAAATTTTTCATTCATGCCATAAGCACTGTAAATATCAGTCCAGTGAATGTCTCTGAGCTCAGATTTAACAGATTTTGTATCCTGTTCAGTATTAACATTTAACAGAAGGAACTGCATGTCATGGTCTGAGAGGCCATTGACTATTGGTTTTGTAATATAATTTTGTTCATTGGATATACGAAAGAGGATGCAAATGTACTTAAACTGGGGCTAATGTCCATACTTACGAAACCAGGAACAGAAATATGATAAATTTCCCCTGGACCAGACTCTTCAATACTAAAAATAAATTTCCATACATTGTCGTGACGTTTCTGAACAAGATACCACAAAGTGTTAAGGAACTTACATGGAATAAATTTAAAATAGTGATGGAACGCAGCTAAAAAGAAGAGACTTCTATAATGTTGAAGAATTTGTATGTAACAGTCCAAACATTTTGATAATTTAATTATAATGTGAAAATTTTAATTTAAAATGTAAATTGGCATTTACATAAATTAAATATGTAACACTATATTCTGTAAAAAAACTTATGCCAGATAGTTTCTCAGCCTGCAGCGCTGTTGTCTTCAGACAAATAAAAAAAATTGATTTGATTTGACTTGGTATGTCACAGAAAACTATCTGCAGATGACAAAATTCATTTTCGAATGTAAAATCAGTTTTGGATTCTTTTTGGTCTGAACTGCTGGCTCTGTACAAAAATCTAGTACACATATGTGAAATACCATACCAGCTCATATTAAATTACAAGTAACATTGTGATATCTGGTAAATGGAGACACCACCATCACTGTATTTCACATACTGCATTCCAAAGAACACCCCACTCTAAATCGTCGTATTATGTACTTGTAAGCTATCCACAATACATCAAAGACAGATTGGAAAGCAAGGTTTCTGTCTCAACATTTCTGCCGTGTATTTAATATTAGAGTTAGTCACGTTTCTGATAGGTCACAGGCACAGTAAATATAACGTTTCATTTAGCAACACAGAACATAATTTCATAATTTAACTTTGTACTACTGTCTAGAACAGTCATTACTTTGACATTGCACCAATACAAACACTGTTGTATTAACATAGGATGTTAATAGCGACAAGAACAGCTTTAAATCTTTAAAGGCACAAATAAATTTTGTATTTACACTTCACCATAATAATTACATTCGATGGCTAAAGCAAAATATTATTATCATCATACTGAAATGAAGAAAAAGTTTTACAATATTGTCTGTTTTACAGTAACATGAACTTCGGCATGTACACACTCTTAATTAGAATAAGTTTTGAATTTATACATCACTTCAAATGATACTGTGTTGCTTTACTACAAATAGTGATTAAAATGAATTGCTGAGAGCTGCAATGATGTTCCTATCTCACAGTTTAAGAACATTATGCCTTAGTGTATTGATTTCGTTGAAGACAAAACCCATTATTTTGTCAAGACCTTAACTATTCATGTATTTAAACAAAATTATTCAAGATGCATATTGTCATTGTGTAGTAAACTTAGTCCTATATGATGAATGGGAGCAAAATAAGAGCAGATTCTCCTAGTGGGAGATTCTGTGGCTTATAAAATTGCTAAAATTTACAATTCATTACCAAATAATATCAAAGGCATGAGAAGTAATACGTCTTCATACAGTTTTTTTTAATTTAAAGTATATGCTTGAAATACGAGATCACACTATAAAAGAATTCTTTTGCAATAATATGGTAAAAGCTTTAAAAATCACACTAACATCCCAATCAGATTTATAAATTCCTGCTGATCGTCTGCGACAAAATTTAATAAACCTAAGATGTCATAAAAAATACGCCACCATTTCTAAAGTTTATTACCACTGCTTCATACATACCTATGTTGTACACATTATTGCTATATTCTACATATTGATATTTATATTCCATGTGTAATAGTCTACATATGAAATTCTGTACCACATCCAAGCAGTTTGTTTGCTCACACAGGTGTATAGGATTGTGTACAACAAACAAAAATAAAATAACCGAAAAGAAAGTTAAGACCAGGATGGATCTGCATTCAGAGCACTTGTTGAGAATCTTCAGTTTGCAGAGAAACTGAGAAGACGAAGAACTTTGGAGAGAAGAAAAAAGAAAATTTTTCAGTGAAATAAGTTCAGTCAAGCTCCCCAGGTGGACATTACGATGTGTAAAGGAGGACATATTATCTTCAGTACCATGGAATAAATGATTATCTGTAATATGTGTGTATCATGCTTTTGTTAGTAACTAAAACTCTCTGAATACATGCACTAACTTTGTTTTTACACTCTTTTTATGACACAATACAACACAAAAACTTCTGTTTTTATTTTCTGGGGAAAGATGTTGTGATGAAGCTGAAAGTTATCAATGTGAAATATTGATGCTTCAACTAAATTTACAACAGTAAAACAAATTTAAACCAGAATTCACTCTAAGACAAAACAGCATTCTGAATAATAATCCTGTATATGTGATTACATACGACAGGAATTACTGGAAGAAGTCTGCCATGAAGACATTATAAATAAGGAATTAGACTTATTTATTAACCTATTGTCAAACATTTTGAACCCAACTTCTCCCAAAGACAAATCAAAACTAAATCAAATCCAAGTAGGCAGAAAAACTGAATAAAATCTAGGATCAGAATATCATGTCCAGGAAAAGGAAACTTTACCTCCTAGAATAGGGGAATCATACACACAAAGCACTAAAATACACAACAAGAGATATTGTAAAAACTTAAATTGCATGATAAGGAAGGCCAAAAACATGCATTAAGCACAGCAAATTAACAGGTCAAACAGTAAAACAATAAATTGGCCAGGTGCAAGTAGAACTAGCAGTATGGAGGTTCCGTATAACCTTAATTATGTATATAGTCAGTTCATCCATCCAGTGTTTGAGAATCTCGATGATTTTTGCCTGTTGTTGACACTGATATTGCAAAATCTTGCACCTGGGAATTCCAAGACTTTTTAAGTTTGAAGTTGAATAACAAAAACAATAGCAATATATTTTGTATAATATAATTACAAATTAGCAAGTTACTGATTTTTCCCACACTTTTATTATCAAAGCTTGCTCCTTGCCAAATTTTGCAATTCCACATCCATGAGAGATACCATGTAGGATTTAATGGGCGAGTTTTTGAGTATCGATATACGTGACATAAGTGGCCCTATCTTTTGATAGCACTCACTTAGACGCTTACGTTTGTTACACCAACAAGGGACTATAGAGATTAGTAAGTGATATAAATTTCAACTTAATTCGTCTACCCATTACCGAGAAAAAGGCATCTTAACAGATAGTCGAACAGGCAAACATTCGGATAACAGACGACAGAAAAATTATTTTTTCGTGCGAAATAATTACAAATTAAAAATGATCAGGTTTTTCATTTATTTGCGCTATGAAACCTTGCTTCTTGCCGAATTTCATGATTCGAAGGGAATTACCCTGTAGGTTTTGATGAGTGTGTCCATGAATATCAAAATAAGTGACTGCATTGCCTTTGTCGCTTCACTTTTTTTACAGCGCCAAGGGACCTGCTGATCTTAATGTGTGACATAAATTTCTACTTGATATGTCTACCTGTTCCTGAGAAAAACTATTTTGAGCAGTCAGTCAGACAGACAGACAGACACATGGACAATAAAGTTATCCTATGGGGATTCCGTTTTTACCGATTGAAGTATGGAATCCTAAACAATGTTTTTCCATGATATAATTACAAATTAACAATTGTCGGATTCTTCCCTTTGGTTGCGCTATTAAGTCTAGTTTGTTACCGAGTTTCATAACTGCTTGCGAATACGAAGTAACCTCTAGGTTTTGATGAGTGACTGTGCAAGTGTCAAAATATGCAACATAAATGGCCATGTCTCTTGACTGCATTGACTTAGAAGCGTAACATTTTTTACGCCACCAAGGGACTGTAGACCTTGGCATGTAGCATAAATTTTAACTTGATATGTCTAATTGTTTTTGAGAAAACGAGTTTTTATCAGTCAGACAGACAGACAGCAAAGATATTCAATCTGAAGCAAACATGGACAAGATATCAGAAGAACTAGTTGTCCAAAAACATAGTAGCACAAAACATTAAAAGGCCGTAAAACTGCTTCCCTTAGTTAACGTACACCACTGACGACACTTAACTTCAAATCCACATCAGCCAATTGAATTATAAAAAGTATAATGTCCCTAGAAAGCAACAGTTTTTCTAGATATGACAGAATATCGTCCAGGCCACTAAAATTGTGTGGTTGCTTGATCAGAACGTACTATGCTGTTTATGTAACCAGCCTATAAAAAATGGAGTATTCACTAACAGTTTAAAACATGCTACAATGTCACCACCTGTTAATTGGGATTTAATTATTATACTTGCAATTAATATTAAAGGCAATTTCGGGTTGTGAACTATTTTTATATTGAAATTAAGTGCAATGGCGGCAGAGTTAAAACAAACTGGGGGCTCTTTTCATTAGATGACTGAAATAATTCTGAACTTTTCCAATAGTTAATGCGATTTCTTCTAAAAGTAGCAACGGCCACAGTTTTGGCTTGGAGAGGAAGTCTTGTGGTAAGTTCTGTTACTGACTGTGAATTTAAATCTGCTTTCTTGCGGAAATTAATATTAAACTGATTATCGGACTTCGTAATATTAAAGCGATTGCAGGTTCTGTAGTATATCACAAACAAAAGACTACAGTGAATGAAATGGGGCACACAAGTACAGGAACCAAAAGAAATGCTTCTGTATTTAAGAAAGCACACAAAATTATGAATCTGTAAGGAAAGGACATGTTTATAAATGAAATATGATTAAACATTAATAGTATATTTTTAAGGAAATAAAAGTAAACTTACTTTCCACATGGCCTAACATTTAAAACAAAAGATTCTCTGTATGAAACACGCGATATTCAAATGCTTGTACTTGATATTCTGATTTATAATAACAGTTCCAGTTGTAAATAATCCAAGAAAGCTGTACTATGATCATTTCATTGAATCTGCAAAATTAATTGCGTAACGTGAATGAAACTAACCAAGAGGGAGACAAACACAATGGCAAAAAGAAAAGAGCAAAAGAGAAGAGCAAAATGAAAAGAGAGTGGCGCCATTTTTTTACGACTATTTATGCTAATTACACATTACGATCTTTGTATGATTATCGATATCTTATCCAGAGGTGACATGCATAGTCACATTACTTTGGGTAAATTTCGTGTAAAATTTGGGGACATTATAAATGGATAAACATATTGATTATCAGCTCAATGTTGTCATATTTCGCGAATTTCCAGTCTCTGATTTTGTATGGCACAATATTCTGAGGAAATGCTGCAAAAGGGGAAAAAGTTTTTATAATACAGAAAAGGATCTGTGAGGTTGATCAGTGATGTTACAAATCGGAAAGTCAGTACTTCTACTCATTGATGATATTTGTGAACCAAAATACCGTCCAAACTGTGTGTGATATTCACAGTTATGACACAAAGCAGAAGCAAAGCCTTCGCGAAGGCTCAGAAACTCTCAGTATAGCGCAAAAAAAACTTACCCAGGCTGGAAAAAGAATTCACAATAAGCTAGCTCTGTATATGAAAAAAGGATATTGAAAACCCTGACACATTCAACAGTGTCTCATAAACCACACTGTATGTAAAGTAAATGAGTTTCTGGAGCTATAAGTTTTGTAAATGAGGCATTATATTATGTTGTTGTTGTTGCGGTCTTCTGTCCTGAGACTGGTTTGATGCAGCTCTCCATGCTACTCTATCCTGTGCAAGCTTCTTCATCTCCCAGTACCTACTGCAACCTACATCCTTCTGAATCTGCTTAGTGTATTCATCTCTTGGTCTCCCTCTACGATTTTTACCCTCCACGCTGCCCTCCAATGCTAAATTTGTGATCCCTTGATGCCTCAAAACATGTCCTACCAACCGATCCCTTCTTCTAGTCAAGTTGTGCCACAAATTTCTCTTCTCCCCAATCCTATTCAATACCTCCTCATTAGCTACGTGATCTACCCACCTTATCTTCAGCATTCTTCTGTAGCACCACATTTCGAAAGCTTCTATTCTCTTCTTGTCCAAACTGGTTATCGTCCATGTTTCACTTCCATACATGGCTACACTCCATACAAATACTTTCAGAAACGACTTCCTGACACTTAAATCTATACTCGATGTTAACAAATTTCTCTTCTTCAGAAACGATTTCCTTGCCATTGCCAGTCTACATTTTATATCCTCTCTACTTCGACCATCATCAGTTATTTCACTCCCTAAATAGCAAAACTCCTTTACTACTTTAAGTGTCTCATTTCCTAATCTAATCCCCTCAGCATCACCCGATTTAATTTGACTACATTCCATTATCCTCGTTTTGCTTTTGTTGATGTTCATCTTATATCCTCCTTTCAAGACACTGTCCATTCCGTTCAACTGCTCTTCCAAGTCCTTTGCTGTCTCTGACAGAATTACAATGTCATCGGCGAACCTCAAAGTTTTTACTTCTTCTCCACGAATTTTAATACCTACTCCGAATTTTTCTTTTGTTTCCTTTACTGCTTGCTCAATATACAGATTGAATAACATCGGGGAGAGGCTACAACCCTGTCTCACTCCTTTCCCAACCACTGCTTCCCTTTCATGCCCCTCGACTCTTATAACTGCCATCTGGTTTCTGTACAAATTGTAAATAGCCTTTCGCTCCCTGTATTTTACCCCTGCCACCTTCAGAATTTGAAAGAGAGTATTCCAGTTAACGTTGTCAAAAGCTTTCTCTAAGTCTACAAATGCTAGAAACGTAGGTTTGCCTTTTCTTAATCTTTCTTCTAAGATAAGTCGTAAGGTTAGTATTGCCTCACGTGTTCCAACATTTCTACGGAATCCAAACTGATCTTCCTCGAGGTCCGCTTCTACCAGTTTTTCCATTCGTCTGTAAAGAATCATTATATTATAAATGAGTTAATTTGTATGCTATTGTATGTAATATTGTACTTCTTTGTATGAATGTTTTCTGCAGTTCTGTTGTTTTTCTTGCAACCTTGAATGTAATAGAGTATACAGTGAATTGTATTTATCCTTTCTACAGAATTGTTTTTTTTCCTCCTTTTTTTGTCCGCGTAATATTGTATTCATTGACTTGTCCTACATTAAGTACAATCTTTGTACAGATAGTAATTTGACAGAACTAAATAAAAACGGAAGCAAATCATATCAAATATACCTGTGTTTAAAACCATAGTACTGTGTGTTAATAATTATGATCTGTTACTATCTATTATGAGCTTTGTGTTTACCTCCATAAATGTATTTTTATTCATCAGGTACACAACTTACGAAATATGCTACTGACTGGATGGCGTGTACCGAAATCGAAATAATTTCAGGAAGTCTATACAGAAGAAATAGTAATGATTTAGGAGGTACCTTACTGAATTCTCAAATAATTATGCGTGCTCTCAGATTTCGTGGTAAACTGTTGTATAGTTTGGTTTCTATACCTGTACTTAATGCTTTTTCAAATCTGGTCTACGTTTATTTTTATTTCATGCGAAAATCAAGGCCTCCTGCAAATCAGGGGGTCTGGTGTAATATGCTTTTATGCAGAAAACCTCAGTGATCGTCTAAATTTCGGTTGATCAACTCATTATTCTTATTCTACATTCGAAATTGTTAGTGGTGAAATTGCTGGTGCTACTGGGTTTTGCGCCGTTATCGTGGGGTCTGGCGTTCTTGATTGAAGGTGCGGGCGTCAGAGTAGTCACCTTTGTACAAATGCCAGATCCATTGGATGTATCATCTTTCACGCGAATTGCTTTGTAACTAGGTGGAGTCAGTTTGGTGGTTTCCAGTTTTCGTTTGTTGATTTGGTACTGTTAGGTTATTGAGGTATGTATAAAACAGAGAAATAGTTTTAATTGTGTATATCGCAATTTTTCCATCACAGTTTGGTAGCAGGACGTACGATCTTGTATAGTGACCGGTCGATTCAACTGAAGTGTTTCCATTCACGGTTATGTCTCTGAAGTACCCATGAGTAATATCAGAAAGTCATTTGACAGGGTCTCATAGATTTGATGTTTATAGTTGCAAAGGATTCCAAGCGAGAGTTTTCTGTTCAGAAGTCGCACAGAAATTTTACTGAAAATCTGAGAGTCATTTATTTGCAGTGTTTAGCTGAATATGGCCGATACGGCAGCAGAAGGAATTGAAGATCTTCATATAAATACACCTGAAGATGAGATTGATACAAATTATAAACCTCCCCCAGAGAAGACAATAGAAGAACTCTTGGAAGCAGATAAAGAGGATGAAAGTCTCAGGAAATATAAGGAAGCGCTTTTGGGAGAAGCGAAGGAAGGCAAAATTATTGTTGGTAGGTTACTAACTAGTTATTCGCATGAGAATTTGCATATTATTTTTCCCATTGAAGTTAACTGATATACTTTGATTCCTTACAGATCCGGATGACCCTAGAAAAGTAATCGTGAAAAAGCTTGTTCTGTGTGTAACTGACAGGCCAGATGTTGAACTTGATTTAACTGGAGATCTCACACAGCTAAAAAAACAGGTATCATATCACTTGTATCACATAATGTCACTGTTCTGTAATTAAAGTAAATAAACCTAATCTTTTAATCATTGCAGGTCTTTGTGATCAAAGAGGGTGTATCATACAGAATACGTATAGAGTTTATTGTACAGAGAGAAATTGTACATGGGCTGAAATATGTTCAGAAAACATACAGACTTGGTGTGCCTGGTAAGTCAGTTAAAATGATGTAGGGATTGCTATTAATTTTTAACATATCATTTTGGAAACAAGTATGGCATGGACATACCGTCACGTTTTATACTCAAATTCTTTGTGTTCATAGTAAATTTAAATTTTATGGTAATTTAAACGATTTAGTGGTGAAATAAATCCATGTGTTAATATTCGTTTTTATATTAATGAACTCTTTGTGGAGAGGGAAGGTGCTGAAAATTGTCAAAGGTGGAAATTATCTGAATATATTTCCTGTCTGTGCAGTAGGTCCATAAGTATTGTGTGCGTAACAGTTTGATGCCAAGAGATTAATATCAGTGATACGTATTGGAAGTGAAAGCTAGTGTTTTGTCAACAGCCAGTGAGCGTACCCTTTGAGATTTAATTTTGTGACTGACAAGTATTTTTTATGGGTGTGTGGATCTTTTATAGATACACTTTTCTTGTCTTCTGATTATCATTAAAAAAGTGTATTTTTAGTGAATAAAGCACAGTTAAGTCACTGAGCTGCATGCTGCTGGTTGACAATGCATTCTGTTTCAAACTCTTTATCTCATGCATGTGGCATTGAACAGCTTATAGGACAGCAGCTGTGAATGTGTAATTTTGAAAGGTACTTTGAAATCCTGATTTTTTTTTTAATGGAAATTAAATTTTAAATTCATATTTTGAAGAAAATAAATCTTCTGAACATGTTTTTTGGTAAGTAGTTTTCTCATATCTTATTCCCTGATAACTTAGTTTACCTCAGAGTTTTAGAGTTTTTGTTTGCTTATGCAGTCCTTAAGAATTTGATGACCTTTGACTTCATGTGGCTTAGTGTGATTCTCAGGCCTGTGTTGGCTACAGAACATGTTGGCTACAGAACATATTGGCTACAGAACATAACTTTCAAGGCCTCTTCTTATATTTGATGACTAAAATGCCTAAAATACTGCACCTATTTTCAGGAATGATGCAATGGTGTGGATGTATCCAGTTTCTGTAAATTTTTTGCTAAATAATGAAAAGTGATTCATATTGGAGAAATAGAACTACTTTCTAAATTAACAAATCTTCAGAGATTTTTTTGGGTGTCGCAGCTAATCGTCTGAATATCAATGTTTTGACATTTATTTAAATGCCTATTTTTTATAAGAAAATGCAGAAGATATTTTGCATTCATTACTATTCAGTTAACTCAAGTATTTTACTGAAATCCTTTTGGGTTTCCGTGCTGAATGGCACTAATACGACAAGATCACCCTTCAGATGTTGATATTAATTTTAATTAATGATAAAGGTGCTTTGATGTGTTTGTATCCTTCAAATTGTGTAACATCATTTTTCTGGATACTTGCCCTCCCTATTACAGGATCATATAGTGTCACATGCATGAATTGTGGGATATATTTATAGTTTTATGCTCATGTTTTTCGTGACAGTTATTGCCTGTTCCCATGTTGGTTAATCATGTGTATGCTCTTCGCTACCTTAAAACGGTATGAAACTTGGCAATTATCACATTATCTTCTCACATATTCTCGTGCACATTTTTCTTGATCCTTACTAGTTTTTTCTGTGAAAATTTTCTAATTCACTTTCTTTGATTAATGGCAACTGGTTGCACTGTGTATTTGTACAGGAATTTCTGAAGTGTATAGAAAATAGATGAAAGAGAATTTGTGTAGGAATGTGTATTACAGTGAAGTCAACATTTTCCTCAAATGTGCATTTGTAGTAAACAGGTCATTTTCAGAATTACTTGAAAATATTTAAATTTGTCACTTCAAAATTGAAGGTTGGCACTACATATCACAAGCAAGAGAAACCACATTGTTACAGCATGTGTTTCACATTGTTAGTTGCATTAGTTGAGTTATGTATTATCTTTTACAATCTGTTCACATTTGTAATGTATGGAAAGAAACCACCAGTAAATAATGGTCTCTCACATAACTTAAACTTTAGCAGAATTCGTGTGCTGATTCAGGATACAATAATCTTACTCAGTCTCACTCTAACATTATTTGTGAGTGACACTGCTTAATTATCACCAGCTTGAATAGGTTACTATTTTAGTATTCTAGACTTATGAGGCTAATGCACAGTTCTGTTGATAATCTTTGTTAAAATTACATTAAAGTTGGGTTGTGCTGTGTATTAACTTTCAAATCTGTTACTGCAATGGCTGAATTATCATTCTAAAAAGTGCCATGTTCTGTACTTGTGTATAAACTTCACATTTAACTGGAAGTAAAAAAATCATGTATACATGAAGTACATTATTTAAAGATCTTATACTTCATGAAAATTCCTGTTAATGCTCGCCTCTAAACAATTTGTGAGAGTGAAATACGGTTAGCAGTTTCAAATTTTAGAAACTTGCTTTTAAGTGTAGCTCTATGTTTACTGTAATTGTTACTCAGTTTCCTTAATGTTTTTATCGATAATACAGAAGTAGTACAGTAATGTGAAAAAAATGAAATGAGCTTCTGGTATTGCTGGCCAAGAGGCCCCATCCATGGAAGTTCTGCCACAGAGTGCAAGTCTTATTTCAGTTGACGCCACATTGGGTGACTCGTGCTGGTGATGAGGATGAAATGATAACACAACACCCAGTCCATGAACAGAGAAAATCTCCAACTCAGGCCCGCTGTGTGGGAGGCAAGCATGTTACCACTCAGCTAAGCAGGTTGACACTAATGTGAAGAGATTTGTAAACCATATTAAGAACTACAGGAAAAGTCAGCATTGTGTTCTGCACAACCATCAAGGAAGAATCAAATACCAATAGCCATATCTGGAATAAGCTATGAGTTCATCAAATTTTGATTGCACTAGCATGACAAGCAAAGTTCACAGATTATGGGGAAAAAATCAGAATAAACAAGATGTTGATGCCATTAAACAGGCAGAAAGGAAGTAATGAGGCTAGCATTCCTAATTTAAGTCATGAGGTCAGTGGCATTGGGCAGTCATGGCTGGTGACATGCTGAAGTCCTAGATTCAGTGAGAAGGCCACTTGGTGTACACACCTCCTGAATGAGGTGAAGCAGTCTAAGCAATCATAATGGAGGTGATACATTAGTTATGCTGATAGTCTCCTTGTAACATTTAAGTTTGTGCTCTTAAAAATAGCCTGTTACATTTGTGAATAAAACACACATTTTTAATGTAATAATAATAAGCATTGACAGACATGGGTGTTCTTTCTTGCAATCATCCTTACAGTTGTAGAGGTTGACTTTATTTGAAGACGGTATGTAATAAACTGTTAACAGAAACATAACCCACACTGCGTACTTGGACAAGAATACAATGAAAACTCCAGTTACCTGTCAGCCAAGAGTCTTTCATTTACACATGTGTAACTGTGTGAAAAGACAGTGCAATCTGAAATTGTATCAAGTAAATTGGTTATTTTTCAGAAAATTCCATTTGCTGTTTTGATGTCAGCTGTTTTTGCTTGAGCATAAAGCATCAAGGTGTAATTTCACAAGCTTAATTTTATTAAACGTAGAATTACAGAGGACTGGGAATTTGAATTTTTTGATGTTTGTTTCTGCTACTTACGAATTAATTTGTACTGATCTAGTTATTTATCATTCAGGTGGATACACAGTTTTTTAATACTTTGACTGCCATGGTATAGTTGGGTTACTGACCCCTTGGGGCGATTTACTTTTTCTCAATATCCTGCTTTAGTTTGCTCCGAGCAAACTTTTTAAGTGCAAATAAAGTGGAAATATGACATTTTAGTACCTTTTTTAAATTTTTTGTTTGAGTTACATACAATTCACATGGTCCCAGAGTAAAGGTACCAGGTGTGTCATTTACTGTGTCACTAATAATTTTAGGTTTGTACTCCTGTTAGTTTTTCATTTCACAGCATTGTTTGTGTACAGTTCCATTATTGCTTTCTTGCATTGTTGCTACAGTCTTTATTCAGTGTTGTTTGCTCCGTAACAAAGCAATATTGTGGCAGAAGAAAATGTCTCGTAGAAGTTATGAAGATGAAGAAAGGCATGTACAACAGCATTTTGATGAAGTTATGGACATAAGTGAAGAAGATTCTGTGTCTTTATTTGGTGATAGCTCAGACGAATTTTTACGAGAGGAGACCAGAAGTGAAACTGGAAGTTCTGATGATGGAATCACATCAGTGAAGGTAGGAGGAAGAGTTTTATGTCCACATTCAGTCAAAGAACGAGCTGTAAAAAGCAGGCAACAAAGCACCTCGAACCGTGTTAGTGCCATAACTACTGCAGTTGATTCAGGTTCAATTGAAATAGGGCCTAAGTGTAATATCAGAAAGTTCTGAAGATGAAGGTGACACATTTAGAACAAATTCTAATCAGATTGTCTGGGGGCCAGTTACGGGGCAAAAATATGAAAAAAAACTTTACATTTAGTCATTCCAGTTCTGGTGTCAATGCTTCTGTTGCACGAACTCTCAAAGGCAAGACACCATACAATTTCTTCAGATATTTTGTGACTGTTGAAATTTTAGACTATGTGACTCAACAAACTAATTTTTACACAAAACAAGTCTTAGAAAGTCATTCAGTAACTGTTAATTCACGACTGAAAAAGTGGACTGATGTCAGCAAAACTGAAATAGAACAATTTTTAGGATTTTTGTTATGGCTGTTACTAAATGTAAAACTGAGGATTCAAAATTATTGGTCAAGAAACATGCTCTATCACAACAATGTAAAAAATGTTATGTCACGCAAGCGTTTTGAACTGCTTTTATGTATGTGGCATTTTTCCAATAACAACCAGTGCCCACCGGGAAACCGCTTATTCAAAATTCAACCTCTTATTGATAAATTTCTGCAGAGATTTCAAAGTGCAATTGTTCCGCAGAAAGAAGTTTGCATTGACGAAACACTTGTGCCATTTTGAGGAAGTTTCATTCAGTATATAAAGAATAAGTGCCATAAATTTGTAATTAAATTGTTCAAACTTTGTCTAAAGGGTGGCTACACGTGTAATATGAAGATTTATTTTGTGGTAAGAATGTGAATCCTGGTGTTCCTTTTGCCAATTCTGTTGTGAGCCTTATGAGTGGATTACAAAATGAGGGCAGAATGTTATAGACAGGCAATTTTTACACAAGTGTTCATCTAGCACACCAGCTTCTTGAACAGTCAACACATTTAGTTGGTTTTCTTAAACAGAAAACTGAATCTTCAAGATGTTGTACAGGCAAAACTGAAGAAGGGGGAACACAAAGCAAAGGAAAGCACCACAGGTGTAGCAGTACTGACGTGGAAAGGTAAGAGGGATGTTCTGATGCTGAGTACTGTTCATGGAGAAGAAGCAACAAAAGTTCAAACCAGGAAGGGCACAAAGAAAAAACCAACAATGATAATTAACTATAATCAGCCAGTCTTTTATAGCTCTTTCTGACCAAATGAAGTCATACTCGCATTGTCTAAGGCGGGGTATGAAATGGTACAGGAAGCTTGCAATTGAATTGCTGACAGGATCAGCACTGGTAAATTACTCATGTGATTTACCAACACATCAACAAGAAGAAGATCTCAATCAGAATTCAGAGGAAGTGACTTTGAGACTACTCCATACAGAAGATGCCGACATCTCTCACCAAAGCCACCGCATTACCTGCAGATTGTGCCCTTGTGGACATGGGAGCAGCCAGATGTAGGTGTACAGTGTGCTACGAGAAAATGAAGAATGAATTTGGACGAGGACAAGTTGTCAAGAAATGCAAACTGCATGGAAATGTAAGAATTGTGACTCATATTTTAGCGTAGAGTGGTTTTTCATAAAGCACAGTGCATGCAGGTGTTAGAGAAACAAAGTGGAACGACCCAAATTTTTCAGTTTCATTGTTGCAATTAGAGTTGAGGAATTTTAATAAAACTGTATGTGATTTGCAATCTACTGTGTAAGTAATACGTCGAACTAAATAATAAAAAGAAAAGTTCAATACGACTGAGCCATGTGAGTTACTCATGAATTCAAATGTCAATAATTACTCTTGAGAACCGTAGACCACGAACATGATTTGTTACTGGCACCATAACCTACTATAACACAGAGTCACGGCATGCTCCTGTGAGTTACAACT
Organism: Schistocerca nitens; assembly: GCF_023898315.1. Classification (NCBI taxonomy): domain Eukaryota; kingdom Metazoa; phylum Arthropoda; class Insecta; order Orthoptera; family Acrididae; genus Schistocerca; species Schistocerca nitens. The sequence continues at coordinate 369,454,194 of NC_064615.1, forward strand.
GCACCACAGAGCTTTAATTGGAAAAATGTCTGTGAGTTGTATTTACTTCACGTGGCCCGAAGAGAATACTTCCTGTGAGTTATATTTAACTCACATGGCAGTCAATGTGTTAAAGGAGATCATTGCCCAGTACGATGTACAGTTCTTGGTTTCCATAGGGGGAAGGCTGAGACATTTATGGACAGGAACTGACCTAGACCTCGCCACAGGTCAGTCTGTCACCACAGCCAAGATTTTTTTTTTTGGGGGGGGGGGGGAGGGTCTGCAATATCACAGTTCTGCTAAATGTTTACAAACTGCACCTTCTTTCCGTTTTATAATTCACTGCTAAGTAATACGAAAAGATAACTCAAAGATAAAATCTATAGGTAGTTTATTTATCCCCCAATTCACATTTCCTGCAAGTTTCCCCCAACAAATCATACCAAAAGATGAGTTTTGGAGAGATGTTTAATGTGGTGTATGTTAGCCTTGCTGCATGTTTAATGTGTCTGTTATTTTCTTTTGTAAACTTGAGACATTTAATGTTATGTGTGCTCAAACTGTGGCGTTTTATGTCAAACTGTGATGTTTTCATGACGTCACTGATCTTGTGCTGTGATTGGCTGACATACGCAACCCAAGCAACCTCCATGGTAAATTACACTGTGTATTTGTCATATTTATACTTGTGTAATACAAAAATATTCGTTTTAAGCGATATAGCACACACAACCACTCAGCTGCATTGTACATTGCTCTGTTAAAATAGCATGTGTCCCCTTGCCTGGATTAAAAATGTTTTTGTTCTGGATTTGTTTACATGTGGTCTGGGTGCACTAAGTTCCTTCGCTTTCGTCCTAGCTGCATGTTCCATAATTTTACCTGATAAATTCCACACTCAATTTGTATTGTTTTCAATCTCATGGTATGCTGCTGTGATTCACAAGAAATTAACTTGCTGATGAATAATACACCCACAAAAGAAACTTGCTAATAAAGAGCATTACCTGCACTCAGCAAATAAGGAAACTAAAGTAACAGGACATACTTTGCACATTTTTTTTCTCTAATCATTCGTGAAACTCCATCTAGGTGGTGGTACTTACATTAATGTACACTCTACATATATTACCATACTCTAGTCCACTCTGGTAAGACATTTGCAAACTTATTTAAACGATGGACATAAGTCAATGGCGGAAACAAAAAAACTCTTAAAACAGTATCAAAACAGTAATACTAAACGTTAGCTTAATGAAACATCAAAGCATAATAGATATACAGAGACAGGGACTTGATAGTTAACTTCCAGCAGCTCTGTTTGTTCCCTGTTGATGTAAGTGCTGCACATGAAAATTTTGTGCAGATTGGTAGGACAACATTAGGCTGAAACACCAGAGCCTTCATGGCACCAATAAGAGCTGTACTAAGAGGAAGCCTTACTCCGCAAATGTCTGCCGCCTAGAGCTAAGTGGCATTTCGAGGTGCAGCCTTAAGACTCGCTACTTCCTGTTCGGAAAATATCACTTGATATTACATGTCAAAAGTTCTGAAAACATTGACCAGCATTATTATTTAAATCTGAGTGGTAAATATGCAAAATGCATTCTGATTATTTAATATCTGTAATATATTATTCAGAAATTTATTCTAATATATTGTTTAGGAGCAGCTCTGCCTCAGCCTTTCCTTTAATTATGAGCCGTGCCTACCATCCACCGTTAGTGTGGTTAAGACGCTTCATGAGTGTGCTCTCTGACAGATTATGGTGACTATCTTTGGAGAAAGACTTTATTTTGCTTAGTTTTGCTTGTCACAACTAGAAAGAGATAATTGGTCACCATAGGACATCAACACCTGTGATATTGCAGTTTTTACACACACCAGTTTATTATGGTGTACACAAAGTGCATTTGCACATCTTCTGTGACACTTCATCTGAGAGTTGTTTTTTTTTTTTTATTATTTTTTGTGTGTGAAGCACATTTATGCCTGTAGTCGTGAGAATGTTTCTCCTCTACTGTTGACTTTGACATACCACTCTACTTTTCCATGTGTAGTGATCATCATATTCATTAAATTACAGAAGGTAGCATCTATTCCCTGAAGCAGTATGTTGTTTCCATTCGGGCATAGTTTCAGTATGAAACTTGATATATCAAGACTTCATTCATCATCATACTTTTGACAAATGGATCAAAACTTATTTTTGTTGAGTTAAAAATGTTATAGTGTAATATATATGGAATGATGTGGCATTCTGAGGTAAAGGAATACTGTTGTGCATAAACTGATTTTCTATCCTGATAGATCCGCTCTTACACCTAACCATTTTGTTCATGTGTTTGCCTTTAAAATATCAATTTTCAAAATAAGGAGCAGCACAAGCAGTTTGAGACCAGCATGCTATCAGCCATTTTCTTAACTAATGACTGAAAATTCATTTTTATGTATTTTTGCTATCATTGGAACTACAGCTGCTGTAGGTAAGTACTGTTTTTGTGCTTCTTTACATGAATGTAGTGAGTAATGAGTAGTGTATCTGATACACCAACAATTTGGCACATTCTGCTTTGACACTACATAAATTTAAGCACATTGGGTTACAATTTCTTGCACAAATGTTAATCCTTGTAATATACCCCCTCAGTGAATTGCTTCTGTTCATAATTTTTGTCCCTTGTGAAGTGATTTAAGTCAGTTACTGTACTTCCAATACGCATTTGAATAGTGCATGGCATATTTTTAAATCTAGGAGCTATCATCATAGTGCCAGGTAATTACCGACTGCTGAAACATATTTCAGCTGTTTTAATATGATGAAGTAACAGTGTATGTTTTCTCAATTGTATTCTAATATTTACAAAATTGTGCTAAAATAAGTTATCCAAATGGAAATTATTTGAATATAGAACACACTTTTCGTACATTCAAGAAGATGACAGATGTGGTCTATTTCAATTTGGACATCCTTCAGGTTTTCAAAAGGACCCAAAAAATCTATTTCTTTGAATGTTAAAAGGAATGGTACAAGGACCACAGGATCAAAGTTGTTACAGGATGGGCATAACATCTAGTGATAGTCAAGATTACAAATCCTTTCCCGTTAGTGTTATAGAGGACAGTTGAGAAATCTTAAATAAGGATACACATTTGACTGTAGCTTAGAGGAATGGCATTGTGTAGAAATAAGGGTGGCTGGGCAGGAATTCATGCTGCTGTTCCTCTCAGATGTGTGTCATGAGTTACATGCTGCCATTCCTTGTTTTGTGAGGTTTAATGAGGATTTTGTGGTGTTAAGATCTATTTTTGAGGTATGGTGAAAATAGTGTGAATGGTCAGGGACTTAATTTCAAAAGCATTTCATAGCCCTGGTGAGGAAGTTGTTTTGAAATAGTTAATAATAATAATAATAAATAATTAATTTCTGTGTGTTTGGAAAACGGAAAAGCATTGTTGGGATTAACTGCAGTTATTCTGTGTGAATATGTATGTTTACCATTAATTTGAAGGTTGTTAAACGATGAATTGTGTGGAAAGGATACAAACTTTCCATGACTACTGTTCACTGGTGAATTAGGCATAGAGTGAAATATGCAGATGATGGTATCTGTTATGTCAAGAAAACGTAAAAACTTATAAGTGTATCTTTGAAAATAAATGATGCTGAAATTTCGGTGATCCAGGTTATAATAATGTTGACACTGTTAGCAATGAATGTAAGTACTTGATTTGCAATGGGATTTACAAATTTGCGTCTGAGTGTTTTGTCCTGCAACTGCTATACTTTTATCTACTTTATGACAAATTGTCAAATGGAAACTCTTAACTGTGCATGAAACAGATTTTGTAGATATGTGTTCAGGGTGAGATTTAGGGGAAGACCAGCAACTGACTGACTACCAACTTAATGCTACTGCCATTCTCAATGTTAGTCGTCCACGCTACGGAAACTACCTTCCGCACCTCAACAAGTGAAATTTTGTCCTAACATTTATCTTATTTTCAGTAATTGACAAATTCCATGTGTATAAAATTCTGGCACCTGAAATTATAGCCTGCATGTGACACCTTCTTGCAGTTTTTTGATAGTCATTGGTTAGAGCCAAGCCGCTTCTTCATGTGCATGTAGGGTGAAAATCTTATGTAGCCCAGTGCAGGCTTTACGAGATGCTAAATAATTTCTCATTTGAACTGACTAAAAACTTATTGTTTAATGCACATTGGCTGGTTGAGGATTGTCTTTCAAAGAAGAAGTCACTAGTACTAAAAGAGACTGACACATATTTTGTACGAATTGCCTTAGTTTTGTTAGGTTAGTGGTGTTTAACGTCCCGTCGACAACGAGGTAATTAGAGACGGAGCGCAAGCTCGGGTTAGGGAAGGATGGGGAAGGAAATCGGCCGTGCCCTTTCAAAGGAACCATCCCGGCATTTGCCTGAAACGATTTAGGGAAATCACGGAAAACCTAAATCAGGATGGCCGGAGACGGGATTGAACCGTCGTCCTCCCAAATGCGAGTCCAGTGTGCTAACCACTGCGCCACCTCGCTCGGTGCTTAGTTTTGTGAATGTCACTTAGCAGATAGAATTGTCATTCCTAATACCATAAAATCAATAAATAACTCATTCGAAATTTTAAAAAAATAATAATTATAACATTTCTGGCTCACAATTTGGTGCCTCCCTGGGAGCCCGGGGATTAGAATAGGCCCGAGGTATTCCTGCCTGTCGTAAGAGGCGACTGCTTTTAGTCTCTCATGTTTTGGCCTTTGTGATGGTCCCCTGTCAGGTTTGACCTCCATTTCTCAAAATTTTCCCGAAGAGCGAGCCAATTGGACAAGGGCGCTTTACATGGTGCATCGTGTCCATCATGCATTGAGATCTTTAGCCCACTTTCTTGTCGTCGCATTGCAGTCCCGCCCATTCTCCATCTCTTGGGCGATGACACCTTTTCCACCAAGCACTATGTAGTGTCACTTTCTGTGCCAACGATGATGGACTTCTTTGCACCTCATATCCAGCACTTTAACCAGTCCGTTGTGGTGGGGCCGCCATGTACCCTGTTGGTTGTAGCTGCCTGACTACACGGGGATCGCTTTGCTGATGATGCCTGCGCCATTAACTCCCCATGTATGCCAAGGAGTAGATGCCCATCACCCTCGGGCATCGTTACTCCCGGCAATGGCCATCCTGTCAGGTGGCCTTTGCTGTGGTTGGGTGGCACCCGTGGAGAGGCCTTCTGGTTGGAGTAGGTGGCATCAGAGCGGATGACACTCCATGAAGCGTAGTACGTCATCTCTTGCTGTTGGTCCGCCACCAGGAGTCTCTAAGCGGGCATAGTCTAACTTCAATGCTAAGAAATATGACCCCAAGTCATTCCCCTCCCTGGCCACACCATGGGAGGAACGCGAGGCTAAGGATGGCAGTGAAGCTTATTCGTCCCGGTACCTCGTATGTACGAGAGTTGATGGAGAATCTTTCATGTCCGTGAAGCCTCAGTCTTTTTTGTGGAGCATTTGGAGGACAAGTTCGGGGAAGTGGAGGGCTTGTCCAAAATGCGCTGTGGGTCAGTTTTGATAAAAACAGCATCCTCTGCCCAGTCACGGGCATTACTTACTTGCGGCAAGTTGGGATATTTCTGTTACTATCACACCTCATAAGAGTTTAAATATGATCCAGGGTATTATATTCCACAGGGACCTTATTTTGCAGTCTGGCAATGAGCTGCGCGCCAATTTAGAGTGGCGAGGTGTTCATTTCGTCCGTTGCGTCTATCGGGATCCGAGGTATAACCAGGTTGCCACCGGTGCCTTCATCTTGGCCTTAGAGTTGTTGCCCCATCAGTTCCTTGCATTCCTGTCACGTCTCAGAACCAGGAGACTACACTTGCCCCCTTGATGGTTGGGGGCTCTTCTCTCCCTATTGCTCGTGCACCACCTACTTCAGGAGCAACCCCCCCCAAACTCCGCCCCTCAACCATTGGGGATTACAGTCCCCATTTCTGAACCAGAGAAGCGTAAGACTTCTTCGGCTACTCTCGCTAGGAAGGGTTCCCTTGGGTCACTCCCTTCCCAGGTTTCTGCTAGTGGGAAAGATGACACCTGCCAGTGGCTGAAGAGCCCAAAAGCAGCTGGTCGTAGGGCTTCACGCTCATCCTCAGTCCTGGAGACTGTTTCAGTGAAGTCCTTCCAGCCAAGGAACAGCACAGGAAATGACACAGGAAATAACTGTCTGCAATGTATATTTTCCTCCGAATGTATTAGCTACACTGATTGATCATCTCCCTGTACCTTTCTACTTTTGGAAGATTTTAACGCCATAACGCCTTGTGGGGTGACACCGTGCTTACTGGCCGAGGCAGAGATGTCGAAACTTTATTTCTCAGTTCGACCTCTGCCTCTTAAATACTGGAGCTGCCACACATTCCTGTGTGGCTCGAGGTAGTTACACCGCCATTGATTTATCAATTTGCGGCCCAGGACTTCTCCAATCTATCCACTGGAGAGCACATGGCGACCTGTATGGTAGTGACCACTTCTCCATCTTCCTGTCACTGCCCCAGCATCAGGCCCATGGACGCGTGCCCGGATGGGCTTTAAGCAAGGCTGTCACCATTGAATCTCCCCCACACGGTAATATCGATGTGATGGTTGAGGAGCTGACTACAACAATTGTATCTGTGGGAGAAAACATGATCCCTCACTCTTTAGAGTGCCCCCGGTGAAAGGCAGTCCCTTGGTGGTCGCCGGAAGTCGCTGAGGCAATTACAGAGCATCAGCAAGCTCTACAGCAACATAAGCGGCACACTTCCCTAAAGCATCTGATAGCCTTTAAGCGGCTCCCCGCCCGTGTACGCCAGCTTATAAAATGACGGAAACAGGAGTGTTGGGAGAGGTACGTGTTGACAATTGGGTGCCATATGTCGCCTTCCCAAGTCCGGACGAATATCAGACGTCTTTTTGGGTACCAGACCTCGACAGGTGTCCCTGGTGTTACCATCAATGGTGTGCTGTGAACCAACGCAAACGCGATTGTTGGGCACTATGCTTGAGCCGCTGTGTCGGGGAACTCCCCCCCCCCTCCCCCCTAGCCTTTCGCTCCCTCAAACGGCAGATGGAAAGGAAAGACCTCTCATTCACTACACGCCACAGTGAACCCTGTAACACTCCATCTACAGAGCGAGAGGTCCTCAGCGCACTTGCACATTGGCCTGACACAGCTCCTGGGCCAGATCGGATCCACAGTCAGGTGATGAAACATCTTCAACCAGATCTGGTGTGATGGCGTCTTTCCATCACAATGGCGGGAGAGCACCATCATTCCAGTGCTCAAACCCGGTAAAAACCCGCTTGATGTGAATAGCTATTGGCCCATCAGCCTCACCAACGTTGTTTGTAAGCTGCTGGAACGTATAGTGTGTCGGCGGTGGTGTTGGGTCCTGGAGTCACGCTTACTGGCTCCATGTCAGGACGGCTTCTGCCAGGGGCACTCTACCACTGATAATCTTGTGTCCCTAGAGTCTGCCATCCGAACATACTTTTCCAGACGCCAATACCTTGTTGCCATCTCTTTTAATCTATGCAAAGCGTATGACACCACCTGGCGACATAGTATCCTTGCCACATTATATGGGTGGGGTCTCTGAGGCCCACTTCAGATTTTTATCCAGAATTTCCTGTCGCTCCGTACTTCCCGTGTCCAAGTTAGTGCCTCCCATAGTTCCCCATATCCAGGAGAATGAGTGTATCACTATTTTTAGTGGCCATTAATGGTCTAGCAGCAGCTGTAGGGCCTTCCATCTCACCCTGTCTGTATGCTGACGACTTCTACATTTTGTACTGCTCCATCTATACCGGTGTTGCTGAGCAGTGCCTACAGGGAGCCATCCACAAGGTGCAGTCATGGGCTCTCGCCCACAGCTTCCAATTTTCAGCTGCTAAGTTGTGTGTCATGCACTTCTGTCGGCATTGTACCATTCATCCAGAACCCGAACTTTACCTTCATGATGATCCACTCACTGTAGTGGAGACATCAATTCTTAGGAATGGTTTTCGATGCCCGATTGACTTGGCTGCCTCACCTTCTTCAGCTTAAGCAGAAGTGCTGGGGGCACCTCAATGCCCTCCGCTGCCTGAGCAACACCAACTGGGGTGCAAATTACTCTACTCTGCTGCAGCTCCACAAAGCCCTTGTTCAATCGTGCCTTGACTATGGGTGTCTGGTTTACAATTCTGCGGTGCCCTCAGCGTTGCTTGTACTCGACCCAGTGCACCACTGTGGCATTTGCCTAGCGACAGGAGCTTTTAGAACGAGTCTGGTGATCAGTGTCCTGTGGAGGCCGGAGTCCCTCCATTACTGGTTAGGCATGCACAAGTGGTCGCCAGTTACGTTGCACACATTCATAGTTCTCCTAAGTATCCGAATTACCCTCTCCTTTTTCCACCAGCAGCAGTTCATCTCCCACATCGGTGGCCCAGGTCAGGGCTAACGATTGCGGTTTGTGTGCATTCCCTTCTGTCTGAACTGGAATCCTCCCCTTTACCACCTCCCATCCAGGTCCGTCCGTATACATCTCCATGGTGTACACCTAGGCCGCAGATTCGTCTGGACCTTTCGCATGACCCCAAGGACTCAGTAACTCCTGTCACTCTCTGCTGTCACTTCCTCTAGATTCTTGATTTGTTCCGGGGCTCTGAAGTGGTTTACACAGACGGCTCAATGGCTGATGATCATGTTGGCTTCACCTAGGTCCACAGAGGCCATTTTGAACATCATTCCTTTCTTGATGGCTGCAGTGTATTCACTGCAGAGTTGGTGGCCATCTCTCGTGCACTTCAGTATATCTGTTCATGCCCCAGGGAATCTGTCTTCTGTGTACTGATTCCTTGAGCAGCCTATAAGCTATCCACCAGTGCTACCCTCGCCATCCTCGCCATGCATCCAGGAGTCCATCTATGCCCTCGACCGGTCACTTTGTTCAGTGGTGTTTGTGTGGACCCCAGGACACGTCAGCATCCCAGGCAACGAAGTTGCCGACAGGCTGGCTAAACAGGCTATGCGGAAACTGCTTCTGGAGATGGGCATCTTTGAATCTGACCTGCGTTCTGATTTATGCTGTAGGGTTTTTTGGCTCTGGGAGACGGAATGGCATAACAGTACACACAACAAACTGTGTGTCATTAAGGAGACTACGAATGTGTGGAAGACTTCTATGCAGGCTTCTCACAGGGAATCAGTTGTCCTCTGCCAGCTCCGCATTGATCACACTTGGGTAACCCACAGTTGTCAGTGGCCCATATTCTGGTGCAGTGTCGCACTTTGACTGCCCAGCAACGAAATGTTGGGTTTCTGGACTCATTGCCGCTAATTTTATCTGACAACGCCTCATCTACTAATTTAGTTTTACATTTTATTCATGAGGGTGGGTTTTATCATTTGATCCAAGTTCTAGTGCATGTCCTTTGTCCCTCTGTGTCCTCTGCCCTAGTGCTTCTAGGGTGGAGGTTTAAATGCGTTGCAGAGTGGCTGGCTGCTCCTTTTTTATTCTCGTGCTCAGCCAGCCATGGTAATCTGACTAATTGTTTTAATGTCTTCATCCCGTTTCTTGCGTTTCTGTGGTTTTCTTGTCTCCTTTTGTCCATTTACATGCTTGTTGCCCTTCGTTCTTGTGATTTTTCCTTTCATTCCGTTTTGAGTTGTCACTCATTTATTTTATTCTTATACTAGTGGCATTGTTTTATTCAGAACAAGGGACTGATGACCTTGTAGTTTGGTCCCTTCCCCCCCCCCCCCCCCCCCCCTCTTTTAATCCAACCAATCATAACTTGGTGTGCCTTTTTGGTGAGGCAGTAGATCCCACAAATTTGGACGCCTTTTTGTCTTGTTTGCACATGAAATCCATTGCCCATTAATGCACAAAATTGCATTATAGGCCACCTCATATGTTCTAATAAAATGTCCAGAGAAGCAGTCCTCTGCTGAAGTTTGTGCTGCTGAGAATGGAGTTTTTGACTCAAATGAACACAGAATTTTTGGTGCCCAGAATTTCCATTTGTGATCTCTTGTAAAACATTGAGCTAAATCAGGTTAAGGTCGTCTGACAGTTCATAGCAAAATAATTGTGTGCACAATTATTTTTGTCTATTTGATGAATCACTTTGTTGATAAATACAGGACAGCCAAATATTATTGTCCTGATTACTCTGTCCACCACTTGTGCAAAACATGTTCATTTCATTTCATGAGTTTCACAATGAATGTCAAGAGATTAGAGATCTCCACACTAAAAGTAATATTGTTGAACAGATTTTACATTTGGTGGGCTTTCCAGTTGCAACACTTATTTGAAATAGCTATGATAAACAAATGACTGACAGTTTGACATGCTTGCTTTTCAACTTCAAAAGCGCTGATACAAGTCACCGATCTAATTGTTCTCTAAAGAAAAATGAGGAATTAGATGTAAAGAAATTGTATTAGAAGAAACTTGTGTGCAAAATTGTTAAAACCCAAATCATTTTGTCACCCACCAAAGGTTCTCATGACAGTCCACTTGGAGCTAATGGATTGCCAACTTTAAATGCCTGCAAAACAGTGAAAGTAGTGTAAGAAAATAGTGAAATCTAATTGCTGAAAATTGGGGAAATAATTGTACTAAATTTTCATTGATAGCATTCAGCCCAAAAATTACAGTGGTGCTCAGTTATGCAGGGTGTCCCAGATGTCTCGTAATGAGTTATAGTGTGCTTCCTGGCCCATCGCAGGCAGTGCCAGATAGTGCTTCCACTCCTCAGAGAAGGGCAATGGATAGTACATTATGGAGTGAATCAAGAAAAATAATTGTCACTGAACTGGAGAGCAAAAGGAACTGCTCCAACCCCTATCTCAGCCTATAGGATGAACAGTGACATACTTAAGGACAAGCTTCAGATCTCTGAGAAGAATTTGCAAATTTTGTATGGATAATCCCGGGAAATAACCAGAAACTCCTGGCAAAAAGAGAGAAATTCAAAGTTTTTCTGTTAGGTGATGCTTTGGACCTGCATTCCCCTTTGTCTGAATTATTTTAAAGTGTTCATTTGTGTGTGTGTGTGTGTGTGTGTGTGTGTGTGTGTGTGAATTTGTTTGCCAGTAGGTGGCTAAAGTCGTAATAACAAAATCCATTTTTTTTAGAAACCTCCATGTTGTGTTATGGTTAAGACACTGGCTTAGTAAGCTGAAAGTAGTTGACTTGAGTCCTTCCATATGTTAGTTTTTTACATCTTAGTAGAAATTACTGTCTTCATTTATTTATTCATGGCTGCATAGTGTGATATCTGGGACCGTAACCTACACGACTGTACAGGCAGTTTAAAGAACTCTGTCCTTCCCCTGGGGACCTCTCCTCATTATTAGCAACTATACATCCTGCGTAGAATGCAGTCCTGCTTTTGGACTTCTTTATTCTTTCAGTTACGCCAAAATTATGTTGGATAACTTTTACAAGGGCTTCTTCAGATAATCAAAGACATCTACTTGGTGCAGTAGACTACTCCCAGCCTGCAGAAATTTTGACCAGTACTCAAGGAAAATATTGAATGGACATCAGGGTAGTCCATCTTTGCAGAATATTTTGTTGTCTGTGAGATTCACGTGGAAAAAGTGTAGAATGAGAGGTCTGTACTGCTACAGCATGGAGATATTATTGATTGGCAGTCGCATTTCATTTTAGAAATGAAACAGCCACAGAAATGTTCTGTCTGGTCAAGCTTGGATAGACAGTAATATGACTGTTGGTAAATGTTAGCAGAATGATGATGTAGGCATTATGGGATGGGGAACCTCCTCCAGAAAGTGTTGTATCAAGGAAGGGTTTTTTAAGAAGGTCAAACTAAAATTCTGGACTAAATCCACAAAAGGTGACTCCCATGGTCAGATTAATTGTGGAAAATTTGAAATGTGGTTTACAAATATGTTTCTCCCAAATCTTCCTCTTAAGTCAATCATTGTGATACAGAACATTCCATATCATAACAGAGAGCCGGATAAGAAACCCACACTGTATGATATACCAAAAGTAAGAATGTTGCAGTGGCTGCAAAAGGGGTATAGTGCCTGTAATGAGAGCATGAGGGGGCAGGCCCTGTTTGCTCTAGTTCAAGCATGTAGACCTACTTAAAGAGTGTGAGATCAACAACATATGATTTGGGCGCAGTAAAACTGACTGTTTGTTACCACAGTGGAAGTCCCACTACTGCAGATTTTGAATTTTATATGAGGAGTGATGCAGAATTAATAGCAACAACTACCATTGTTCAACAGGAAACTATAAATTTATATTTCATGACTCCTGTAAGCTTTTATCATGCCCATCTCAGTTTTTACTTCTGTAGATGCACCATATCCAGCAGTCAACAGCTGTTACAGCAGCAGCCAGTAGGTGGCACTGCCAGCACTGTTTGGAGCACTTATTGTATGTGAAACCAAGTGTGGTGCCAGCACTGTGTAACAGTGCGGCTTGTTCCCCTGCACTTCCCATCTTCCCTCAGCAGCCTATGTACTGGGAGGCAGAGGATAGAGTTTGCTTCCTCTGCTCCCTGGAGTCCCCTCAGAATTCATTCTTATTCTTCTTAATAGGCTATCTCTTTAGGTACCCTTTTTAAATCCATTGTTTACTAGATTTTTTTAATGATCATGCCTTTCCTATGCCTGAATATTGACCATTCCACTTTGAACACCCTCTGTAAGCAAACATTTTTGCAGTCTCTGTTAAGTTAGTTGGCCGAATTCTCTGTGTGCACAAACATGTAAAGTGCTACAATGCTAAAGTACTTCTCTCTTACAGCTCATACTATTAATGTTATAACAACTCAGAAAAAAATTCAAAGTGTGGGAATAAACACTGTCTGCGTATGATGTTATGCCATTAAATAAATAGTCCGGGAGAGTAAATAGTATAATGTATGGTAAAACTTTACAAAGGGCTGTCCACATTATGAACTTGAATTATGTGATAGTAACACTTGCCACGAGGAATTGTGGGAAGCTGCTAATAATAATAATAATGTGGAAGCAATTATGGAAAGTCAGACAGCTATCTATAATGTCGGTGCACTGTCTAGTCCCGTGCAGCGATCTTATATAGACAATAAAGTGCCTTAAATGCTATCTGTATGTGCACCAATCTGAGGTCTTTGAATCCAGAAGGATATATTCTTTTGACACTTAGTAACACCTTCTTCCTGCACTTTGGAACAACTTGTGTTCTTCTATTCCCCTGAATATGTCCATTCTTTTCACTTTATCTGCTCTCCCATGTCTCTTTTCTTTTCTTTCAAAAGTCACTTTGTTGAATTCCGCAACACATTTGCCACCATATTTATCACTTTGTTTCAATCATGTTTCCACACACATTTCTCTACAATAGTTTTTCCAGCCTATTACCATCTTCAGTTGCACAAAGTTAATCTGTTTAACTTGTAGATAAATCAGTGGCAAAATTTTATAAAACTTTAATTTGCTTCCCAAACCCAAGAGTTACATAAATGCTGCAGTTACCTCTATAGTCTTCCATTTTTCAACTTTACTGCGTACAATCAGTACCTTTATGAGCAATAATGCTCTTCATTTGACTGCACTTTGCATTTTCGTTCTCTGGCTGTGAATTGTGCACCACTTTGCCAAATTACTTTCATAATTCAGAAAGACATAGTCATTAAAATGAAGTCATTCTCACACCTGAACTGCTAAAACATTGGAAGAAAATTGTATTCTGTTCAAAAGAGGGAATTCTCATAGGTTACTTACAAGAACACCAAATGAAGCATTAACAACTACAGTTGCCTTGTAAGATGTTTAAAAGACTGGGAAAGTTAGCTCAGATAGTTAAAAATTAACGTATGTAAAAATTGTGTGCTTTTGATAAAAATTCTTTCGGTTGGCCTGATATGCAGTGGTTGTTCTTGGTGGTGCTAAACAGAAAGTAGAAGTGAACTTACTTTGAAGCATTGCATATGAATACAGGTATAAAATAAGTTTGTTTGTTGGTGAAACTCCTGTTCATTTTTGCCAGTAACTGAAAATGTTAAAAATTTCTGTGTTACAGTGGACAAGATGACACATATGGTAGGCAGCTATCCCCCGAAGACTGAAGTGCAGTCATACACGACACCACCTGAAGATGCGCCATCTGGGATGGTGGCACGTGGAAGCTATATTGTACACTCGCTTTTTACTGATGATGATAAGCATGAGCATTTGAAGTGGGAGTGGAGTTTTGAAATAAAGAAAGACTGGAAGGACTGAATACCACTTTTGCAGACTGTGTGTGATTGCCGAGAAAAACCAGCTGTTGGTGCTGTTAGTTGCCTTGCCCTGTCCTGACATTATCCTAACCTTTCTGCTGGGAAAAAAAAAATCTGGTACACTCCTTTTATATTCCTGTCATATAGACCATGCTCCTGTGTCCCTATTGTTTATATTTTCACCCTGCACACTGAAGTCTCTTGTAGTGGTTTTCCAGGTTGTTTTGGAGGACCGTACCACTACTGCATTCTAATTTTATCTTCCATGATGCAAATTGCTTACAACACTGGTCGGAAAATATGTTGTTCAGGTCAGGAAAATTGCCTTCCACAACTCTTCAGTTTGTATTATACTTGATTTGTATTAATTTTGTCACTGTCAATTAGTGATGTAATACCTAACAATGGTACTTACCAACAGAATTGTAAATCTATTTTCCTCATAAAAAGTATTAGTTTAGGTGGCATTTTTAGGTTGGTTTTATAGTGTCAGTACTTCAGAGTAGTTCATTTCTTTTTGTAATACTGTTTTGTAATTTACTGTTTCTGTTCTCACATTGCTTCCATTTCCATGGCGAAGCTGTTGTGATTGTGTTTCCTGATACAGTTTTGTAGTTTTTATACTTGCAATATATATAGATAAGAGATCCTGTAATGAGTTTCATCACATTTCTCTGACATTATGTGCATTCTAGAGGATAAAAATGTCAATACTTATTCTTACATAATGAATTCACCTGTGTGTTCATATGTCAACAGCATATCTGTGCAGTATTATTGCGCAGTTGTCATTTGTTCCCAATGATATCTGAGACTCATATTCTTTTCTGATGATGACAGTATCTGCACATTATTCAAAATTATAAATCTAATTTGCATTTAATGTGTAAATTGTATGTAACTGAACAAATTTAATTCCTCTGAACTTTGACATTTGAGGAGACTATAAATCAATAGTAAATAGATACTAGTTTTGGATATATTGGAATTGAGGAGCATGTTTCCCAAAAGCAGGTATTGTTTTTTATAATACTTTAGAAACCAAAGTGCAATCTAATTTTAGTATTAATTGAGACCAAGATAAATATAGCCTTGAATGTGCAGGTTGCATGTGTCATAAGTTGGGGTGAATTGGAGTTGGAGCTGGCTGTGTACTGGTGGAATGTTGAGTAGGTTTTCTGGTGCATGTTTGGAGACATGTGCTACTTATTCATGTACCATGAGGGCCCGCTACACCTCGTTGTGAAACTGGAGTCATAGTATTTTGGTGGAAATTTTTTTATTGACATAGTCTGTAGTTTAGGTGAACCTATTTAGACAGTATTGAAACTTTTTGATATTGTCCACATGCCTCGATGCAAAGTAGCCTTTATGTAAAGAGTGTAGTTTCTTAAAAATGTGGGATGTGAAGAAATATTTACTTAAACTGTGCTACAGCTTATACACATATATATATTATATATACATTATAAACATTAAGCTTTTGTTTCACTTTGAGGAGATGGAAATTAAAGCGTCTTAGGTATGATGGTGGAGCTTTCATTATTTATTAATGCATCTGCTATTATAAGAACAATGTTGGAAGTTTTGCCATTATGTTAAGGATGTGTGTTTCTTGATTAAGTGGAGATGTAACAAAATGTGATTAAATGGAGATGTATAAGTGTAATCAAGTGTTTGCTGTTGCCTTGGAAATACATTTATGTAATGCACTGTTTAGGTTTTATTTCATTGGTTCCCTGTAAGAAAAACCGATTTTTTTGTGCTGTAATGAATGAAAGGTGGTAAAATAGTAAGGAAGTGGCTCTAATAAAGATCAAAAAGACAAAGGGAGAAAGGATAAGCAAGGTGCATTAACTTTCAGGAGAGTTATCATTTGTAGAGATGTTGGATATTACATATGTACAATAAGAAGTCAGTCGGTTGGAAAATAGAACAATGTTTCATTAATATTCTTTCCTCCCCTGCATTTTTTCACAGTAGTAAGTTCTTTCATCTGGGATTTCTATCGTTAGTTCCCCCCCACCCCCCTCCCCTGCTTTTCTTTTTACCCTGGTCAACTACCCAGATGAGCTTAGCTAGTTATGGTCAGTTAATGAGGACACGAACATTGATTTTCCTGTCTGGTAAGTACTTGGTGCCACGAGTCGTCTGTATTCAGTTTGTGAGAAGGTGCAAATTTGTATAAAGAAATCCTCAACCTTGCAGTTAGCTCGTATGCCAGCTTGTATGCCAGTGTGACAGATAGTTGTTCAGGTGAAATACAATAGTTCTAGGGCAGCTGACGTATAAATGATTCTGCATGAGTATGACTATTTCCCTTTGTGACAGTGAGAAAATGGGACCTACTAATCAAAATTAAGGTAGGTTGGGGAAGGGGACCTACTGATGAATTCTAATACACTGTCATTTAAGATTTTTGTTTTAACATAATGTTGTTTACGTAACCATGAAGGGTAGCCTTCACAAATGTAGAACGAGTTGAGGAATACACTACCTCTATGACGACAACAGAGTGAAATTTTCACTCTGCAGTGGAGTGTATGCTGATATGAAACTCGCAGGCAGATTAAAACTGTGTGCTGGACTGAGACTCAAGCTTGAGACCTTTGTCTTTTGCAGGCAAGTGCTGTACCAACTGAGCTATTCAAACACAACTTGGAAGGTAGGAGATGAGGTACTAGCAGAACTAAAACTGTGAGGATAGTTTGTAAGTTGTGCTTGGGGTAGCTCAGAAGGTAGAGCACTTGCCTGTGAAATGCAAAGGTCCTGAGTTTGAGTCTGTTTGGTACTGTTTTAATCAATGGTAACAATAATTTGTCAAGTGCTAATCTATTAAGAGTGGAATTACAAGCACATTGCAATCAGTGCTCTCTGTGAGACTGAACGCTGTGTGGTAGTGTCGTGGGCACATGACATAAAGAAAGTAAATGAGTAGAGCAGCAAATTTGAATGAAATAAAGCAACTTTGACAAAGGGTAGTTAGGGCCCAGCATCTGGGAACAAGCACCTAGTAAATTGCGAAGGTGGTTGGCTATTCATGTACTGCTGTCGGGGAACATCTAGAGCATCTGTGAAAAGTGGTTGAAGGATGGTGAAACCACGAGTAGGTGACAAGGTGTTAAGATATTTGTGTTTCACCACAGAACATGAAGCTTGGAGCCTTCATTCTCTGTACAGGGATCAAGGAGACTGATCCTGGTTCAGTGGAAACATGTTGCCTTGTTACACCAGGTTCACAGTGGTGCCTAGATAATCCATCATACAGGCAAATAGTTGCTTGAAATGTGCACCACACCACAGATGCAAGCTGATGGGGTGTATACAGTACTATAGGTGACATTTGACTGTGCTTCCATGGGACTTGTGGTAATAAACGCACCATGACAGTGTGGACTACGTGAATGTTGTTGCAAACCTTCCTGCATCACTTCAAACTTGTATGTCTTGACAGTGGTGGCGTCTTCCAGCATGATACCTATCCATGTCGTAATGCCAGAATCGTATTGTGGGGGTTTGAGAAACATGATGGTAAACTCAGGTATCAACCTTGGCCACCAAATTTCACGGTCTGAACCTGATGCATCTGGGATGCTAGTAGGTGCCAGTAGGTGCCAGTTCTGCACCAGTAAATCAAAAGCATTTAATTTGCAAGAATTGCACAAACTGTGCATAGACACCTGGTACCAGATGCCTTCAGAAAGCCTACAAAGGACTTTTCAAATCCATGCCACAGATTCTCTGCTGTACTGCCATTCCAAAGGTGGACTGACATACTGTTAGGCAGGTGGTCACAACAGTTTGGTTCTCAGTAGGTATATATATTTGGAGAAAGACAGCTACCTTAAAAAAGAAACTACTCTCTCTACTCAGATGCTGATTTTATCTAAGAATTAATGTAGTATTGGCAAGATGTGCTAAAATAAATATTAAGTGAAATTTACATCCCTGATTTTTTATCAACATTTATCATGAAAATGGGTGTAAGCATGTACACTACTGCCCATTAAAATTGCCACACCAAGAAGAAATGTGGATGATAAACAGGTATTCATTGGACAAATATATTATACTAGAACTGACATGTGATTACATTTTCACGCAATTTGGGTGCATAGATCCTGAGAAATCAGTACCCAGAACAACCACCTCTCATCGTAATAACGGCCTTGATACGCCTGATCATTGAGTCAAACAGAGCTCGGATGGCATGTACAGGTACAGCTGCCCATGCAGCTTCAACACGATACCACAGTTCATCAAGAGCTGTGAATGGCGTATTGTGAGGAGCCAGTTGCTCGGCCACCATTGACCAGACGTTTTCAGTTGGCGAGAGATCTGGAGAATGTGCTGGTCAGGGCAGCAGTCGAACATTTTCTGTATCCAGAAAGGCGCATACAGGACCTGCAACATGCGGTCGTGCATTATCCTGCTGAAATGTAGGGTTTCGCAGGGACTGAATGAAGGGTAGAGCCACGGTTCGTAACATATCTGAAATGTAATGTCCACTGTTCAAAGTGCCGTCAATGCGAACGAGAGGTGACCGAGACGTGTAACCAGTGGCACCCCATACCATCACGCTGGGTGATACGCCAGCATGCCGATGACGAATACACGCTTCCAATGTGCGTTCACCGCGATGTCACCAAACATGGATGCGACCATCATGATGCTGTAAACAGAACCTAGATTCATCTGAAAAAATGACGTTTTGCCATTCGTGCACCCAGGTTCGTCGTTGAGTACACCATCGCAGCACTCTTGTCTGTGATGTAGCGTCAAGGGTAACTGCAGCCATGGTCTCCAAGCTGATAGTCCATGCTGCTGCAAACGTCGTCGAACTGTTCGTGCAGATGGTTGTTGTCTTGCAAACGTCCCCATCTGTTGACTCAGGGATCGATACGCGGCTGCACTATCCGTTACAGCCATTTGGATAAGGTGCCTGTCACCTCGACTGCTAGTGATAGGAGGCCGTTGGGATCCAGCACAGTGTTCCATATTACCCTCCTGTACCCACCGATTCCATATTTTGCTAACAGTCATTGGATCTCGACCAACGTGAGCAGCAATGTCGCGATACAATAAACTGCAATCGCGGTAGGCTACAATCCGACCTTTATCAAAGTCGGAAACATGATAATACGCATTTCTCCTCCTTACACGAGGCATCACAACAACGTTTCACCAGGCAACGCCGGTAAACTGCTGTTTGTGTATGAGGAATCGGTTGGAAACTTTCCTCATGTCAGCACGTTGTAGGTGTCGCCACCAGTGCCAACCTTGTGTGAATGCGCTGCATATCACAGCATCTTCTTCCTGTCGGTTAAATTTCGCGTCTGTAGCACGTCATCTTCGTGGTGTATAGCACGTCATCTTTGTGGTGTAGCAATTTTAATGGCCAGTAGTTTGCGTTCCACATGTCCTCCCAAAGCCACTGGACTCCAACCAAAGTTGGTACACACATCACTTTTTGTCTGAAAGGAAGTACTTGGTGTAAGAACTATGTTCCTCCAAATGGGATGACATAAGAGATGGAAAAATTTAAAATCGCCATGTATTCATGAAAAGAAGATTATCTTGTTAACCACTTCTATCATTTATTGGAATGCTGGCATTTTACCTGTGGCCTTGCCCACATACGTCGTGTGTGTGTCTGACACACATAGCACTTGCAGTTCGGAAAAAAAAATTACTTTGGACATAAAATACTCATAGTGTCGCCACTGCTGATGGTGTGTGGAGAAAAGGGGGACGGGGGGGGGGGGGGGGGGGGGAGATATCAAAAAATTTGGTACGCACATGACTCGTATTTTTTAAAAAAGTTACGTGAGAGTCAACCTACTACGCTTTGGGATGGGGGTGAGGAGGTGGTGAAGTGTAAAAAGGTTCCAAAACAAGCTGTTAGTATTTCCTTTCTGTATATAGTTCTCTTGGTATACTTTAAAAGTCTAGAGTGCACTATGTCTTTTACTTGTGTTGTTCAGTGTGTCAACCAGATCGTGAGAATGGGCACAGCAAGAAGCCAATATTTCTCTCTCTCACACACACCGTATGTGGGCGAAACTGCAGGTAAAATGCCAGCATTTCAGTAAATTGTAGAACTGGTTAACAATGTAATCTTTTCGTGAATATCTGGAGATTTTAAATTTCCTGGACGGATTTCTGCTGGTGAACTGTTACGTATGTTTGCATCAGAGTATAAAACACTATTTTCTATTTGAGTACTTTGGACTTAGGGTATTGTGGTTCTGAATTACAGTTTTTTCTTTCCTATTTTTATTAAATACGAATAGCATTAAGGAATAAACATATTGTCACTTAAGTGTAAGAATACTTATACCTCTGAACAGGCTTCTACAGTGTAAATACTTCTTTGATATTGGCTGCATTGTTCTAAAAATTATACCATAGAAAACTAATGAATGTCACATCATCAATCCTACCTGTAAGTCAATATAATGAGGGTGATTTTTCATAGGATAGTAGACAGAACTGAACCTTTTGTTTACTTAACACATTTTAGTGTTACCTCGGTATATTATACTCTTGGATGCCTAAAAAATTCACACACTGGAGTCTCATCCAGCATTGAGTCCATTGATCACTACTTTCTGGTACTTGCAAGCTATTTGTTAGTGTGAAATTGCGTAATGTGAATTCTTGAAATATTAAAGATCGATTCACATTTGACAGAACTGAATGGGATGTCAAAACAGACCATAATACTTTTCAAAGGAGGAGGCATTCACATAGGCCGTCAGCGGTATGGTATGGGATAAAACAGGATGTTACCATCAAGGATTCTCGGGAAGAAAGTTCTGAGGGTGAGGGAAAAGGTTGCATCGTCTGATAAAATTATCATCACTGCTTCTTTTGTGTTATAATCTGGACTTCATGCTTTTGTATCTTTGTGGTCTCTGTTTTATTGTTTATTGTGCTTCATGGTGCATTGTAAATATTTGATAAGGACTTTGATACTTTTTCCCACCAGTGCTCTCTCACAAAAGTGGCGACATACCCAAAAGTGAAAAATGGCTTAGGTTTTAAATACGTGGACTAAGAAAGAACCTGCACAGTGCGCAAATAAGGAAACAAATTGATGAAACAATTTTCATTAAATAGTCTTTTTTTAACAGTGTCAATGACACCACTACCAAAGGAGAAAAATACAGTTGTTTTTAACATTATTTGGTAATTAGTAGTGAGGAAAAAACCACAAAGGATAAGTTAAGATGCTCCATGTATCGCCTCCTAAATACTGCTTGATGTGTTTTGCGAGGATTTATGCCAACAGAGTGCGTCTTGCAATTAGGTCCTGGTGCTGGTTGAATGGCTCCCGCAGAGTCTCAAAAAATCTTCTTGTGGTGGTTTCCAAGCTACTGACAAAAATTCTTGTGGTGTTTAACGACTTGTTTTATTACGAATGCATTAAATCATAAAACACCAGAACATTTGTTTGACAACTTGGATGCTTTTTCCAGGCTGAGTCAACATCAAATCTGAACTAACTGAACTTTTAACATCAAATTCCTAATATTTATTTCAATTGTTGAGAAGCCCACAGCACAGAACTTCTCCACGAGGGGCTCCATGGCATGGTGCACAGCATTTCAGATGCTGAGGAGACACTATGATAATGTAGGCACATCGTAAGGCGACCTCTTGTTTATTTATACTCCGCAAGCCACCCAGCGGCGTGTGGCGGAGGGCACTTTGCGTGCCACTGTCATTACCTTCCTTTCCTGTTCCAGTCGCGTATGGTTTGCGGGAAGAATGACTGCCGGAAAGCCTCTGCACGTGCTCGAATATCTCTAATTTTACATTCGTGATCTCCTCGGGAGGTATAATTAGGGGGAAGCAATATATTCGATACCTCATCCAGAAATGCACCCTCTCGAAACCTGGACAGCAAGCTACACCGCAATGCAGAGCACCTCTCTTGCAGAGTCTGCCACTTGAGTTTGCTAAACATCTCCGTAACGCTATCACACTTACCAAATAACCCTGTGATGAAACGCACCGCTCTTCTTTGGATCTTCTCTATCTCCTCCGTCAACCCGACCTGGTACGAATCCCACACAGATGAGCAATACTCAAGTATAGGTCGAACGAGTGTTTTGTAAGCCACCTCCTTTGTTGATGGACTACATTTTCTAAGCACTCTCCCAATGAATCTCAACCTGGTACCCGCCTTACCAACAATTAACTTTATATGATCATTCCACTTCAAATCGTTCCGCACGCATACTCCCAGATATTTTACAGAAGTAACTGCTACCAGTGTTTGTTCCGCTATCATATAATCATACAAAAAAGGATTCTTCTTTCTATTTATTCGCAATACATTACATTTGTCTATGTAGAGGGGCAGTTGCCACTCCCTGCACCAAGTGCCTATCCGCTGCAGATCTTCCTGCATTTCGATACAATTTTCTAATGCTGCAGCTTCTCTGTATACTACAGCATCATCCGCAAAAAGCCGCATGGAACTTCCGACACTATCTACTAGGTCCCATAACACTCCCCTGTGGCACACCAGAAGTTACTTTAACGTCTGTAGACGTCTCTCCATTGAGAACAACATGCTGTGTTCTGTTTGCTAAAAACTCTTCAATCCAGCCTCACAGCTGGTCTGATATTCCGTAGGCTCGTACTTTGTTTATCAGGCGACAGTGCGGAACTGTATCGAACGCCTTCCGGAAGTCAAGGAAAATAGCATCTACCTGGGAGCCTGTGTCTAATATTTTCTGGGTCTCATGAACAAATTAAGTGAGTTGGGTCTCACACGATCACTGTTTCTGGAATCCATGTTGATTCCTACAGAGTAGATTCTGGGTTTCCAGAAATGACATGATACGCGAGCAAAAAACATGTTCTAAAATTTTACAACATTTCGATGTCCGAGATATAGGTCTATAGTTTTACGCATCTGCTCGACAACCCTTCTTGAAGACTGGAACTACCTGTGCTCTTTTCCAATCATTTGGAACCTTCTGTTCCTCTAGAGACTTGCGGTACATGGCTGTTAGAAGGGGGGCAAGTTCTTTCACGTATTCTGTGTAGAATCAAATTGGTATCCCATCATGTCCAGTGGACTTTCCTCTGTTGAGTGATTCCAGCTGCTTTTCTATTCCTTGGACACTTATTTCGATGTCAGCCATTTTTTCTTTTGTGCGAGGATTTAGAGAAGGAACTGCAGTGCGGTCTTCCTCTGTGAAACAGCTTTGGAAAAAGGTGTTTAGTATTTCAGCTTTATGCATGTCATCCTCTGTTTCAATGCCATCATCATCCCGGAGTGTCTGGATATGCTGTTTCGAGACACTTACTGATTTAACGTTAGACCAGAACTTCCTAGTATTTTCTACCAAGTCGGTACATATAATTTTACTTTCGAATTCACTGAACTCTTCATGCATAGTCCTCCTTACGCTAACTTTGACATTGTTTAACTTCTGTTTGTCTGAGAGGTTTTGGCTGCGCTTAAACTTGCAGTGAAGCTCTCTTTGCTATCGCAGTAGTTTCCTAACTTTGTTGTTGAACCACGGTAGGTTTTTCCTATCCCTCACAGTTTTACTCGGCACGTATCTGTCTAACGCATTTTACGATTGCCTTGAACTTTTTCCATAAACACTCAACATTGTCAGTGTCGGAACAGAAATTTTCGTTTTGATCTGTTGGGTAGTCTGAAATCTGCCTTCTATTACTCTTGCTAAACAGGTAAACCTTCCTCCCTTTCTTTATATTCCTATTTACTTCCATATTCAGGGATGCTGCAACAGCCGTATGATCACTGATTCCCTGTTCTGCGCTTTTTATATAATAGTTTTTATATTATGGGTGGTACCTCATAATCTCACTTTCATCACTGGTGCTAGTCTAATCAAAGTGACACTGTTTTGCTGTCCCATCTGGTGGGACTAAACCATGATATATCACTGATGTCACTTATTGCTGTCTAGTCTGAATTGGCCATAATGCATAAACTGTTTGCTGTGAACCAGTTCTAAAACTGTTCCATTATTCTCCTAGCTGTGTCTAGTATGGACCTGTTTGTGCCCTTTATCAGTGTATGTCTCATCATAAATTTTTGAAGAGCCCTCTAGTATTTTTGGTTAATCGTTTATGTAGGCCAGGAAAAGGAGTGGGTCAAATATTGAACCTTGCAAGATACTGTATTTCATGTTTTCCCACCATATTTAATTTCATTCTTATGGTGTCACTTTTTAATGTGACCCTCTGGTTTATTTACTTATTTTACTTTATTTTCCGTATGTGATTTTCCATGCAGCATATTTGCTTTTAATGCTGTGTACTATTTTAGTGCCTGTAGTTGAATTTTATGGCCAATGCAAACTAAGGCTTTGGTAAGACCACAGAGTAACTTTTCTCATGTAGTTCAAGCCAGAACCATGTTTGCGAGATTATTAATTGCTTTATGTACAGAGAAAGCTTTACAGAAGCATAACTGATGCTATTAAAAGGTTATCATCAGAAACATATTTCAATGTTCTGTTGTGACCTACCTACTCAAAAATATTTGAGAACACTGGAAGGAAGTAGGTACATCTATAGTTAGATGTCTGTTGCTTATTTCCATTTTTATAAATGCGTGTTTCTACCACACATTTCAGTCTTGCAGGAAATAAACCTTGACTCATTAACTAAAAACAAAAATAATTCAATGTGGGTGCTACCAAGTCAGTGCAAGATTTTATTACTTTCCTTTAGATACAATCATATGATTCCTGCTTTTTAGTGAGTTAAAGATTTTGTAGTCTTTTTTAACAGAGAACTGAAACCGCTGTCTCATGGTAGCATATGAAATGTCTGCCAGCATAAATCAAATAAATCTGCCTTTTGCTGTCCATTTTGTCCCTGTGTGTTTAGCTACTGTTAGGAAAACTTCCTTGAATTTGATTTGAATTGCATGTCATGTGCTGCTACTGTCATTATTAAGTGGAACATAATTCGACTGTCTTAATTTGTTTCATGCCTAATAATGCTCCAGATTGCATTTGCTCTGTTCGTGGAAATTTTTTGTGCACATTACTTGACTTTTGCCCTTTTTATGTCATGGTAAAGAATGCTGCAGTACTGCTTATAGTGCATTTGTAGGTCTTGGTTAGTCTCCATTACTAAAGATCTCTCTTCCGAGCACCGGACTTTAACTCCAGATGTTTTGTCGTCCTTTCTCTCAGCTACCACTGTAAATGAAGTGGTGATTGTTGAAAGGAACTAATCCCATATTTTGACATTTTTTATTTCAAAATGGTTTCCATTTTTTCTATGCTTATTGACTGTTTTGTGAAGACTGGATCCAAACCAAGGCAGTATTTAAGCCTTTTTAAAGGACTAGAATAATACATTGAGTGTTGACAGACATTAACTGAATGATAGCTGGGTGGTAACGTGTTTGGCTCCCATGCAAGTGGGCCTGGGTTTGGTTCCCAGCCGGGTTGGAGATTTTCTCCACTTGTGGACTGGGTGTTGTCTTGTCCTCATCATCATTTCATCTTCGTCATCGGTGTGCAAGTCGCCCAAAGTGGCGTCAAATGAAATAAGACTTGCACTTAGCGGCCGAACTTCTCCTAATGGGGCCTCCCTGCCAATGATGCCATACGCTCATTTCCATTTCCAATTGAATGGTTGGTTTCCCTTCAACACCAAGTGGGGAAACATGCACGAACACTCAGTCCTGTAGATAACATTTGTTGATTTTTGCTTCAGGCTGTCCAGGTTATTTTTGCCTTGTGAAACATGCAATCATATAAGTATTATCCTTAGTATTTTGTGATATTGTGAACTCAAAATGTCTAACAAAGAAATGGTTGCCCATAACGGTAGGAAACGATAAAGAAATAAATGTTTTAACAGGAGAAATAGTATTAAGGCTTCATTTATTAAAGGTACAGAGTACACTAACTACAGTAGTAATTCTGTGTAAGCAAAATCTGTTGGAGAAAACTGTGGGTAACGATTTTTAATGACATTTATGTCATACAAATTGGGGCAAATACAGATGGCCTGGAGAACAGAGTTCCAGGGTACAAAGAAACACAGCAGAGAAAAGGAAATACAATACTAACCTGACTATAGTAGATTTTGAAAGTGATCACCATTCATCGCTTGGCACTTTTGGGCCCTCATTAGCAAGTTGCTGAATGCAGATCGCAGCTGGACTGCTGGAATTGCTGCACTCTCATCTGAAATGTTGTGCTGCAGTTCTTGAAGACTATGAGGGGTGTTGCGATACACTGTAGACTTGAAGGTTTGCCACACAAAGTAATCGCTCACTGACAGGTCAGGTGACCTGGGTGGTCAACAAGGGCCATGAAGAGACTGATCTCTGCTAACAACTCTGTTAGGCATGAAGACTGTGTAAATGTGTTCCAAGTTTCTCCTGACTCTATGGACATTTGCTCCAGCCTGTTGGAAGTAATTGTAGGTATTTTCCTCCTCTGTCAATGCTGCCACAAATGGTTCCAAAATGTCCAGGCCACTTTTATTTGCCCCACCATGTATAACAGAGACAAAACAATGAGCAAGTGCGCAGCGACAATAACTTAGCGCCTCAATGTGTGTGGAGACACAAGTGTTTGCACTAACCTCATATTGTGTGAAATACTCTTGAAGAAAAAAAAGATGAGAGAAATATATCAAAAATGTGGAAGACAGTGTATACAAAAGCAATAAAAAGGTTTAACCACCAATATGAGCAGCAGGATGGAAAATGTAAGTACAGTGACATACAAAACTACTACCCATGAAAAAGTATTTCAAAACTAAGCAAAACCAGTTTTGTTCATGACTGCTTTGCAGATGACATGCTATTAAAATGAGTTTAAAAAATCTATTTTCACTAGCAATGTAATATTCAGCTGAACAATCATTACAAACTAAACAAAATGCTTACGTTACAGTTGTTAGGTATAAAATAAATGACCATGAACTTTCTATGATAATTTACATGAATAAATTTGAACCACAGAAGAAGACACTTTGATGTTGAAACATATCTGGGTAAATAAGAGAAATACTTTGTGTTTTGCATTTAAAAGTAAGTTTTCTGTATTTAGTAAGTTGATGTTCATTTTAGCTGCAAACCTCAATATTACCATCGAATCTTAGAAGAGGAAAGACTTGTGATCTCCAAAATGTTCCATTATTTACATCAAGCAAAACCGAACAAGACCTTCATCTGCAATGTCTCACTGAACATCATTGTGTTTCATGATGATGTTCTCGAAATCTTGACACACAGCTACTGATGAAGAGTCAAAGAAGTGTCTCGTTTTATAAGCTTTGTGTTTAGTGGAGATACTCGGACCAATGTATTGAGAGGCTTTTATGAATATGCATGTTGTCACACAAAAACATCTTTACAGCCTCACATCTTTACTATCCAAAGGAAAAACACCTGCAGATAAAAGGGGATCCAGTTCCAAAACACAAACCATTTCCAGACAAATACACAGTTTAATCAGAAAACAAAGAGAACAGTTCCCACTTTTAAAAGACCACTATGTAGGAAAAGAAAAACCATATTTAGATTCTAGGTTAAATGTTAAAATTATGCACCGACTTTTTAATAAACAACACCCTAATTATACTGTAAAATATGACTTTGAACATAGCTGCTAAGGTTCAGTGACTGTGTCAGAATTATATTAAAACAAATAAGCCCTTAATATTTGTGACCGAGGGCTTATTTGTTCTAATATGTAAAATATGAATTTCCTTTTTAAAAAAATGAGGAATTTTTTTTCTTTTTGTTTTGGAAGACCTCCCATTGATGTGTGCAGTGTTTCCAAAGATCTAGACATAAAAATTAGGACGCTACATTTGCCTATAAACATAAAGTTGGCTGCTAAGTCAAAGATAGCCTTTACGGCAAGGAGTAAAGACTTTTATTCATATACGGAAACATGCAGTGAAACTGCAAAGAAAAATGTGATACACTGCTTGGTATTTGATTATATGTAGGATTTGCCAGTTTCCTGTATTCATTGTGCAGGAAATATTTTATTTGAGACAACTGTGGTAATATATTTCACATTCATAATCTCCACATGACCGCTGTCAATTCTATGAGGAGCATATAATAAATAATGCAACACATATTTTTTCTCGGCCACTTTTGGTTGAAAAAATGTGAAATTTGTTGTGAGACATCATGGAATATTCCAAGCGCTAATGCGCTGCTTCCTGGACTTGGGTAGGCGCGCCGGCTCCAGATCGAATCCGCCCAGTGGATTAGCAATGAGGGCCGGTGTGCCGGCCAGCCTTGATGTGGTTTTTAGGCAGTTTTCCACATCCCACTAGGTGAATACTGGGTTGGTACCCACGTCCTGCCTCAGTTACACGACTCGCAGACATCTGCACATGTTAACACTGTTCCATGGGTTACACTAGACGCAGACAGCTAGGATACACTAATTCCAACCCGGGGGGTATAGGGTGGTGACAGGAAGGGCATCTGGCCACCCCTTAACATTAACCTTTCCAAATGCGACCCTACAAAACTGCGGGATAAAGGCACAAGCAAAAGAAAGAAAGATTGTGGAATATTCAAACTTCAGCCCCTACAATTTCATTAAGTTCCAGTAGGTGGCAGTGCTATACGGAGCCTTGAAAATGTCACTCATAATGAAGGTGCATTCCAGAGAGCTGGCTTTAAGTTTTCTACATGCTTGCAGAAAGTATGCAGAGACCTGTCAGTGAACAAAAGCATGGTGGGTTGTTGGGTGAGGCAACTGTCATCGTAGCAACAAGGTTGCACGAACCTGTCCAATCTCACACATTCCGGCTGGCCGCACACAGCTGGGACTCCTTCAGTGTTGGAATGTACAGATTCTCTTATTCAAGGTGATTGATGGAATGATTCTTACTGCTCAACTGGTCATCTCTGCTGGTCATGCTGACACACTTGTCAACCAGTTGGGGTACTCTAAGGTGTGGGCCCACTAGATTCCTTACCACCTACCAGGTTATTGTAAAGAACAATGAAGGACCACATTTGTGGAATTGTCTGTGCATTATGGAGCTGACTGCGACAATTTTTTGTCAACTATCATCATGGGCAATGAAACATAGGTTCACCACTTCAAACCATAAACTAAATGGCAATTCAGGGAGTGGCGCCAAACCACCTCTTCTCTGTAGAAAAAGTTCAAAGCCACACCCTCAGCTGGTAAAGTCATGGAGACAGTCTTCTGGGACTATGAAGGGGTTACTTTTTCTTATATCCTCCCTTACGGTGCAATGATCAACTCCGAAGTGTATTATGTTACATCCCACCCCCACCCGCACCCCACCCCCCCCACCCCCCATAAATTGAAGAAATACTTAAGCTCGTTCATTGCCACAAAAATGCAAATGATTTTCTTCTCCTCCATGAGAATGCAAGGGACCAAACAAGTCTGTGCACCTGAGACGACCTCACAGAACTTCATTGGACTTTTCTTCCTCATCCAGCCTACAGCCCATATCTCACACCTTCCAACTTCCATCTCTTCTGCCCAATTAAGGTTGCAATCCATGGGAAGCAAGAAATGGACGATATGGAAGCTATTGATGCAACAAGACGTTGGCTCCGTCTTTGACCAGTGGAGTGGTACTATGCAGGCATATGGGCCCTCCCAGTAAGGTGGCATAAGTCCATTGCACTGAACGAAGATTATGTTGAAAAGTATGGTTTTGTAGCCAAAAGAGTGGGGAATAATATGGTGTATTGGAATCCCGAATCAAACCAACCAGATTTCAGAAAAAAAAGTGTTGCAATACTTATTGAATGTCCCTTGTACATTCATCATGAATGGGTTCCAGAAAAGAGAGCAAACAAAGAGTGCTCTTTTCTTCTGAATTAATCCATCATAATATTAGAGAAGACAGTAGAATATTGCACCTGTATTGTGATAGATATCCACCAGAAAACAAAAATCATTCATTCATAAGAACGTTTGTGGGATTGTCTGAGACTGTCCATCACTCCCTTGTGTGAGGCCTTGGACTTTAAAGGAAAGTTTTAAAAGTGTGATCCTGCGGCCGATGTGTCCCGAAGAAACAATGATTTCTTTTCTCCAGCTCCATTCCTGGAGTCTGAGCACCTGACATCTTATCCATGCCATGTAATAACCTGTTCGTAATTGGAAGTATTGAGGAGAACACTTTCAGCTTCCTGGGCGAAGGAAAGAAAGAAATGTTTTCGAAGGTATAATTCAAGCCTATCCTGAAGGAAAAGTTCTCTTAAAAAAATTAAAAAATGGAGGTTATAAGAAAAGTTAATTGTTGTTATTGGCTTGAAAGACTTAAAGGCATTCTATGAGGCTATTTTATGATGTTCTACTATTCAACAGTCACCATTTCAGTTGTTCACGACCTGCTGCAAAGGAAAACAGATTCTATAAACATTTTTAGGAAATTATCAAATTTCCCATCTTCTGTGCATCCTTAGTAATCTCCTCCCAATGTTCGATTTCCTCTGAACAGTGTAACTGAGTCAGCATTTGCAATTTATAGTTAAACCTGATTAATTGGGATGCTTGATCATTGCAATTTGACCATCATGTCAGATAAATGATTTGTTATGGCACTCACATTTATTTGATGAAAGATAATACTGTGTAGAAATAAATTATTAATTAGATTGGATTAGATTCAGTTTTCGTTCCATAGACCCAAAAATGAGATGATTCTCTTGGGTGTGGAACATGTCAGAAAGAAAAACATAAGAAAACATAAAACATTTGAATACAATATTTATTACCCTGATCATTTGTCAGGAGATTGTCAGAATAGGTGAGTACATTACAGTAAACTAGAACTGTTGTTTACGGAATTAATACACTGTCAGAATGAAACATTGTTATGCATTTTCAATAAATTTTTCATACACAAAATACCTAATTGTGATTGTTGTGACCAAGTGCAGTCAAAACTGAAATCTAACAGACATTTTTACTTAAGCTAGTGTAACAGTCCCTGTTAATATATTGATCTATAGAGTAGAAGGAGTTGCCTATAAAAAAGTCTTTCAAACTCTGTTGAAACCGTGCTTTATCTGAAACCAAGTTTTTAATGGTTGATGGCAATTTACTGAAAATGTGTGTTCCTGAATATTGGATCCCTTTGTGGACTAAGGTAAGTGATTTTAGGTCTTTATGTAGATTGTTCTTATTCCTAATATTGATATTATGTAATGACCTATTGGTTGGAAACAGAGATATATTACTTGCAACAAATTGCATTAAGGAATAAATACACAGAGAAGCAGTGGTTAGAATACAAAGTTCCTTGAATAGGGTTCTACATGATGCTCTTGAATTTACACCACAAATGATTCTTTTATTACACGCTTTTGCATGCTAAAAACTTTTGCTCAGTTTGATGAGTTACCCCAGTATATGAGCCCATATGACTTAATAAATGAAAGAATGCAAGTTTATTTTATATTTATGTCTCCTACATCTGACATCATTCTCACTGCAAATACAGACTTGTTTAGGTGCTTCAGCAATTCTGTGGTACATCCTTCCCAACTGAATTTATTATCAAATTGTAATCCCAGAAATTTAACACTGTCAACCTCTTCGATCTGCGAGTTTTCATATGTTATACACATGCTGGAAAGAAATCTCTTACAGGTTCTGAACCGAATCTAGTGGGTCTTTTCAAAGTTTAGTGACAATGAATTAGCCTTAAATGATTTAGCAATGTCAGTGAAAATTTGATTGGCAGCTATTTCTAAATCTGTACTTGACTTGCTACTTAGTGCAGTGTTTGTTTCATCTGCAAGCAAAACAAACTTAGCATCTGACAATCTAACAGACAAGAGGTCATTAATGTATGCAAGAAGAAGCTACAGACCCAAAATGGAACCTTGAGTAACACCACATGTAATGACGACTGACTGCTTACTGCACAGGTATTTTACAGTGACATCCTTTGTTTCCTGTAGCTCAAACCATTTTGCAGCATTGCTGGTGACACCATAATATTCTAAATTACTTAAGAGAATGCTGTGGTTCACACAGTCAAAGGTTTTTCAGAGGTCACATAAAATGCCAGTAGCCTCTAATTTATTACAGAATTAATTAATTACATTCTCACTGTAAGTGTAAATAGCTATCTCTGTATCAGAACCCTCAAGAAACCCAAACTGTGGCTTGGACAAAATATTATTTGCAGTCAGATGCATTGATCAATAGTTTGATAGTATCTCTTTATCTCCATTCTTTTAAAGAGGCTTAACTACAGCATTGATTAACTTCATTGATATGTTATCATACCCAATAGAATACTTAGATTTTAAGGATTTTATGATGAATGCTACTTCTTCGCAAGACTTGAGGGTCATTTCCATTTTACTGAAGTTATTTTTAAAGACTGGTCTCAAATAGTCCATTGCACAGTCCACTGAACCGGATAACCGCAAGCTGTCAGTAACAGAAATGAAGTACTTGTTTAAGAGGTTTGCAACACTACATGTCTCATTTATTTTTAGAGCTATCTGTTTCTCTTCTGATTTGCCCCCATCTGTCTCTGTCTTCACTATATCCCATACAATTTTTATTTTATTGCCTGATGTAATTATCTTGTTCTTATAATAAAGCTGCTTCAGTTTCTGGATTACTTGCTTCAGTATTTTGCAGAATTCTTTGTAATGCATTACAATGCTAACATCAGAGATGTTGCTAGATAGTAGATACACTCTCCTTTTGGTCCCACATGATATCATTATTCTTTGTGTAATCCATGGTTTATTTTTTGACTTCAGTTTGATTTGAGTTACCTTTAGGGAAAAAGAATTTTCAAAAATAGAAGTAACTTCATTAATGAATGCTTTTATTTTCCATTTGAATCAGAAGTATTGTAAACAATCTATCCAGTTCATGTCTTTGAGTATCTCCTAAATTTCTCAATTTTTCAATGATTTATTACCCTCCTGTACTCAGATTTAATATATTTTTTCATCCTGACAAGTTTCAACATTTAACACAAGATGCTGCACATCATCATCAGATAGCACATTTACTATTGGTTTTGTGGTATGATTTTTTTTTGCTAGATTTGGCTACAAAGATATTATCAATAGCACTCTCAAAACATTTACAAATCCTACTTGCAAAGTTCACAGTAACAACTAAATCGAAGGACAGTGTTACATTATGTCCTATTCATGTTGAGGGAGAATGTCCGGGTTAGTTACACCGAACAACCCCCATTTAGCAGTAGTTCATTTACTCACCCAAACACAAGCAAGGCTCACAAAGAACTGAACATGGTGGAAGAGGCCAAAGATAATTTTAGCTTAGTTCAAAGATGATGCTCAGAGTCCATATCAATGCTGGTGTTGACCTCATTGGCGCCACATACCCCCCCCCCCCCCCGCAGTACAGAGAGTACTCTTTAGAGTCCGGAGGGGGGGGGTGACTAAGGTGTCGGCAGGGGTGCTCCGCGGAAGCCGGACCGTGGTCAGCTCTACAGCGTCGTCGGGGAGCTGTGTGGGTAGATGTCATGAAGGAAGGTTCCGCCACAAAACCTGGAAGTCGTTGAAGCTCTCCTGCGACTTCACCCACTATGCTGCTCTCACACACTCTGTCAAGTTACTTCCAGTCCCAATCATCAAGCTCTCCTCCGACCTCGCCCCCTACTCTGTTCTCACACACTCCGTCGAGTGACTACATCCTCCCCACGATGAGCTTAACTACGATCACGCCCTCACTGCTGGGCCCTTCGCCGGTCCCTTCGACCTCTCCCCTGTCGCCTGCCTCGCCCTGTTGAGGTTTCTCACTCCTCCCCATCTTGAACGTGCTCTCGCTCGAGGTGTTTGTGCCTGTCCCCCCGGACATAGTCCACGACATCTCAATAATACTATGCGATTATACACTGTTCGTCATGTGTTTTCCTTCATCCAGTGCTCATAACACAACCTCCACCATTACCTGCCACCTGGTGAAATGTGTTCCCTTCTCGCTCGACGTCAACCTGGACATGCTTCATGTGTTCGCCACGCCCACCGGAGACATTGTCGTCATCGCTATGTTTCACCTGCAGACTGCCGGCCTACCTGTCGCTGCACGACCAGCAGGCCCAGTACGACGCCCGGCACGCTTCAACGTCTTCCAGCTTCCCGATGACGCTGTCAATCTGACCATGGTCTGGCTCCCACACGGACCACCCCTGCCGACACTTTAGTCACACACCCCCCCCCCCCGGACCGAGCGAGGTGGCGCAGTGGTTAGCACACTGGACTCGCATTCGGGAGAACGACGGTTCAATCCCATCTCCGGCCATCCTGATTTAGGTTTTCCGTGATTTCGCTAAATCGTTTCAGGCAAATGCCGGGATGGTTCCTTTGAAAGGGCACGGCCGATTTCCTTCCCAATCCTTCCCTAACCCGAGCTTGCGCTCCGTCTCTAATGACCTCGTTGTCGACGGGACGTTACACACTAACAACCACCACCACCACCCCCCCCCCCGGCCTCTCAAAAGTATTCCGTACTATGGGGAGAGGGGGGGGGGGCGATGTGGCGCCGATGAGGTCGACACCAGCATCGATATACATTTGTCTCTAGACTCTGAGCATCGTCTTTGGATGCTACACATTGTGTTTGGGCTGTTCTGCCATTTAAGTTCTTTGTGAGCCTTTGATGTGTTTAGGTGAATAAACGAACTACTGTTAAATTGGTGTTGTTTGGTGTTTAGGTGAATATACGAACTACTGTTAAATTGGTGTTGTTTGGTGTAACCAACCCGAACATCCACCTCACCACAATTTAAATGATGTGCACCAAGTATCAACTAATCAGGGTGCATAAGACCTGGGACAACCGGGAGATCCGAGAAAAACCTGGGAATTTTGTCATCCGGGAGAAAACCGGGAAAACCATAGATTTTTTTGAATTCCGGGAATTTTTCATTGTTTTAGTTTTCAGTTAAATTTTTGTAATTTGAATGGTAAGAACCAGTGTTGCCAATTTAGCGACTTTGTCGCTAGAAATGGCGACTTTTGCCTCCGTCTTAGCGACAAAAAAAACTTTTCAGCGACAAAAATTATTTAGCGACTTATCTGACGACTTTTGGAATACTGACGACTTTTGAAGTACAAATCAAAACTATTTTGGGCCAGTATTTTCATTAACAAAACTAAGATTTTAACTATAGTATGGGTAATACACTGACTTTGTTCTAGATTTACAAGTTAAATTAAGTTCTTAGCAGATCATGTAGTATTGTTCAGCATTTAGTAAACCTGAATGTGGGAATTGCCTACAGAGTAAGAAAACCTTGACTATAGAACAATTCATTATTCATTACCCACTAGCCTGTTATCGTCGATAGCGTATCGCTCTACAATTCTTCAACTTTTGAACTCCCTTTATTTTCCGAATTGACAAAAAACATACGTAATATTAAGTATAATAAAATACATTTATGTCCAGCAACCTCTAATTTTTCGAAATGTTAACTCGCAGTCAAATTATTACCACATGCACAGTGGTAACGCAAGAACAATTCGATGGGGGTA
Organism: Schistocerca nitens; assembly: GCF_023898315.1. NCBI lineage: Eukaryota > Metazoa > Arthropoda > Insecta > Orthoptera > Acrididae > Schistocerca > Schistocerca nitens. The sequence continues at coordinate 369,489,989 of NC_064615.1, forward strand.
TCTCAGACATTACTACGTTTTAAACAATGAACAGTTGGACTAATATCCAGTCACCGAGTGAGTAGATTGTTTCATGACCTCTAGTTCGCCTGAGTTTTAATGTATTTTCAGTGATTATAAATTGGTGAAACTTATGTTGTGGCGACTTACATAATGGATTTAACGCAGAAGAAGAAGCAGTACGCTCAAAAATATCGGGATGCGTGGGAAGCAGAACTTGAATTCAATGGGTGGCTGAAACCAGTCGTTGGAGACTTATCCAAGGCAAGATGTCAAGTATGTGCAACAGAGTTTTATGCTAAATTGTGTGATATTAGAAAGCATTCGAAAACTATTAAGCATAAACAAAAAATTGATTAAAAAAAAAACACAAACCACCTTACCTGTGAAAATTGTTCCGAAAACTACAGTTAGAATAGCAAGCAGAGCGGAAGGCGCCCTTTCTTTATTTATTGCTGAACACTGTCCTATTTTTAGCTGTAGATCATTTAGGAATACTGTGCAAGAAGGTGTTTTCCGGTGATGAGGGCGCTAAAAACATGCAATTACATCGTACAAAGTGCACTAACATTATAACTGAAGTTTTGGCTCCATATTTTACACAATCATTGGTTGAAGATATAGGTAACCAAAAATACAGTGTACTAATAGATGAATCCACAAATGTATCAATATCTAAAATGCTAGGTATCGTTATACGGTACTATAGTGTAAACAACCAAACCATTAGATCAGCATTTCTCAAACTCGCTGTAGTAGAAACTGCAGACGCAAGAAATCTGGCTGCTGTTCTTGTGAATTCTTTGAAATATCTCAAACTTCCAATCGCTAATATGGTAGGAATTGGCACAGATAATGCTTCTGCAATGGTTGGAATAAACAATGGGCTTTTCGAACAACTCAAGAGAGAATATGGTTTGAAGCATTTGGTATTGATCCGTTGCATTTCTCACTCTCTTCATCTTGCAGTTTCGCACGCCTCAGTGAATACCATACCTAGAAACATAGAGTTTCTTGTACGGGACACCTACAATTGGTTCTCCATTTCACCCAAAAGACAAGAGGAATATAAAAAAGTTTATGAGACAATAAATTGTGGGAAACAGCCACTAAAAATTTTGAAGGTCTGTGCAACACGTTGGCTTTCAATTGAACCAGCAATACGAAGAATTCTGGAGCAGTGGAAACAACTAAAGCTACATTTTTCACTTGCCATGGTTCAAGACAATTGTTACACGGCCGATCTTTTGTACAAGATGTATTGTGACGACTCAAATCATCTTTACATGTTTTACCTCAGACATGCTTTAAAAGACGTACAAATAGCAATAAAAGCTTTTGAAGGAGACGACAATGACTCCACTAAATTACTAGATACACTAATATTTCTCATGCAGTCACTTGGACAAAACATAGTTTTTCCAACTGTTGATTTGTTGACAACACCAGTTCCAAGCGAATGTATGTACGCAAATCCGAACCTTGGCTTTATGTTTGAACAGAAATTGTCTGAGTCAAGTTTGTCAGAAGAAAATAAAGTTTATTTGAAGAAGAGATGCATGCAATTTAGTCTGAAACTCATAAAAGAAATTCAACAAAGACTGCCAAGTAACGTTACGATCCTAAAAAAATGTCAATGCTTTATGTTGAAGAAACACTAAAAGTGAATAAAAATAATGCTGTAGCGGATGTAGCCAAAGAATTGGGTTTTAGTGGCGATTTCATAGACGGTATGCTGCAAGAATGGCATAATATCAACTTCATTAGGTGGAATAACACTACTGACACTGTAGGATTTTGGAGTGAGGTTTTGCAGTATAAAAATGCCGCAGGGGAGAATTCTTTTTCTTTGATTTCACAGCTAGCAATGAATGACTGTTCTATGCCTACCGCATTCAAATGCAAAAGTGGAAAGAATATTCAGTTCTATGAAGATTATAAAAACTAATCAACGTAACAGATTATCGTTAAAGACAATTAATGCTTCGATCATATTGAGAGACCAGCTGAAGAAACAAAATAAAGATTGTGCATCTTTTGACATACCGTCAGACGTATTGGAGCTTATTGAAACGAACAAAAGTTACTCTTTTGCGACAAAACCAGGCGAACTGCAACATCATCTTTTGAGCGACGTTCAACCCTCTACATCAACTACAGTTCTGTCAGAGCATGAAACAGAAGAGTTATTCGATCTTCTGAGTGACGACGATGAATAGCTCACATACCAGTATGTATATATTTTGTAACCTAACTTGAGTTCTTGCTTTCTTTTGTTACAAATGTAGTTGTATATTTCTAGTATATTTGACTACTGTGATTGAAACAATTTATGTGTTGCGTCAATTATGATAACAAGTTTAATTATACGTTAGCGTATTTTATATGTATGTTGTTGCAAGCGATGTGTCATTTAATTAAGACAATATAGCAATTACGTATGAGACAATTTTTATTAATATTTTATTATCCCCCCCCCACCCCCACTGGCTTACTGCACCATTCACAGCACGAAATTTTCAGTACACCCATAGTAAAATCAGTTTTAGCGACTTTCTAGCGACTTTTGATATTGAATCTAGCGACTCGGATTTTTTAGAGTTGGCAACGCTGGTAAGAACTGATACTCTAACAAAGGATATTACTGTACTCCGCTTCTGCAGAATAATGCTTCAACAATAAAACATAAACGAGAGAAAAAAACGAAAATAACTTAAATTGCAAAGGAAATACGCCATATACAACGATGCATTTGCAAGCGTCTGCCAACTGGAAAATGTGTCAAAGGCGTAAGAAAGACTATGCAATGCTTCATAACAACAAATTGCCTCCGATGAGCGTGAACTCACAACTGTTTTAGCAGTTACGAGCGGGCTCATGTGCATGCGAAGTTGAGTCGCGTTTGAGTAGTAGATTCTCCCGCTTCTGGTTACAGGAATGTGGCTGCTGGCTGTGGAAGCAGTCGCAGCAAGCAGCTATATGCTGCCAGGAAAAGGGGACGCCAAATTCATATTCTTTAGGGAAAAAACTTGTTTCACAAAGCGCCTAGCATCCGGCACACGTTTGTGTATCGATTATTCATACGATTTTGAAACGCTTTCCTGTTGGTTTTTGAACATTTTTGAACACATTTTAAGTTGATTTCTGAATTAATCATAAATTGATTTTTGAATGCATGCATAGCGTACGTGATGTCTCTGTCACGAGAATCCTCGTCGCATCTAGAAATAAGCTTTCTGCAGACAAAAGGGGACGGTGCAATACGAGCTGAGCGACTGTGTCTGTTCCGACACTGACAATGTTGAGTGTTTATGAAAAAAGTTCAAGGCAATCGTAAAATGCGTTTTAGACAAGTACGTGCCGAGTAAAACTGTGAGGGACGGGAAAAACCCACCGTGGTTCAACAACAAAGTTAGGAAACTACTGCGAAAGCAAAGAGAGCTTCACTCCAAGTGTAAATGCAGCCAAAACCTCTCAGACAAACAGAAGCTAAGCGATGTCAAAGTTAGCGTAAGGAGGGCTATGCGTGAAGCGTTCAGTGAATTCGAAAGTAAAATTCTATGTACCGACTTGGTAGAAAATCCTAGGAAGTTCTGGTCTTACGTTAAATCAGTAAGTGGCTCGAAACAGCATATCCAGACACTCCGGGATTGAAACAGAGGATGACATGCATAAAGCTGAAATACTAAACACCTTTTTCCAAAGCTGTTTCACAGAGGAAGACCGCACTGCAGTTCCTTCTCTAAATCCTCGCACAAACGAAAAAATGGCTGACATCGAAATAAGTGTCCAAGGAATAGAAAAGCAACTGGAATCACTCAACAGAGGAAAGTCCACTGGACCTGATGGGATACCAATTCGATTCTACACAGAGTACGCGAAAGAACTTGCCCCCCTTCTAACAGCCGTGTACCGTAAGTCTCTAGAGGAACGGAAGGTTCCAAATGATTGGAAAAGAGCACAGGTAGTCCCAGTCTTCAAGAAGGGTCGTCGGGCAGATGCGCAGAACTATAAACCTATGTCTCCGACGTCGATCTATTGTAGAATTTTAGAACATGTTGTTTGCTCGCGTATCATGTCGTTTTTGGAAACCCAGAATCTACTCTGTAGGAATCAACATGGATTCCGGAAACAGCGATCGTGTGAGACCCAACTCACTTAATTTGTTCATGAGACCCAGAAAATATTAGATACAGGCTCCCAGGTAGATGCTATTTTCCTTGACTTCCGGAAGGCGTTCGATACAGTTCCGCACTGTCGCCTGATAAACAAAGTAACAGCCTACGGAATATCAGACCAGCTGTGTGGCTGGATTGAAGAGTTTTTAGCAAACAGAACACAGCATGTTGTTATCAATGGAGAGACGTCTACAGACGTTAAAGTAACCTCTGGAGTGCCACAGGGGAGTGTTATGGGACCATTGCTTTTCACAATATATATATGGTGGTGGTGGCGGTGGTTAGTGTTTAACGTCCCGTCGACAACGAGGTCATTAGAGACGGAGCGCAAGCTCAGGTTAGGGAAGGATGGGGAAGGAAATCGGCCGTGCCCTTTCAAAGGAACCATCCCGGCATTTGCAAGAAACGATTTAGGGAAATCACGGAAAACCTAAATCAGGATGGCTGGAGACGGGATTGAACCGTCGTCCTCCCGAATGCGAGTCCAGTGTGCTAACCACTGCGCCACCTCACTCGGTCACAATATAGTATATAAATGACCTAGTAGATAGTGTCGGAAGTTCCATGCGACTTTTCGCAAATGATGCTGTAGTATACAGAGAAGCTGCAGCAATAGAAAATTGTAGCGAAATGCAGGAAGATCTGCAGCGGATAGGCACTTGGTGCAGGGAGTGGCAACTGACCCTTAACATAGACAAATGTAATGTATTGCGAATACATAGGAAGAAGGATCCTTTATTGTATGACTATATGATAGCGGAACAAACACTGGTAGCAGTTACTTCTGTAAAATATCTGGGAGTAAGCGTGCGGAACGATTTGAAGTGGAATGATCATATAAGATTAATTGTTGGTAAGGCAGGTACCAGGTTGAGATTCATTGGGAGAGTGCTTAGAAAATGTAGTCCATCAACAAAGGAGGTGGCTTACAAAACACTCGTTCGACCTATACTTGAGTATTGCTCATCAGCGTGGGAACCGTACCAGATCGGGTTGACGGAGGAGATAGAGAAGATCCAAAGAAGAGCGGCGCGTTTCGTCACAGGGTTATTTGGTAAGCGTTACGGAGATGTTTAGCAAACTCAAGTGGCAGAGTCTGCAAGAGAGGCGCTCTGCATCGCGGTGTAGCTTGCTCGCCAGGTTTCGAGAGGGTGCATTTCTGGATGAGGTATCGAATATATTGCTTGCCCCTACTTATACCTACCGAGGATATCAGGAATGTAAAATTAGAGAGACTCGAGCGCGCACGGAGGCTTTCAGACAGTCATTCTTCCCGTGAACCTTACGCGACTGGAACAGAAAAGGGAGGTAACGACAGTGGCACGTAAAGTGCCCTCCGCCACACACCGTTGGGTGGCTTGCGGAGTATAAATATAGATGTAGTAAAGCCGAACGGATAAATGCTAATCGCTGTCTGATTATGTGGTTGATTGGGTTTGCGAATGATCAGTGTTGCTAGAGTTACTGGCGAAATCCATAGATTCAGACTACCATAATGGAAATAAACGAATGACAGGTGAGAAAGATTACGTATTATCTTCTCGGTGTATCCAAGAAAATGAAATTTTGACAGAACATTTTTGGCCAGATCGCCACTCTAGTAAGGACCAGTAGTGCAGTCCCCGGCTAGCAGACACTTAAGTTCTATTCTGGAAGTAACGCAGAAAGCGTGTTGTACGAACACGTAATAACACCTAACCGGAAAATAATCGCAGAATAACTAAACCTGTGATTTTGGCAGGGTTAGTGAAGTTAATCGGCGAACAAATATTGACAGTGGCAGGTATAGTTACAGAATTGGTAATGACAAGATTGTTTGGTAGAACGAGGGTGGAGAAGAAATGGGGAGATCACACAAATTATGGAAGAATAAGACGATTCCAAATTTATATAAAAGTTTCGTAATACTACTTTTTGATCTCATGTTTGAGAAACTGGTGCGTATGAATGAAATGTGAAAATATTTCCTAACATAAAGCTTTTTGCTTGTAGTAGGCCTAATAGGCATTTGATTTGGTACTTCATGAAATATATTCTGTCGTGTTATAAAAATGGCCATTTGTGCCAAAACAGTCTTGTTAATTTGGTGTGTTACAAAATTGCTGCCATACGGTATTAGAAAGGCCTATTTTGTTTTATCTAGCAGACAGTGACAAAACAGACGTAATCAGATCGAGAAACCACACCATTCTTGGGTATTATTTATGTTAACAGCTTTTTCGCTATTAGATAACGACATTTCGATTTTTCATGTAGCAAAATGTTTGAC